>NC_134019.1:23452372-24121372 GCF_040712315.1 Castanea sativa | reverse complement strand
GAAGATCAAAGAAGCACTTAATGGGCTGATTCAAGAGATTTGGGCTAATTCTAATGCAGGACATTCCAAGTTTGGCCCAAAGGAAGATGAAGGCGTAATAAATTTAATCCAAGCTATTGAGGGTTGATCTGGCTTAATAAGGAGTGCTTTATGGCGTGAATTAATGGCCGATTGACTTTCTAACTCTATATCAGTTAATTGAGATTTTTTCCTATTCTGGAGCTGCTATTTCAGACCAAATCAACCTGAATTTTGGGCTTTTAGTATTTAGAACGTTTTTTAGCTATTTTTCTTGTTTTTAGATGCATTTAATGCTTTTTAGGTCAAATTTGATTCCTGATATGGTTAGGTATCAATTAAGAGTTATTTTAGAATATATTTTCTTGTCTATCAAGTTTTATGGAGCCCTTAAATAGGCCATTAAGTTTGTAAACGTTTTTCATATATTATTGAATAAAAATCAGAAAATGTGAGGCTTTGCTCTTCTTTTGGTTCTTCAAGAACTATGAACTTATCAAGGATTCTTCCTTGTGGCGTTCAAACTTTATACCTTCGGTTCATGATTCAATTATAATCACTGGGTCAAGGTCTGTTACTTATACTTTTGGTTCGCATTTCACTTATAAACGTTGGGTCAGGGTTCTATCAAAAATCTGAATTTTAGCTTTCTTGGGAAAATATTCCAATATTTTTGTTAGGTCTCAAAGCGTGTCGATTGAGGTTTGCATAAGTTTTTATATTTTTGAGGGATGTAGTGAGGACTTTATGTATCTTTTTCTTTTCTTTCTATTTGAGATACATTGTTCATATACCTTAGGTCTTGTGACCACTTTGTGATAACAAACCTTGTACTTGTTGATGATATATATACATTTGAGGTTGTTATTGCAGTTCTTTTGCCTATCTCTTCATGTGTTGTTTCTTTTCTCTCTTTATGCACATGCTTCTTATATATTGTATGCAATCTTTCCATTCTAACTTACACTAAGATGTCTTGATGAGTTTTGCTTAAGGTGTTTTAGAAATACAGGTTGCCTAAGTCTTCTTGCCATGAACTCTCTTCTTGCAAAGTTTTTCAAGAATTTGTGATAGGATAGATTTTATTGTATTCTAAAAGTGAGTATGAGTTGAGTGATTGATGACTTTGATGGAAATATGCATGTGCGCAGCGGAAAAACAACGGATCTACTTCATTTATAAAAGTTAACATGTACTATATAAGTTTCAGAATTTATGAATAAGAATGTGTACCTTGGAGCGGTGAATTTCAAAACCAAAGATCAGAAGCACTTGGGAACACTTTCAATCTTCACTCCAATTTCACTAACGCCCAAGATGTGTGGTATCTTAATCAGTTCCAAAGGGAGAATTGTCAAAGTGTCTAACACTAACATACACCACTTCACAATAATGTTCTCTTAAAATTCTCTACAGAAAATTCTGTATATTTCTCCCTTTGTGTCTAACCAATTATCTAATTGGGTTGGCCTTTTGGGCATTTCTAATTGGGCTTAAGTGAGTGGCTTGGAATGGAACCAAAAGGGACCAATAAGACACTAGCTTCAATGGGCCTTGGGCTTTTCTGTCAACTCTTGACAAGTCCAAAGTTACCATTAACTATATTTAATACCACTATATAAATATAGTTGCACTCTAGGCCTTATCTATAGATTATATCCCAAGACTTTATTGTACATGCAACCCCTTCATAAAATATTCATAGTAACACAAAGTCATGAATGTAGACTGCCACTTTGTAAATCACTACATCTTATCCTTGAGTACCAGGTTTAATCATTTAATGTTATTCATCATATATTTATGAAATCCAATTCCATAAATATATACTTTAGTAACTCCTTACTAAAGTGGTTAGGCCTAACTCTCTGAATAACAAACCCATTAAACTTATCTCAAGGGAATATTTTGTATCTCCGTTAAGAGATTATGAATTCCATCTTGAGAATATATGTTTCATCAACATTAAATGTGGTTGCCCAACATACTGAGGTTTTGACCGTTACTCTAGATTTCACTCCTGATATATCAAAGTAACCTACACCTCATAATCAAGTCCATTATTCTCTCAGGATTAAGAGTTCATGCAAATATAAGTCGTGAGTTTATTATTCATTTGACAGTCGTTGGAAGAATAATAAATCTCACACGGTCCAGTTCAATATGTTTTAACTCTTAAAACATATCAACATACCAACTAGAAATCTCCATTTCCATGATCAGACAAATCTTCTTAGTTGATATGTTATAGTCTTCGTAGATGAAATGCCCAATTTTCATTACCGACTACGAACTACATTTTGAGTTTATAAGAAACTTGTGATTTACATCTTCTGCGACTAAATCACATAAATCACATACAATGCATCTTATGGAATATATGATAATTTCTCAATATTCATGTTACCGTTATTTTTAGATAATAATAAAACAACTTTATTAAACACAACATTAAGTCATACATAATAACATACATAGCATCATACAATAGGATTTAAGGGCACTAGTCCTAACAATCTCCCATTTGCCCTAAAGACTATTGTGCACTAATCTAACTCCTATCTCCTCCAAATGTGACTTGAAAGTCCTTTAGGGCAAGGCTTTGATAAAGGGATCCGCTAGATTCTTTGCACCATCAATTTTTGCTACAACCATATCTCCACGAGTAACAATGTCTCGAATGATGTGATACTTTCTCTCTATGTGCTTTCCTTTCTTGTGATTCCTTGGATCCTTGGATTGTGCAACCGCTCCACTATTGTCGCAGAACAATGTAATTGGAACTTGCTCAATTCTCACAACACCAAGATCAGAAAGGAATTTCTTGAGCCAAATAGCCTCCTTTGCTGCCTCACAAGCAGCAACATATTCGACTTTCATGGTGGAGTTGGCAATACAAGATTGATTAACACTCCTCCAACTTATGGCTCCACCTCCTAAGGTGAAAACACATTCCGACGTGGATTTTCTGAAATCTAGATCCGACTAAAAATCCGAATCTGTATAGCTAATGGGAATCAAATCCTCACAACGGTAAACAAGCATATAATCTCTCGTTCTCCATAGATACTTGAGAATATGCTTTACAGCTTGCCAATGTTTTGGTCCTAGATTTGTTTGATATTGGCTGACCATGCCAACTGAATAACAAATAACCGGTCTAGTACACAGCATGGCATACATGAGACTTCCCACAACAGAAGCATAGGGAACTTGTCTCATCATGTTTTCTTCCTCTTGAGTCTTAGGCCTTTGGTCATCAGACAGAGGAACTCCATGTCTAAAAGGAAGTAATCCTTTCTTGGAGTTTTGCATGCTAAACCGTTCTAGAACTTTATCTATATATCCAGCTTGTGACAAACCTAACATCCTATTCTTTTGATCTTGCTAAAGCTTGATCCCTAGAATATAGTTAGCTTTGCCCAAGTCCATCATATCAAATTGGTTTGACAACCAAACTTTAACCGATAACATTACCACTACATCATTTCTAATGAGTAGAATGTTATCTACATAAAGCACTAGGAACATTACTACTTTATCTTGATGTCTCTTGTACACACATGATTCATCAAGATTTTGTTCAAAACCAAATCATTTGATTACTTGATCAAATTTGATGTTCCATGACCTAGATGCTTGCTTAAGTCCATAAATGGACCTTTTCAACTTGCATACCATATGCTCTTGGTTCTTTGCTATGAAACCTTCCGGTTACAACATATAGATTTCTTCTTCAAGATTGCCATTAAGAAATGCAATCTTGACATCTATTTGCCAAATCTCATAATCGTAATAAGCAGCAATGGATAAGAGAATTCTGATAAATTTAAGCATGGCTATTGGCGAAAAAGTTTCATCATAGTCAATGCCCTCTTTTTGTGTATACCCTTTCGCCACTAGTCTTGCTTTAAAGGTTTCAACCTTTCCATCTATCCCTCTTGTAAACCCATTTGCAACCAACAGGTTTAATATTGTTAGGCGCCTCTACAAGATCCCACACATGATTGGAATACATAGAATCCAATTCAGATTTCATAGCTTAGACCCAATGATGTGCATTTATATCATTTATCGCTTCATCATAAGTGTAGGGATCTGATTCAGCCTCTTCAGAGATAGCTTCATAAGTTTATCCCAAACCTATGAATCTCACAGGAGGCCGAACAATTCTCCCACTACGACGAGGCTCTTGTGTACTAGACATCTCATAAGTAGTATCTTGTGGTGTATCTAATACAACCACATCATCCCTAGTTTTATCCAACGGTTGTTGATTAACAGATTCATTCATTTCAGCCAATGCAACTCTACTTCTAGGAGTAAAATTATTCATATAGTCATTTTCCGAAAATCTAGCATTTGTACTAACAAAAACTTTGTTATCATTTCGACTATAGAATAAATAACCCTTAGTTTCTTTTGGATAACCCACAAGCAAACATAATTCTGATTTTGGTTTCAACTTATCAGGCTTCCCCTTTAGCACATGTGCTGAACAACCCCAAATGTGGAGATACCTCATACTAGGCTTACGCCCACTCCATAATTCCATGGGTGTTTTGGGAACAGATTTTGATGGAACTAAATTCAAAAGATGTATTGCTGTATCTAAGGCATACCCCCAAAAAGAAATTGGTAAAATTGAATAACTCATCATGGACCTAACCATTTCCAAAAGAGTCCTATTCCTTCTTTTCGCTACACCATTTTGTTGGGGAGTTCTAGGTGCAGTCAATTGGGATACAATCTCATTTTGAATTAGGTAATCCTTGAACTTCCCAAAAAGATATTTGCCACCTTGAAGTCCAAATTGATTCTCAACTTCAGCCCTAAAGTCTTTGAACTTTTCAAAGGCTTCGGACTTCCGTCTCATTAGGTACACATAACCATATCTTGAGTAATCATCCGTGAAAGTGATGAAATACTCATAACCTCCTTTTGCTTGGTTTGACATAGGACCACATACATCTATATGAACTAATTTAAGCAACTCTTGGGCTCTTTTACCTTTTGCATTAAAAGGTCGTTTGGTCATTTTACATCCAAACAAGATTCACAAACTATAAATTCATCAAAGTCCATTGGCTCTAAGAGTCCATCTTTGATCAGTCTTTGAATCCTATTTGAGTTAATATGACCTAAACGCAAGTGCCAAAGATATGCATCACTAGAAGGAAACTTTCTCTTTAATGATTTTACATGAGAGCTATCATCTAATTCAGAATTATGTAATTCATGCTTATCAAGAGTTAAAATATAAAGATCATCCACAATATTGCCAGAACAGATAAACATTTTATCCTTCTTTATTACAAAGTTGTCTTTTAGGATAATAAAATACCCATGTTTACCCAAATAAGTTGCAGAAATCAAATTCCTACGAACATTAGGTATAAACAGACAATCTCGCAATATTAAAACCCTAGACTCAAAACACAAATTAACAACACCAACAGCTTCAACCGGAATTCTGCTCCCATCAGCCAAAGTAAGAAACAATTCTCCTTCACTCAGCTTTCTGGTCTCCTAAAACCCTTGTAAAGAATTGCAGATATGATTAGTACAACCTGAATCCACATACCAGGAATCCGTGGGATTCTGTACCAAACATATTTCAAGAAGAAAGGAAGTTTTCATACCCTTGTTCTTGGCAGCCTTAAACTTTGGACAATTTCTCTTCCAATGTCCTTTCTCACCACAATGGAAACACTTTCCTTTGAGCTTCTTTCCTTTATCAGAAACCCCTAAGGCAATTTGCTTACCCTTTTGCTTAGTGAAGTCCTTCTTCTTCTTCTTCTTCTTCTTACCCTTGCCTTTTGACTTAAGTTGAGAAGTAGAAGCTTCACCCACATTGGCTTCAACATTAGAAGTATCAAGGATGCCTTCCGCCGCCACTAACTCATTCATTAATTTAGACAAGGAATAAACCTTTTTGTTTATATTATAATTCAATCTGAATTCCTTGAATGATTCCGGTAGTGACTGGAGTATCATATCCACTTGAAATTCTCCATCAACGTCGGCACCTAAAACCTCTAATGTATTCAGATTAGAGATCATTGTAAGACAATGCTCTCTAACTGAAGTACCTTCAGCCATTTTGGTATTATAAATTTTCCTCATGGTTTCTTGCCTTGCTGAACGGCCTTGCTCACTAAACATCTCCTTCAAACTATGCATAATATCCGAAGCTAGTTCTACGTCCTGCATTTGATGCTGTAGAACATTAGAGATGGATGCTAGGATATAGCACTTGGCCATTTCATTAGATTTCTGCCAACGATCATATCGCTATTTTTCCTCAAGAGGAGCACCTAATGAAAGAAAGCTAGGACATGGTTAAGTAAACACATATTTGTGCTCTTCAGCTGTTAAAACAATGTCCAAATTACTTTTCCAGTCAACATAGTTGGATCCAGTCAGTTTGTTTTGAATAAGAATAGAAACAAGTGGGCTAAACGATGCCATGTTCAAATCTGAAAATAATAAACATGAATATATTAAGTAAACTGAACATTATCAATTCAGCATATAAGCATATAATATGGAACCTTAACAAAACCATAAGATAATATATGCAACGACAACCTAATCCCATGTTTAAAATTCCTTGGAAGCAAGTACATTATAAACACTATGATTGATTGAGAGCTATTCTCATTATTAGTGTTATCATGATAACTCTTATCAAACACTAATAATATGCAGTTTTTCCTTTAGCCTCTAAGTAATAATGACATAGCTCCGAAGGGAGGTTAACATTAAACTTAGTCTAGTGTACACCATTGACTGAATTCTATGTGAGTCATTAAGTAACTCCATGGTAGCGTGGTCATTCTTAATGCAAAAACACATATTATTCATTATTAAGAAGTTTAACCAAGAGTACCATGAATTAAACACCCTCCGAAGGGAGCAAGGCATATATGCCAAGGCGAGGTGCTTAATCACACTACTATAAACCGTCAATGGAGGCCGTGAGATCCAACCCTTCTATCTCTCTCCCACTAGATGTTTTTAAAATAAAGGTTTTTAAATTTAAAACATGCATAAACTAATTACACATTGCCTTGCTTTATATATATATATAAACACTTTGGAAAAATTCTGAATCCACAGTCCTCGATCGATCCTCGACAGATTCTCGATCAATCAAGAATAAGTTCCACAAAGCTCGATCGATTCTCAACAGATCCTCGATTGATTGAGAGATCTTCTATCAGCTTGATAGATGCTAGACAGATCCTCGATCGATCAAGCGTCGCGAATTTTAAATTTTCCAAAAAATTTTTGAGACAGTTTTTCTACGTTTTCATGTACAAAACAACCAACATACAATTATAATGAACATAAATTGATATCAAAACTGAATTACATTGATGCTATAGCCTTAAAGTTTAGTTCAACATACTTAAACTAAAAATTAAACAACATCATAACATCAATATCAATTTTTATCAAAAAACAATAATTTCAACATCCATGCAGAAAACTAATTTCTAACAAAATGAAACTATTGCCAACAATTCTAAAACTCAAAACATGTTTGTAGAGAGGGAAAATTCCCGACCTATCACAAGCTGACACATCATACTACCAAGTCCAAAAAATACAACCAATTACAAGGCGCCACATACTGTTGCTAGGTTTTGCCATCACTATTCGGATTCCAATAGAAATTTGCCAAGTGTCATTGAAATAAAGGCATGAAACTGCATCAGCACGTGTAAGCGATGACACAAGCAATCCAGCACGTGTAAGCGATGACATAAGCGGACCAATCAGGCTGTGACAAGTGTCACCAATCAGACTCCGCCATATGTCGCTCACCCACCCCTAAACTCCTATAAATAGAAGCCTTTCTAAGACATTTAGGAGGACAGAGAGAAAAGGAAGAAGATATCTTGAGTTCAGAAATCCAGAAGCTCTGTCGGAATCAAACCCCAAAACCTTCAAGAATTTCAAGAACTTCAACCTCGAATACAGACAACATTCGAAGCAAAATCATCCAAACTACTAGTCCAGATCTCAAAGTTCACTGGAATCAAGCTCAAAAGCCTCTAGAAACCTCAACAAACCATAAATCAACGAAGCTCTACGAAATCAAGCCCCTAAAGCACCGAAGAATTTTCACCACAAACCTTCAAACATGAAGAACACACGAAGAACACGAAGAACACTAAGAACAAAGAATTTCTAACAAGCTCATAGCCAGAGATTCATTGTAATTCCGTTTCAAAGATCTTCGATCTATTCCTCAGCTAAATTGAAGAATATCTTATGTTCAAATCAAAATCACATTACCACAATTCCAATCAATAAATCTTTCAAGGAGATCGAATCAGAGGATCACTCTTTTGTAATTACAGAGAATTGTACCACGTATTTATCAATACAAATTTTTATTTGTAAAACTATTTTGCTTGTTTGATTTATTTCGAACTAGAAATTTAGTCGTCTACAATGTTAAACAGATACCAAATAAAGGCTGCTCTGATATCATTTGATGGAAATATGCATGTGCGCAGTGGAAAAACACCGGATCTACTTCATTCATAAAAGTTAACATGTACTATATAAGTTTCAGAATTTATGAACAAAAAAGTGTACCTTGGAGTGGTGAATTTCAAAACCAAAAATCAGAAGCACTTGGAAACACTTTAAATCTTCACTCCAATTCCACTAACGAACAAGAAAGTGTACACTAACATACACCACTTCGTAATAATGTTCTTTTAAAATTCTCTACAGAAAATTCTGTATATTTCTCCCTTTGTGTCTAACCGATTATCTAATTGGGCTGGCCTTTTGGGCCTTTCCAATTGGGCTTAAGTGTGTGGCTTGGAATGGGACCAAAAGGGACCAATAAGACACTAGCTCCAATGGGCCTTGAGCTTTTCTGTCAACTCTTGACAAGTTCAAAATTACTATTAACTATATTTAATACCACTATATAAATATAATTGCACTCTAGGCCTTATCTATAGATTATATCCCAAGACTTTATTGTACATGCAACCCTTTCATAAAATATTCGTAGTAACACAAAGTCATGAATGTAGACTGCCACTTTGTAAATCACTACATCTTATCCTTGAGTACTTGATTTAATCATTTAATATTATTCATCATATATTTATGAAATCCAATTTCATAAATATATACTTTAGTAACTCCTTACTAAAGTGGTTAGGCCTAACTCTGTGAATAACAAACCCATTAAACTTATCTCAAGGGAATATTTTATATCTCCGTTAAAAGACTATTAATTCCATCTTGAGAATATATGTTCTATCAACATTAAATGTGGTTGCCCAACATACTAAGGTTTTGACCGTTACTCTTGATCTTACTCCTGATATATCAAAGCAACCTACACCTCATGATCAAGTCCATTATTCTCTCAGGATTAAGAGTTCGTGCAAATATAAGTCGTGAGTTTATTATTCATTTGATAGTCATTGGAAGAATAATAAATCTCACACGGTCCAGTTCAATATGTTTTAACTCTTAAAACATATCAACATACCAACTAGAAATCTTCATTTCCATGATCAAAAAAAATCATCTTAGTTGATATGTTATAGTCTTCGCAAATGAAATGCCCAATTTTCATCACCGACTACGAACTACATTTTGAGTTTACAAGGAACTTGTGATTTACATTTTCTGTGACTAAATCACATAAATCACATACATGCATCTCATGGACTATATGATAATGTCCCAATATTCATGTTACCATTATTTTTAGATAATAATAAAACAACTTTATTAAACACAACATTAAGTCATACATAATGTCATAAATAATAACATACATAGCATCATACAATAGGATTTAAGGGGCATTAATCCTAACAGACTTCTCTCATATGTTTATTTGTTTGTCGTGGTTTTGTCACAGATTGCCAAAGGGGGAGATTGTTAGGATATATGTGATTCATGTTAGGAATATATGTCAATATTTTATGTAATTGGCTAATCATTTTGACAAACGCACCTTACTTGTATTTTTGGATAGATCTAGGATGTGTTTAATGCTTCAAGAAACAAGGTTTCAAGTTCAAGAACTAAAGCCATGCAAGTTTGTCTAAGAATCAAGTAAATAAGTGTTGTTCATTAAAACTCGATAGCTAGTATCTATTGAGGTTTAAAAAGCTGTTTCAGCTCGAGGCTCGACAGCTGCTCGATAGATAAGGTATCACAGTTGCACAACCCTAAAAATATATAAGGATTATTTTAAGGGCCGTCACAGGTAGCACAGTTGCACAAGAGCACAATTGCACAAGTGTGACTGGAAACCTAGTTTGCCCTAGTTCATCTTGAAGAAGCTGCTGTGTTTGTACACCGTAGGGTTTTGTGACCAAGTAACTTCGTGATCTTTATCGTGTGATGAACTGAAGAACTTTACAGCCAACATTCTTCTCAAGTTGGTGATAAAGTTGCGTACTAGGATCCGCACATCTTTTGGTTAGTCATGTACTAGGAGCTGTGCAATACAAGGAGAGATTGTCATTACAGAACAAGTCCAATTGGGTATTGGGGCAAAGGTTTAACTATAAGGTTGTATTAGGTACTGAGATTCCTTTACTTGTAATCACTTGTTTTGATAATAGTGGATTCTCGGGAGTAATGACCTTAAAATCACCTGGTGGGGTTTTTGCCTCGGAGGTTTTCCCCATTCGTAAACAAATCACCATGTCAACTTTATTTCCCGCTGTATTATACTTTGGTTGGTGATTTGTTTGTGTTGCCAAGTACATTGCATGTTAATTTGATTAATTAATAAACTTGGATAATTAATCAATTAATTCATCACAAGGGGTCAATACATTTTTGACCCATCATAAAAAATTTATCTTTTAGCACCTCTAATTTTTTTTTTATTATCTATTTTATCACCTCACTTTACAATACACCCAACATCAAATGTTCTACTTTTTTACCACTTCATTTTAAATAATATAAGCTTCTCATTAAAATAATAAAGGAAGAGAGAGATTTTGAGCTTTTTAATTGAAGGAAGAGAGATAATTTTAGTAAAATATTATATTTTATTTTTATTAACTAGCTATATTCAATTGATATTTATACCAGTTTATTGTAATTGCAAAAAATTTAGCTTAAGCTTCTCCAATAACACATGATTTTTTAATTCTTCGGTGGTAAAATAGTTTTTTTTATTTTTTATTTTACTGAAATATAATCACCATTGTGAATGTTTTTATTATTTTTGTTAAGTTTTTGGGTTGGATAGTTGTTAGTTGGGTTAGGCTAACTAGGCTGATTAGGGAGGAGTGGGGCTAAGGTTTTAGAAGGGGGTCTAACTACAAAAATTAAAATAAATAAATAAATAATTGGGTAGTGGGCCTCTAAGTTTGATTGAAATTCATTTCAATCCTCTAACTTTACTTTCGTTCAATTGAGTCTTTTAAGTTTCAAATTTATTCCATACAAGTTTTTTATCTAATTTATTCAAATTTAAGTACTCTAGTGAGATTAAGACTTTCTTTTATTTATAAATGTACTATAGTTAGTAAATTATGCGTATTTTAATAGAACTTCTCTGTTTACCATATAAAAAATACTTTGAAAATCATTTTACTAAATTTCAATAATTATCAACGGTATAATTGTTTTTTTTTTTTTTTTTTTTTTAGGATTGTGATTATATATAATAATCAAATTTAGTTCCTTGTTTTATTATTTATATTAAACCTCAAAATTTTCAAGTTATTATTATAGTATTTAAATTTTTTTCATCTACCAATACTTTTTCTAAAATTTGAATTATTAGATCATCTTATTATCATATTGTTGATGCTCGTTTTTGTAAATCTGAACCCAAAAGCCCATGAGGAAGAAAGCCCAACAAATAGCAAGGCTTAAAAGCCCATACGGAGGAAAGCCCAACGAAAAGTAAGGCCCAAAGGCTCGCCAAGAAGACTGAAGAGGAAGAAAGGCCCAAAGAAAACAAAAAAGAAACAAAAGCCTAGACTTACGCCTGGGCTAAGAAAGAAATGCAAGGAATGTGATCTATAGCAGAATACAAATCTATAGCTTCTTATAAATCTGTTGCAGACTACAATTCTTCACCAGAATGGCTTTGGTAGAATAAGGCCAATTGGGTCTTATACCCTTTAATCAAGTAAACACTATTTGACCCACAAATACCCAAATCATTTTGTATAAAATGATAGGAGTGAAAACTGGTATGAAAAATCATGAAAAGAAACAAGGAAAAATAGAAAGTGTCAACAGTAGGAAATTCATGAATTTTAAAGAAAACAAAATCAGAGAGAAGACAAAAAAAAACAATGAAAGCCCAAGAGCCTATACCCTCCTCCACAAAGGACAAACATGGGCAGAAGAGACATGTAGCAAGACTAAACAAAACAAATATGTCATAGTAGAAATGGTGTGGGAATGAAAGAAGACAAAAACAGAAGATAGTGGAGCAAACACACAAGGGCCGGAGCACCAATAACTTGTACTTAGCCAATAAAAGGGAGGTGGGTGTTGAGGTTTGTGCCATAAAATCCAATTTATTAGCATGTTATAAATAACTAAATTGTTTAATTATATGAGACTATCTATAAATGAACTAATGGGACATTATCTTAGTTCATGAGATGCATAGTATGTGATTTATGTGAAAAGTCACAGAAGATATAAATCACAGATGATATAAATCACAAGTTCTTTGTAAACTTAGAATTTTAGTTCGTAGTCGGTGATGAAATTGGGCATTTCATCTGCAAAGACTATAACATATCAACTAAGATAATTTGTCTTGATCATAGAAGTGGAGACTTCTAGTTGATATGTTGATATGTTGATATGTTTTAAGAGTTAAGACATATTGAACTGGACTACTGTGAGATTTATTATTCTCCTAACAACTGTCAAATGAATAATAAATCTCATGACTTCTATTTACATCAACTCTAAATCCTGAGAGAATAATAGACCTGATCATGAGATGTAGGTTGCTTTGATATATCAGGAGTGAGATCTATAAGTCACGATCGAAACCTCAGTATGTTGGGCAGCCGCATTTAATGTTGATGGAACATATATTCTTAAGATGGAATTCATAATATCTTAACGGAGATATAAAATATTGCCTATAGATAAGTTTAATGGGTTTGGTTATTCAGAGTGTTGGGCCCAACCACTTTAGTAAAGTATATATTTATGGAATTGGATTTCATAAATATATGATGAATAACATAAAGGATTAAACTGGGTACTCAAGGATTAAGATGTTGTAATCTTCAAAGTGGCAGTCAACATTCATGATTTTGTATTACTATGAATATTTTAATGAAAGGGTTGCATGTGTAATAAAGTCTTGAGATATAATTTATTAATAAGGTCTAGAGTGCAATTATATTCATATAGTGGTATTGAATATAATTAATGGTAACTTTGGACTTGTCAAGAGTTGACAGAAAAACTCAAGGCCTATTGGAGCTAGAATCTTATTTGTTCCCTTTTAGTCCCACTCCAAGCCACATACTAAAGCCCAATTGGAATAGCCCAAAAAGTTAGCCCAAGTAGATAATCAGTTATATATAAGGAGAGAAACATACAGAATTTCAAAAGACTTTTCATAAGGGTCTTTCATTAAGATCATACAAGGAATGAAATGGTTTGCATGTGGGTGTTGGACATTCTCTTATTCTCTCCTTGGAAACTGATTGAGAGACCACACTTCTTGGGCATCAAGTGGAATTGGAGTGAAGATTAAAAGTGTTCTCAAGAACTTATGATTTTTGTTTTGATTTTTACCACACCAAGGTACACTTTTTTGTTTTTAAATTCTGAAACTTACATAGTACATGTTATCAATTGCGAATGAAGTATATTTTTTATGCAATACAAATATGTATTTTTCCAACGGTGGACCCATGATAAAAGGATTTAAAAGGTGTGGTTTGGTGGTTGGGAGAAAATGGGTCTATATTTGGTTTCCAACTGTGACTTTTTTTGGGAATATACCTTACTGGGATGGTATCTTACCCAAAATAGGTAGTAGATGGTTGAGACCATCTGATGCATGCCATAGAGGTAGGCGGTGAGGTTGCTTAATCCTTATCCATTTGAACCTAAAAGTAGAGGTATACAGCAAGAACAAACAAAGAGAGATTTTATCGTGGAATGGGTAGTGGAAGAAAGAGAATGTACTGAGTTTACCCAGTAGTGATAGTGGTTGGGCAACCCATGGGTGGGTGGGCAGTTCTAAAGAGATGTCCACAACAAACCAAAAATAGTTGGTGAAACGTTAAGGGTAAAAGGGAGAAATCTCATGGAATTAGCCCACTATAAAGAGGGGTGGTATCCATAGATGAAGCTGTGGGGGGAAGGGGGGGGGGGGAGCACCTAGGAGAGGCACCTAAGAGGGAGAGAGGAAGGACCTAAGGGAAGAAGGTAGTGAAAACCGAGAGAAGAGAGACCCACGATAAATACAGTAGTAAAAAAGAAACTGAGAAAGAAAGAACAGAGAAAAGGGAAAAAGATAGAAAGTGGTAAAAAGAAGAGAGAAAACACAGTAGAAATAGGGGCATGCATCAATAGACCATCTTATTAGAGAAACTCATTAGAAAATTGCCTGTTGTGGAAAAAGAAGTTCTCTTATTATCTTGAAAAGCTTTATTGGTAGCATTTACTCTAAGAGAAGGTGATCTAAGTATGATATCAAGCCCATCCAGTTGTCTCACACACTTGGTTCTAAAACTCATCCTACAGCAAATTTGGGAAGCCATTTGCAGAAAGCTAAGGGCTTATTCTCATATATTGGGGGCTGTCATATTCTGCAGTGAATTTAGAAAGCCTTCCGCAAAGCTTAGAGTATCGCAATATGGCATGAATCTATCGCAACAATATTACCCATTGCGAAATAAGTATTTGTTGTGGCATTTCAACGAGTATACATTCATTCGCCACTTAATCTGTAGCAACTCCAAACTTTATAATATGACATAGTGTAACACCCATGCAATTTTTCATAACCTACAATGGTCAAACAACATTCTAATTTGTGGTAGAGCAGCAACATCATCTGTCTTTTGCAGAAGCATCAACTAACAATTGGAGAGAAAGTTCTCACACAAAACCAAGTCTATGCAGTAGTGAATCCATGAAGAAAACTACCACACTAGTTACAACAAATGTCAAAGAAGCAAAAAAAGGAAGTAAGAAGAGAAGGCCTATAAGTACTCTAGTAGAAACATATGTGAAAATAAACTAGCAAGCACTATAGTAGAAAATAAATGCTCATTGCAAGACTTTAAGGCTTTAAGAGTGCTTCGCAGAAAAGCTAAGTAACAAAGGAAATCACAGCAGAAACAAAAGATGGAAATCAATGATGAAGTCCAAACATTACTCTAGCAACGAGTTCAATGGCAGACCACCTTCTACAAGAATTGGAAAGCAAGGGAAGCTTGTCAAAGACACTACTGAGTATAGCAACATAAGAGAGATGAATTGGGAGAAATAAGATCTACGATAATCTTAAGGAGTTTTTTCTCATGCAGCATTTAATCTTCCTAAGAGATGGGTGTATCCTACTTGTCTAAGAAGACTACGACAAAATGAAGAGAATTTTAGTCTACAACAACAGCTATGCCTTTTGATCAAAGAAGCAGTGATATACTCTCCAGCAGTGGCTGTGGCAGAATAACAAGAAGAATATGTTAAAGAAGAAAAAAGCAAACATGAAGGAACCAATAGTTGCAATGGCATAATGGCGAAGAAAATGAAAAGGTAAAGATTTCTCATGAAAGCATCCTTATTGCCCTTTGGAAAAACATCTACAGTGGCACCACTTGTAGGCTCCCTCAAATGAGTGGCAAACTCAGTCACTTCTGCAAAAAGATCAATTTTGCAACAAAACCAAAATTTGTGGCAGAATAAAAAATAGCCTGCAATGCAAATGGCAAAGGTACAAGAGTATTGATCTTTGGGGCTAGAAGGTCCTCTACTATTGCAATAATACATTTGCCCTTGTTAGTAGTAGCTCCAAATAATGAGGTCCTCCATAAATACATCATCACTAAAAGAAGCTCGCCTTCTACAAAGCTCAACATCCTTCTCCATAGAAACTTCATCTTAGTGAAAAATACATGTGTTTATCAACACAGCAAAAAGCATTAGTAGCAAATGAAAGAGTACTCTGTTATGATGATGGCTTCCAATGTTAACTCAATGCTTTTTTTGAAGTGAGCAAAGGGAATGAAGATACGTGAATGCAAAGAGAAGAAGAAAGCGCAAAAAAAGGGAGTGAAGTCACCCTTTGATCTACACACTTAAAGGAAGCTTTATTCTTATGAAAGGAACTCAACAAGGAAGGATTCTACATCATTTGTGTCTCCAGACCATTCTCAAAGAGTAACTACACTTATGGTAAAATGAAGAGATGATACTAAGAAATATATAAGGAAAGTTATAAAGCAAAAAAAGAAAAGAAAAAGTAAGTCAACTGAAGCGGTCAAGCCTAATTCTTCTACCGTAGAATCTGCTACACACTTCTTGCAGAATAGACGCTACTCTCATATAAACAGAGTATGAGGTGTATTATCGCAAATGCAGAGAAATAAGTGCATGTATTGCAGCAGAAGCGGAGAAACCAACAGCAAGAAAGTGTCTGTATATTCTGCAGAAGCACAGAAATGAGTATTTATCCCTACAAAATCAAAGAAATAAGTATGTACTACTGTAGAAACCAGAGGTACAAAGAAATAAGTATAAAAATTTCCCAAGATGTAGAGAAATGAGTACTACTGTAGAAGTTTAAGATCATAAGGAATTTTGAAAAAAGCAAACCTAGGAACAATACAAAGGAATGATGAAGAAGAGAAGAGTATACACATCATCATCATTGATAATTCCTTTGAATGAGGATAGAGGTATGCAAGAGACCCTTGAATGGGGCAATAATCCCTTTGAATAAGGGTATAGGTATGCAAAAAGACCCTTGAATGGGGCAAAAATCCCTTTGAATAAGGGTAAAGGTAAAAAAGAGGCTAGGAATGGCCTGTTGCAAAAAGTCCCTTGAATGGGGCAACAATCCCTTTGAATGAGGATAGAGGTAAACAAAAAAAGAGGTTAAGAATGGCCTATTGGAAAAAGACCCTTGAATGGGGCAACAATCCTTTTGA
The DNA here is from genome assembly GCF_040712315.1 of Castanea sativa. Lineage (NCBI taxonomy): Eukaryota > Viridiplantae > Streptophyta > Magnoliopsida > Fagales > Fagaceae > Castanea > Castanea sativa. Next base: position 24,104,186 of record NC_134019.1, on the reverse strand, counting down.
ATGAGGGTAGAGGTAGAAAAAGAGGCTAAGAATGGCCTATTGTAAAATAGCCCTTGAATGGGGCAATAATCCCTTTGAATTAGGGTAGAAGTGAAAGAAATGGTCTTTTGTAGAGAAAGCCCTGGAATGGGGCAAATATTCTCTTTGAATGGGGGATGGAAGTGATAAAAAAGATCAATAATGATCTCATGAGTCAATAACTCCTTCGAATAAGGTTGGAAGTATAAAAAGACTACGAATGGTCTTTCATAGAATATTCATTGAATTGGGTGACAGACCTCTTGAATGAAAAAAGAAAGAAAAAGAATTAACAGAAAAAAACCATGAAAAGTTTCTACAGAAAAGAAGTGGTGAAAGAATCACTTTCCTTACAAAGAAGAAGAAAAAAGAAGATGCGTACATGAGTCGAGAAGAAGAAAAGAAGAAATAAGCAAGGGCCTAGACATGGCTATCAATGGTACAACACAAATCAAATGAAATCAGTGATGAGAAAAGCATCTTGGAAGTCATTCGGGGCAGGTGTGGTAGAACAAAAGCACTCCCTCCACAAACTTTCCACACCGACATTAACAAAGTTAGTGGCAGATGCTCCCAGTAAAGACCTCCCGCTTCTGTAGAATGACATGCAAGTGATTAGCAGAAACCGTCAAGCTAAAAAGAAGCAAAGTCTTTAGGAAACTCGCGTTGGGGTAACAACAACAAAATCACCACCTTTGTGAAGAAAAACTTTTTGGCTATCCTTGGAGGGTATTAAATTTACAAAAAGAAAGAGAATGATTTGCCTAAGAAGAGTAAAGATTGAAAAAGTAAGCCTGCGAAGAAAAGAAAAGAAGCATTTGCATGTGAGTTGTGAAACAACCCACATGCTTAGGCAGCTGAATGTTAATTCTCATTTTTACAAATTTGTACCCAAAAGCTCATGAGGAAGAAAGCCCAATAAATAGCAAGGCTCAAAAGCCCAAATGGAAGAAAGGTCAACGAAAAGCAAAGCCTAAAGGCCCACCAAGAAGACCAAAGAGCAAGAAAGGCCCAAAGAAAACAGAAAAGAAACAAAAGCCCAGACTTACGCCTGGGCTAAGAAAGAAATGCAAGGAAAGTGATCTATAGTAGAATACAGATCTGCAGCAAAATACAGTTCTTCAGCAGAATGACTTTGGTAGAATAAGGCCAATTGGGTCTAATACCCTTTGATCCAGTAAATACTATTTGGCAAACAAAGGCCCAAATCCTTTTGTAGAAAAGGATGGGAGTGAAAACTAATATGAAGAAACACAATGAAAAGAAATAAGGAACAATAGAAAGTGTTAGCATTAGGAAATGCATGAATGAGAAAGAAAACAAAGTCAAAGAAATGACAAAAGAAAACAAGGCAAGCCAAAGAGCCTATACCCTCCTCCACAAAGGACAAACACGGGTAGAAGAGACATGCAACAGGACTTAACAAAACTAATCTACTACAGCAAAAATGGTGTGCGAATGAAAGGACAAAAAAGAAGATAGTGGAGCAAGCACATAAGAGCCGGAGCACCACCAACCTGTACGCAACCAATACAAGGGAGGTGGGCTCACGATCAAAGGATTCAGAGGGTGTGGTTTGGTATTAGGGGGAAAAGGGGTCTATATTTGGCTTCCAGTCGTGACTTCTTTTGGGAATATACCTTGTTGGGATAGTATCTTACCCAAAAGAGGTAGTAGATGGCTAGGACCATTTGGTGCATGCCATAGAGGTAGGTGGTGAGGTAGCTTAATCCTTATCCATTTGAACGCTATAGGTGGGTGGACACTCCTAAAGGGATGTTCACAACAAACCAAAAATAGTTGCTAAAGCCTTAGGGGTAAAAGGGAGAAATCCCATAGAATCAACGCATTATAAAGAGGGGCAGTAGCCATAGATGAAGGGGAGTCGGGTGGGGGGGAAGGGGGAGGGGAAGCACCTAGGGGAGGCGCCTAAGGGGGAGAAAGGAAGGACCTAAGGGAAGAAGGTAGTAAAAACTGAGAGAAGAGAGACTCGCGGCAAAAATAGTAGTAAAAAAGAAACTGAGAAAGAAAGAACGAAGAAAAGGAAAAAAAGATAGAAAGTGGTAAAAAGAAGAGAGGAAACACAACAGGAATAGAGACATGCATTAATAGACCATCTTTTCCCTACCTCCCAACAAACCCACTCTTTGAGGTCCCTCAAAAGTAATAGCTAGTAGCCATTTAGGCCTATTATTCAAAATGCACAACTTTGATGGTAGAAGCCTATGACAAGGTTGTTCAAGTTGGAGTTCAAGTTCCTTCCCGGTTCACTTTTTCCATGGAAAGATTCCACACCTGATGTTGGTGGCAAATACATTTGATTTTCGCTTGTTAGAACTTATATTTGTTGTATTAGCCATTCTGTTGTGACATCTTTTATTATATTTTCTATATTTATTATTCTGCCTTGGTATCTTTACTTGCTGTACTAGTTATTCTGTTGTAGCAACTTTTTTTATTATCATATTTACTGTGTTAGCTATTATGCTAGGTAAACCTTTCTACTAGCTAAACCTTTCTACTGAAGCTTTCTTATTTCTTTCTTATTACGTGTTTTTCTTTTAACACGAACTAATTATTATTCTGCCATATATGTGTGTGTGTGTGGGTGTGTGTTAATACATATAAGTATATATACGTAAATATGTATGTATATGTATTTAAGAATATGCTAACCCATGTAAACTAACATTTGCTTGATAGGTATTTTCTTTGAGCTAGATTTGTTTATGGGCAGGAACTAGAAAAATATTTCTGTAGTAGAAAGGGAAGAGTAGTCATTCAAGTTACAGAAAAGTGTAGAAAACTTTATTGCACAGTAGAAAGATTTACTGCAAAGCAAAAAGCTTTTTTGCACTGCAGAAAGTTAAGGAAAGTTAGTTTTGCAGCAGAAGCTAGAAAAATGTTCCTTTTGCAGTAGAGATGGAGAAATTCATCCACGTTGCTAAATAGTGCAAAAAACTTTAATGCACAGCAGAAAGTTAGGGAAAGTCAGTGGCAGAATAAGGCAAGTTTGCAACGTCATCTCTGGGCTTTGGACTCAATGTTTGCGCACAAACTAGCAGCAACAGAATGGGATCTTGGAGCCCATTCCGTGGAAGCATCAACCCTAACTTACTGCTTAGAAATAGTGTTATGAACGTAGAGGTTCCTAGTGGGGATGGGTATGAATTGTAGGGGGATTGATGGGTATTGTAAGGAAATTGACTTAATTCAACGTAGTCACCCTCCAAAGAGAAAGAGAGATATTAAGAGAGAGAGAGATGCACTAATGCACTAAGAAGTTGGTTTATTTTTCAATTAATATATCATATTGGATTATAATAATGTATTTATAGGAGACTAGCTCTAATCTCATTGGCCCACATGGTCTCATCATATTGGTTCTATTATTCCCCATATGCATTAATAATTCCAACATGTGCTAAATGTAATTAATATTCTTGGAATTGTAACTAACTAGCTAACTAACTAACTAAATCTCAATACAACAATTATTATCCACATGCTTATAACATTCCTAACATTTCCCTCCCCTTGAAAACTCCTTGCCCACAAGGTGTTGTGAAATAGCATCTTCATCAAAGGAGATCTTCCAATGGACCAATACCGTAGTGACATTTTGATCATCATATTCATGCATTTCTCTTTGACAAGCGGTCCTATGCACATGAAGGTTCCTTCTTCGTAGATCTTCAAACTTTGAACAAATTCTTGAGTCTTCAATGGTTCTTCAATTCTCAAGGTTTCAGTTCTTTGAACCTTGAAATATTCTTGTATCCTCAAGACCTCATTTGATTCTAGAACCATTAAAATTTTTGGCGCTTATATCTAGGACTCTTGGATCATCGACACTTGGATTGCCAATTCTTGAATCATAGATTCATGAATGGAAGCCTCCATTGGTGCATCAAGAATTGGTTCTTAGAAAATCATCATCACCTTCTTTATTGGTTCTTTTGACTGAACTTCAAGGGGAGCCTGTACATGTATATCATTATCCACTTTGATATAAAAATCAACATCTCGACTTGCAACAACAGTAGTAGATTCTTGGAACTTGATTTTTTTTTCGAGTTTCATTAAATCAAGAGATTGTAACTCCTCTTCCGTCATGTTCTCGAGACCCTCTTGTAATCTTGAGAGCTCTTCCTTCATGGCCATGTTAGATTCATCCAAGGCCTTGAACTTCTCTAAAATGGCATTGTGAGATTCGTACAAAACCTTGAAATTCTTTGAAACTTCATTCACTATTTTTAAGATTTCTTGTTGGTCATATTCACTCGTATCAAGATTGACGGCTCTGATACCAAATGTTATTAACCTAGAGGTTCTTAGTGGGGATGGGTATGATTTGTAGGGGGATTGATGTGTATTGTAGGGAAATTGACTTAATTCAAGGTAGTCACCCTCTATAGAGAAAGAGAGATATTATGAGAGAGAGAGAGAGAGAGAGAGAGAGAGAGATGCACTAATGCACTAAGAAGTTGGTTTATTCTTCAATTAATATCTCATATTGGATTACAATCATGTATTTATAGGAGACTAGCTCTAATCTCATTGGCCCACATGGCCTCATCCTATTGGTTCTATTATTTCCCATGTGCATTAATAATTCCAACATGTGCTAAATGTGATTAACATGCTTGGAATTGTAACTAATTAACTAACTAAATCTCAATACAACAATTATTATCCACATGCTTATAGCATTCCTAACAAATAGTCTAAACTAAACGTTGTCTAATAACATCATGACATGTGTCTAAGGTACAAGAAACGTAAAAAGAACCCTCAACACATATAAAATCTATACATTGAATTTGCAATGGAAAAAAATAAAATCATTTGAAGTTATAATAACATCAGACACTAAATACTCCATTTTGGCTAATTAGTAAGTGCATGAAATAACAAATTAAATATCAACACCTTAATTCACCCGTTACATATTTCCTTAAAACAAAACTAAATTTATTAAATTCTTAATTAGTTTTATTTTTATAAAAGCTAATAAAATAAAATTAAGATGATTACTAAATTGAAATATAATAAAATACATAACAATTTTTCTATCTCCAAAATTTTCAATCAAATTCATAATATGCTTGCAAGTCAGTTTATTTGTAGGTTTTTCACCTCCTTTTTTTTATGTCATATTTTTACAAATTTTTTTTAGAGGAAGAAAAAAGGTACATATTCAATTCCATATGGTACTAACTATAGTTCTTTTGACCATGCTTTTTTAGTTATTGAATACAACATTATAATCTAAGAGAGTTTTTTTTTTTTTTTTTAATTTTTAATTTTTTATACTGTTTGTTTGTTTGGACCCCTTAAAACCAGATTAGTTTAACCTAATGAATTAGCCAAGTAGTTACTTAGGTTGATTATGAGATCTAGGTTAAATAGCAAAATATCATATCATGCAATGCGGAAAAACAAATAAGACAACGATATGATTACCCAGGAGAACCAATTAAACAAACCATTTCAAGGTAAAAATCTAGGGAGGATTTGACTTAGCTATCCTTAAGGTAAACAAATCCACTAGAAAGAATTGAAGTTTACAAAAGATTTAACCCTGAATCTAATGCTACCTCTAGTAAAACTTACTAACACGACCACGTGCAGTTTCGGCTCCACCAACTCCTCTCTCTCGGATTTGCAAAATACAAGCTACTACACTTATGACTTTGAGATCCCACTTAAAGGTTTCAGATCGTCATTTGTTGATCTTGTAGCAGCAACTAGATTCTACCAACACCTAATTGTAAATCACGTTCCGGTAGAAACTTGTAGAGTTAGAAGGTTACAGAACCTCATAAATCTCACAGGAGTAACTCACAAGTCTTCCAAGAGTCTCCAAAACATAGTTAGGGTTTCCCTTTTATACTTAGAAGTGTTGGACTGAAACCCTAAACGTTTTCGCGGGCTTGGACCTCATTTAAATTCTACAGAATTTGATTTACTGCGATTTTTGATTGGTTAGATCTAATTTTCGATCGGTCGAGCTTCATTGAACTTGAACTCTCTTTTCTGCACCTTGAATGTTCTTGAATCCTGATTTGTACAATCTTGAGCAATGTCTAACACTTAATGTAGATATGTTTTTGTTTTTGGTTTGCCAACATACACAAAATAGGAATCTAAACATTTAATCCTAATTCATTAGAACCTAACTATCTCCCACTTTGGTGATCCGTGACAAAACACACATACACATGAATTGCTCAACTCAAGAATTAACCCAATTTTACAAAGTGTTGCCCTAGTACAATTCTATCATAATTTACTAACTATCAGTTCCTAAAATAGACAGCAATTGATGAAAGAATTATCCTGTAAATTCCTGAAACATTGAAAATAAACCATAAACTCATGTGTGGAAAATACAATATAAATCCAAAACTAAAAACTGAATTTGAATTCACAAAACATAAATGGTAGACAGATATCAAATGAATAACATCATCAATCAACCATCATAGTATTAACAAATCAATAACATCACGTTTGTAAAACAAGAACAAGAGATATAAAAAAAAAAATTAAAAAAAAAACATCATCATTTACTCTCTGCCTAGCTACAAAACTCCCCCCCCCCCCCCGCCCTTAAGTACAATAAGTAAAATAGCTCTTAAACTCTACTCCCTCTTTTTGTTACGTATTGCCAAAGGCAATCATCAAGAATCAAAAGGTGGAGGAGGTGGAAAAACACTCTTATACTAAAAAAAATCAGCCCTCAAAGTAGCAACCTCTGTAAGAAGCTCATCAAGAAGATGTCCATGAGTTGCTTGAGTCATCATAAATGTCTCCATCATGGCACGAAGTGAGAGAGGAGGAGGAATAATAGGCTTAGCATCAGTAGTGTCGAGATCCATTGCCGCAGTAGGATCAATATGAATCTCCTCAGCAAACATATCTCCAGTAGTAGGAGTAGTAGCAGGAGCAGCATCTACACGAGGTCTCTTTGATGTATCAACACTTGGTTCAATAGGCTTCTTTTGTGCATACTACTGTCTGAGAAAAGTGGCTCCTATAGGGCCAGTGATATGGACTAACTCTAGAGGAGGAAAATTTTCTAACTCTAGACAGTTTAAGACCCTATAGGTAAAAAGGAAAGAACAAACGATGCATCTTAGATCTACTTCTACGTGTCTTAACAATGGCTTGAATGAAAAGAGAAGGAAAACAAATGGAGCCATCAGTAATAAGAGCATACAAAAAGACACATTTCTATAGAAATAATATGGATATGAGAGATAGGAAAAATGTAATGACAAGCTATCCTAAAGAAGATGTAAATAAGCTCAGTTAACTGACTTGTGTTAATTCTTGGGTCTGATCCCTAAGTAACTGATATTCCACATAGATGGGTCATCACATCATCAATGGGAGGAGACTCGGTGTATGGAAAGGTAGGTCTACGAACAAGAGGCACATTAAGAGCATCATATACTACTTTCTTAGTAATTTGAAATTCTTCACCTCTAATCCATGTAGTCAAGTAATGACCACTTGAATCATTAGAATAAATAGAGAGATTCGCATTGAATTCTCTAATCAAAGCAGCAGAAGGACGAACAAAATTAGAACACAAAGACAACCAATTCCTAGATTGTAGATTAAGAGCATGGAAAGGTAGGCCTATGAACAAGAGGTACATTAAGAGCATCGGATACTACATTCTTAGTCATTTGAAATTCTTCACCTCTAATCCAAGTAGTCAAGTAATGACCACCTGAATCATTAGAATGAATAGAGAGATTCACATAGAATTCTCTAATTAAAGTAGCCGGGGGATGAACAAAATTAAAACACAAAGACAACCAATTCCTAGATTGTAGATTAAGAGCATGGAAAGGTAGGTCTATGAACAAAAGGTACATTAAGAGCATCAGATACTACTTTGTTAGGAAATTTAGACCCTGATTGATAGAATTAATAAGTTTTAAACCCAAGTTGTTAATTAGATTTGTTATGAATAAACCTTGTTAAAACAAACTAACATCAATATCATGTCAATATCATGCAGCGAAAAAATAAATAAGACAAGATATGATGGCCCAGGAAAACCAATGAAACAAACTAGTTTCACAGTAAAAAACGTAAGGGGAAACCTTCCCAAAAAGCAATTTACTATAGTAAAGAGAAGTTTCAGATCTAGTACAAAACCTTTGTCCCTAGACTCTACAATCCTCATAGATGAACTTACAGTAGAAACGTTCTACGACTTCAAAACCTCTGAACTCTTCAATATATGAATGCCACCCTTTGATGCACGGATCCCAGTATGTGACTAACTCCTTTGCATGAATCCCAGTACGCGACTCATTCACCAACTTAAGGAAGAAGAATGTTGGCTACAAAGTTCTTCACTTCATCAACAATGAAGATCAAGAAGCACTTGGTTTCAAAACCCTAAGGTACAAAGACGTAGTAGCTTTTTTCAGAGAGAATATAGCTTCGATTACCTTTTGCATATGGTCTCCTGGTATTCTCTTATGTGATGGCTTTTAAAATAAGCATTTAAAAGAAACCCTATACATACATGTTAGCGTGGGCCAAAAATCAGATCTAGAAATCTGAATTTCGTAAAGCTCAATAGATACAGCTGTCTAGCTAGCTGTCGAGATCTCGATAGATAGCTATCTGTTGAGCAGCTGTTGAGCTTTAATGAATCAGGACTTCTTCACTTGCTTCTTGGACAAATTTGTATGGCTTCAATACTAGACTTGAACTCTTGTTCTTTGAAGTATTAAACACATCCTAGATCTACCCAATTACAAGTAAATTGCGTTTTGTCAAAAGATTAGCCAATACATAAAATGTTGACATATGTTCCTAACATCAAATCACATATGTCCTAACAATCTCCCCCTTTGGAAATTTGTGACAAAACAACAACAAACAAATGAATATATGAGAGAAGTCATAAATCACTCAACTCATATCCACTTGTTAAGTACAATAAAATCTATCCTAACACAAACTCTTGAAAAACTTTGCAAGAAGAGAGTTCATGGCAAGGAAGACTTTGAGAACCTGTATTTCTAAAACACTTAAACAAAACTCATCAAGGCATCTTAGTGTGAAACAGAAATAAAAGATTGCATACAAATAAAGAAACATGTGTATAAAGAGAGAAAAGAAACAACACATGTAGAGGTAGGTGAAGAAAACATACATCATCACACACATATATATCAATGAAAAGCACAATATATATAAACATGGTCACAAGACCGGTGTACATGAAGAAGAAGCTAAAAGAAGCTCCTACACCAACAAGGGTAAACACTCTCTCTAATAAGATGAAACACATCTCCCCCTTACAAGGGCATGTATTTCTCCCCCTAACATGTAAAATCTTAAAAAGAAACCACATATTCTCCATAATTTCTCCCCTTTTTTGTCATGATTGACAAAGGGTACAAGAAGCTATAAAGCCTCACCCGAGAATCATAAAGAAGATCAAAGATGATCAAAGGGGTCAAAGAAATCCATAAAAATGCATGAATGTAATGAAACAAGATGCTATGGATGACAAGATAATAAAAACATGCAAAACTTGTGTAAAATAATGCATGCAAGAAAAAATATCGACAGATCAAGAAGCTGTCGAGCAGTTATCGAGCAGAAGCCAATTTCGATGGATCAACCAACTATCGAGCATTTATCGAGCGGACATAAAGTTTCTTGATGGATCGAGAAGCTATCGAGAATGCAATAAAAAGAATCTAAAGAGCTCGATAGATAGCCTAGCTGTCGAGAGGTATCGAGGAGCTGTTGAGATTGCTAAAAAACAGTTTTTCAAGAAGAGAAAAACACAGATATGAATGCAATCAAACATGTAACTCAACCAAAGATCCAAACAACATTTTAACCTCTCAAAAACATCTCTCAACAAGAAAAATTTCATGCATTTAAATCCAAAACACACACACACACACACACACACACACACATACACACACTAAACAAGTCTAATCAATTTTATGTTTCAAAAACAAGTTTAAATAGTTTAGTGAGCATACATTAGTGCATGTAAACCTTGTGATGACCAAATCATATTGTACCTACACATGTATCAAAAGTAGCAAAGAATATTGTGTGTTATGTGTGAAAACATCACAAGATTGCATAAGTGTCTACATGTTATGACGATTTTAGATATGAGAAAATCACTTTAACTCACACACAATCATAACTGTTTGATGGGAACTATCACCTTTGAGGTACATCATATAACTCCCACATCTCCTGGAATACACGCTTGCAATCATATATAAAGCATTTTGATCTTTTTGCTTTTATTGTTTCTTTGCATATTTTTCTTTTATTAAGCATATCATGCATGGGCATACAAGAGAGAAAAAAGAAATACCCAATTATGTTAAGCTTTTTGACATTGCACTTTTGCTATGCTGAAACATACCGATGTCATTTCATGATTGGCATGCAACAGTGGTAAGATGGTTATTTATGCCTTTCTCTTAGGATTTTCTAGTCCTTCCCATCAGAAAGAGTGATACGAGTGTTAAGTACAAGAGATCGCTTAACCTTATTCATCATAAGCACTAGCCATAAAGCTCACTTGCTTAATTGTGTATAGAGATGCTCATCTAAGCTACAAAAGATACAAAGTTTAGAAAACTTTGTTTCATTGGCCATTCAAGGTACATAAGTACCAATGTACACAAACACACACTGTTTTTGTATTTTTTAATTTTTTTAATTTTGAAAACAAAACAAAATAAAAACTAAACAACCAAATAAAAACAAACAAACAACATGAAATAATGAAAGAACGATGCATATGCATGAAAGCATGATTTTAAAAGTAGATAAGAAATCAAGCAAAGAGAGTCCTACTTTAGATAGAAAGAATTAAAGTAGAAGACAAACAGAAAAGACAATCAAGTCTTAGTCTCATTTCTCACCCACACAGCACGAGCCTTTGGTCGTGACGATAAAAAAGCACGTGTCCTAGTATGTCTACTAAAGGACATAGAAGAATTAAGGTTCTCCTGAAATTGAGTTAAAAAACTCAAGGCTTTTAATAACTCTACAAACAAAGGTATAGGTTCTTAAGAGGAAACTTGTGACCGTTTGGACACTTGCTTTTGAGGATACAACTTAAAGTAATTAGGACGAATGTGTCCAGGAACACCACAATGGTGACAAACATGAGACTTAACAAAGGATTTAGAATTAGCCAAATTTGTTTTGGATTTCGTACCTTTATCACCTTTCTCAGATTGGGGCACAAAGATAGTCCTTGATCTAGAAGTCGTGGAAGGGGAGGAGCCAGAGAAGACAGCATATCCTAAGCCAGTCTTATCAGAACTAGGCTTTTGAGCAATCAAGACCTCATCAAGCTTTGCACTAGACATTCTATCTATTTGAGTTCTAGCTTAACTAAGCTCTACCTCAATATTCTTGTCTTTCTCTTCTAATGAGGTGTTCTCCACAACAAGAGTCTTAACCAACCTTGTAGTCTCATCTAGTTTGACTAATAGATTAGCTTTTTTAGTTTCTACCTCATTAAGCTCTTTTCTAAGATGAGAAGTCTTTTTAGATTTTATGAATTCAATGCATAGCTTATCATAGGCTTCTTAAAGGTCAACTGCTTGGGTACTGCATCATCAGAAGAATCCTCATTGTCACTAGCACTCTCCACAATCACCTTATTGGTTGAGGCAACAAAGGCCATAACGTGACCACATTCATCTATATACTCATCAGAAGAGTCATTCTCAGTATCACTCCAGGTAGCGACCAACCCTTTATCTTTTAAATTCTTGGTTTTTTCCTTCATAATGTAGTTTGGGCACTCTATCCTCATATGACCAAAACCTTTGCACTCACGGCATTGGATACAGGGTTTCTCATTCTTGCCCTTCCTTGAGGATTTAGATTTCCTAGGAGGTTTGCCTTGTTGGAAAATTACATGTTTGTATCGCATACAAAACATACGCAATGAAAATTTAACGGATATACTTCACTCGCAATCGATAACATGCACTATGTAAGTTTCAGAATTTAAGAACAACAGAGCGTACTTTGGTGTGGTGAATTTCAAAACAAAGATCAGAAGTTCTTGGGGAAACTTTTAATCTTCACTCCAATTCCACTTTACGCCCAAGAAGTGTGATCTCTCAATCAGTTTCCAAGGGAGAAAATTAAAGAGTGTCTCACACTCACATACACAGCATTTCATACACTCACCAAATTCTGTATGTTTCTCCCTTAATATCTAACTGATTATCCAATTGGGCTGGCCTTTTGGGTATTTCCAATTGAGCTTAAGTGTATGGCTTGGAGTGAGACCAAAAGGGACCAATAAGACACTAACTCCAATGGGCCTTGGACTTTTCTGTTAACTTTTGACAAGTCCAAAGTTACCATTAATTATATTTAATACCACTATATAATATAATTGCACTCTAGGCCTTATTTATAAATTATATCCTAAGACTTTATTATACATACAACCCCTTCATAAAATATTCGTAGTAATACAAAGTCATGAATGTAGACTGCCACTTTGTAAATTACTACATCTTATCCTTGAGTACTTGGTTTAATCCTTTAAAGCTATTTATCATATATTTATGAAATCCAATTTCATAAATATATACTTTAGTAACTTCTTACCAAAGTGATTAGGCCTAACTCTCTGAATAACTGAATCCATTAAACTTATCTCAAGGGAATATTTTATATCTCAATTAAAAGACTATATATTCCATATTGAGAATATATGTTCCATCAACAATAAATGTGGTTGCCCAACATACTGAGATTTTAATTGTTACTTTAGATCTCACTCTTGATATATCAAAATAACCTACATTTCATGATCAGGTCCATTATCCTCTCAGGATTAAGAGTTCATGTAAATAGAAGTCGTGAGTTTATTATTCATTTGACAGTCGTTAGGAGAATAATAAATCTCATAGCCGTCTAGTTCAATATGTTTTAACTCTTAAAACATATCAACATACCAACTAGAAATCTCAATTTCCATGATCAAGACAAATCAACTTAGTTGATATGTTATAGTCTTCACAGATGAAATGCCCAATTTCATCACTGACTACGAACTATAATTCTGAGTTTACAAAGAACTTGTGATTCATATCTTCGGTGACTTTTCACATAAATCACATACTATGCATCTCATGGACAGTATGATAATGTTTGAATATTCATGTTACTATTATTTTGGATAAAAATAAAATAACTTTATTAATCACAATATTAAGTTATACACAATGTTATACATAATGTCATACATAATATCAAACAATAGGATTTAAGGACACACATCCTAACATGCCCTTATCCTTTTTCCTAAATTAAAGAAGCTTGATAATTTCATCAGTTATGAAGGTTAGATCCTCATCTTCATCATCATCTTCATCTTCAAAGTCCTCAATCTCTTCCTCTATACCCATAAGAGTCAAGTTTTTACTCTTTCCACCTTTTCCCATTGAGCCTAATCCCATCTCATAGGTTTGAAGGTGCCCTACAAGCTCAGTTAAAGGAAGTTGATCAATGTCCTTCACTTCTTCAATGGCAGTGATCTTGGCACAAAATCTTTCAGGTAAGGACCTAAGGATTTTCCTAACAATTTTGGATTCTGCTATAGATTCTCCAAGGTTGAAGGCAGAATTCACAATATCCTTGAGTTTAGCATAGAACTCATCAAATGTCTCATCCTCCTCCATCCTTATTTCTTCAAAACTACTAGTGAGTAGTTGAAGCTTCACAATCTTTACTGCCTTGGTACCTTCATAGGTGGTCTCAAGAATGGTCCATGCTTCCTTGGTAACTTCTGTGGATGATATTCTATTGAATTCCTCATTGGTCACCCCACAAAACAATGCATTCAAGGCCCTACTGTTGAAATTTGCCACTTTGATTGTTTCTTCATCCCAATCAGTCGGTGCTTCCTTCAGTTTAATTTAGCCAACTTCAACAGCTTGCCATACTTGTTCATCTAGAACTTGCAAAAAGACTTTCATACAAACTTTCCAAAACGTATATTTAGTGTCATCAAGTAAAGGAGGAATCAAAAGAGATTGTCCACGATCCATGACAACGGGAGTCAAGGATCACACTTAGGAAATTTGATCCAATCAGAGTGTACCCGCTCTGATACCACTTGTCAGAAAATTAGACTCCGATTGATAGAATTAACAAGTTTTAAATCCAAGTTGTTAAGTAGATTTATTATGAATAAACCTTGTTAAAAAAAACTAACATCAATATCATGTTAATATCATACAGCAGAAAAATAAATAAGACAAGATGTGATGACCCAGGAAAACTAATGAAACAAACTAGTTTCACAGAAAAAAAACCTAGGGGGAAACCTTCTTGAAATGCAATTCATTATAGTAAAGAGAAGTTTCAAATCGAGTACAAAATTTTGTCCCTAGACTCTACAATCCTCGTAGATGAACTTATAGTAGAAACCTTTTACCACTTCAGAATCTCTGAACTCTTCAATATATGAATGCCACCCTTTGATGCACAGATCCCAGTACATGACTAACTCTTTTGCACGAATCCCAGTACGTGACTCACTAACCAACTTGAAGAAGAAGAATGTTGGCTACAAAGTTCTTGACTTCATCAACAATGAAGATCAAGAAACACTTGGTTTCAAAACCCTAAGGTATAAAAACGCAGTAGCTTCTTTCAGAGAGAATAAAGCTTTGGTCACCTTTTGCATGTGTTCTCCTTGTATTCTCTTATATGACGGCCTTTAAAATAAGCCTTATATATGTCTAGGGTTGTGAGAAAAGAAACTCTATACATACATGTCAGCATGGGCCGAAAATCAGATCTAGAAATTTGAATTTCGTAAAACTCGATAGATACAGTTGTCTAGCTAGCTGTCGAAACCTCGATAGATAGCTATCTGTCGAGCAACTGTCGAGCTTTAATGAATCAACACTTCTTCAACTGTTTCTTGGACAGATTTGCATGGCTTCAATACTAGACTTGAACTCTTGTTCTTTGAAGTATTAAACACGTCCTAGATCTACCTAATTACAAGTAAAGTGATTAGCCAATACATAAAATGTTGACATATGTTCCTAACATCAAATCACATATGTCCTAAGATACTTTCTTAGTAATCTGAAATTCTTCACCTCTAATCCAAGTAGTCAAGTAATGACCACTTGAATCATCAAAATGAACAGGGAGATTCGCATAGAATTCTTTATTCAAAGCATCTTGGGGAGGGTCAAAATTAGAACACAAAGACAACCAATTCCTAGACTATAAATTTCTACAAATAGAAGGATCTAATTCATCTAGATTTACTTGTCTTTCTCCGCAGATAGACCTATACTTAATCGAGGTTTCAAAAAGTTCTTCATTTTTAGAATTAGGAAAACTAATATGATCAAATTCAATCACTGGAGCAGAGGTGGACTCAAAGACTTTCTTGGCTTTGGTTTAAACTTTCTACCAACCTTAGGAGCCATAACTAAGATCTAAACAAAGGAAAAAACACAAATAAGAACACAAAACCAAGGGAAAACTACATTAGAGAGAGATGAGACAAGTGATGCATGTACTAAGGCATTAAAAAGTTCAATTTTCTCACAATTTTGAAAAATTGACCCAATTCTTTTGTAAATCAAAAACCCCAATTAAAACACACACACACACACACACACACACACACACACACACACAAATTGATTAATTGAGCATCATAACAAGTATAAAAAATGATATGGACAATCAATTAAACAATGACAAGGGTCAATTTCAGCCAATTTTACCTAATTGAATAAAAAACCCAAATTCCTTTGGAACACATAAACCCTAATTTCAACAAATTTCACAAATCATAAAAATTTTGAAATTAAAGCAAAGGAAACATGTTTATATCATGCATGAACAAAAACTAGTAAACAAATTTGATCAAAACACCTAGAATCATAAAAAACCCCAAAAGTCCTAAGTTCGAAAATTTTGAAAAATTTGATGATTATGCATGTATAAATGTAAAATAAAAAAAAAATAAAGGGTAAAAGAGTCTTACCAGATGAAAAAGAAGAAAACCTTTGAAGCTTTGACTTGGAAAAAGACATAAAAAATGAAAAGAAAAAAAGACCTAAGAAGAGGAATCAAGAGGAATTGAAGAGAAAAAGAGAATAGAGCAAAACTGATTTGTCAAACCTTAAGAATTCAAAATTTTTGAATTTCAATCAGTTGAGAGGAATCAAACAACGATTAGAGAAAGACTTTTGAGAGTTCCACTGGTCGAAGAGCAATCAAAGAGTAATTGAAGTATACAGAGAGTTTTTTTCTAAAAACTAAGCTTTTTCGATTGATCGAGAAACAGTTTTGATCGATTGAAAACATGAAAATCTGGAATTTTTGAAAACCTTGGAAAAAAATATGCAAAAACATAATGAAAAATATTTTCATGCTATGAAATGCATACAAATGATCCCAGAAGATTTAAAAGAATTCACTCATATTTTTTTTTTAAAAAGTTTTCTTAAAATTCATCCCAATTCAAGAAAAATGTATTAAACATTGCACATGAGTAATTCAAGATGGCTGTATCACAGAATCATATGTACTTTCCTTAGCAATGAGTTGTGTGTAGTGTGTGCAACTAGAATGTGTACAAAGCATTGAAAAGGTAATATGTAGATAGTATCCAAAGAAATTTTCTACATCATCAATCACATTGGTTAGAAAGTGACTATCACCTAAAGAGATACATCATATAACTCTCACGTCTCCTAGAAAACACACTTGCAATCGTGTAAAACTATTTTGATTCTTTTTTTCTTTTTCTTTTTCTTTTTCTTTTGATATTCTTTTATTTCTTATTCTTTTGAAATCAAAACCTCATTTTAACTTGCTGTTCAAGTGTTACACTTTACCGAGTACGGCTTTTAAGAATTGCACACAGGTGTTCACAATTGGTGAGTAACAGTGGTAAGATGGTTATTTATGCCGTTCTCCTATAATTTTTTAGTCCTTACAATTAAAAGAATGTGACATCAAAATCAAGATCATTTGTTTAAAGACTATAAACAACTCACACAATAAAGCACTACATAGCACAAACTAGAAAAGTATAGAAAATAGCTCATCAAAGCTAAACAAGGTACACAGTCATGAAATGAAAATTTCATTGGCCAACCTCAATTACACACTAAGTGATGTGTAGTACAAAATTTTTTATTATATATTTTTCTAATTTTTTTATTTAAAAAAAAAAACTTAAAAACATCCTAAACAACCGAGAATGAAATGGATGAATGTAATGCCCAAAAAAAAAAAAAAAAAATCCTAATACGAAACATTTTGGTCAAAAGGATTGAGAGTTAAAGCACGAGGACCAAGGATTACCTAAAAGGCTAAGGAAGTGTGATAACTCCAATCACTTGACGAAGAGACTTAAACTTTCTCCTATCAAGAGGTTTGGTAAAGATGTTAGCATTCTGTCATTCAGTAAGGATATACTCAAGAGCAACAATTTTTCTTTCCACAAGATCCCTAATAAAGTGATATCTTATCTCTATATGTTTGGTCCTAGAGTGTTGTGCCAGATTCTTAAAGATATCAATAGCAATAGAGTTATCACAATATATAACCATAGTTTCCTATGATACCATAATCACCTAAAATCTTATTCATCCAAAGAAGCTGTGAGTAACAACTTCCAGCAGCAATATATTCTTCTTCTGCAGTAGACAAAGAGACAAAATTTTGCTCCTTACTCATCCAAGAAAATAAGTTAGTTCCAACATAAAAACACCCATCAGTAGTGTTGTTCCTATCATCTGCATTTCCAGCCTAATCAGTATCAGAATATCCAGCAATAGATGCATTAGACTCTTTGCTATAGAACAAAACATAGTCACTAGTCCCACTCGCATATTTAATTATTCTTTCAACAATAGTTAAATGTGACATTTTAGGATTAGCTTGAAATCTAGCACACACACCAACACTAAAAGATATATCACGATGACTAGTAGTTAGATACAACAAACAACCAATCATACTTCTATATAAGGGAATGTCAACCGGCTGTGTTAATTGGCCATTGGCGTTCTAGCATGAGCAACATTTTCAAGTCAAAATCTCTTGACAAGATTTTTTTGCATATTTAGCTTGGTTAATATAGATTTCTTTGTCGGTTTGCTTCACTTGTAATCCCAAGAAGTAGGTAAGTTCACTTACCATGCTCATCTCAAACATTTTCTTCATTTCTTTTGCAAAAGATTTAGCAAGATTATCATTAGTAGAGTCAAAGACAATATCATCCACATAGACTTGAGCCACAACAAAATGTTTCTTATCCATTCGAATGAAAAGAGTACTATCAACATTTCCTCTTTTAAACTCATTCTCCATGAGATAAGAATTTAGTCTATCATACCAAGCTCGAGGAGCTTGTTTAAGACCATACAGTGCTCTTTTCAGTTTGTAGACATCATTAGGTCTATGAGGATCCATAAATTTCTTTAGGCTACTCTACATATAGTTCTTCTTGCAACATTCCATTCAAAAATTCACTCTTCACATCCATCTGATAGAGTTTGAAGTTTGAATGACATGCAATAGCCAAAAGTATTTGGATAGGTGCAAAACTCTCATCAAAGTCTACACCTTCTACTTGAGTGTATCCTTGAGCAACAAGTCTAGATTTATTTATTATAATTGTTCCATGTTCATTAGACTTGTTCTTGAAAATCCATTTAGTACCAATCACATTGACTCCTTGTGGTCTAGGAACCAACTCTCACACATCATTTCAAACAAATTGATGAAGTTCTTCATGCATGGAATTTATCCAATCAGCATCTTCTAAGGCTTCATCTACCTTCTTGGGTTCTACTTGAGACAAATAAAATGAATGTGCGTAACTGTGAAAGTCTATTAGCATTAGGGGTAAGAAAAGCAACTGTCTTAATTGAAAAAAAGTTAGATAAGCTTGTACACAATAAATAGAAAAGTTCTTTGTCCTTTGTGTTAGGGGGCAAATAAGACATTTTAGTTCAATATACTAGTATTATTAGAGAAATTTTTTAGAGTTCAAGGGGGTACTTGCCCGCCGCCCTCCCCCCTCGACCCCTCCTCCCTCTGCCCCTGGTTATAGATCAGATTGCCAAGTTAATTACTTTCAAAAGGATCTTATTTTATGGGCCGTAAGAATATATTGTCATAAATTTCATTACGATAGTCCCCATGTCTGAAATGGCCGATGTTTTGCTTAATTTCCATGGTCTTGATTGTTAGGATTAGTGCCCTAAAATCCTATTGTATGCCATGTATAACATTATGTTCTATGTAATAAACTTGTTTTATTATTATTCTCTAAAATAATGGTAGCATGACTGTTTGGACATTATTGTATAGTACTTGAGATGCATAGTATGTGATTTAGCCACAGAAGATATACATCACAAGTTCTTTGTAAACTCAAAATCTTAAGTTTGTATTTGGTGATGAAATTGAGCATTTCATCTACGAAGACTATAACATATCAATTAAGATGATTTTTTTTTATCATGGAAGTGGAGACTTCTAGTTGATACGTAATATGTTTTAAGTGTATAAAACATATTGAACTGGACCGTTATGAGATTTATTATTCTATTAACAACTATCAAATGAATAATAAATCTCACGACTTCTAAACCCGATCATGAAATGTAGGTTGCTTTAATATATTAGGAGTGAGATCTAGACAAATAGTCAAAACCTCAGTATGTTGGGCAACCACACGTAATATTGAAGGAACACATATTTTCAAGATGGAATTCATAGTCTCTTTATAGAGATATAAAATATTCCCTTGACATAAGTTTAATAGGTTTGTTTATTCAGAGTGTTAGGCCTAACCACTTTAGTAAAGAGTTACTAAAGTTTATATTTTATGAAATTCGATTTCATAAAATATACATGAATAACCTAAAGGATTAAATTGGGTGCTCAAGAATCAAAAGGTAGTAATTTACAAAGTGATGGTTACACATTATGATTTTGTATTACTACGAATATTTTCATAAAAGGGGTTAAATGTTTAGTAAAGTCTTGAGATATAATTTATTAATAAGGTCTAGAGTGCAATTATATTTATATAGTGGTATTAAATATAATTAATGATAACTTTAAACTTGTCAAGAGTTGACAAATAAGTCCAAAGCCCATTGAAGTTAGAGTTTATTTGTCCCTTTTGGTCCCACTACAAGCCACACATTAAAGCCAATTGGGCTGGCCCAAAAGGCTAACCTAATTTGATAATCAGTTTTTTATTTAATAAGAGTTATTAAATAAAGTAACTGTCATGTGCAGAAAAATATGTGTGAATAAAAAGGAGAAAGAATCAGGGTTCTTCTTAAGGAGGACACTTGGCTATTCTCTTGAAAGATTTCATATAGAACTGATTGAGAGATTACTCATCTTGGGCGCATTATGAAATTAGAGTGAAGATTGAAAGGCATCTCAAGTCTAATCTTCATTTGTTTTGAATTTCACTGCATCAAGGTACGCTTTCTCGTTCTTTATTTCTAAAACTCAAATATTACATGTTATTTCACATGAATGAAATAGATCCGTTTATATTCCGTTGCATATTATTGTATGAGATACAAAACTATATTTTCCATGTATTTGTCCAACATTGATCAGCTAGGTGTCGGCTATAAATAACATCATTGTCCTTCCAGAATAATGAAACATCAACATGCTTGACTTCTCAAACTTAATTAGCGGAATTCCTAGTTGAGAATTGCTTAAAGATTATAAGATAAGATATATATGCGACTACATGACTTTGAACTAATGGATTATTATCTATGATTTATGACAACTGGGTCAGTCATTATTTGTAACTTGTAAGAGATAACGGGTCAGTGTTCTCTATTGACTATAATTGATCTGGACCGTCAATCAAGCATAGACCTATAACCAGACGTCAAAATAGCTAGAACCGCCACAAACCTGGACCATTGGATTCAGGTCAGGCCCCTTAAACTAGACAGGAGGCATTGCATCTTAAATTACCTTGACTTTTCAAGAAGAAAGGTATAGGTACATGCAGACAAATAAATGTAACGTACAACTTTATCATCGTGTAATAGATATGTGTCTTGTTAAGGATATTGAACTTAATTTTTTTTTTTTTTTGCTTGCAACAATTAGTCAATGGTATATGTACATTGATTTCCCTGGAGTGATTGACGGAGTCATTTTATGTGTAGGACATGTCTAAAACTCTAAAATCCCAAGGCATGCAGTAGCCTATAAATAAATGAAGGCATAGGTTATAGAGATAGCAATCGTAGAGATATCTGTGTTAAGCATAAAGAGTTAGTTTTTCATTTCCTTTTCCCCATGGCTCCAATGTTGCTCCTTATTGGGCTTTTGATAGCCGGACTAGAATTAACAGGTATATATCGTCTCTCTCCCTGTGCATTTATACTGCATGCATAGCATGGTCTAATCTTTTGACATGTTGAGTATTGTCTTGGTTTTTAGAACTGTGAGGATCCAGAAAAGCTCTATATATTCTTTGCTCTTTGGTATCACATCTCTTTCACTTTAGATCAAAATGGTTACTATATATCATTCAAAACTTTTTTTTTCAAAATCTCTCACCACATCATAGATTAAAAGAACCTAAAATTAGTTCTTCTCCCCAGTCCTTTTACCAATGCATGTTTACTTAAGCTATTACTTATCAAAATCTATCACAACTTTGATGCAGGTGCACAATCTGTTGGTGTATGTTATGGAAAAAATGGAAACAATCTACCGGCTGATGGAGAAGTTGTTGATCTGTATAAAAGCAATGGCATTGGGAGGATGAGGATATATGACCCAGATCAAACAACTCTCAACGCCCTTAAAGGATCAAACATAGAACTCATCATTGGCATCCTTAACAACAATCTTCAAGCCCTCACTGATGCTACAGCTGCAACAAATTGGGTCCAAAACAACATAAGAAACTACTCGCCGGATGTCAAATTCAAATACATTGCTGTTGGGAATGAAGTACATCCTGGTGATGCTGAAGCCCAGTTTGTTCTACCTGCCATGCAAAACATACATAATGCAATTGTAGCTGCCAATTTACAAGATCAGATTAAGGTTTCAACAGCTATAGATACAACTTTGTTGGGAAATTCTTTCCCTCCATCAGCGGGTTCATTTAGTGATGCTGCAAATTCATATATAAGCCCAATCATCAACTTCCTAGTCAGTAATGGAGCACCACTTTTAGCCAATGTTTACCCTTACTTTAGCTATACCAATAACCCTCAAGACATAAGCCTTCCATATGCCTTATTTACTTCACCAGGGGTTGTGGTAACAGATGGTAGTCTTCAATACCAAAATCTTTTTGATGCATTGTTGGATTCACTCTTTTTTGCTCTTGAGAAAGCTGGTGCACCTAATCTACAAATTGTAGTATCAGAGAGTGGTTGGCCATCTGAAGGTGGTACTGCAGCTACGGTAGACAATGCAGGCACTTACTACAAGAATTTGATTAATCACGTGAAGGGTGGGACTCCGAAGAAGTCTGGACAAGCAATAGAAACTTATTTGTTTGCCATGTTTGATGAAAACCTCAAGACTGGATCAGAAATTGAGAAACATTTTGGTGTCTTCTCTCCTAATAAACAGCTCAAGTACCAAATTAGTTTCGGTTAGATAGTGTGGTTAGCCATGCATATTCGTTTAATTTAAATAAGTGTGCCATGAGCCATGTACCCCCTCTAAAAGTAAATGTTAAATTAAATAACTCTTCTAATGAATAAGTTTCTTATACAAATATAAATCGTGTGTTGCTTGAAAAAATGGATGGAAAAAAAAATCATAATTTACTTCTATTATGCCTTTTTTTTTCCTTCAACAAGTGGAACGTGAGAATTTGAACCCAAATTCTCCCTATATATAGCATGAATTAAGTCTCTTTATATTATAGATATTGGTTAGGGACGGCTGAACAATAGATGCAATTAATGCAATTGCTTAAGGCCCCAAATAAAAAAAGGCCCCCACTTGTAAAAAAGAAAAAATATACATAATATATTTATCTATATATTTTAGTTTTAAAAAAAAGTACTTTTATTGGTCAATAAAATGCATTAAAAAGGCTATATTGTATCCTAAAATGCAAAATACTGCACAATAACAGTGCACACAACTTGATAGGACAAGACTGCACAGTGCTATGTGCACTATCCAGTCTTGTCCACAAGCCCCAACACATCACAAGGCCTAAGCTAAGTTGGCCCCCACACTAATTAATAAGTTATCACATTTTTTTAATGCAAACTCTTACTTTATCAATTATTATAAATTATCACACCAATTAATAATTTGATTTCTATTATATGAACTCATTTATATTATAGTAATACTAATTTATTGAACCATGTAATAAATTAATTTTTATTTATGCAAATTTAGTCTTTAAAGTTTAAAAAAGAATCCACTTAAAATTTTTGCCTAAGGCCTTCAAAATTGTTGAGCCGGCCCTGATATTGGTAGAAGAGACATATAGTGAAAACAAGTATAACTCCCAAAGAGTTGGTCTAGTGGTACTCCTAATTCATGATTTTTCGTTACAATGTGAAACATTGAATTTTTCCCACTATTACGCATTCAAGTATTTATTGACATCTCATTTTGCAATCTGCATTTGACCTCACATGGAGGGTAAAATGGTAATTTCACTTTGGAAATAGGCATCTTAATTGTGGCCACTAGATCCTTAATTTCATTTCATCAAAATGATCTTGATGTTGTAGCAATCAAATTGACTGGTCATAAGCCTTAATCGGACCATCAAATTGAAAGTTATCATCAAATCAAGTTTTAATGGCCGAGATGCACTATCACAAATTGAGTCTGACTATATGTTATTATGAACAATTGATTTTAATTGGTTATAATTATAATCAATTTGAGATTAATGACGTGTCATAATTTGATGGGCTAGGACTACATCTTATAGTAAGGTTGCATACACTTGATTAATTAGATAATCAAACATTAATTATTCAATAAGTAATTTATGTAATTATCTTTTAATTGGAGTAAATTCAAAACTGATTAAGTCTTAAATGGAATTGATTAGAACCTATTAATATTAATTGGAAATTGATTTGAGGCCTATTAATGTTATTTATGCTAGAATTATTTTCCAACAAATGAACTCTTCTCACCATTTCATTGATATCTCTCAGAATATTTTGAATATGTGAGTGAGGTTACTTTTTCCAGAAACTAGACATTTGGGGCTCCAATTTGAGTACAAGAATGAGGCAATTCCGATCAAAATTGAGATAGATATGATTTTTTCGAAATTAGCTCTAAAAACTGTTATAGGAGCAACAGGAAAAACCGAAGTTCTAGACATTTTGCTTCATCATCACTCCCACCAGCCCCCAAATTTAATGCACCAACTTTCCCTAAAGTCTAAAATAGGCTCTAGGTTCATGATTCTCTTTGATCCTTTGTCAACCCTTATTAAATGCATTCCATTCATATTTTCTCCATCACTACTATATAAACCCCCATCTCCTCCATTACAAAGCACATAGAAACACCCTATCTTTTCCTCTCTTGAGTTCTAATGAAGTAGAGTAATCCTGTCATATCTTTGTCTTTCTGAGACTCAAGGTATTGTGTGAGACTCACTCTCCCTCTCCTAGTTCTTCTTTTCTACTCCACCCTTGGGACCTCCACTAAGACTTTCCTCCTTTATCGTGTGGATCTTGCATGTAGGTATAATCCATTTCCCTAACTTGTTTTTATTTTTTATTTTTTTATATTACTATGATGATATTGAGATTAGAGCATGCTAGTGTTTATTTAAATTCCTTGAATATGTTTGAATGTTCTTAATGCGTTCTTCACATGTTCATGCATAAAACTAGCTTTGATCTTAAATCCACATAAAAAATATGAAAAACATGTATGTTTCATAATTCTCTCAATTCCTTGAATCCAGAATATCACCATTCACACACATTCACTATAATTTATTTTTCAATCCAAATGCAAGGACTAATAAATTGAATTAGGATTTATCACATGCACACACATTTAATTCAAGAAAAAAATCAACATGCAAATTGATTGAGAACATATTGGATGATATGATGTGAATATTGGCCACCATAGTCTAACACCTTCCCATCTTGTAACGTAGCCTCCGAACTTAGATCAAAGG
Organism: Castanea sativa; assembly: GCF_040712315.1. Classification (NCBI taxonomy): domain Eukaryota; kingdom Viridiplantae; phylum Streptophyta; class Magnoliopsida; order Fagales; family Fagaceae; genus Castanea; species Castanea sativa. Next base: position 24,078,913 of record NC_134019.1, on the reverse strand, counting down.
TTGATAGATCAATATTTATCCATGTAATTTTCAATTTTTAGATTGTAATTAGGAAATAAAGCCATGTACTTTATCTTAGATTGTATCTAGGACCAAAGTCATGTAGTTTCTTATGATCAATGTAAATTCATTTGCAAATCAATAAAATGAGGAAGTTTTAAATTTTGGTTTTCTTATTTATTCCAATAATTTAGTGGCAACTCCATTGTAAAAGCCTTAATTTAAAGGAAAAAATATAATCAGCCGAACCTCCATTTGGAGAGGCAATAACATGACTCAATCCATTCACGTGGGTTTGGCCCAACACCAAAAATAGGTGTGGGCGCAGTCTATCACAATATCTTTAAAGTTCTCTACAAAAAGGAGGGGGAGGGGGCACAGTATCTCTAAAGTTGCATTGAGATTTGATAGAGAGGCTACCGTTTATCATATTTGTTTGTTTTTTTTAGAACCCTTTTAAATCGAATTAGCTTAATCTAATTAATTAGTAAAGTAGTTACTTAGGTTAATTATGAGATCTAGGTTAAACTTATGTAATCATTTTGCTTAGTGCGGAAAAGTAAAGAAGGCAAGCAATATGATGACCCAAGAAAACTAATGAAACCAACAGTTTAAGAGTAAAAAACCTTGGGGAAGATTTAACCTAGCTATCCTCAAGGTAAACAAGTTCACTATGATAGAATGGAAGTTTACAATAGATTTTCTGCCTAAAATCTAAAGCTACCTCTTGTAGAACTTATTCACACGACCATGTGCAGCTTCGACTCCACAGACTCTTCTATCTTGAATTTGCTGTACACAAACACCCACGTTTGTGACTTTGGGATCCCACTCAAAAGTTTCAGATCACCGTCAGTAGTTGATCTTTATGCAGCAACTTGTTTCCACCAGTTCTTGAATGTTGATTTAGCTTACGGTAGATGCTTGTTGAGTTAGAATGTATAGAAACCTTTCAAATCTCACAGGAGTAACTCACAAAACTTCCAAGTCCTTCTCAAACGTGTTTAGGGTTTTCCTTTTATAACTAGTAATGTTGGATGGAAATCTAGACCTTTCGTGGGCTTTGGACTTGATTTAAAATATACAGAATATGACTTTTGATCGGTTGAATATTTCATTCGATTAGTCAAGCTTCACAGAATCTAAATTCTTCTTTCTACAGCTTGGCAGTTCTTGAATATTGACTTCTAGAATCTTGAGCAATGTCTAATACCTAAAATAGACATGTTTTTGTTCTCGGTTTACCAACATACCTAAATTTGGAATCTAACCATTTATCCTAAATATTTAGAACCTAACAATATTTGAATACTTTGATTTATTAGTGCCAAGATGTCTTATATTAGTTGATTTAATAGAACATTGTAAAGTCCATATTTTAGGTTGGCAAACCATGATTAAATGTGATCCATTTATAGTCTTTTTGATGAGTCTTGTGTATATTAAAGGTGTATTTTACAGTCTAAGATCATGACCCAAGTTCAGATTATGAAAGAATCAAGTCCAGAGCAAGAAAACAAAGGTTTTGGGTCTGTCACTTTGACACTAGCTCAATTGATCAAAATTGTCACTAGACACCAGTCGACACCTGGCTCAAGAACTTTGCAGCCAACATCCTTCTCAAGTTGGTGATCAAGTCGCATATTGGGATCCGTGCATCTATTAGTTAACCACGTACTAGGAGCCGTGCAATTCAAGGAGAGATTGTCACTATAGAACAAGTCCAATTAGGTATTGGGGTAAGGGTTCAATTGTAGGTTGGTATAAGGTACTGAGATTCCTTTACTTGTAACCGCTTGTTTTGATAATAGTGGATTCTCGGGAGTGGTGACCTTAAAATCACCTGGTGGGGTTTTTTGTTGTGTAGGTTTTCCCCATTCGTAAACAAATCACCGTGTCATTTAATTTTCGCTGCATATTCAGTTATTTGGTGATTTTTTTGTGCTGCCACGTACATTGCATGTTAATTTGATTAATTAATTAAACTTAACTAATTAATCAATTAATCCATTACAAGGGGTCAATACATTTTTGGCCTATCAACATGTTTGGTTTGAGGCTATCTCAAAACTCAAAACTCATCACTCATATCTCAAAAATCTATCTCATCAAAAAACCCAAGACTAAAAGCTTCTTGTTTAGTTCATAACTCAAAATCATGTTTCTCATTCTCATAACCCAACTTTATCACTTTTTTGAGGAGCCCACAATCTGCACAGTTCAGAATGCTCACTACTCCCTCTTGCATGTGTGATATAAGCAGGAAAAGAAAAAGTATGTTAGTTCAAAGAGGTGTGTGAGATATGCGAATGGGGAAGTTGAATTGTAGTAATGGCTCTAGAGAGTAAAGAGAAAAAATAGAGGGGAACGGTGGGTGTATGTATTTACTAACCTTCATTGTGAAGCTGGAGCTAAAGCCAAAGAAGATTAAAGCTTTCAACGGTACTGAGCAAGGATGTGACAAGTCATTGACGGGGCCCCTACATGGTTGTACTTGTTTACGAAAATGCCATCAAACTCATTTCTTAAAAATTGAAAACACCTTCAAGGCAATTCTCAATTTTCATTCTCATAACTCAAAAATTTGAGATATGAGTTATGGAAACAAAAACTAAAAACTCAACCAAACAAATTTTCACTCAATGGGTCCCACAGATTTTAGGTTTTGAGTGATGTGTTTTGAGTTATATAACTCAAAACACCTCAATCCAAACACCCTCTTAATTTCTTTTCATTTCCCTCTTTTTCCCCTCAAAAGAAAACATAGTCTACCTATTGAACACGACTTCTCCCTTGACTATTTGGAAAAACTACCTTGTGAAAGTCGTACCTAATCTTACTGACAGAATAGTAAATAAGGAAATAGTTGTACTGATCTTGAGTCAATCATTTTGAGGAAAACTTTGATGTTTGAAACTTCACTCTTGTTTGAAAAAGGAAATTTAGTTTTTAGATTTTTTTATTCCACTTTGCTTCTGTCAAAAGTATGTCACTCATTGGTATGATTTTTCCTCTTATTTTAAACTTTAATTAAGAGTATTCAGATTAGTCCGTCTAAAGTTTTCCGTCTATTTTAGCTTAAGAACCTACCTTTTTTTTTTTTTTTTTTTTTTACACAAACAGTTTACAAAAACACTCTCATTAGTTTATCTATTATATACACTCTTTTATTTAAATAATATTTTTCCTCACTTTTTAAATTATATTACACCTACCACCACCTAACACTCTTTCTCCTTTTTTTCTTTGAACACACGTACTCTTTTTCTTCTTCTTTTCCTTATCTCTATTAATTTTCCTTGTACGTTCCTCTTTTTCTTCTCCTTCTTCTTCCTCTTCTTTTGCAATTTGGGTTTGATTATAGATGATGATTTTGGGTTTGCGATTTGGGTTTGATTATGGGCAGTGATTTTAGGTAGAGAAAGCAAAGATTTTGGGTGGAGAAAATGGTGATTTTGGGCAGATTTGCAGTAGTTGCTTCTTCTACGGCATCTTCCTCTTCTCCTTCTTCTTTCAGAATTTGGGTTCGATTATTTATATGAATTTGTATATCGGTTTGGTGAATTTGGATCTTGATTTAGAACAAGTTTGATGATTTGTATAGATTTGCATAGCATGTTGCTGGATTGAAGCATCGAATGAGAGAGAAAATAAAATAAAATAATCATTTAGAAAGCTACACTGTAGCAATATTGGATATAAACAGTAATATAAAGGGACTGATGTGGCTAGATTTTGAGCAAAAATGTATGAAATTGTGCTCTAATTCATTGGGAAAAAAAAGTGTGGCAAGTTTTGATTATTGGAACATATAATTGACCACTAAGAATGAGACAAGGGACTTTTATTTTGCATCATTGTCTATTCAAACACTTTCTCAATCACTTTTACAAGACTTGATAGGCCAAAACGTATTAACTCCTTGTGATGGATTAATTGATTAATTAGCCAAGTTTTATTAATTAACTAATTTAACATGCAAACGCGTGGTAGCACAAACAAATCACCAATAAACTAAAGTGCAGCGAAAAATAAATTTAACACGGTGATTTGTTTATGAATGGGAAAAACCTCCAAAGAAAAAACCCCACCAGGTGATTTTAAGGTCACCACTCCTGAGAATCCACTATTATCACAACAAGCGGTTACAAGTAAAGGAATCCCAGTACCTTATACCAACCTACAATTGAACCCTTACCCCAAGACCCAATTGGACTTGTTCTATAGTGATAATCTCTCATTTTCAATGCACGGCTTCTAGTACGTGACTAACCAATTGATGCGCGGATCCTAGTACACAACTTCAATCACCAATCTGAGAAAGATGTTGGCTGCAAAGTTCTTTAGTTCATCCTCACAATGAAGAACAAGAAGATGCTTGGTTACAAAACCCTACGGTGCACAAACACAACAGCTTCTTCACAAAGAGATGAACTAGGGCAAACTTTGTCTCCGATCACAAATTGCTTGAACAGACTTTTCTCAATACTTGTGCAACTTGTGCCTACTTTAACGGCCCTTAAATAATTTTTTTATTTGTCTAGGGTTATGAGAAAAGAAGGCCCAAAGACATATTCACATATTGGAATTAAAACAGATCTAAAAAACTGTTTTTCTTAAACCTCAACAGCTAGAGGTGTTGAGATGTTGTCGAGCAGCTGTTGAGCTACAGGGCTGAAACAGCTTATTAAAGCTCGATAGATGAAGCTGTCTAGCCAGCTATCAAGCTTTATTGCCAGACACTTTTTCAACTTGTTTTTTGGACAGACTTGCATGGCTTTAACACTTAATCTTGAAACCTTGTTTCTTGAAGTATTAAAACATCCTAGATCCACCTAAATACAAGGAAAGTGCATTTTGTCAAAGGATTAGCTAATTACATAAAAGAACGACATATGTTCTTGACAAGTGAACCACATATGTCTTGACAATCTCCCCATTTGACAATCAGTGACAAAACCACAACAAACAAATGATCATATGAGAGAAGTCATAAAACACTCAACTCATACTCACTTGTTGAATACAATAAAATCTATCCTAACAAAAACTCTTGAAAAACTTTGCAAAAAAAGAGTTTATGGCAAGTAGACTTTGACAACCTGTATTTTTGAAACACTTTAAACAAAACACATCAAGGCATCTTTGTGTGAAGCAAAAATAATAGATTGCATACAAAAATAAGAAGCATGTGTATAAAGAAAGAAAAGAAACAACACATGTAAAGATAGGTGAGTAAAACATACATCATCACGTATACCACTTGATAAGCATCATGTATGTAAAAATGGTCACAAGACCTGGGTACAAGAACAATGTATCTCCAACAAATAAAAGAAAAGAAAAGATACATGTAATCCTTACTACATCTCTCAAAAAAACAAACACTCCCCCTAACAAAAATCTCCTATATCCTAACTCTCCCCCTAAGAATGACTACTCTCTCGTATCCAAAACTACTCCTCCTTTTTGTCACGAGTGACAAAGGGTAAGAGTGTCAAGTAGACATCTCGTCAGAACTGGAAGAGCTAGCATCTCCATCCTCATCAATATCGACGTTGCCAGAACCATCATCAGGTGTCTCAGATGCCTCAGGAGGAGGAGAGGGAGACTCCACAAAACCACCAAGGCAAGCCTGTCGTCTAGCAATACGGCCAACACGGGTGTTCACTTGATACAACTCTATAGAAAGTGTATCAAGGCGAGCATCCATGTGCTGAAGCTGCGCTATGATCGAATCCAAAGTCACACCTCCTACGAAAGTAGAAGGAGCGGAGGTAGAAGGAGTGGAAGGAGCTGCTGAACCGAACCGCCTCGAATGAAACTGTGCCTTGCTCTGTTTAACGGTAGCATAGTCAATGGCACACATAACAAAGAAGTGGCTGGATAAGGGAAAAGGAACAGAAAAATGGCATAAAATTTGAGTGATAGTAGAAGGAAAGATGAGCTTATACGGGTTGCCGTATCCCTATACACATCTAGTGAGCATACATCAACACATGTAAACCTTGTGATGGCCAAATCACATTGTATCTACACATGTATCAAGAGTAGCAAAGAATATTGCATGTTGTGTGTGAAAAATATCGCAAGATTGCACAAGTATCTCTATGTTATGATGATTTGAGATATGAGAAAATCACTTTAATTCACACACAATCATAACTACTTGATGGAGACTATCACCTTCGAGGTACATCCTATAACTCCCACATCTCCTAGAAAACACGCTTGCAATCATATTATAAAGCATTTTTTTCTTTTTACTTTTATTTCTTTTCATATTTTCTTTTTATTAAGCAAACCATGCATGGGTATACAAAGGAGAGAAAAGAAATACTCAATTATATTAAGCTTTTTGACATTGCACTTTTGCTATGCCGAAACATACAGATATCATATCATGATTGGTGGGTAACAGTGGTGAGATGGTGATTTATGCCTTTCTTTTAGGATTTTCTAGTACTTCTTGTCAAAAAGAGTGATACGAGTGTTAAGTACAAGAGATCACTTAACCTTACTCATCACAAACAAAGAACCACAAAACTCATTTGCTTAATTGTGCATAAAAATGCTCATCTAAGCTACAAGAAGTACAAAGTTTAGAGAACTTCGTTTCAATGACCCTTTTAAGGTTCCTAGGAACCGATGTAGACAAACACACACTGTTTTTGTATATTTCTGAATTTTTCAATTTTTTATATTTTTATTTATTTTTAAAACAAAAACAAAAATAACTAAAACTGAAAAACTAACAACCAAAAACATGTAAAACAAAACAAAGCAATGCATAAAAATAAACTAACTCAAAACATTAAAGCAAAACACACAAGTAATGCAAAATCAAAAACAAATGGAGAGAGAGAAAAAGTGATTAAAGCACTTGGAACCCTTTTCCTTCCACACCTTGGAAGAACCTTTCCTTTTCATAAACCCTTGAACCGACGGTGAGGGGGAAGAATTGATACCGTTCAAGTTCGAAAGGAACATGAGGGCTTTGAAAAGATCTCTAAGAGGAGCAAACGAGGACGGAAACTGATTCTGGTTTCTTGACGCCACATGCTATTGCTATTTTGAGTGGCTAACCACTTATAGCAATTTGGTCGAGTATGACCAGCTGCTCCACAGTGATGACAGAGATGCTACTTTTTTTGTTTAGACCTTTGAGAGTTGGCCTTCTTAGCCCTAGGGTTTTTAACTTCCTTCTTATCCTGCTTAGGGGGTGCTCCTAAGATAGATTTACCCTTGTCTATGTTATTACTAGCTAATTCAGTTTTAACATTAGTGTTCTCAATTTCAACATTATTTCTAGGAGGAACAAAACTAGTAGTACTAAAAGAAGTAATATTAGAGGAAGAGAAATCATACCCTAAGCTTGTTCGATCTGAAGCAGATTTCTGAAAACTGAGCATCTCATCGAGCTTAGCGCTTGAATTCTTGAAAGATCATATGTTATATAGTATTAGTACTTTTCAATTACTTGTACCATTTTTTTTCTTTGTTATATATTTGAGTCAAACATGGCCAGCTTGTATTTCCTAAATTTACCAAATTTTCTATGCTAGAAAAGATTCCAACCCACATGAATACGTGGAAAGACAAGGATGTTAAACACATTTGGCCAAATAGTTTCATATATCCATTAGCTAGAACAGAATCAAAATCAGAATTAACACATGTTCCCAAGTTTTCTGTGATTGTTTGATATAACTATTTAATTATTATAGTTGGGGTTGTGGGCAACAATTATTAAGATGTGCAGAGAGGGATTGATATGCATAGCTTTGGGTGGTGGTGCCAGTTGATTTGGACCACATAAAAACAATGATTTGTAGACCATTTTAGTTAGAGGTTATAATTTGTAATTTGACAAAAGAAAAGGTAAGAGAACTTTATTTGTAATTTGACAAGTATCCCTACCCAAAAGGGAACCAAAAAAGCATACAAGAAACTCATAGGACTACAACACAACTAAAACATTTAATTTCCCTCCTGCAAACAATGTGCATGTACCAACTTGATACAACATATGTCACTACCAAACCATGATAAAATTAGCCAAAGTAAAATACTTGTCAAAGAAAGCACATATGAACTTACAAGCTAAACCACAAAACAAAAGCTTGGAGTAAATTCCCTAAAGTCTCAACATCCTAATCACACTTTTAGATAACTTCCAACAGGTCAACCCTTATTATAAAATTCTTTTGGTCCACTTAATGTTATCCAAAAAGCTTAAAATTAAATAGAGAGAAGCCTTTATGTGTCTAGTATGTACCACCAAAGAATCAGCTCAAAAAGGTTTATCTATAATTTATTAAAAATCATGTATTGCAGCTAACTCAAATCTGTCCCTGACAGCTTTAGAAAATTGTTATAGTTTTAAGAATAGCCCAAGTTATTTGAGAATCACTCCCATTAAAACTACAAGATTTAAAGCATATTAAAACCAAGGAATCAAACCCAAAATCTCATATAAACAACTTATCAAACACTTGGTATGCAAAAAGCACATGCTCACACTTCACTTGCATAAATTCATAGTTATCACTTCACACACACCCACATTTGCCAAAGTCATTTAAAATGCAAAGAAAAAACTTCCAAAAATCAACTCATATCAACATATGCAACAACAAGACCCATATAGTTGATCTAGAAAACCAACCCTCAAATACCCATTAGGAAACTAATCAACCAAAACCTTTTATCAAAGCAAAAACTCTTCAAATGATATGAAATTTTCGGATTATAACAAAACCATTGCTACCCAAATCATCTCAACCCTCTAATCTTCCATTATTTACCAAAACCCATCAAGTATTCACTACAATAATCATTGAATAGCAAAACTCAAAGGATTTCATAAAAGAAATTAAGCAAAAAGCTTAGATTTTTACCTTAAATTCTTGTTGGGAAAAGGCACAAATAAAGGAGTATATGGTGGCTAGAGGGATGATCTAGCGGTGGCTATTCATGAGAGATGAAGAGGGAGTAAGATTTTGGTGAGAGGAAAGGAGAGGCTGCAGCACAAGAAAAACAAGAGCGAGGGAGAGAGAGAGAGAGAGAGACCAACATGAAAATGAGGAAGAAAAGGGGGGTGGGTGAGAGGAAAATATCTGAAGTAAAGAAGTGGGAGACCAAAAATGAGAGGGCAAAGTGGTGCCAAGCTAAAAAAAATAAGAGAGAAGTTTGAAATTTATTCAATGGTACGAAGGACCTATTCCAGTGCTTTTTGACCTTATCCCAGCGCTTTTTGAAGCGCTGGAATAGGTCCACCTCTATCCTAGAACTTTTTGAAGCACTGGAATAGGGTGACCCTATTCCAACGCTTCAAAAAGCGCTGGGATAGGCCTCTCATCATTCCCTGGATCCTATCCCAGCGCTTTTTGAAGCGCTAGAATAGGGTCACCCTATTCCAGCGCTTTTCAAGCGCCGAGATAGGATAATTTCAAAAATTAAATTAATTAAAAAAAAAAAGATTACCCTAACTTATAGCGGTGGTTATAAAACGCTGCAATAGGGCATCCTATACCAGCGTTTTTAAAAAAACCGCTGCTATAGGTCTCCTATTGCAGCGATTTATAAAGCACCGGTTTTGAGCGGCCGTAATAGGGTTTCCTATACCAGCAGTTTCAAAAAGTGCTGGTATAAGCTTCTCTATTGCAGCAATTTTTAAAAATGCCGGGAAAAAAATGCTGAGATAGAACGATTTTTTTGTAGTGATTATACTGACTATGGTCTTGAAATATACTATTACTAGTAAGACAACTCTATATTTTGAAGAAAAACTTTAGAGTAGAAGATTATTTAGTTAAAGTGTAGTCAAATTCTTGCGAATAAAATGCACCACTAGCTACCAAAGCTGCAACAAGAAGTCAAATTTGATGTCAATTTACATACCTCTAACCTAATCTCAAAGCGCTCTCCCAGCCATGGTTTTCCAAGCATCAAAGCTGCTCTTTCTCTACTTGATCGTAACCATTTCACTCTTTCTCGTAATCCCTTGTGTAACTCAGCTAACCTTCAACTACTCCGATTTCATTGAAACAAATAACAAAATTGTTATCATTACAGGGAACGCTACTATCTCAGGTTCATTTATCAAACTCACACCAAATACTGTGGACAATTGGGGTCGAGCCACATATTCAAAATTGATGCATCTTTGGGACAAAGAATCAGGAAAACTCGCCAACTTCACTACAAATTTCTCCTTCATCATTTATTTGCCAGGTGAAGTCAGATATTCAGATGGCCTCATATTCTTCCTTGCAAGTCCAGATTTCCCACAACCTAGCTAGTCTAACAGATGGCGTTGGCCTTGGCCTTGTAAGTCGTGACCAAGTGAGAGACCCAAGTTTCTTATCTGCAAATAAATTCGTTGCTGTGGAGTTTGATACTTATCGAAATCTTAGATGGGATCCTCCTTTGCCGGTACGTGAACATGTTGGTATCAATATTAACAACATAACAACTTTGACCTCAACACCATGGTATTGTAATATTAAGGAAAATAGAACATATAGTGTAAGTGTCGAATACGATGCTATTATGCAAAATCTTAGTGTCACCTTCATTGGTTTCTATAATGGTACCACCCCTATTCAACAACACCTTTCTTCTGTAACTAATTTGATAGAGCATTTACCAGAATGGGTTGAATTTGGGTTCTTGGCTTCAACAAGCTTGCTTTCCGAGTCACATATTCTCTGCACTTGGTCGTTTCAATCAACACAACCTTTTTGGATCCAACCAAACAAGAATGAGAAAAATTTTAGAAAGAAAATATTGGTGGTGGGCCTAAGCGTGGGTGCTTGTATTTTGTTTAGTTGTTCGGGGTTAGTTGGGCTTATGTATAAGAGGAAGCGGGGTAGAGGGGGAGAAGAGGAAGACTTGGGTTTGATCTTTCCATGGACGACGAATTTGAAAGTGGTACTGGGCCAAAGAAATTTTCCTACAATGAACTGGTTAGTGCAACAAATAACTTTGCTGAGGAGAAGAAGCTTGGAGAAGGAGGGTTTGGTGGGGTTTATCAAGGATTTTTACAGGACTTGAATTCTTATGTTGCTATCAAAAGGGTATCAAGGGGATCTAAACAAGGGATAAAGGAGTATGCATCTGAGGTGAATAGTATGAGTCGGTTGAGGCATCGGAATTTGGTGCAACTCCTTGGTTGGTGTCACGAGAAGAAGGATCTCCTACTTATTTATGAATTCGTGTCAAATGGTAGCTTAGATTCACATCTTTTCAAAGGCAAGAGTTTGTTAACATGGATGGTGAGATACAACATTGCTCAAGGACTAGCATCAGCACTGCTATACTTGCATGAAGAATGGGAACAATGTGTATTACATAGGGACATAAAGTCAAGCAATGTCATGTTGGACTCAAATTTTAAAGCAAAGCTTGGAGATTTTGTCTTAGCTAGACTTGTGGACCATGACAAAGGATCGCAAACCACGGCTTTGGCAGGGACCATGGGCTATATGGCCCCTGAATGTGTTATCTCGGGCAGGGCCAGCAAAGAATTAGATATATATAGTTTTGGGGTTGTGGCTTTGGAGATAGCTTGTGGAAGAAAGCCCATTAATCCCAATGCAAAAGAAGATGAAATAATTATGTTGGAGTGGGTTTGGGAGCTTTATGGAATAGGAAATCTTCTTAAGGCTGCTGACCCTAGATTGTGTGGAGATTTGATGAGCAGCAAATGGAACGATTGATGGTGGTTGGGCTTTGGTGTGCGCATCCAGATTCCATTGCTAGGTCTTCAATAAGGAAAGCCATTCATGTGCTCGATTTCGAAACTGCGTTGCCCATTCTCGAGCCAAAAATACATGTACCAACCTATCTTACCCCTGCAATTTGTGCATCTACATCTTCAGCAACTTTATTGGATAATCACCATGCTCAGTCATCAAGCCCTAGTAACTACACTGGTTCTTCACAATTAGGCACATATTCTGCTGCTTCTACATCCACTTCACTTTTATACTCGCAATTTGTTCATACCAGGTAGTTTATCTAGGAAACATTGCCTAAGTGTGTACCACAAAGAATTTCATAATGTAATTATGTTGCAAAGTGTTATAAATTATAGTTGGATTATAAAAAAATTGAATATTAAATTTAAAAATGACATGGCGATTGGACATACAAATATTGGATCATATTTGAGTCTGTTTTGAAGTATTTGAATTCTAATATTTACTTTCCAATAAAATAAGTTTCACTCAGAAATTCATTCCCATACAAAACATATATTCAAAAGAGCATCAACTCTTCATCTTGAGTATATAAAAAGTTTGTTGTCTTTTGAGTAAATCCTGACTTGTACTTAACTCATGTTCGAAATGAATAAATTACACCACCAATAAATATGAGATATCTATATATATATTTAAAAAGAGATGGAATGAGCCGATCGACAATATAAAACCTATCATATTTGTTTATCTCGTTTAACTTCCTACCTTCTCTAAAGAAGTTGTATAATTTCAATGACTTAGTTTCCTATTATGTGACAGTAACATTAGTAATTTGGGAATTTGGATGTTTGGATATGTTTTTATTATTATTTTATCTTTAATTTTGGCTTTGATGTTTTCAAAATCAATTGCTCTTATCTCATGTTCTTAAGTTAGATAGTAGGTTTCAGTTAACTTAACTAATAAAAGTTATTGTAGTCAACTAAGAGATTTGAGATTCAAACTCAGCCTATATATACCATGTTAGGGCCATATTTTATATGTATTGGCATATCTTTTGACACAATGCACTTTATGTATAGTTGAGTAGTTCTAAGATGAGTTTAATATATCAAGAAATATGTTGTTCAAACATAACAAGTGGTATCATTAAAGACATGAAGATTTAACCAAGACACAAGTGAAGAAAAGTTGATTTAGTGAAGCTCGAAATTAGTCTCAACACAAGCCCGATACTAGCATCTATTGAGACTTAATGAAGAATTCTCTACACAAGCTCGATCTATCAAGATCTACAATTTTAGAATTCTTAGATATGAATTTAGGCCCATGATGACTTGAATTGCTAGAATTTTGTTTACTAAACCTCTAGACCATATAAAAGCTTTATTTTAAAGTCATCAAAGAAAAGACTTAATCAGAGAACTCATACACTCTATGAGAAGCTACTGTGTTTTGTACGCCTTAAGGTTTTGTAACCAAGTGCTTTTAGATCTTCAATGTGCTTTGAAGTAAAGAACTTTACAACTAATAACCAATAGGCCAAAAATGTATTGACCCCTTGTGATGAATTAATTGATTAACTACCTAAGTTTGTTAATTAATCAAATTAACATGCAATGTACGTGGCAGCACAAACAAATCACCAAATAAAATATAATGCAACGGAAAATAAAATTGACACTGTGATTTGTTTACAAATGAGGAAAACCTTCGAGGCAAAAACCCCACCTGGTGATTTTAAGGTCACCACTCTCGAGAATTCACTATTATCACAACAAGCGGTTACAAGTAAAGGAATCCCAATACCTTATACCAACCTACAGTTGAACCCTTACCCTAATACCTAATTGGACTTGTTCTGTAGTGACAATCTCTCATTTCAATGCACGGCTCCCAGTACGTGACTAACCAATAGATGCACAGATCCCAGTATGCGACTTGATCACTAACTTGAGAAGGATGTTGGCTGCAAAGTTCTTCAGTTCATCACACGATGAAGATCACGAAGTTGCTTGGCTACAAAACCCTACAATGTACAAACACAGCAGCTTCTTCAAGAGAAAGAAGAACTAAGGCAAACTAGGTTTCCGTTCACAATTTGCATGAACAACACTTTGCTTCACACTTGTGCAATTGTGCTCTCTGTGACAGCCCTTGTGCAATTGTATGTTTAGAGTTGTGAGAAAAGAAAGCCTAAACACATACTCACAGATTGGAATGAAATCAGAACTAAAAATCTGATTTTCATAATTCTCGAAAGATATCCTATCTGTCGAGCAGCTGTCGAGTTTCGAACTGAAACAGCTTTTTAAACCTCGATAGATACTAGCTGTTGAGCTTTAATGAACAACATTTCTTCACTTGTTTCTTGGACAGACTTGCATGACTTTAACACTTGAACTTGAAACCTTATTTCTTGAAGCATTAAACATATTCTAGATCTATCCAATTACAAGTAAAGTGCGTTTTGTTAAAGAATTAGCCAATTACATAAAATATTGACATATGTTCCTAACATGATTCACATATATCCTAACAATCTCCCTCTTTGGCAATCTATGACAAAATCACATCAAACCAATGAACATATGAGAGAAGTATAAATCACTCAACTCATACTCACTTGTTGAATACAATAAAATCTATCCTAACACAAACTCTTGAAAAACATTGCAAGAAGAGAGTTCATGGCAAGGAAGACTTTGACAACCTGTATTTCTGAAACACTTAAAACAAAACTCATCAAGTCATCTTAGTGTGAGACAGAAATAAAAGATTGCATACAACATATAAGAAGCATGTGCATAAAGAGAGAAAAGAAACAACACATGTAAAGATTGGTGAAAGAACTATAATAATAATCTCATCATATATATATCATCAAAGAGTACAAGGTTTGCTATCACAAAGTGGTCACAAGATCAAAGGTACATTAAAAATGTATCTAAGATAGAAGGAAAAGAAAAAGATACATAAGTCCTCACTACATCCCTCCAAAAATATAGACACTCCCTTTAACAAAAATCTCCTATACTAACTCCCCCCCTATGAGTATGACTATTCTCATATCCAAAACTACTCCCTCTTTTGGTCACGAGTGACAAAGGGTAAGTACATCAAGTAGACATCTCATCATCACTGGGCGAGCTAGCACCATCGTCCTCATCAGTATCATCACTACCAAAGCCATCATCACTCTTATCCTCTGAAGTCGGTGGAGATGAAGAAGACGTCGTAGTGAAACCACTCATGACAGCCTATCGTCGTGAGATACGACCAACACGGGTGTTCACCTGACACAACTCATCACTAAGAGTGTCAAGGCGAGCATCCATGCGCACAAGCTATGCCATGATGGCCTCGAGAGTCACTCCACCCATGGAGGAAGAAGGAGCAGAGGTGAATGGAGCTGAAGAAGCTAGAGGAGCAGCCATCTCGGTCTGAGTCCGCCTCAAACGAAGCTAAGCATCACTTCGTCTAACGGTAGCAGCATCAATGGCACCCATGACGAAGAAGGGATCAGACGGAGGAAAGGAGACAGAAAAATGGCGAAGGATCCTCGTGATAGCTAGAGGAAAAATGAGCTTATCACAGGTCGTCGTACCCTTATAGACATCTATAAGAGAGAGAATGAAGTGAGAAGGGAAGTTAATAGAAATGTCCTCAATGAGGGATAACAAAAACCGAGCACGAGACTTTGTAATAGTGTTATAGTGAGACAATGGATGGAGAACGAATTTCATTACCATGTTATGGAATCTCAAACCTTTAGCAAAGACCGAGCATTAGGTGTTTTGATGATCACCCCATGAAGATGGTGTCTCATAGAATAGAGGCATAAGCTCGGCTTTAGACACAGTCTTATGATGATCACAACCAAGGTAGTCAGGATAGGCTACCCTAGGAACGTGTAGCACCTTGGATATAAGATCTGGAGTGACTATAATGCGCGTACCTCTAACGCGAGTAACAAAATGAGGTACAAAAGTGTCAAATTCGTGCATGTTGGAGTAGAACTCCTGAATGATCACAGAAGGGCACATGAATGAGACGTCACACAGTGACTCCCAACCCCAACTATAGATGACAGTGGGAAGGTCAGTATCGAAAAAATCCAATAAGATGACTTGGCATTCCGAATGAATGCCTTGTTTAGAAAAGTTCTCCGAAAAGTCCTTTCGAGCTTTATCATCACGAAACTGAATGTGGAAAGGAGTAGGATCAGAAGAAGAGGATGCCCCAGAATGAAGAGGGTTTTGGGATGGAGTGGATTTGCGTTTAGGTGCCATAGAGCAAACTAACGCAAGAGAGAGAGAGAGGGAGAGAGAGAGAGACACACACAGAAAAGCACCAACTATATCAATATCAATATCAATATAAAGATAAAAGAAGGTACGTATGCATGAAAATGCATGAATATGTAACATGTAAACTTAAAAACACCATAGGCTCAGCTCAATCCAAACCTACCAAGACACATCATTGTAACAAAGTAAACACACATCTAAAATGCATGAAACATTGTTATAATGCATATGCAATACAATGCATGATGTTTTCAAACTCATTTTAGTAAAACCCAACCCAAAATTTTTGCAAAAACCTCATCAATTTTGAAAAACCCCAAAAACTTTTCAAAAACCCTAAACTTAGGTCAAAAAGAATGAAATGCATGATACAAGAGAGAAAAAAGATCATACCAGATGAAGAACACTTGATTTAGGCCGAAGATGAAGTGAGGAATGTGAAAAGGTTGAGTTTGAGAAGTTTCGGAGTGAGAGAAGAGAGAGTCTATCGAGAGAGATTGGAGAAAATGAGAGAATTTTCGCGTTGACCGTATATATAGAAAAACATAAATCTCAATAGATCAAGAGGTGTTAAGAGGTGTCGAGAGGTGTTAAGATTTAAATGGCATGAATCAGCTATCGAAGAGCTATTGAGGATCTGTTGAGCGGTGACCACAGCACAGGGGCCTCGATGGATTGAGAAGCTATCGAGCATCTATCGAGGAGACAAAAGCTTTTTCGATGGATTGAGGAGCTATCGAGAAGCTATCAAGATTGGGATAAAAGGAAGCTAAAGAGCTTGATAGATAGCCTAGTTATCGAGAGGTATTAAGAAGCTGTCGAGATTGCTTAAAAACAGTTTTTCAAGAAGATAAAAACACAGATATGGCTACAATCAAGCATGTTACTCAACCAAGGATCCAAACAATATTTTAAACTCTCAAAATCATATCTCAACAAGGAAAATGTTAAGCACATAGATCCAAAACACACACACACACACACACACACACACACACAAAACAAGTCTAACCAATTCTATATTTCAAAAATAAGTCAAGACAGTTTAGTGAGTATACATTAACACATGTAAACCTTATGATGGCCAAATTACATCGAAACCTGCACATGTATCAAAAGTAGCAAAGAATATTGCATGTTGTGTGTGAAAAACATCGCAAGATTGCTAAAGTGTCTACATGACAATTTGAGATATGAGTAAATTAATTTGACTCACACACGATCATAATTGCTTGATGGGGACTATCACCTTCGAGGTATATCTTATAACTCCTACATCTCCTAGAATACATGCTTACAATCATATTTTAAAGCATTTTGATACTTTTTGCTTTAATTTTTCTTTGCATATTTTCTTTTATTAAGCATATCATGTATGGGCATATAAGAGAGGAAAGAAATATCTACTTATGTTAAGCTTTTTGACATTGCATTTTTA
Source organism: Castanea sativa (assembly GCF_040712315.1). NCBI lineage: Eukaryota > Viridiplantae > Streptophyta > Magnoliopsida > Fagales > Fagaceae > Castanea > Castanea sativa. Next base: position 24,061,457 of record NC_134019.1, on the reverse strand, counting down.
CTATGCCAAAGAATATCGATGTCATTCCATGATTGGCGGACAACAGTGGTGAGATGGTTATTTATGCTTTTCTCTTAGGCTTTTTAGTCATTCCCGTCAAAAAGAGTGATGCGAGTGTTAAGTACAAGAAATAACTTAATCTCACTCATCACAAACAAGAGCCAAAAAGCTCACTTGCTTATTTGTGCATAAAGATGCTCATCTAAGCTACAAGAGACACAAATTTTAAAAAACTTTGTTTCGTTGGCCATTTAAGGTACACAAGTACCAATGTACACAAACACATACTGTTTTTGTATTTTTCTAATTTTTCAATTTTTTATTTTTTTATTTTTTTATTTTTATGTAGGAAAACAAAATAAAACAAAATTGAAAAAAAAAAAACATGTTAAGTAAAGCAATGCATAAAAACTAAACTAACTCAAAATAAGAACGCAAAACACACAAGTAATGCAAAAACATAAACAAGAAGGGGAGAGAAAGAAAAAAGTGACTAAATAACTTGGAGCCTTTTTCCTTCCACACCTTGGAAGAACCTTTCCTTTTGGCGAATCCTTGAATCGGCGGTGAGGGGGAGGAATTGCAACCGTTCAAGTTCGAAAGGAACATGAGGGCCTTGAGGAGATCTCCAAGAGAAGCAAGAGAGGATGGAAACTGACTAAAGTTTCCTGATGAGACCAAACTATTGCTCTGTTGAGTGACACGCCACTTGTAGCAATTAGGTCGAGTATGTCCAGCTACTCCATAGTTATGACAATGATGCTGCTTCTTCTCTTTAGACTTTTGAGTATTACTCTTCTTAGCCCTAGGGTCTTTGGTTTCTTTCTTAGCAAGCTTAGAGAGTGCTCCTAAGATAGATTTACCCTTATCTATGTTCTCACTAACTATCACATTCTTCACATTATTATTCTCAGATTCAACATTATTAGCAAGAGAAACAAAAATAGTAGTACTAGAGGAAGCAATATCAGGAAAGGAGAAATCATACCTTAAACCAGTTTGATTAGAAGCAGATTTCTGAAGGCTGAGCATCTCATCAAGCTTTGCATTTAAAGTCCTCTCAAACTGAGCTCTGACTTGAAACAGCTCCGCTTTAAGCTTCTTCGTCTTCTCAACCAAGAAATTATTTTCAAACCTCAGTTCTCCTATAGTCTGATTGGCTTCATCAAATTTTGTGGAGAGTTCTTCTCGTTCAAGCTCCACATTACTGAGCTTCTTGGTGGCCAACCTATACAACTTCTCATGCCTTTCCGAGACCTTGTATAACTTTGCATAGGTAGTGTGGATGTCATCTTATTCATCCATATTCTCAAACTTTGACTCCAATAAGTCTTCTTCTTCATCCACATCTTCTACAATCCCCTCAATAAGATTGATAGTTGCGGTGAAGGCATCTAGGATTTCGTCATCTTCATTTTCAAAATCATCCTCAGATTCAGTGTCGCTCAAAGTTACATCAAGTGCCTTACTTTTCCCAATGGACTTGAGATAAGTAGGGGCACTCTTGTTTCATGTGACCAAAACCTTGACACCCAAAACACTTAAGTCTTGAGGAAACAGTACACTGACCGCCATCTCTAGCATCTTTCTTCCCTTTGTCTTGGCTCTTAGACTGAGAAGAACTCGACTGTTTAAGGTCCTTGTCGAAGCCCTTTGCATTGGCATTTTTCATGAACTTCTTGAATTTCCTGGTGATATAGGACTTTAGTTTAAAATCTTCATCGTTGGAAGACTCATCCGTGTCAGTGCTCTTGGCCTTAAGTGCCATGCTCTTTCCCTTACCAAATTTCCCTATCCTTGTCAAACCTAACTCATAGGTCTGCAGATTGCTAACTAGCTCTGTTAAAGAAATTTTGTCAATGTCTTTTAATTCCTCAATAGCGGTGATCTTGGCATGAAATCTCTTGGGTAGAGATCTGAGGACCTTTCTAACAATCTTGGGCTCTGGAATGGTTTCCCCAAGATTAAAGTCCGAGTTCACTATATCCTTGAGCTTGACATAGAACTCATCAAATGACTCGTCCTCCTCCATCTTGATCTCTTCAAAACTTGTAGTGAGCCTCTGAAGCTTTGAATCCTTGATAGCCTTTGTTCCCTCATAGGTTGTCTGGAGAATAGTCCATGCTTCCTTCGTAGTTTCATTGAATGATATCTTCTTGAATTCCTCATTTGTGACCGCACTGAATAAACATTTAATACCCTACTGTTAAAGTTTACAGCCTTGATCTTAGCATCATCCCAATCAGTCGACGCTTCCTTTGGCTTGGTCCAGCCTATCTCCACAGCTTGCTGCACTTTCTCATCTAATGACCGTAAGAAAGCTCTCATGCATACTTTCCAGTATGCATAGTTAGTACCATCAAATAAAGGAGGTATGATAAGAGACTGTCCTCTGTCCATGACAAACAGGGGTCAATGGATCACACAGCAAAGATTAAAACCTAATTAGAGTGTGCCTACTCTAATACCACTTGATAGGCCAAGAATGTATTGACCCTTTGTGATGAATTAATTGATTAATTACTCAAGTTTATTAATTAATCAAATTAACATTCAATGTATGTGGCAGCACAAACAAATCACCAACTAGAATATAATGCAGCGGAAAATAAAGTTGACATGGTGATTTGTTTACGAATGGGGAAAACTTTCGAGGCAAAAACCCCACTAGATGATTTTAAAGTCACCACTCTCGAGAATTCACTATTATCACAACAAACGGTTACAAGTAAAGGAATCTCAGTACCTTATACCAACTTACAGTTGAACCCTTACCCCAATACAAAATTGGACTTGTTCTGTAGTGACAATCTCTCCTTTCAATGCACGGCTCCCAATACGTGACTAACCAATAGATGGGCGGATCCTAGTACGCGACTTGATCACCAACTTAAGAAGGATGTTGGCTGCAAAGTTTTTCAGTTCAGCACACGATGAAGATCACGAAGTTGCTTGGTCACAGAACCCTACGATGTACAAACACAGCAGCTTCTTCAAGAGAAAGAAGAACTAAGGCAAACAAGGTTTCCGGTCACAATTTGCATGAACAACACTTTGCTTCACACTTGTGCAATTATGCTCTCTGTGATGGCCCTTAAAATAATCCTTATATATGTTTAGGGTTGTGAGAAAAGAAAGCCCAAACACATACTCATGGATTGGAATGAAATCAGAACTGAAAATTTGATTTTGATAATTCTCGATAGATACCCTATCTATCGAGCAACTGTCGAGCTTCGAGCTGAAATAGCTTTCTAAGCCTCGATAGATTCTAGCTGTCGAGTTAGTTGTCGAGCTTTAATGAACAGTACTTCTTCACTTGTTTCTTGGAAAAACTTGCATGGCTTTAACACTTGAACTTGAAACTTTGTTTCTTGAAGCATTAAACACATCCTAGATCTACCCAATTACAAGTAAAGTGCGTTTTGTTAAAAGATTATCCAATTACATAAAATATTGACATATGTTCCTAGCATGATTCACATATGTCCTAACAACAACAATCAATTAGTTGTTGGGGGTTAATTACGTACTAGGATCTGTGTGAATGAAGAAATCTCTACCAAATCATGTCCAATTGGGGATCAAAGTTAATGGGACCAACGAACCTTCTTGCCCAGACAATCTTATCAGGCACATTCATCCATCTGGCCACGTCCTGGACGAAGGAAGGCAAGCCATTAATAGAGGAGTCAATACCTCGGATAGTTACCAAACCATTGGAGGCCCATCAAAATCCATATTAATGAGCCTAGAGGCATTACAAAAGAAACACTAAAACCACAATAAAGGCCACAATGGCTAGAAGCAATGGAGCCATATATAAACACCTTACATAACTAGACAAGGTATATACACACACCCTAAATATACTAATACGCCGTAGCTTTGATATTCTAAGCTCTCATAATTTCTTAGAAGCTTCTATATGCTGACTTTATCTTCAGAGACTTTGTGGCAGGCACCACACTGGTGACCACCTAAAGAGTGCTTTTCACAGAATTGCAAGCACAGGGACGAGGTTGCTACCTCATCTAGACAAACCTACTCAACTGACAATTTCTACATCATCAGTTTGGAGCCATCTGTGGGGGCGACATTTTTGTAGTTGGGTTCGAGAGCAAAGTTCCATTCAACTCATAAGTCTAGATGGAGTCCAACCCTTCCCAAGATTCTGCAGCATTAGTTCTATAAATCCAGACACTCACAACCAGTGTGGAGGAGCTTACCAAATAGAACCAGGAGATGAAGCTGTGACTACGACAAGAGGAGAACCAATCTGGGACCAACCAAAATGATGATGGAGATAGTCAAAGAAGGAATGACCGTCAAAGACCTGCCATTCCAGAAGGACCAAGCTCAGACCTTTTCAGGGAAATGAGAAAGGAAATGGACAAGCTGAAGAGTGCAATAAAGGAAAAAATAGACCAAAGCCTGGATAGGATGGTCAGGAGGACGGATTCACCCTTCACTACAGTGGTCCTAGAATGCCCAATGTCGTCAAAGTTTCGTCTACCTCAACTCGAGCCATTTGACAGATTGAAAGACCCTCTGGATTACCTCAACACTTTCAAGACAACTCTAGGCCTTCAACAACCTCCTGACAAAATACTATGCCGTTCTTTCCCCGCCACCCTCAAAGGAGCTGGGAGGGTGTGGTTCACGAAGTTACCAATGTCGTCCATCGACAACTTTGAGCAGTTGGGCAATTCCTTCTTGCACCACTTCGTCGGGGGACAATGCTCGAGAAGGATAGCAAACCACCTACTTACCATTAGTCAAGGAGAAAAAGAGACCATAAGGTTATACGTGAAGCGTTTCGCTCGAGAAACTTTAGAGGTGGGCGCAGCGGATGACAAAGTATAGCTAACAACCTTTAAGGCTGGTTTGAAGTCTAAGGAGTTTGTGATCTCACTCGTGAAGAATCCCTCTAAAACAATGGCAGAGATGCTCTTAAAGGTGTGGAAGTACATGAACGTCAAAGATGCCCTCGCAGCAATAAAAGATGTAGACAAGTCCAATGAGAGTGAAAGAAAGGATGACGACTGGAAAGGAAGAAAAAGGGAGCGGACAGATTATTAGAATAATGACGAGAACAAACGGAAAGATGATAAAACCTCTTAGACGGTAAAATTTACTCCTTTAGTTATGCCTGCTGATAAAATTTTGGTGTAGATCAAAGATGAGCATTACCTCAAATGGCCAAGGCCATTGCACTCGTCACCCAATGTGCGTGACAAGAAGAAATACTGCCATTTCCACAAGAATCACGTCCACTACTAAGAAGATTACAAATACCTAAAAGAGCAGATAGAGGAACTCATCCTAAAAGGGAAGTTGAAGAAATATGTCAAGAAATGAGACTCTACAGATCTAGAGATAATAATAAGGACAAGCATGAACCCTCTCCAAGGGATGAGGACCACATGTCCACAGAGTGCGATCGGGGAGATAAAGTCGATCACAAGAGGGCCATCCACAAGAGGTTCATTCAGATCCCTCAAGAAATCACAACAGAGGTAGGTGAACAGCATCCACTGGATACCACCCCTGAAGTAGAAATGGATGGATTGGGACATCCTTTTCTTGGAAGAAGATGCCAGAGGAGTGAATCAGCCGCATGACGACCACCTGGTTTTAACGCTTATGATAGAGAGGTTCAACACTAGGAGAATCCTAGTGGACAATGGCAGCTCCACAGACATCATCTACCTCTCTGCTTTTCAACAGTTAAAGTTGGATCCAGCTAGACTGCGTCCCTTTGAGTTCCCTCTCGTCAACTTCAGTGGGGACAGAGTGTATCCCAAAGGCATAGTGACACTAATGGTCACAGTGGGGTCTTACCCGCGACAACTGACTCGTCAACTAGACTTCTTGGTGGTAGACTGTCCTTCTTCATACAACGTGATCATTAGGAGGCCTACACTCAATCGTTAGAAGGAGGCCACATGGTAAAGTTCCCAACAGAAAATGGTGTAGGCGAGGTAAAAGGAGACCAGGTGTTAGCTAGGGAATGCTACTAAGCTGTGTTAGTTGTGAAGGAAAACTATACATGGATGATAGAGGAAAAAGAGGAAGAGAAAGTGGAAGCTCTGGAAACTGTGGAGCTGGTAGACGGAAAGCCAACGAAGACTACAAGGGTAGGGAAAACCTAAGTACAGAGATAAAGAAAAAATTAGTCTATTTCCTCAAGGAGAACATGGACGTCTTTGCTCCAGAACGAAAGCTAAATGTTAATTCTGAGAAAAAGCCCGTCCAGTAGAGATGACGGGTCTTTGCTCCAGAACGAAACCAAGCAATCATGGACGAAGTGAATAAATTGCTAGCAACAGACTTCATTCGCGAGGTCTACTACCCGGATTGGCTGGCCAACATAGTCCTTGTAAAGAAGACAAATGGAAAATGAAGGATATGCGTAAACTTCACGGACTTGAATAAGGCCTGCCTAAAGGACAGCTTCCCCTTGCCGAGGATAGATTAGCTAGTGGATTCCATAGCAAGACACAAGCTCCTTACATTCATGGACGCATTTTCAGGGTACAATCAGATAAAGATGGCAGAAGAGGACTAGGAGAAGACTACCTTCATCATAAGCTAAGGGCTCTACTGCTACAAGGTAATGCCCTTCAGACTGAAAAATGCAGGAGCAACCTACCAGAGGTTAGTAAACAAGATTTTCAACAAACAAATTGGAAGAAACATGGAAGTGTACGTGGATGACATGCTCGTCAAGAGCAAGGAAGAGTTTGCTCACCTGGATGACCTCCAAGAAACGTTCACTACTCTCAAGCAATATCAAATGAAGTTGAACCCCAGCAAGTGTGCCTTTAGGGTAGCGTTAGGGAAGTTCTTAGGGTTCATGGTGTCCTAGAGAGGGATAGAAGCAAACCCAGAGTAGGTGCGAGCCATCCTAGAGCTGACGTCGCCCAAGACTATGAAGGAAGTCTAGAAGCTCACAGGAAGAATAGCAGCACTCAACAGATTCGTCTCTAAAGCAACGGACAAGTGTCTGCCCTTCTTCAAGACGCTGAAGCAAGATTTCATCTAGATGGAAAAGTGCAAAATGGCCTTCCAGGAGCTCAAATACTATCTAAGCAAAGAGGGAGAAGGCCTATATTTACACTTGGCAGTGTCAGCTACAGTCGTGAGTGCAGCCTTGATTCGGGAGGAAGATGGAACGCAACTCCCAGTCTAATATGTTAGCCTAAAAATTGGTTAATTGCTAAGAGTCCGCTTAGACGGATATAACTCACTGACGAAGCCTAATCAGCCAGACTCCTAATCTAAAATTGACCAAGCCACCACAAACAAGGGTAAATGGAAGAGGATTCTGACGAAAGCACAAGTCACAGGCAGGCAAAATGAAGAACGAATCAATGAAGGCATAAAAACAAATAGTAAGCATAAATACATTCTGCCTGAAGCAAAAGCCCATTAACACTCGGGAAGAAACATTGTTCTGGAATTAGAATAAAAATATTGTTCTAAAATTGGAATAAAAGCCTAAAAACATACTGGGCACCCAAAAAGAAAAGGAAAAAAAAAAAACACAAAACATGTACATAGGCGTGATAAACAGGTTTAAGTAGTAGCCTCGTCACCACCAACAAGAGGGGGTGTTGAAGCATTGTCTAGAGCATCACCTTCGGGAGTAGCAGCAATAGATTGAGAGGCCTCATCCTCCACCATCTCCTTGTCTACCTCCTCTAAATCTAGGTTTTCCTGGTCCACACCGGTAGGATGCTTGACAAAGTATCGTTGAAGGAGCTCGAAGCCCTTGTAGTACCAACTGAAGAGCACAGTGTTGTATTCCTCAGTTTGCTGAAAAGCCTCGACAGGCTTGGTAGCAACGGTCTTGATCTTCTCCTTTATGGCCTGGAGTTGCTCATCCTTCTCTAGGTCAGCTGCCTCTCAGCTCTGAGGTCGTTCCTCAAGACCTTAACCTTCTCCTCAGTGGTATTGGCCTTGTCCATGGCAGTAATTAGGTCCTTCCTCAGTTTCGAGTTCTCTATCCCTGGACCCCACTGACGCAACCTTTGCCTTATGGCTCAAGTACTCCAAGGTAATATGAATTGTTTCCCCTAGTACTTGAAAAGAAGATCCAACTTTCAGAACAATCCAAAAGAAGGGAAAGGTGAAATTGCACAAGTACATTACCTGGATGAGCTTGTGGATATGACGACCCATAATCTCGTTAAAAGGCATGCCAAAGAGGACATTAAGCTCTTCAGCCATGAAGGCATCTTGTGCCCTCGTCAGCGCAAGGCCAGCATCATCCCAATTGCTATACGAGCAGGAGTCGGCCTTCTCTTTTCCCTTGTCAGCCATACGCTGTTTCTTCTGGCTTGGGGTGATCTCTTCCACTGAGGTAACCAAGGAAGTAGTCCTCGTCGCTTTAGAGATGAAGGTAGCTAGAGTGATGGAAACCCCTTTCTCCACCACACGCACCACCCTCTTCTCGAGGTTGGAAAGGGGCTTATTCTTCTTGGCCCTCATTTTGGCATACATCCCTTGGATGAAATTCCTCGTCATCTCTATAAAAGAGAAACACTTGTTAAAGAGAGAGAGAGAGAGAGAGACAACAACGAACTAAATAAACACTTACTCTTCTTCTCCTCGATTTCAATGGCTCGCAGAGCGAAGGAAGAAGGATCTGGACCAAGGCAGTAACGAGCTAAAGTTCTGGGGTCAACTAAATCGTCAAAATCGTCAATGGTCTTGGCATAGTCAATAGCTGCTTCAACTTGCCTCTTGTACCTACTCTTGAGCTTTGGACGCTTCTTAACTGCACAGCGAACAGAAAGGTTAAAAAAATATAAAAAATAAATAAAAAGAGAGAGGAAAATGGGAAAAAGAAAAATATTTGTAGAAGGACGACACACCAAGACTCGGGGTTCTCCAACGACAAAGCAACCTAAGAACGTTAGGCCAGAACTCATCAGAAGGAGTTTCCCACTCATCCCCGGACACAAAAAAGAACCTCGACATCCAATAACGGAAGGACGATGGTATATCTGTGATGTTCCTAGCCTTCCTAACCCAGGGCACAAGTTCATAGTACCCCTTCTCTTTTGACTCCTTCAGACAGTACAAGTATGTAAGCTTGTCCACCTTGATCATGTCCCCTTCAGTGACAGCCATCCAAATTTCCATACAACTAATCACAATCCTCCACGAGTTTGGCATAAGTTGCCCAAGAGCAACGTTGAAATGATTTAGGAGCTTTATAATGAATGGATGGACGGGAAACCTAAGACTACACAGGAAGGCAGCCTCATAGAAACAAACCTCCCTAGGCGAAAAATGACATGCCTGTTCCTCTCCATGAGGAAGACGAACCCTAACCCTCTCAAGGAATTGAAACCTATCCCTAAACCTAGAGAGTGTCGTAGCGTCCAAGCCACATACCTCCCCGAGGGCATGAAAAGCCCTAATCTTCCTTGGGCCAAAAGCTATGGTATCCTCCTCTACCTCCACAGGGTCATCGCTAGACAACAACCCCATCTCTAGTTCACTGGATCTCACCTCCGACATCACTCTTCGCTCACCCACTAAATCCTTAAACCAATCAATCGATTGACGGAGTAAGGGAAACAAATCAGCCAACACCACACTTAAGCTACTACCCTCAAACACAAAACCTTCAACTAAAGGACAAAAAGTATGGAAAACACCTACAAAAGCCCCCAAACGTGCAAAGAGGAACGAAATAGAGGGGAAAAGTATCATAACTTCAGAGCTACCAACCGTGGAACCCCAGAAACAAAAAAAGAGGGACAAAATCCTAAAAACCAAAAACAGAAAAGAAAAATAAAAAACCCTTACAAATTACCAATGCTACGAAGAGTAAAGAAGCTGAGAAAAAGCCGTACCTCAAAAAAGCAACCACATGAAGGAAAAACGCAAGAAATCACAGGGGAGAACAGCTCGGAGAAGAAGAAGCACAAAGCAGCAATGGAAAAAGAAAGGGAAAAATGAAGAAGAAAGAGAAAAGAAAGGAAGTTTAAAAACTAGGCACAAAAAACAGAAAACTAGCAAGAAACGCAAGAGTCACACAAGTGGGGTCATTAACTACACCAGTCAAAATGTGCCACGTGGCCACAATGTGTATGGCGCTGCCACTATGCATTAAATGTGGAGCAGAACTCCAAGAGTCATGTCTGAGCAAGAAACCTTTCACTTTCTAGTGGTCGTCATGACACGCAAGGACAACCACAGAACCTGGGGGGATAGCTGATGGGACCAACAAACCTTCTTGCCCAAACGATCTCATTGGGCACCTTCGTCCATATGGCCACGTCATGGACAAAGGAAGGCAAGCCATTAATAAAGGAGTCAATATCTCGAACAGTTACCAACTAGCTGTCAGACCATTGGAGGCTCATCAAAACCCATATTAATGAGCCTAGAGGCATTACAAAAGAAGCACTAAAACCATTATAAAGGCCATAACGGCTAGAAGTAATGGAGCCATATATAAACACCCCTCAGAACCAGACAAGGTACATACACACACCCTAAATATACTAATACGCCATAGCTCTGATATTTTAAGCTCTCATAATTTCTTAAAAGCTTCTATACGCTGATTTAATTATCGGAGACTTTGCGGCAAGCACCTCACCGGTGACCACCTAAAGAGGGCTTTTCATGGCAATTGCAGGCACAGGGACGAGGTTGCTGCCTCATCTGGACAAACCTACTTGATTGATGATTCCCACATCATCAGAAGTAAAGGTTCAATTGTAGATTGGTATTTTAGGATTATCCAGGGTAGTAATAAGATTCTTTATACTTGTAACTACTTGATTTTTTATTAGTAGATTCTTAGGAGTGGTGATCTGAAATTGACCCGGTGAGGCTTTTGCCTTGCAAGAAGTTTTCGTCTCCATTTGTCAATAAATTATCGTGTCAATTTAATTTTTGCTACACATTAGTTTTTTTTTGTGATTTGTTTGTGCCTCCACAATTTGCATATAATTTGACCTAATTAATTAACTTAAGTAATTGAATTAGTTAACTGGAGTCAATCTATAATCCAACATACCAAATACTAATTTATAATCATAGCAATTATCATGGAGTGAAAACTATAAGTTGAAAGAAAGGAAATAGTTCATAGTTTTTTGGGGATAGGGAGATTATATACTTAATTCTTGCCTTTAGAAATGCTTTAGACAAATTAAAATCAAGTCTGGTTTTAATAAATCTCACACAACCGTACACGTATTTGAACTTGAAAAATAATTTCAAATAACAATCTTTTATTGGTATTGTTATACATGACATACGGTGATGCTCTTGCTCCCTTATGTAGTTATGCAGATTGACTTCTCTTCTAATTTGTTGACAGTTCAAACTTCAAACTTCAAACTACAAACATCGTGTCAGCCGATTGACAAATTAATGCTATAAATTAAACATTTGGGGTTGCAATGAATTAATTTATATTATCCAGACTTCAATTCCTTTTTTTTTCTTTTTCTTTTTCTTTTTGCAACATCCAAATTTCACTCTTTCTCTCTAAAAAAAATAAATCCGAAGAGGCAGTTAACGAGTGAAAGCAAAGTCTTAAATAAAATTAATTTTAGAGAGACTAAAAAATAAATAAATCAAAATACGTATTCCCTTTAGGAAAAAAATAGACGCTCTTTTTTTATGGTGTTTGGAGAGAGAAAAAGTGGAACTTCCACATTCATTAATTTTTGCACAAAATAAAAAATAAAAAATTGAGACCCATATTCCTGATATGCATAAATTGTTCCTTTGCAATCCAAAATGCTTAATTTATTTGGCTATTACCATTAATTAGATTCTAACCACATGTATATACATAGATATACTTAAAATATACATATTAAGATGTATAGTATAATTCATACATATATAATTTAAGTATTATTGATAGTCATTCTTATATTTTTTTAACTCTTTAAAAAGTCTTGTAAGAATGTTATTAGGTAGAAATTGTAAATTGTCCATTTTTTAAATATTTTTATGTTCATTAATTCTAGACTCTTTGCTTTTTGTACACAATAACTTACTTGAATGGATATTTATGATGTAGTCCCACATTTGATTACAAAATTAAGAAACAAAACCCTCTCTGAAAATAAATAATTTAGGACTTATAAATTTGAATTGTTTTTAGCTATACAAAAAAATGCTCATAAATATAAAATCATTCAAATTTTCTCTTCCTCTAATTTTATATATAGTGCTAGATATATGATTATGTTTTTTATGATTTATTTATATTGAACTCCTAATTTTCTACACTAAATTAACTCATTTAGCGCAAAAAATAAAAAATTTTGATTAAATGGGACACACACATATAGAGAGAGAGAGAGAGAGAGAGAGAGAGAGAGAGAGATAGATAGATGACTTATAAACTTGAATTTGTTTTTAGTTCTATAAAAAAAAGACTTATAAATATAAAACCATTCAAAAATTATGTTTTTTATGATTTATTTATATTGGATTCCTCGTTTTTTATACTAAATTAACTCATTTGGCACAAAAATTAAAAAATTTAGACTAAATGGGACACATGTCGCAAAATTAAACTCTAATTGAAATCCAATTTTTACATTGAATTAACTCACTTGGCATAGATATTTAAAAACTTAGATTAATACATATAGTGCAAAATTAGACTCTAATTAATTAAATTCCAATTTGAAATCTAATTGAATTTTCTCTCAGATTCACCTATTATTATATATATTAATTTGCCAATTGCCCCAACTTTAATTATGTTATCACCAATACGTGATAAATTCTTTTAAGTAAAATATTATTTTGGTTCCTAAGTTTTATCAAAAGTTTTTTTTCATCCTTAAACTTTGTAAAGAGTTTTTTTTTTTTTAATTGTTTAGAGACAAAAATAAGGATGAAAAAATAAAGTATTTTTAATAATTTAGAGACGAAAACAAAATTTCAGTAAAGTTTAGAATAGAAAGTAAAACATTTTAAATAGTTTAGGAATAAAAAATGAAGTTTTCAATAGTTTAGGGCTAAAAAACAAACATTTTAAATTTTATAAATAAAAAACAAATTTGTAGTAAAGTTTAGAGATCAAAATAGTATACCAAATTTGTTTTTCATAAATTATTTAGTTGATAAGTTGTTATGATTTTGATCGAGGCTATCTTATCAATAGAACCACTTAAATTATTCATTATTTTTAACAGGTTGTTGACTTTAATAATTGTAAAAAAATTTTGGAAAAAATAGTTATAACTTTAGAAATTTTCATTGTTGCTAACAAGAAGTTGAAGCGGACATATTATTAGATCTACCGGGAGGACTGCTATCATGGTTTTTCCTAACCTCCCAACTAATAAAATGTCGTTATTATGCAAATGTGACATCATTTGGTAAATTTTATTTCTTATTTTTTGTGTTGATTAGAAAACTCACATATACATTTGCATAGATGACATTATCTTATTAGCCAGAGACGAACACATCAACAGTCCTCCGGTGTAAATAATAATTTCTCATGGAAGTGGAGGCTACCATCATTTAAACTTATGTCTCTCTCCCATCATTTTCGTTTCTTATTTTTATTCCATCGTTATTAGAAATTGAAAGAAAAATAGGATACCCAAAGTGGACACGTCTCTCTCTCTGTATATCTCTTCATCGGTTTCAATTTTTGTTGTACATATTAAGGTCAAGTCTATGTTTTAATAATTGATCACTCGGTTGCCATTTTTTTCCATTAAAACATTACGACGAAGGAAGTGGGACAACACTTTGAAAGATAACCTTTTTTAAAAAAATCTGTGGAAACATATTTTTTCTCCGAAGGAGCACATTAATCGTCCGAATCCAACTATAAGTAAGAGCCAGGATGTCCCACTCCCGGCACCTCTTGTTAAAAAGAAAAAAAAGAAAAAAAAAAAGTGGGACAAAATATTTAAAATTGAAAACTAGGAACAGTAGCAGATAGTAACTAGTCGGATTCAACATTTGAAAAGAAAACGTCTGAAAATGAGAGTAAATTAAAAATATGTTCGAGTTCAAGTATATTATCGTATATAAACAGTATGTATTTAGTTTTGTAATCCAATAGTATTATTTGTTCTCTTTTACGATAAAAATTAATGGTCAAATCCTCCCTTTCCATTATCAAAACTATTAAATTATCATTAGAAAATTATATATTTTTAAAGTTACTTTGACAATACGCTAGAGTTTTTGCATTTTACTTTTTACATTTTGAAAAGCTTATAAAAAATGAGTGTACGCATTAGAAATAGGAGAATTAGTGGCGTGATTAAAAAGATGAGAAAGTATCTTGTCATACTCGATTTTATATTCATTATTTTACATCAACATCAACAATTAATTAATACAAAAGTGTTCTTATTTCAAAACATGAAAATGATGTAAAAAAATTTATATAAAAAATAGTGTAAAAAGTCTCATTGCCCGAAAATGAATGGTGGTTGAAACTAGGGCTGTCCACGGGTCGGTCCGGGTCGGGTTTGTGCCCAACCCGCAACCGACCCGGTCAGATCGGGTGGAGAATTTTCAAACCTGCCGCCGACCACAAACAGCCACCGGTCGGGTAGGATCGGGCGGCAGTCGGCTTTGATTTCGACCGAAATACACAGATCAAACACTAAAGTTTGATTCCTGAAGAACAAAATCAATAGATTTACAACCCAAAGAGCAGATCTACAAACCCAAACAACAGATCCACAAATCCAAAGAACAAAAACCCAAAAAACATCTACAAATCCGAACAAAACCCAGAGAACAGATCCACAAATCCACAGCTAAACGAACCTAAGAGATGAAACAAGATGGGACGTTGTGGACGAAGAGCAGAGGTCGACGACGAAGAGCGCTGATTGACAATGGAGAGGCTTAGGTCGACGATGGAGAGGAATAGATCGAAGACGAGTCATATCGGTGAAGGGTAGCAGAGATTGTGAGAGGAAGAGCTGAGTCTGAGAGTGAGAACTGAAGAGTTTAGACCTTTAAACATATATATGGCGGTCGGGTCGGGTGGCTCGAGTATTGGAGGAAGAGACCCGCACCCGATCCGCCGGAATCGGTTTTGTAAAGTGAGGACCCGCCGCCGACCACCGGAGTAGTCGGATCGGGCGGCGGACGGTTCAAGTCAGGTCGGTTTGGCCGGATGGGTCGGTCTTGCGGGTTGTTTGGACATTTCAACTTGAAACTTCGCCTACTCAAGCTTAGGGGTTGTAAAAGCGTTTGGAATTCATCTTTCAAGTGGGATCAGATCCATGGGATGCAATTGCTCTTATTCCTCTCACAATTTTTTTTTTTATTTGTTTACTTGTTGACTTCCTATCTTTTATTTTTATTTTTTAATTTTAAAAAAAATTATTCAAAAACTGAAATTGAAAGATACTTCTTTAATTCTCAATCTTAACGAGAGCAATTGCACACGATATAATATGTGGATCTCAATCCTTTGAAGTGGGCAGTGGAGAATTGAAGACCTCGGATTACCTTGCATGCACTCTAGAGAAACTCTTGCCAATAGCTGATCCAATACGAAATTAGCACTAACCAGTGGTCTAGTACCAATGCATTAATAGTTGTAATGTGGGGATGTTTCCTGGGGTGCACGGTACTGTCTGTAACAGAGCGGCACGGTATATGATATTATCTCTCTCTCGTCTCTATCAAATGGGAGGAAAATTTGTAAATCAGACGTGGGAAAAAATAAAAGCGAAAAGCATCGACTTTTGGTGTGGATGATTTTTTTCCTTATTTGCAAAAAGTTTTCCAAGTAGAGATCAGAGCGAGTCAGTATGTAAACCACAGATTTTTTGATGAACAATTTTCTTACTTTTTTCACTATCAATTCACAAAATCATTTTAAACCACCGATTTCTTGACCGTATTTTATCCATCTACCTTATCTAATAGAGGGCTGAGAAGTACGTGGGGGAAAGTATCTAATTTTCAAAGAAAGCATGGATAAATAATACAAAAAGTAGCTCATATGTAATCAAATTACTTGTTAATTTTTTAATTTTAATAAATGTTTAACTTTTTTTAGGTTCAAGATTTATTCTTGAGTAGTAATTATAATTTTCACAGGGTATGTTACTTAAGAGTTTTCGTATATATAAATATATATAGATCACAGGTACTAGGATATTGAACCTACTTTATTAATTAATATTAAGTTAAAATCTACATTATGTTTATATGACAATTAAATTTTTGTTGTATAATTAAGTTATGTCGTTATATACCAAGGAAGTCAATACCGTATCGGAGGCTGTACCAATTTGGCTACCGGTACGATATATTTCGGATACCGGTCAATACCGGTGTACCGTTTCAGGTTTACCGCTATTTTATACACACACATACCAAAATCTCTAGAACCATGTTTATAAATATATAATATTTCACTTATATTATAGTAAATATAAAAGTCTATTATAAAACATTACCTCAATTCAAAACAAATTATTCATAGTTTTAGACTTTAGTATCAAATAAAAGAAAAAAAAAACACAATATAAAAAATAGAAAACTTAGTTGTTCATTGCATACTAAGAAAACAAATGAATTGTAATCGGTGCAAGCTCTAACTGAGGTAAAACCTGAAGATACTGGGCTTGAATCTAGAAAAATATGAATCAGAAAATGATTGTTTGATCAATATCGACCATTGTTATTCTCAAGTGCCAAAATACATGGCTTATTTAATAGTAACTCTCTAAACACAGATGTTTAGAGGACATAATTGATGAAAAAGCTCCTAGTAAGGCCGCTGCCCGACAAAGTTGCCACGGGGATCATAGTTGCAACCGATGAATGTGCCTCCATTGTTGCATCGCACTTTGGCGCAACCTAGACGAACTGAGTTGCGCCAAACCACCTGAGTGTAGTGGCCACATACCCCACCAACACAAGAGTTAGAATTGTAGTCATACTTCGACTTTTCTGCTACCCAAAGGTTCACTGCAGCGGTGCCAGTGAGGTCACCAGTGCTACCTGCAAGGTTTTCACCATAAGGACCACCCGAGTGCACAAGTCTGCAATCACCCTTATGTTGATTGGCATAGTTCTGTGCAAAAGTCGCTAAGTTTGCGTCCCATGTTATAGCTCCAACACCCACTTGCGCACGGGCTGCGTTGTGAGCATTCACGTAGTCTGCAGGTGAGTTTTGGGCGCAGGAGAGATGGACTATGGCTAAGAACAAGACACAGCCAATGGCTTGTGAAAAGTTACTCATCTTCATATTGGTTTCTCGGCTATAAAACTTAAAAGCAAAGCAATACCTTAGGTGGGTGGTATAAAAATGAAGTATGCATGAGGGGTATTTATATAGGGATATTGTGGCTGAAAATTGCTGTCATTGTGGAATTTTACTTGGCAAATATTGAATAGTTGAAAGACTAATGTCACCAGGAAAATCCCATTTGGAAAAAACTAATTGCGCTTCTCAATGGATGGCATCATTACAGGGTTAGAGTAGCACATTGGTCAAATGAGCTTAAATGCTCATTTGCTGCAAGAGATACTGATGCCCATGACTGCTTAAGAAAGACTAAAGTTTCTGAATTCTCGGCAGTTGAGCTTTGTTTGATTGATTGAAATTTTAATGTTTGAATCGATTGAGGATTGTGACAGTTGTCAGTTTCAAGTTCATTAAGCAAATCGTGTTACTAGGGTTTTCGTGTTACTAAAAAAAAAAAACAGAGGCCCCCTAGAGGGTGTGATTAAGACCTCTTTCTTTTTAGGAGTTGTTCATTTACATCTAGGGTTTGATTGTATTGAGCTCTCTCAAAACATCATCTAGTGTTCAAGATTGAAGGAGCTGAAGATTCGAAAATCCCGAAAATGCTGCATCCATTTGAGCAAATAGCTACAAGACTTTGAGTATAAAGTTGTGAACTCATTTGAGAGGATAACTACAAGAGTTTCAGATAATTGAAGACATTTAGCTTCTATTAGAATTTTGTAATTCAAATATCATTGTAATCTGTACATTTGTTAATATAAATATATACAAGCAATACAACTGAATAGCATGAAGTTCAAGTTTGACACATGGCACATCTCCCCTGAGCAAGAAAGTTCGAATCACAATTTCACAAACGTAGCGTGAAGTTCTTAACTGGCTAAACAAAAAAAACTTTAGTTTATTCGCCAATTTGACTACAGAATATTCCTGCTAGAGTTGTATTATCTTCAACTTGGCATTTCAGTTTGGACACCAGAATACAGAATTGTATAGATGATAGATATGTGTCCTCTTTGGCATGGTCTAGAAGACGTGCTCGAATGGTCAATGGATGATACAAAGTTCCTAGTTTTTTATTTTGTCCCTCTTAAAAATATATGTATAAATGAAATAGATCATAACAAATGACAAATCTAATACAATATTTTCCAAATTGTCTGCTTGGTCACTTCCAAAGTTTGGTTGCTGCTTTCCATTTTCGACACCCTAAGTGATAAGCAGTTTATGCATTATCTTCTTTGCCAAAAGAAAAAAATCTAATAATGCTTAATTGTTTCGGACTATTTTCTAAATGCAGAAGGCAAAACATAAGAGGACGAAAACTCAACCTATCTAGACGCACTTCCGTAAATATAATAAATATGAGTTCTTTGAATTTCCTGTGAAAAACTCTGTAACCAATTAAAATATAACAAAAATCAACTGTATTGTATTGTCTTGTATGAATTGTTATTTCCATTTTATAACTATTTGAAAATTGTTAGGAACTTAGTGGTTTTTAATAGGGATGAATAGGAAATTGTAGGCAGTCATCTCTATAGAGAAATACTAGTAAGAGAGAGAAAGAAAATGCACTAAATAATGAATTGATTTATTATTTAATATTTAAAAAATCCTAATGAATAACAAAGAATATTGAGGCTCATATTATGTTTTACTTCAATTTCTTGAATGTCTAATTGGTGCGAGTTTAACAATAGAAGATTTACCTAAGAGAAATTAATTCAGGACATCTTTTACATTATCATATCTAGGTTTAATTAAAATTGTCCGTAGAATTTTTTAAATATCTGATAGAAATATATATATATATATTTTTTTTTTGAGAAAAAAATATCTGATAGAAATAGAATGCTTTAAATCCTTGTAAACTTTCTTTTTCTTTTTCTTTTTCTTTTTTTTTGCGTGGAAAATATCCATGTAAAACTTAAGCAATATAGTATAAAACACACTGAGATGTTTAATTGTTTATGATTATTAGTATGCATAATATAATATCGTGTATACTTGTGTTGATGGCTGTAGCGAAAATCCTGCAGCGTGGGTGACGGTCCTTTCTAAGTTTTACAAAAAGTCAAATAGCCAGGAAGACTTTAGTGGCTTAGACCGAGATCAGCATGGACCAACCTTATTTATTTATAAGTTGTTATTACAAGATGGAGCCGAAGGCAGCCATCACAATAATACCCCCTTTTCTTTTTTTCTTTTTTTTTGCTAATTTTTTTTCCTTTTTTTTTTTTTTTTAAAGTAATGATTATTACATGCAGTGTATAAACCAAGAATATACAAGATTTCATAATTTTACAATTATAATTGAAATTGTGTTTTTACAAATAATATATATGATTGTATATAAATAACTGCATCAACAATAATTAAAGATTATAGAGAAGTGTCCGTGCTACATCCTATGATCCTATAAACGGTCTTCTTTTATTCCTTTCTCTTTGAAAAAAAAAAGTAATTAAAGATATATTTTGACTTTTCAACAAGATGGAACATGTGGTTAATACAATGGTCCCATATGGATGTAACGGGCGGCTATTGCCAACATACTTGTAAGTTGTGATGCAAGATTAATTAAGGACAAAAGAGAAATAGCAAAAGATGACAGGAGATAAGGACAGAGCATCATTGCATCAATAGTTCGGATATTCCTTATCTGTAGAAGTAAAGTAAGGGAGACATGAATTTTTTCCTTTAGAGTTTATTAATGGAGGGATGAGGACCTAAAATGATTTTTTTTTTCTTGTCCTTATATTTTATTTTCCAAGGAAATTATTATATATATATATATATATATATATATATATATATATATATTTCCTGGCTAATTAAGCGTGTCATTCTAACATCCAGTCTATTCTCTATGGTACTTAATCACCTAGTTGGCGGTTGCAAGCAATGCATAATTGCTCTAGTAATAAAGAATGCTATACTTTTTTTATTAACAATTGTAATTGCCTCCTTAATATTACATTTAAAAAATATATATATATAAGTTTAGAATATTCAAAAATATATTCTCATCCCCCTTCTCTTATAGGTATGTGTATGTGTTTCTCAAAAAAAAAAAATATATATATATATATATATTCTATTTTTAAAATTAATCAATTCACCTAATCAATTTTTACAGCTAATTAGTAATCAATTCCTTAAACAAAATCCAAAAAGTCAATATTGAAACTCTAAACTCACCTACCACCTACCCCATTTACTTCAGTTGTATACCACACTATGCATTAGCTCTAGTTTTCCTTCTTACTTCTCACTAAAAGCTTTCACCTTAACAACTTCCTCTCCCTCCCTCTTTCTTGTTTAATTGTCTTTTTCTTCCTTCAGCTTTTTGAAGCCTGTTATTTTTTACCTCTTCAATAGTTCAATTCTTCACCTTCCATCAGCTACATGCTATCCTAGACAACCACAGAGGTAATTGTTTTTTTTTTTTTGTCTTGGATTATTAAATGTTTGTATCTATATTTTTATTGAGTATGTTGTATCTCTTTTTTATTTGGGTCCCATATATACTTGTAAATCTACAAAATGTTCTTTCTTTTGATCCATTTTATATATATAAAAAATAAAAAAGTTATGGTATTACATCTGGAAAGCCAGCTATACCTACAAACTCAAGTCAAACCTATGAAGATGCAAACAAATACAAATCCACATGTAACACTAGATTGAAAAGCTAGAGGTCATTTTGTTTCTAATAATAGAGTTAGTTACACTGATGTGCACTTGTAATACTTTTATGTGACGTTTGGTACGGGGAATCTACATTACTCTTGGCATCCAGATTTCTAGGAATCACATTCATAGGAATGTAGCTATTCCTATGTTTGATTTCATTGGGAATCTCTTAAGATTCCTAGGAATGTGAGATAATAACGTTTTGCTTATTCCTAGGAATCTTAAATGAATTATTTATTTTTCCTATTCTATCTTTAGATTTGAATGTGAACTACCAAGTCCTTTTATAAAAAAAATCTTCCTCTAAATAAATAATGAAAAACCAAATATATATAAACTATTAATTATGACAAATTTATTAAAATTATAGTCTAACATTTCAAAATGAGGTATAATACAAAAATAACTATTTAAATTCTCAAATGTTTTTATTCTTAATAATAATTTTTAAAAGAGTTTAATCTATAACAAAACAACCTGATAACATTTAGGTCAATAAGATTATAGAAGTAACAATAAATGTAAAAGTAGTTCATCAACAATGAAACAAATGCGATCTATTACATATATAATGTATTCACCCCTGCATTTGTGAGTACTTGAATAAAGATAAGAGAAAAGATATTGATGGTTTTTTTTTTTTTTTATCTTAATTGCTTAAATGATGAGGAAAAATGGTTAAAATTGTCAATTTATAAAAAATACAATTTCCTTTAAGTTTGGGAATCTGGATTCCCACATGTTTTAAAGAGAATCCACATTTCTACTGAGAGGAGTTTAAAGAGGAAATCCAGATTCTCCTGACATCTGATTCCCTAGCGTGATTTGCAACTAAACATGATAATCTTTAAACATTCTTTGGAATTCTAAAATATTACTAGTACCAAACGCCAAATTAGTGGTTCTTATAGTTTGTAATACAGTAGTCACCAAGGTTGGTTATCCTAGTATGTAAGTATATATACTTGGAATCCTAAAACATTACCCGTACCAAACGCCAAATTAGTAGTTCTTATAGTTTGTAATACAGTAGTCACCAAGGTTGGTTATCCTAGTATGTAAGTATATATACTTTGTAGTTTATCAAAAGTATATATACTCCGTTTTTAGTTACTGATTAATGTTAAGCACATAACTATTATTCAGTCCATAGCAAATACTTCTGAAACTCTTTGTTCTCCCTTTTCTTTTCTTTACATTCTTTTTTATTTGGTTCATTGTATATTTAGGTTAATATGTTATATATTACATATTCTTATACTTCATTTTACTCTCTGTTTTTGCCTAATTGTTTTTTAATAGGTGATGGAGGGTGGAACATCTAGTACCCACAATGACAAACCTGAGTCTCCAACCACAAGTAATACCAATGCAGTTCCTCCTAAGCGTCCTAACAAAAACCAAATCTGAAGTTTGGGATCACTTTTCGATGATGGGTGATTGTGATCCTAATCACCCTAGAGCATCATATAATTACCATGGTAAAGATTATGGGTGTTGTGGGAAAAGGGATGAGACTAATAATTTATGGAATCATCTTTATAATCAATGCCCCACATTTTTAAGGAACTTGGCTTAGGTAGGAAACATCCCTTCTCTATCTTCCATTTGCTTAAACTTGATTAGATTGATTACATTATAAATGATAGCATGAATAATATAATAACAGTAACATTCATTTTTTCTTATGTTGTGGATGATTGATTAGGTTGCTACCTGCTTTAGAGGAATTCAGCTTAATTTTTGGTGTGGTATTAGACTTAAAGTTGATTGATTTGTTGTATTTTGTGAAGAACTTTCGTTAGACTTGTGTTTATTTTCAATGAGTTTAATTTTGATTACATTGTGGCTTTTGTGACAATGCATACAATTTTGAAGTTTATTTGCTAGGTTGGTATGTTATTATTTTGAATCTTTGATGTGATTTTGGGAATGTTAAGACTTTCGGTTTATTGATTTAATTTTCCTCAATTGTAAGGTAGTAGCTTACTATTTTTTTTCCCCCTTTTTTTTTTCTTTTTTTGAGTAGACAATGTCGAATAGAGATGATATATCTCTTTTTTATTGATCCTATGTTTGTTTTGGAATTGAGATTATTCAATGAAATCTGTCTTTAGTTTTTTGTGTGCATTAGTTATATTTTGAGATTATTTAGTAACAAATTGTAATTTGTGATAAATTAATTTAAAAGAACACTTTTATTACTAACCCACCAAATAGCTTGGGACACTATAATGGCTTAGAGTGAACAGCATGGACCAACCTTATTTATTTATAAGTTGTTATTACATGATGGAGCCGTAACCATAGAAGGCAGCAATCACAATAATACAATTTTTTTTAAAAGTAATGATTAATATTTACAGTGTTTTAAAAATATTATTTTAATTAAAATTATATAATCCTATTTTCAAAACAAGATTTTACAATTTTATAATTATAACTGAAATTGTATTTTTACAAATAATATATATATGACTGTATATAGATAGTTACGTCAACAGTAATTAAAGATTATAGAGGAGTGTCCATGCTACAACCGTGTGAACGGTATAATCCTATAATCTGTTTTCTTTTATACAAAATTTCTCTCACCAAAAAAAAAATAAATAATTAAAGATATCTTTTGACATTTAAACGCGATGGAACATGTGGTCAATACAATGGTCCCATATTGGATGTAGCGGGCGGCTATTGCCAACGTACGTGTAAGTTGTGACGCAAGGGTCAATTAAGGACAAAAGAGAAATATCAAAAGATTAAAGATGAAAGGAGACAAGCACATTAGCATCAACAGTTCGGATATTCCTTAACTGTTGAAGAAAAGTAAGGGACACATGATTTTTTTCCTTGAGAGTTTATTAATGGAGGGATGAGGACCTAAAATGGTTTTTATTTTTCTTGTCCTTATATTTTATTTTCCAAGGAAATTCTAATATATATATATATATATTATATTTCCTGGCTAATTAAGCTAGTCATTCTAAAATCTAGTCTATTCTCTATGGTACGTATTCACCTGGTTGCAAGCAATGCATAATTGCCCTAATAAAAAGAATGTTTTACATTTTTTATTAACAATTGTAATTGCCACATAATTTTTTTAAGAAAAGTTGTAATTACCTAAAATCTTGTAGATGAATTGGTATTTTTTTTGTGTTTCTCACTGAAAAAATCAAAGGTTCAAATTAATCTCTCCAATTCCGTTAACCCTATTTTTCATACTTTCTTTCTTAAGTTAAGAGCAATATAATTGGAAATGAACAAAAATACCAAAACTAAGAGTAGTTGGATTTTAGATTTGTCAAGGTGGAGCATTGACGCTGGCCTTTGAAGAGCAAAATTGAAGTAATGCCTTTGTCTGTCTCTGAAGAAGATGAAGCTATTCATGATAGTCATGCCGGTGCGTTTAGAATGCCACTCGAAAGGATAAGAACGAAAAACAAAAAAATTACAATTAAATAAATCCAATTACTAGTATTAATTCTCTTCAGTATAACAACACAAATAAGCTTGCTACAAGAAATGTATTCATTGGTCAAGCAGCGATAAACTTTTGTCTCATTTTTATTATTATACCCAAGAGCGATTGCATAGTTCTCAAGATGGGAGCAACTTGGATCATATTCACTTATTATTAACCAATATATATATATATATATATATATATATATATATATATATATATATATATATATATCCTAAGCATTATATATGCCTGGAACTTCTTGAATAACTCTTAGATAGGGACGCTGATTGACATAGTTGCCTGGGGGGTCATAGTTGCAACTGATAATGGTGCCACCATTGTTGCATCGAACTTTGGCACACCCCAAACGCACTGAGTTGCTCCAAACAACCTGTGTATAGTGGCGGCACTCACCACCAACACATGAGTTAGAATTGTAGTCATACTTGGGCTTCTCTGCTACCCACATGTTCACAGCGGCTGTGCCCGAAAGGTCACGGCTACCCCATGCTAGGTTCTCACCGTAAGGTCCTCCTGAATGCACAAGTTTGCAGCTACCTTTAAGTTTCTCAACGTAGTTTTGGGCATAAGAAGCTACTTTTGCATCCCATCTCATGGGCCCAACACCAACTTGTGCACGAGCTGCGTTGTGAGCATTGAGGTAGTCTTGTGGTGAGTTTTGGGCAAGGGAGACATGGACCGTGGCTAAGCCAATGACACAAATAATTGCTAGTGAAATCTTAAACATCATCATGTTTGGTTTCTTTTGATGATAAATGAACATTTATGAGGGGTTATATATAGTGATATAAAGTTAGAAAATGATATAAAGCTAGTCTAATAGTGGATTGTTGGAGAGCATTGAAAAAATGGTAGTCGACAGAAACACTCCCCTTTGGGCACAAATCTAAACGCCATCGCCATCGCCATCGGGCAACTTTATTTTATGATAATTCCATCGCATAGCTTTACGATAAGATTATCTTCTTTTTTTTTTTATGAATTAAGATAAGATTAATTAGTAGCAGTTTGACTGACTTTTATTATTATTTTTTTATACCAACTTGGAACTTGTCTCACATAAATAAGGTACATACGACAAATTATGTAAAGAATGCGACGACATAAGAGATTAACTTTTTTCTCAAATGACCCTTTTTTTTTACGTTATGAAAATAGTTTAAAAGTTGTTCACCTTGCCATATTTCTGATTTCCTTAAAATTTGGCAAATGAAAATGCATTCACATTAACAAAATTTTAAAACCAACATAAGACAACAATAATGGTTTGATGAACACAGATTCACAAATAAAGCTGTCCAAAATCCGCTATCAATAAAATGGGCTACAATCACATGGCTAATTACCTTCTTGTGACCAAATTTCAAGCAATTCTATTACTATCACTGATGATTTCTACCAATTACATGGGGATTGACTTCTTCTGCTCAAGGAAATTCCTTTCCTGTCTATTCTATATCACATGGTCTCAAACAAATTTTTTTATTTTTTTTGCACCATGCGTTCATGTTTTCACCACACTATTTATAACACAATTTTCACTTTGTTTTAAATCTAAAACCTTAATATACTGCTACCAAGCTATAATTCGAACTTCGGATGACCACTTGATCAGTTCTATTTATATTTTTTCATTCTCATAGATCTTTCTTTTTTCTTGACATTTTTATTATTTTACAACACGTTATTAGTATGAAACTCTAGCCAAAATCAAAACATGAAGTTATCTTCATTCTACCTTCAAAATCAAAATTATTTATGTGATACTACAACTCACCGTAAGTTTCTCCCAATAAAAGTCTTTCAGATTTAGCTGGACCGAAAGGGACAAAATCCAGTGGAAAAAAAGTCACGCCACCCAAAAAAAACAATCAAATTATTTTTGGGCAATTTTAATTACCTAGTTACCTGGCAGCTGCAAAAGTAACTTCAGCAATATGCTATTGACCAAGTCAATAATTTTTGAAGAAAGAAGCTATGGGAAGAAATGGTCTGACACCCCTAAATTTTGGTGCAGTTGCTATAATACCCATGAACTTTTAATTTAGCTAATTTAGTACTGGAACTACACACATGTGCTAACTCACTACATCTTTTATTATACTGTTAAAACTAACATTTGAACTCATGTGAAAGACACGTTCAACAAAAGTTACCAAATCCCAACCCCAGGTGAACTGATTGAGAGGAGAAAAAATTAGAGTTCAGTTTTGAGAGGCAAGGGGAGATCGAACCAGATCTTTCTTTCATGGCTCGTTCGACTTGGAGCCAGAGTTCGTGTTTGGCTGTCAATTGCACTATCTTGCCACGTCCTCTTATGAATTCTCCATTTTATTTTATTTTGTGCAACAAGGTGAACATATTTATTGTAAGAAATTCTGAATAATTGTATTGTATTTCTCAATTAAAAAATATACATGTGTGCCTTTATATAGAAGACATAGGAGTACAATACAAGTAAAGGTGTAGTACAAGAATGTGTGCTATACAAGTAATCTAGTTGAGCCTAAAGCCCACAACACGATATATGTTAACAGCCATCTTCAAACTCAAGGTGGATGTGAGACCAACTTGAGGTTGTCAACCAAAGTACAAAGGCTTCCCTTAAGATGTGACTTGGTGAAGATATCTGCAAGTTGATCAAGAGAAGACTGAGGTCAGCTTGAGAGCACCATGGACAAGATGATAACGGATAAAATGACAATCGATCTCGATGTGTTTAGTCCGTTCATAGAAGACATCATTGTGAACAATATGAATGGCACTCTTGTTATCACAATAAAGAGAAGTAGCAGAGGATGTAGACACACCTAAGTCTTTGAGAAACCATCGTAGCCAAAGGAGCTCAGATGTGGTATCAGCAAGGGCACGATATTCTGCTTCAATACTGGAGCGGGTCACATGAGTTTGTTTCTTGCTTCGCCAAGAAATCAGAGAAGAACCAAAAAGAAAGCAATAACCAGTGGTGGACCTGCAATCAGTGAGATCTTCTGCCCAATCAGCATTAGAAAATGCACGGAGGATAAGAGGAGACTGAGCAGAGTAAAAAAGACCATGGAAGAGAATGCCCTTTAGGTACCAAAGAATGCGCAGAACAACAGCATAGTGAGTCGATCGCGGAGCAAACAGATACTGACTCACCTAGTGAATAGCATAGGAAATGTCTGGACAAGTAACAGTGAGATAAACTAAGCTGCCAACCAAGCGTCTGTAAAGAGAGGGATTAGACAATGGTTTCCCCCCTGAGAGAGTCAAATGCACATTAAGCTCCACTAGAGTGTCAACAGTCTTGCTATCAGTGAGTCCAGCTCGAGAAAAGAGTTCAGAGGCATACTTGACTTGAGTAATGTAAAGTCCATCTACATAATGAGTGATTTCAAGACCCAAAAAGTAGCTGAGATGTCCAAGATCTTTCATCACAAACTGCTAACTGAGAAAATCCTTGAGTTCTTGAATGCCACTAAGGTCATCATCAATTATGATCATATCATCCACATATAGGAGAAGTAAAATAATGTCTTTGTCAGTGCGACAAAGAAATAAGACAGAATCATAATGACTGGCCATGTAACCCAAGCGAGAGATGGTAGAGCTGAATTTAGTAAACCAAGCTCGTGGAACTTGTTTAAGGTCATAAAGTGCACGTCGAAGGTGACAAACCTTGTTTGAGTTAACAAATAGACCAGGAGAAGGTTGCATATAAACTTCTTCACTTAAATCCCTATTAAGGAATGCTTTTTTGACATCCATCTGGAAAAGGTCTCATTTACTAGCAGCAGCAATAGCTAAGAGGGCATGAACAAATGAGATACGAGCAACAAGAGCAAATGTCTCTTCATAATCAATCCTATATTCCTGTGTAAAATATTTTGCAACAAGACGAGCTTTGTAGCGCTCAATAGACCCATTAGAGTCTTAATCTTGCAGATTCACTTACAACCAATCACAGATTTCCCAGAAGGGGGAGTGACTAAGTCCCAAGTATGGTTTTTGAATAATGCATCAAGTTCCTCTTTCATTGCAATCTGCCATAAAGGGTCAGTGGAACCCTCACGATAGATGTGAGGCTCGTACAATGTAGCAAGGGCAGTGTAACAATGATAGTCAAGTAAATGTGTAGGAATGGATCTTACCCGAGTTAAGTGATGACGTGGAATGTCTTGTGCAAGATCTTCAGGAGAAGCAGGAGCAGGGGACCCAAGCTCAGGGTTGGGTAGCTCGTCTTCGACCTGTTCATCTTCCACCTGTTCATTAAAGGGGGAACTAGGAAATGGATCAAGGATATTTGGTGGTTGGATAGAGAAGTCTACAGGAAAATCAAGAGCAGCTACAAGAGGGTCAGGAGCAGCTATAGAAGGAATACATGTTTCATCTGGAAGATCTAAGATAGAGGAGGAAGATAGAGAAGCACCGAAGTGAGAGAGCTCGACAAAGAGGCGATGTTCCTAAAAGACAACATTACGGGAGACACGAAGACGATGAGAAATAGAATCATAACACCGATACCCCTTTTGAGTTTTGTCATAGCCAAGAAAACAACAAAGCCTTGATCGAGGCTCAAGTTTGTTGTGCTCATGTGGCTGAAAAAGAACGAAACAAGAAAAATCAAAAGAGTGAAGGTGGTGATAGTCTGGAGGTGACCTAAAAAGGCGTTCATATGGAGTTTGATTTTAGATGACAGGGCTGGGAATGTGATTAATAGCATGAACAGCAACTTCGCCCCAAAAAGGAGTAGAAACTTTGGCAAAGAGAAGGAGAGCACGAACAGTGTCAAGAATATGACGGAATTTTCATTTGGCTCTACCATTTTGTTGAGAGGTACCTGGATAAGTTAGTTGATGAACAGTGCCATAGGAATGCTCGGAAAGCATATTGAGTGTACTCAAAAGCATTATCAAATCAAAAAATTTTGATACTTTTAGAAAATTGAGTTTTAACTATTTTTTGCAAAATTAGAATATACTTGCAATAATACAGAACGATGTTTCATATTAAAAATCTAGCTATAACGAGAGTAATCATCAACAAAGACAACAAAATGTCGAGATCCACCAATACTAGAGATAGAGGAAGGCCCCCAAACATCAAAATGAATAAGGTCAAAGATATCAGTGGATATTGATTCACTAGTATTGAAAGGCAAAGCTGGTTGTTTTCCTAACTAACATGAAACACAATTAAAATTTTCTGTAGACACTGAACCTAACAAACCTCTAGAAGCCAATTGTTGTACTTAAGAAGAAGATGCGTGACCAAGTTGAGTATGCCAAAAAGCAAGGGAAGGAATAGAAGAAACTGCAATAACTGCGGCAATAGAAACAGAAGCAATAAGTGGAAGACGAAGGTTGTCCACGGGAAACATACACCAACCTCTGGGACCGGTCCCAAGCTCCTGTTCGGTCCTTAGATCCTGCATAATACACCTAGAATAATCAAATATAATGTGATAACCCAACTCAGTTAATTGTCCCACATAAAATAAATTGTAAGTAATGTCAGGAACATTAAAGACCCCAAGAACTGAGAGGTTGGAAGTCGAAACGGAACCTATATTGTGACCAGACATTGTGGAACCATTTGCTGTGTGAATATTAAGAAGGTGTCGTGCAAGTTTAAGTTCAGAAAATAAGGACGAGTGAGGTGTCATGTGATTGCAATAAGCTGAATCCATAAGCTAAGAGGAAGGAGACATACTTGATAAAGTTGAGAGAGAAGAGCAATAAGATGCATTACCAACCATACGAATGACATTAGCGATGATGTTTTTAAGGTTATCTGTGGACATGGTGAAAGTGCGACTTGAAGACTTAGATTGTGCAGAGATGGGAGCCATTGATTGGACACTCTCAGTGTTAACAACAGTAGCAGCAGAAATTGAAACAGCTAATTTGTGCGATGATAGCAAGTCTCAATATTGTGGTCAGAACGTTTGCAAAAATTGCAAAAACGTTGGTTGGATTGTCAGCTACGATTATTGCAACAACAAGAAGACATGTCCTTATTCTTCATTTAGAAGCAAAATATACAAAAATAGATTGTAAAAATGAAATTTACGTGAAAAAACTGAGTAAGGAGCACCTGGACTGTAAAAAGTCAACCCTAGAAAAAAGTCAACTTTCAAAGTCAACCTCTAGTCAAAGTCAAAGGTTAGGTCAACGATGACGTGGCGAGTGACGTCAGCAGGCAATGGACGATGATGTCAGCTGATGACATGGCAGTGACGACGTCACCTAGGGCTGACGTCAACAAGTGCAGATTTGGAGTGTGGAGACCCGTGATGACGCGTGAGGAAGACCATCGGCGCGTGGCAGCGCATGAGCTTCAGCATAGAATCTTTGGGCGGCGCGTGAGAGTGCGTGAAAGCTCCGATGACTGCGAGGTTTTCACGATTGAGTAGATCGGGGCGAGACGATCATTATGGTACCTGAAAAATGTTTATCGAAGCAAGATGCACGGCGAAGACAGTAAGTGCAGTGGTTTGTGTGGTGTGGGACTCCTCGACAATGACAACTGCAGGTCCGGAACCTAAGGACAACGACTTGAAGACATCGGAGGTTCTACGGCAAAAAACTGCGGCGGCTGCTGTGATGACAGAAGCGATGTTGAGAATGGAGTAACACCAATAAAGACAAGATTGCTAAGAAAAGGTCAGAGCAGTGGCTCTGATACTATATTAAAAATACTGAATAATTGTATTGTATTTCTCAATTAAAGAATATGCATGTGTGGCTTTATATAGGAGACATAGGAGTGCAATACAAGTAAATGTGTAGTACAAGAATGTGTACTATACAAGTAATCTAGTTGGGCCTAAAGCCCACAACACTATATACATTAACATTTATAATACCACGGTAAATTGTATAGTCTAAATCTTTTAAAGCCTCACAGATTCGAATGGCTTGCTGAATCTATCAATCAAATAATAATAATTTATATATATATATATATATATATATATATATATATATATATATATATATATAATAGGTGAAGCAGAGAGAAACTCTAATTGCAATTCTAAATTAGAATACTAACTTTGTGCCATGTGTCAAGATTCATGTGGTTCCATTTGTCTAAATTTAAGTAGATCAGTTGTAATTCTGGTGTGCTCCTTTTTTTTTTTTCCCCATACCTACGTATTTCAAGGTTCATATCCCCACACCTGCATGTTTCAAGGTTCATCTCCCCTTCTCCAATAATTAAAACATAAAAACCTTCATCTCCTATCAATAATGTATGTATTTGGGTATTTTTGTATCTTATAAAAGAAGAGGTTTTCCATAGATGCGGATTGTACTCACAATTTTAATGGTCTTGGTTTATGCTTCCTAAGATTTGATTACTTCTTTCTTTCATCTGCCTATACTTTCGTTCGTTTTTGTGAATAATTGTTATTGTTTAATTATAAATTTTTTTTTCCCTATCATTGATGTTGCATGTTTATTTTCTGTTTCATAACAAGTTGCAAGGAAACTTAGAATTTTAATGGTCCTGGTTTATGGTTTGCAAAACGAATTCCAACCATTCCTAAGGTTTGACTGCTCCTTTCTTTCATCTGCCTATTATTTCCATCCTTTTTGTGAACAATTTTTATTCTTTAATTATAAAAGTTTTTGTGTTTGCCTATGATTGATGTTACATGTTTATTTCCTATTTCATGTTTCAGAAAAGTTTTTTTGTTTGCCTATGTTAAAAATTTCCCTTGATTGCATAATAGTATATGTTGTAAATAGCTTATTGTCTAAACAAATGCCGTTTATGTTTGCACTGTTTATGTCCTTATTTGCTGTGCATTTTTCCCGCACAGGAGATTGTCATAATATTGGAAACTTTGTTGCCAACGAACTGAGGCTTTAGAACTACTGATTTCCTTACCAAAGGTCAACTCTATTTTTATTGTTTATGTTGTTATTATTATTGGTGAATTACTTGATAGGCTATTCTCAAATCATTAAAAAATATGAAAAGTAATTAGTTGTGATGTTCCATAGCATCTGCTTATTTTGTTAACAAAGGTCAGTTTTTTTCCCCTGTTTATGTTGTGATTACAAAAATATGGTTCGTTTTTAACCCTGATAATGTATAGGTAATTGCTTATTCTCGTGAAAAAGGTTAGCCACTTTTTTATTGATAGTGTTGTTAAAATTACCGATAAATTATATGACTTAGTGTTAATATGTTTCGTTAGAGCCTTAAACATTTTTGTTTTAATGGGTTATATTTTTTAAAAATATTGTAGAAAAGATCCATGTTCAGAAAGATTATTTTCTTTTATGATTAAAATATAACCCATGTTGGAGTGAAGTTGCATTAGATCTAAATTATATTTTAATTAAATTAACCTCAGAGAGAGAGAGAGAGAGAGAGGCCAATTGATTTATTGCTAAAATCAAAGAGGCCAAAATCAACGAACCTCTCATTTCAAAAAATGAAAGAAAAAAAAAATGAACAGTCAAAAAAATAATCATTAGTGTCCTCTACATTCATAATCCACATCTTTGCTCCCATAATCCCTAACAAAACCTCAGCTTTTGGAACTCCTAGATACAGAGCCTCTACTTGAGTCCAATCAAACTCAATTACTAAGAGAAAGTGAAGATGGATGAACAAACTGCTTCCTCGGCCCAATATATTTTAGAGATCTATCAAGATATCTCCTAAAAGCAAGACGAGAGCCCTTACTTCAAAAAAGCTCTTCGTATAGCAAAAGATATCTTGAGTAAAAAAAAATATATATGGGAAGGAAAAGGGCTTGGATTCCTATGTATTCAAGGAAAAGGAATCAAATGGATCCCTCATTTTAAAAAGGATGATATGGATTTTTACCCCGTTTGAAATATGAAATGGAGTTAAGTTAGGTCAAAGATTGACCTTAAAGAATGGTTAATTTAAACCTATTTTTCAATTATAAAATTGTAGCATTATTAGATAGTACTTCTATGATTTTTTTTAGTGCATGAAAGCCCCGATAAAATAAATATATAAAATATTTTAATTCATTAATATCTTGGTCTAATGATAAAAATAATCATTATAAAGTAAATATTATATATTCCAATTATATTGTATTTAAATAGTTAATTAATAAGAATGTAACAGTAACTTAATTTGTTATATTTGCTAATAATCTTAAATCAAGTGGGTAACTAAACAACTTTTTTCAGTTTATTTATTTATTTATTTTTATTTTCTATTTCATGTTGGACTATAACATTACAAATCAAGTAATAACTCCACCATGACATGGTTACATAGTAGTTAATTAGGTTTGCCACGTTGCATTGTAAAAAGCTAGATTTCTTATTTTCTTTCATTTCATTTTTGTCACTTTGAACAGAAACTAACAAGGTTATACTGACTTATACATGACAAGAATTATATCATATCAATTAATAATTTATGTCACATTGAATAGTAACCACACAAGTCTTTGATAATTTTTTTTTCCAAACTATAAACTATTATAAGAGTCAAATTCGATGGGAGGTTTCACCATATCACATGATAATAACTCGTATTTATTATCTTTTTCATTTTTTTGTCACTTTAAACATATAATAAAAAGATCACACATAAACATCCATGACTAAACTCATAATGACTAGATATATACTAATTAAAATTGAATACATAATATGTTGAGTGATTTAAATGAATCACATTTCTTGTCACTCTTTAATAATTTACCAATATTTGAATATAAATTTAAAGAAAGCAGTGACCCAATTTTGAATCTATCTTTATAGTTGTTTCTAGATTCTTCTCATTGTACGGTTTAATAAGTAATAATTAATAAGTTTGATCAAATTTCTTCTCTATGTTATGACTTTTTTCCCTTCTTTCTAAGCAAATTCAATTCCTTTATGTTTTACATTGATTTTTGTTTTTGTTGATTCAGTGAACTGGTTTGTGTTATATTCCAGGGATTCGAATCATTGCCCATTTTCTAATACTGTGAATCGTTAGGGAACTAAAATAGAAATTCAATGAACCTAATTAACCACTAAAATTGACTGTAAAGTATTAATATTAACGGATAGAAACAATGAAATTCATTAAGAACCAACTGCAATACAAAATTCTTTACAAATTGAACCATTTCACCATCAAATTCATGTATAATCATTTCAAAATTCTTAAGCACGTGATTATATGTATTGTTATTTAATATCATACTATGAACCTTAAAAAATGATTTTATTATAAATAGTAGATGAAATGTTACAACACTATTTCAAACAAAACAACAATATGAAAACTTTTAAAAACCTTCCTAATGACATATGGGTTGAAATCTTTTTGAAAGTGGGCAAAGATTTGGCAACACTCTTAGGAAACATTAAGCTAAGGTAAAAAAATTATTTCTTCAATTTGTTTCTACTTATTCATTTCCCTCTATAGAAATAATTCAGTCTATTAATTTAATTTTTTCCTTTGTCTTAATTAGTTGCAAACGCTTCAAGAAGTTAACAAAAAAGAAATTAGTCCTCCAACAAATTGAGCTGACTCCATATTTCAATCATCTAGCTCTACTACATGACAAAGAAAAAAGCTTAATATTTTCATGTTATGAAGCAAAAAATCTTTATGCACTACTGATAATGGGAAGCTACCAATATTTTTTGAATGAAGAAGTCGTTGTATGAAAAAAATAATTGAAAAAACTCTTCCATGTGACAATTTTATTGGACCTTATATTTATGGAATCATACTACTTTGTGAGTCAAATAATGAAGGCATTGATAACCTTTTGGAAATTTTAAATGATGAACATGGGAAGCATTGGCTTGTTAAATGCCGAAAAATGCTTCGACTACTTACTGCAAGAACCGACATGTATAAAATTTCAAACTTTCAAGCATGCCACAAAATTAGA
The DNA here is from genome assembly GCF_040712315.1 of Castanea sativa. Classification (NCBI taxonomy): domain Eukaryota; kingdom Viridiplantae; phylum Streptophyta; class Magnoliopsida; order Fagales; family Fagaceae; genus Castanea; species Castanea sativa. The sequence goes on along the minus strand of NC_134019.1, from coordinate 24,026,138 downwards.
ATGAGACATTGGAAACAAGATGAGCCTTATCCTTACGGTTATAAAGAATTTGTAGTGACGTGCAAAAGATGCAATATTCTGTTCCATTGTTAATTGTTTGTTAAGCTTTGCAAAAGTTTTAAAATTATGATTTCCTTAATGGTTTGCCAAAATCAATGATTATCGATTGTGGAAAATTCAAAGTGTAGTCAACCTTATCCTTATGATTATCAAAAATTTGTAGTTAAATGCAATATATATTTTTAATTTTTTTTTTTTACCTAATTCTACCATCTTTGTGATAAACCCAAAAAGACAAAAAAAAAAAAAAAAAAAAAAAAATTGACCAATACTATCACTACAATTAACCATTTTCCGTGCGGTTATCAATAGTATTTAAATTATATATATATATATATATAAGAATTATACTATGCATCTTAATATGTATTTTTCAGTATATCCACGCAATTGTAAAAAAAATTACATAATGCAAAGTTTTGTTAATCAAAATTTTCTGGTTAATAATATAAATTTAGACTTAACTAAGCCTTCTAAATATGAATAAATCTACATAATAATATCTTTACAACATTTTTTAAAGACTTAACAAAATATAAGAATGACTATTTATCAATAGTATTTACATTATATATAGATAAGAATTATACTATGCATCTTAATGTGCATTTTTTAAGTATATCTATGCAATTATAAAAAAATTACATAATGCTAAGTTTTGTTAATGAACTTTTCTGGTTAATAATGTGAATTTAGACTTAACTAAGCTATTTAAACATGAATAAACTTATGATAAATAAATAAATAAATAAAACCAATAATATCACCTAAATAATAAAATGTAATATTTTTTTTCATTGTTTTATTAAATGATATCCACTCCCGTTTAATATTTAAACATGAATTTAGACTTAACTAAGCCTTTTAAACATGAATAAACTCATGATTAATAAATAAATAAAATAAAACTAATAGTATCATTTAAATAATAAAATGTAATTTTTTTATTATTTTATTCAATTATATTTATTTCCGTGCTACGTCCGCACGGATTACATACTAGTAATAACAATAATAATGTCAAACTTAGACTAAAAGTTGAGAGATTGAGAGGGATATTTGTTGGCCAAATAAAATCAAACAAAATCCCCACTCGTTTGAATTGGAGCTGCAATCGCATTTGACATTTGACAAGAAATAATTGCGTCTAGGTTTCGCCAAGAATACTTATTTTCTGTATGGAGTAAGGAGAGAACATAGAGTAATTGAGAAAAAGAAAAGACGTGGGACCTATTGTGGGGCACATTTTAATGTGAGAGTCCGAAGCAGACTGCCTAAGTTTTTTTGTTGTCAAGTCTTGATCAATACAGTTGATCCATACCGTACGGTATGCTACAGTGGAGCAGGTAAAGCAGTCCTCTTCTTTCCTATTTTCTAAGAGTAGCTCCTCTCTATTGTCCGGACTCTGAAGGATGCATAGTGTATGGTTCAGAACCATAAGTTTTGGCTAAATAGAGTTGTTTGCAAAAGCATCAAACAGTGCGTATAAACGGACTCACCAAAATTTTTAAACCGCCCAAAACACTATTCATACTAACCTCTTCGCTCTTTTTAATATGGATTCACGAAAGTTTTGTTAATTTTTTCAATTTTTTATAAAAAATTTATTAAAATAAATAATTAATATATACTTTAGAATATATATTAACCGGACGTTTTAATATAAGTAATGGAAATAAGAATAGAAATAAAATAAGCAGTATAATATACATTGACTTGTAGTTGAGACTGTTGAGTCAATAATTTTGAAGATGGATGGTATCTCAGGTTGATGTCGTAGCCGTCCAGTCCCTAATATCACCTATCATATTTGATAACAGTTGGCAAACCTCTACGCCCCAAACCCACTGTCTCTAGCCATGGTTTTCCAGGCACTGAAGCTCCGTATCATCTACTTGTTAATAAGCATTTTCCTCTTGCTCATAAACCCTTGTGCAACTCGGATATTCTTCAACTACACCGATTTCAGTCAAACAATCAACAACAAACCTATAATCCGAACAGGAAACGCTACGATATCAGGTTCAGTGATCCAACTCACGCCAGATGAAGTGGACAACTGGGGTCGAGCCATATATTCAGAGCAGATGCATCTTTGGGACGAGAAATCAGAAAAAGTGGCCAGCTTCACTTCCAACTTCTCCTTCATCATCAATTCTCAAGGTAAAGACAGATATTCAGATGGGATCACGTTCTTCCTCTCAACCCCAAATTACCCTGTTCCTAGCCCAACAGATGGCGCCGGCCTCGGTCTTCTGAGCCGCAATCAAATGAATGACGCCACTTTCCTGGCTGCAAATAAATTTGTTGCAGTGGAGTTTGATACATTTCCAAATGAAGAATTTGATCCACTGAATTCAGTTCGTGAACACGTTGGTATCAATATCAACAACTTGAAGTCTCAGATCTCCACACCATGGTATTGTACTATTAAGGAGAATAGAACATATAGTGCACGTATCAATTACGATTCTAGTACACAAAATTTAAGCGTTACCTTCACTGGTTTCAATTATGATAACACCATTATTCAACAGCACCTTTCTTTAGTAATTAATTTGACAGATCATTTACCAGAATCGGTTGAATTTGGGTTCTCAGCTTCGACAGGATTGATTTCTGAGTTGCATATTCTTTCCACTTGGTCTTTTGAATCGCCATCACCTTCTACGATTCAGCAATCGCCAGCACCTTCTGTGGAGAAGAGTAAGGATGAGCCAAAGACAAAATTGGTGGTGGGCCTGAGTTTAGGTGCAAGCATTTTAAGTATTGGTTTGGTGTTGGTTTGCTTTTTGTATAGGAAAAAGTGTCGTGAAGGGAAAGGAGAAAAAGAAGAGGAGCTTGGCTTTGTTCTTTCAATGGATAATGAATTCGAACGAGGTACTGGACCAAAGAAGTTTTCTTACAACGAATTAGTTTCTGCAACGAGCAACTTTGCAGAGGAAAATAAGCTTGGACAAGGAGGGTTTGGTGGGGTTTATAAAGGATATTTAAGGGTCATTAATTCCTATGTTGCTATTAAGAGAGTTTCAAGGGGATCTGCACAAGGGATAAAGGAGTATATATCTGAGGTGAGGAGTATTAGTCGACTCAAGCATAGAAATTTGGTGCAATTAATTGGTTGGTGCCATGAGAAAAATGATCTTCTTCTAATTTATGAGTTCATGTCAAATGGCAGCTTAGATTTGCATCTTTTCAAAGGTAAAAGCTTGTTAACATGGGTGGAAAGGTATAATATTGCGCGAGGCCTAGCATCAGTACTGCGATACTTACATGAAGAATGGGAACAATGCGTGTTGCATAGGGATATTAAGTCAAGCAACATCTTGTTGGATTCAAATTTAAATGCAAAGCTTGGGGATTTTGGCTTAGCTAGACTCGTGGACCATGTAAAAGGATCACAAACCACAATGTTGGCTGGGACCATGGGTTATTTGGCGCCTGAATGTATTATGTCGGGCAGGGCCAGCAAGGAGACAGATGTATATAGTTTTGGGGTTGTAGCTTTGGAGATAGCTTGTGGAAGAAAACCAGTTGAACCCAATGCAAAACAAGATGAAATTATTATGTTAGAGTGGGTTTGGGAGCTTTATGGAGCAAGGAATCTTCTTAAGGCAGCTGACCCTAGATTGGGTGGAGATTTTGATGAGCAGCAAATGGAACGGTTGATGGTTGTTGGACTTTGGTGTGCTCATCCAGATTACAATGCCAGACCGTCAATAAGAAAAGCCATTCATGTGCTTGATTTTGAAGTTACATTACCCATTCTCGAACCAAAGTTGCCTGTGCCAACCTTTCTTACCCCTCCAATTATTGCATCAACATCTTCAATTAGTAAATCAGAAAACCACTACGATTAGGGCTTCTTTAGTAATGATGTTCAAGTATTGTTGTTCAAAATTATATGAAAATTGTGGTTAAAAAAGTGTTATAAGAACATATGCTTATAGTACTCATAATGCAAAAAAGTGTGTTTGATGCCATATTTCTAATAACATATTTTCAAATGTGAAAAAATAAAATTTTGTGTTTTTTCTATGTGTATGTGTTTTTTTTAAGTGGTAAAGTTTTTACTTTTTCTAACAATAACAGTATTTTTAAGTTTTTTTTAAAAAAATTTTTTGCCCACAGGTCATCCATTCCCACAGCCACACACATTCTGTTACTTCCTTTTCTTCCTATCTTCTTTTTCCTCTTTTTCTCACGTCTTCTTCCCATCTCCTTCTTCCATTTCTTTCCACCTATTCCCAAAGGCCTATTTTGCAAAAGTCATAAAATTACACCCAAATCATTTAACCAAAACTGAGTACATACATAAGAATGAGAGAGAGCCTCACAAGTTTGGTGTCTTTTTTTTTTGCTGGGTTGGCAGTTTTTTCTTTTTCTCTTTCTTTTGCTAGGATGATCTTGACAATTTTTGAAATTTTGTTCCTCTATGAGAGAAAAAGGATGACGAGAGAGAGAGAGAGAGAGATTCAATTAATATTTGTCAAATCTATGGGTCCCAAAGTTTTTAAGTTATTTACAAAAGTACCATTGAGCAATCTTGTTTGAAAATTGAAAATTGAAAATTGGCAAAAGGATTTTTTATTATTATTTAAAATTAAGGGTTTAAACATAAAATGAGTAACGTAACTCAAATACTTTAGTAAAAAACACCCTTACTAAATGCGTTGTTCTTTTTGGGCTCACAATTTTCAATATTTAAATACTAAAAATTGTTATTCAAACACCCTAACCAACAAACCCTTAGTCATCTAGCCCTAGTAGCAACACTGGTTCTTCATAGTTCATAGCATATTCTGAAGCATATGCGTCTACTTAATAAATTCTATACTCGCACTTTGTTGATGCTAGGTAATTAAGAGGTAGTTTGATAACATTATTCTAGTAATATTGTTTGTATTTTTTTAAAACATATTTCATTTAAGCTGTCAAAGAGGAGAGATAAGAGCCTGAACCTTTACTGAAGTCTGCCTAGAGTTTTTGCGTAAATAACTACAGCTTTGGAACTTAGAAATAAAATGTGTCGCTTACTACAAGTCGTTTAGTTGTTCACACTTTACCTTGGGGAAGTCACACTTATGTCACGTGACCAATTTGTTACGACCCTAAATATTTTCATGATCTAATTCTTTGTAGATTTACTATTCATTATTGACAAGTATTATTGCGTTCTTTTTACCCAGATTTTGATTGGTGAAGTGAGTGTTGGGTGCAGTGCATGGCACCATTGTTGTCAAGCTCACACTCAGTTAGACACCTCATTAAGGCAAGACACAAAGTCTTCTTACCATTTTCTTGGGCAAAGACTTTGAGTGTGTCTCACGCGTAGAGGAGGTAAAAAGGTTGAAGGTATTAATTGTGGTCATTCGGCCATTTGGTGATATGAGAGAGAGAGAGAGTTGTGCGTTTAGAAGAAAATAAAGGGAAAAGTGCAAACTGCAAAGTGTTGCCGTTTGTGTGAGAAAAATAGTATGTGTAAGAGTAAAAGAAAAATAATTTTCTTTTTCTGTAAAACGTATACAAAAGATTTATTTCAATTAGTTTAATAATAGTGAAATTATTAGGAGCTTGTCTTATGATTTTGGAAAAGAATTTGTAAATTTCTTGTGTTTTTTTGTGATTTGTTTCCACTATGCCTGCTAACATTTATTTTTATTTATATAGAATTTTCCCAACTGTGAAATGGGGCACATGTTTATAAGTTCAAATATTAAAGAATGTTCCTCAAAAAAAAAAAAAAACATAATAATAATAATAGCATATATACTCCTATGTACACGACCTGTAAAATTACGGTTAATGTGATGATCTTATATCCTTTATGTTTATGATGTTACTAAAAGATAGAGACTAAATTTAAAAAAAAAAATTATAAATGTATGAAACGATGCTATATGAGGTTCAAATATTAAGAACCAAATGTACATTTAAGGAAAAGAAAACATTTGTGGTACCACAGTCTATCAGTTTATCATTATCATCCCCATTAATTAAAAAAAAAAAAAGAAGGACAAGTTATCATTATCATGTTGGACATACATTACAGATAATCTTTACGAAAACTGTTAGGTTCTGAAACTTTAGATTTAAATATTTAGAATCATATTTTAAATATGTTGGTAAACTGATAACAAAACATATCTAGTCTATGTGTTAGGCAATACTTAAAAGTGTTGGTTTCAAGTTTCAAGTCCAGCTGACTATAGAAAAAGGAAGACAATTTCTACCTTGTTCGATCGATTGAGAATTAGACTCGACCGATCGAAAATAGCAGGAACAGAATTCTGTGAAATTTTAAATCAGGCCCAAGCCCGCAAAAACGTTTAGTGTTTCATTCCAGCTTCTCCACATATAAAAGGGAAACCCTAGCTACGTTTTTTTAGACTTTTGGAAGATTTGTGTGTTACTCTTTGTGAGATTTGAGAGATTTTGTACCTTCTAACTACACAAGAATCTACCAAAGAAAAATCTATAATCAAGCATTGGTAGAACATAGTTGCTGCATTAAAATCATTACTGATGGGGATCTGAAACCTTTGAGTGGGATCTCAAAGTCACAAGCAAGGGTGCTTGTGTTGGTGTAAATCCAAAAAGAGAAGGAGTCTGTGGATTCGCAGCTTGCACGTGATTGTGTCAGTAAGTTACTACATGAGGTAGCAATAGATTTAGGCTTAAATCTAATTGTAAAAACTTCAATTCTCTTTTAGTGGATTTACTTTACCTTGAGGATAATTAGGTCAAATCATCCCCATGTTTTTACCTTGAAACGGTTTGTTTTATTGGTTTTCCTAGGTCATCATATAGTGGTATTATTTATTTTTCTGCTTTTATGCATTATATGATATATACATGTTTAACCTAGATCTAAATAATAAACCCAATAATCAACTTGGTTAATTAATTAAGTTAAAAAATCTGGTTTAAGGGGTCTAAACAAACAAATAAGTGGTATTAGAGCGGGTTAGCTCATGTTTATAGGTTTCTTAACCTAAGTTTGATCCTTGACCCCTGCTATCATAGAACATGGTCACTCTCTTATGATTCCTTCACACTTTGATGGGAATAACTATGCTTATTGGAATGTTAGGATGAAAGCCTTCTTGAAATCCATTGATGAGAGAGTATAGTTGTCTATTGAAAACAGTTAGGAAAGACCAACCATTGCTATTAGTGAGTAGACTACTGGCCAAAAGGAAGCAGCAAACTTTAACAGTAGTGCTATGAATGCGATATTCAATGTTGTTTCTATGGAAGAATTTAAGAGAATTCAAATGTGGAGATTGCTCACACTGCTTGAAACATCTTACAAATTGTGCATGAAGGCACTAAGGCAGTAAAAATTAATAAATTGGTAAGTGGACTATTGACAAAAAAGAAGTAGCAAGCTTTAACAGTAAGGTTATGAATGTGATATTCAATGTTGTTTCTAAAGAAGAATTTAAGAGGATCTCAAATGTGGAGATCGCTCACACTATTTGGAACATTTTACAAATTGTGCATGAAGGCACTAAGGCAATAAAAATCAATAAATTGCAGCAGTTGACCTCTAGATTTGAAAGTATTAAAGTGTTTGATGATGAATCTTTTGATGAATTCTATGCTAAGTTGAATGATATTGACAATTCTGTTTTTAATTTAGGTGAAGTTTATGATCAACCTAAAATTGTTAGGAAAATCATAGATCATTAACTTAGGACTTTAGACTTAAAGTGATGACCATAACTGAAAGTAAAGATGTTGATTCCATACTTGTAGAGAAACTTGTAGGATCTCTTCAGTCCTATGAATTTGACTTACCAAAAACTAATAAATCCAAATCTATAGCCTTAAAATCTGTTAATGATGTTGATGATTGTGGATTTGACGATGAATTCTCATCTACTAAGATTGCTTATCTTGCCAAGAACATTAGAAATTTTTTGAGAAATAATAATAGAAGGGCAAAAAATAGAAACAATGTTGACCCTAAGAATGTGAAGAAGAATGACGCTACCAAAAATAAGAATTCTGAAAAATCAAAAGATAAAGTACGCCAATCTTCCAATAGTTTTTTAGGACAATAGTGTTATGGTTGTCAGGGTTATGGTCATCTTAAATCTAAGTGTCCAACATTCTTGAGATCCAAAGGTAAAGATATGGCTGTTATTGTAACACCTCCAACCTAATTGCATAATTAAATTTATGAGTTTATATGTTTGTTATCATCTTAATTACTTTAAGTGCATAAAATCTTTAATATTTTGATATTATAGAAGATATATGCTCTTTTAATGTTATGGAAAGAAGTTTTATAAAGTTAAGGGTATATATGAAAAGTTATCTTGTCTTTGGGCCTTTCTTGAAATATAAGCTTATAAGGGGGTGAAAAGTATAAATGCCAAAAGTTGAGAAAAGTGGGTTGTGATCTTTTCTTTCCCTAGCATTACACGTGCCCCACAAAAGTCAATTCCCTTATCTTATCTTCTTTGCATCAAAAAGTCCAGCCCTTGTCTTCTTTCTCAATTCCTTTTCTTCTCTCTTTGTTCTCACACGGCTAGACCTCTCTCTCCCTCTCTCACCAAACAACATATACCTCTCTCTAAGAAGGAATTAATAGCCTAAAACTAAAGCTTCAGTTTCAAATTTGTGGGTAAGTAATTAAAACTTTATTTGATTTTAGAGTATTTTGATAGTTTAATTGTTTTCCTTCTTTTTCTCTAATCCGATTTTAGAAGCTGAAATTGTGTTTCTGTTTTAGTAAGCTGAAAGATTGATGGTGTTATGGCCTATTGGATGCTTAATAAGTTATTTTAATATTTATAGTATTGGTATAAAAATACCCAAATGAAATGAAGACCATTTGCATTTAGCTGATGAATTTTGTAACAACATACACTGAAGCTGTCATTGTGACAGATTTGACGTTTACCACAAGTAAATTCTGTATTAAATCATTTGCTGTGAATTAGGATACTAGGAGTAGTTTTTATGAATCCTAAGACACATATGGTTGTTATGAAAGTGGTCTAACAGCATTTGGATTATTACAAAAATAATGGTATAATTTCTAAGTTGCATGAATTTCTGTCAGGACAAATTTGAGCATGTTGCCTTGTACGATTTTTAATAAATTATGGTTTTATTCTTTGATTTTGAAATTTATACAGTATATACTAGACATACAAGGAAGTAGCTCTGTATAATTTCATGACAATTGGATGTGTTCAGACAGCCCATTCGTATTTTACAAATGAGATATTTGCTGCTGAAATGAGAAGTAAACAGTGTAGGATAACTCTGACTTTGTGGATTTAATTTTGACGTTAGGGTGAATTTTTTGAGCTATAATTTAATGTGATTATCTTTTGGTATGTCTAGATCATGGATGAATTTTTATGCCTTGGTTCCTCTATGTTTTGATATGTAATGTATTTGAGGAATGTACCTTGTTTTTGGGGAAACTTTGTGATAGGAATTAAGATTTTTTTTAAGTTTGAGAGTTAGGTTATGTTTAAGGTATAAGTTTATATTTTTAGGAAGTGTTGTTAGTAATAAGTTTTGGTCTTTCATTTAAGTAACGAGAACGAGAACACAGACACTTGAGCTCCTCTAGTACAAATCTCTCGCGTGTTCTATTTCAAGGTAAGTGATTTGTGACATGTGCATTTGATAAGTATAAGGACTATTTATAAAATTATAATGCATTAAAACCTGTTAATTAGAGATATTACATATAAGCATGATTTAAGTAAATATTTATGTTCATGTCTTATTGAATCCTATATATATATATATGATAACTTCAGCATATTGATGTTATTACTCATATCATGAACATAATATTTAAAGAAAGAATTGGATATGCTACTGTTATGAAATAGTTATGTAAAAGTATAGTATCTGAAAAATATAGTTTTTAGTTATTCCATTGTCATGATCTGAACTCAGCCAGTAGGGGTTATAGTACTGGTACTTCCATGGAGATTCTGTTTGGCCATTAAAATTGGGATTGGCTCTGTTGTACCCGCCCTTGTTGGTAACTGCCAACTTGTGGAGAATGTCAACCTACCCTCATGGTTGAAAGTATGTAATATGATATGATTCTGGAATAACTTAACATTGTGGAGAATGTTGGATGCCTGACACTAAGTGCCGAAAGCCTCCCAAAGTTGTGACAGACTTACAATTGAGCTGACTAATATGTATTAAAAATGAGCTATTAAGCTATTTAGAAGTTATAAGAAAAGTATGATGATAAGAAAAGTACGTTGAAATATGTTTAAGTCCTTTCATTATTATATGAAAGGAAAATGAAGTATTTTCATTTGAAAGTTTATAAGTTAATTTAAGAGCAATGTGAATAGTATGAAGGCTATTTTATCAAAGCTGGCATATCCATAAAATATTTAATTTACATGCATTCTAATCAAAGGCCCATGGAGCTTAAAAACCTTACTGGGCTTTGCAGCTCACCCTATTATATTTCAGTGCACAGGTTCTTTCTGGAAGCAACGAAAGTATTAGAGGTGGCAAGATTCTGTGATTCTCTTTTGTTAGATTGTATAGCCTTTTTTTGTTGTATAGTAGTTTTAACTCTTTTGTTGTATAGGAGAAATCAAGATGTACTTGATCCTTTGAGCACAGATGTAATTCGGAACCTTAATTTGTTTTGAACCCCAGATGTATGTCTTTGGGGTTAGGTTTGTAAATAAGATTTTTTGCTAAACGTTTAGCTATGTAATATTTGCATGAATACCTGAAATTTCAGCCAAGTGGTAATTTTGCAAAGTTCAAATGAAATAAATTTTCAAGGTTTTCATCATTTTTGTATATTATGGCTTTTATGCAAGAAAATAAGCAGGTATTCAGGAAACAATTCTTGATAAGCACCTTCAGTTTAGGTTGGTTCATGTTAGTATTGAGGTAAACTTGATATTAACATGGCGGTCTTGCTCTAAATCCTGAAGTACAGGTTTAGGTCGTGACAGTTACTCTAAGTAATGATGAAATTTCTGATCATGAGTCAGAAGGTGATCAAGAATGGAACTTTATGACTTTCACTGCTACTGCTATAGTATGTGAAATTGAGACTGTTGATGAGAACCCTTCTGATGGGGAACTCTCTGAGAATTTTGACTTGCAAGAGGCTTATAACAAACTATGTAAGATTGTAGCCAAAGATGCTATGAGTGTTGAATTAGGTTTGAAAAAGATAAGCACTCTTGAACAAGAATTGAAGAATTTGTTGTTAGAGTTGTTTGATGCCAATGAACTCTTAAATTCTGTTAAGCTTGAGAACATGACTTTGCTTGAAAATGTTAAAAGTTTAGAATTAGAATTATATATTGCTAGAGAACAAATAGATGATATGTTAAAACAAGACTTCTACTTTTAAAACTAGATGATATGTTAAATGTTCAAAAGTCTGTTTCTGATAAAACAAGTCTAGGGTTTGTCAAGAGTGGATCTTCTTTTATTGTTAATCCTTCTAAGTTTGTACCTGCTACATCATCTTCTATTGTTCATCCAACTCTCTCTGAAATTAAGGTTAAGTTCTACCTTCTAGAAGAACTTGGATATATCTAAGTGAGTCTAAACCTAAGAATCCCAATCAATCTGGAAGTAAGAAACACCATAAACCTCAGTGGTTTTGTCTTTTTTGTGGTGGAGCTAGGCATACTAGGCCAAATTGCTTTAAGCTGCAAGCAAATATCCAAACAAAAAGTGTCTATGTCAAAAGCACAAGATTCCATGGCTCTTATCCATGAACTGGTAAAGGTTCTTAACCTTCATGCCAATACTAGAGCTGAAATTAGGGCCAGTTCAAATAGAAATCTCAACTCCAAGTTTGCATCTAAAGCTGCGTTTGCTTTAACGGTAAATCAGTTTCAGAAATTATTTTCCACATTTGTGTGTGTTTGGTAGCAACTGAAAATTTGGTCAACCGAAAAATCACTTACCTTTCACTGTAAAAAAGCCCTTCCCACCCATAAAATAACTTCCGTTTCTATTTTACCTTCAAATAAACTTTTCCAGAAAACAAAGAGACAGAGCACAAAGAGAGAGAGAGAGAGAGAGAGAGAGAGAGCACGAAGAGAGTAGAGAGAGTGAGATTGCGCCCCAACCCACGCCGGCGAGATCGCGCCTTCGCCATCGCCGATCTGATTCGCGTCGCTCAACGCTCAAACCCATCTTTGATGAAGCCGGTCTGATCGTGCTCGCCTTCGCCTCCGCTGCGCAATCTCGCCTCAACGTCGAACCCAGTCGCCTCTCTCTTTCTCTCTCTCTCTCTCTCTCTGTCTTCATTTTTCTTTGACCGGATTTGATGATTTTTTTTTTTTTTTGGGTTTTGTTGTTCTGTATTGAGAAATGATATTTGTTTGGAAGCTGAGAAAATGTGAGCAACAAGTAGAAAATGTATTTTCTATAATATTTTTAAGATCACAACCAAACACCTGAAAATATTTTCCAAAGTATTTTTTAAAAAGCTACCAAGCACCTAAAAATATTTTCTTTTCCCGAAAATATTTTCAGCTGAAATTATTTTATATCCGAAAAATATTTTATACCCAACCAAACGCAGCCTAAAAGAGTCTAGATGCAAAAGACTTAGCCTCAATGAGTCTGTCTGATATGGTCCTTGTGTTAATTCTTTCAATCTCCTGTGACGAAAACTATTTTTCTTTAAGTTTTGCATTTGCATTACATTCATACATTTCATTCTAGGTTTGTTTTTGATGTTTTTCAGTTTTTTTTTAAATATATAAAAAATCAGAAAACAAAAAAAGATGTGTAATTGAGGTTGGCTTATGAAGTTTATATTTCATGATTGTGTACCTTGTTTAGCTTTGATGAGCTTTATTTTTCTGCACTTTGTTAGTTTGTGCTATGCCGTACATATATTTTGTGAGTTGTTTATGGTTTTTAAACACATGCTCTTGATTTTGAAGTCACATTCTTTTAACTGAAAGGGCTAAAAAAATCCTAGGAGAAAGGCATAAATAACCATCTCACCATTGTTGCTCGTCAATCATGAACACTTGTGTGCAAATCATAAAAGCCGTGCTTGGTAAGGTGTAGCATTTGCATAGCAAGATACTTAAGATGTTACTGTACAATAATAAAAGAAGAAAAATGACAAACAAAGAAAAATATGCTTCAAAAGAAAAGGAAAAAGCAAAATTAATTAAAAAAAATTGCATAGTTGCAAGCATGTTTTCTAGGAGTTGTGAGAGTTATATGATGTACCTCTTTAGGTGACAGTCATTTTCAAACTTATGTGATGAATAATGTAGAAATTGTGCTTATTTTTTGTCTACATATCACATTGTGAGTATCTCATACACTGACTAGTTGCACACCACAAAAAAATCTTTGTTAAACTTGTACATGTGATTGCATGTTAAGTTTTGTGGCCTTCCAAAATTTACCTTCTTGATGTATTTAATGCATTTTGGGGGAGTGAGGAAAGAAAAGATTGATAAAATTTGCTAATGGTTGAATTTTTCATAGAAAAGTTTAGTTTTGTAAATCATTTGAAACCATGAACATGCATTTCATATCATAAAAACAGGTTTTCAAATGTTTCTACAAAAAATCTTTCCAATTTCAAAATTTTACGTTTCTTCAAGATTCGATCGATCGAATCTATTTTTCAACAAATCGAAATGGCAAAAGGAAAATTTAGTTTTTAAGCTTAAAGTCTCGGGCTTGCTTGATTCCTTCCCAATTCCCTTCGATCAGTCGAGCCTATTTTTATGTGATTTTTAATTCCTTCCTGACTCCTCTCGACCGATCGAATTTTATTTTTTAAAACAAAAAGGAATCAAATCAGCTTTTTAAACAATTCCTTTGTCTTTCTCTCCAATTCCTCTCTTGATCCTTCTTACCAAAAACTTTTTCTTGGTCAAAGATTCAAAGGTTTTCTTCAAAAGCTTAAGGTAAGACACTTTTGCCCAAATTACATGATTTCATGCATTTTTTTTAGGATTGCATCATTGAAAAATTGGGGTTTTTGATGTTTGTGATTTTTGGTCAAAATTGATACATGGGTTTTTGTTCATGCATCATTTAAACATGATTCCCATACTTTAATTTCAAAATTTTCATGGTTTATAAATTTTTTTGAAATTAGGGTTCTTATGTTCTTGAGAGATTTGGGGATTTTGTTGAATTGGGCAAAATTGAGTAAAATTGGCTTGTGTTATTGATAGATTGAGTAATTATAACATGTTTTATACTTGTGTTGTTCAATTGATCAATATAAGGATTTTTGAAAATTAGGTTTTTCAAAATTAAATTGGGGATTTTCTAAAATTCTTAATTTTTTGGGTCAATTTTGAAGATTGCAATGAAATTGGATTGTCTTAAAGCATTAGAACATGCATCATATGCATTCTAATATCATGCATCATATAGTTTTTCAAAAATTTCATGTTATCTTGTCTCTAACCCTTTTTAATGTAGTTTCCCTTTTGTTTTTGTTGTGTTGTTTTTATTTTTGTCTTTTGTCATGGCTCCTAAGGTTGGTAGGAAATTTAAGACTAGAGCAAATAGGAACCCTGGGTCATCCTCTTTTGGTTCAGCCTTAGCAGATAGAGTCAGGTTCTTGTCTACTAAATGTGACAAGACTTATGAGACCTTGACTAAATATAGATCTATTTGGGGTGAAAGGGAGATTGTCTTAAGTGGGTTAGATCCGTCCATCTGTTGGAACTTTGTGTCTAGGAACTTGGTTTCCTTGTGTGAGGTGTCTGATCCTCCTATTACAACTTTGACTAGAGAGTTTTATTCAAATCTCACTGTCTATTCTGAGTTTACAGGTGATCATTACTTGACTTCTTGGATTCAAGGTCAAGAGTTTACCATTACTAAACAAACCATTTCTGAAGCTTTAGGAGTGCCTTTAGTACGTAAACCCACATATCCTTACACTGATTTCCCTTCTATTGATGACATTATGTCACTTCTTTGTGGTAGGTCTGTTTCTTTGGGTACTGAACCAAGAAGCAATTCTTGTGAATTTACTGAGCTTAATTCTTTGTATTTGAAGATTTCTTGTCATAACATCTACCCTATTTCTCATGTTCACATTGTTCCCAAAGATAGATGTGCTTTTCTTTATGCTCTTGTTACTGATGGTTCTATGTTTTTTCCCTCTCTATTTATTCAAATCATTGTAGATATTTCTATGAGTAAGAGTAAAGGTCAAAAATTGTTCTTTCCTATGTACATTTATAGGATTTTGAGGTTTCTAGGGTTGTCTGAGTTTCCACCCACAGAGTTAGTTCACATCACTACCTCTATAAGAGCCACCTTTCTTAGCAGCAATAGGCATAGATGAAGAGTGCTGAACTAAGCACTGGACTTTAAAGAGATCATGACGAGAAGCTTCTACTGCAGCTCCTGCCTCTAGTGCTACGCTTGCTGCTGAGGAGACTTTTGTGGATCCGACTGCAGCTTTGGACCGTTCTGGTGGTGTTGGTGATGTAGATCCTACGGTTGTCCCTCCTCTATCACTACGTGCCATGATGAAGTCCTTCATGACTACTCAGGTAGCTCATGGACAGCTTCTCGATGAGTAGTTGACTGTGGTTGCTTCATTGAGAGCAGATTTTGCAGAGTATAGGAGTGCTTTTCCACCTCCTCCACCCTCTGATGAATGATGTTGCCTTTGGCGATTCGTAATAAAAAGGGAGAGTAGGTTTTAGAACTTTTTGTACTTGGGGGGAGTAGAGTTTTTGTATTTAGTGGGAGTTTGATGTATTTATTTCCTTTTATTGTCATATGTCTTTGTTTATATTGTTTATATTTGTTTAGTGTTCTGTTCTTGTTTCACAAACATTGATGTGATTATTGATTATGATAATTATTGATGATGAAGTTATTCATTATGATATTACTATCTCTTTATATGTTTTGTGAATTTAAGCTTAGATTTGTATTTAGTTTATGGTACTATATTTTCCACGTATGCGTTTATGGTTTGTTTTTAGTGTTTCAGGAATTTACTGGTTAATTCTTTCAACAGCTGCTATCTATATTCATGGACGGAGCCATGTTTGGACTTGGGGGGGCAATGGCCCCCCCTTTTTTTAAAAAAAATTATTATTATTATATATATTAGGTACTAATTTTAGCTATTTTGTTTTAGAAAATTACACTTTTGCTCCCTTAAAAATATCATTGATTCTTTTAAGAGTATTGTTATAGTCACAAATTTTTTTATAACATTTTTACAGACGGTTAAAGTAACAAATTCTTATTGGTTCGCATTTGGATTTACCACTTACATTATTAGCAATTTGTAAAAAGGTTTGTAGTTCAAACATTTTCCACATTTTAAAGACCATTAAAAAATATTTATATGTCTAAAATCTAAAAAAGAAATATACAAGCCCAAAAAAATTAGTACCACAACAAAAATTATCAATAGTAAAACTAAAAAAAATAAAAAAATTAAGCCTGATCAGCCAATTTTACTTAAAACAAAAAATCTAACCCTTTAAAAAATTTTAAACAACTAGTAACTAAGCGACTAAGTAGCAACAAATTCGAAGGCCGAAGTTATTGTACACAACCAACAGCAGAGCTGCCCCCCCTAACTCTAAGTTCTGGCTCCGTCCCTGTCTATATTAGCAACTAATAGTTAGTAGTTATGTAAGAACTGTATAAGGGCAATATCTTGTATCTGGGCTGGTATGTAATTTAAGCATTTCATTTTGTATGTGTGTTTTGTCACAAATTGCCAAAGGGGGAGATTGTTAGATTTT
Organism: Castanea sativa; assembly: GCF_040712315.1. Taxonomy (NCBI): domain Eukaryota; kingdom Viridiplantae; phylum Streptophyta; class Magnoliopsida; order Fagales; family Fagaceae; genus Castanea; species Castanea sativa. Next base: position 24,009,321 of record NC_134019.1, on the reverse strand, counting down.
AAAGATTTAGGTTTAAATGCTTAGAATCATATTTTAAATGTGTTGGCAAACCGAGAACAAAACATGTCTAGTCTATGTGTTAGGCAATGCTTAAAAGTGTTGGTTTCAAGTTTCAAGTCCAGTTGACTGCTGAAAAAGGAAGACAGTTTCTGCCTTGCTCAATCGATCAAGAATTAGACTCGACCGATTGAAAATCGCAAGAACAGAATTCTATAGAATTTTTAAATCAAGCCCAACACATTTAAGGTTTCATTCCAACTTCTCCACATATAAAAGGGAAACCCTAGCTACATTTTTCAAACTTTTGGAAGACTTATGTGTTACTCTTTGTGAGATCTGAGAGGTTTTGTACCTTTTAATTATACAAGAATCTATCGAAGCAAGATCTACAATCAAACGTTGTTAAAACATAGTTGGTGCATCAAGATCATTACTGATGGTGATCTGAAACCTTTAAGTGAGATCTTAAAGTCACAAGCGGTGCTTGTGTTGGTGTAAATCCAAGAAGAGAAGGATTTCTTGGATTCGAACCTTGCATTGATCGTGTCAGTAAGTTACTACGTGAGGTAGCAATAGATTTAGGGTTAAATATGATTGTAAAAACTTCAATTCTCTTATAGTGGATTTACTTTACCTTGAGAATAGTTAGGTCAAATCCTTTCCAGGTTTTAACCTTGAAACGGTTCGTTTCATCAGTTTTTCTGGGTCATCTAATCGTGGTATTATTTATTTTTTCGCTTTTATGCATGATATGATATATGCTTGTTTAACTTAAATCTGAATAATAAACCTAATAATCAACTTGGTTAATTAATTAGGTTAATCAATCTGGTTTAAGGGGTATAAATGAACAAACAAAAACTCTACCTGCCTGAAAAGTTCAACAGTCTAGAAATAATTGAAAAACAACTGGGTGATATTCTCAAACCAGAGTTAGGAATCTTTATTCAGTTTGTACGTAGAAATTTTGGAAAATCTTTTTCATGAAAAAAAAAAATATTGAACTATTTTAGGAATTTTTTGATACTATATTTCATAAAAAAATATATAGAAATCTATCAAAAAAATGAATTAATTTTTTTCCTATAAATGTTTCTAAAATATTTTAAACTAATGCCTTTAAAATATCCATTAATTTTTTGATATAATAAAATATAACAGTATTATTCCTGTTTATTAGGACAAAGTTAAACATTAACTAAATATTTTATTGTAAATCTTTCTTACCTTTTTTTTTTTTTTGTCTTTTCTTATTATTATTATTATTATTATTATTATTATTATTATTATTATTGTGAGAGACCACTCTTCTTTGAGGGGTACTCTCAAGAAGAGATTTGGGTTCTTAAGGCACCTCTCTTTTGGGTAATTGTGTGGAGTCGCCACTTTTTTTTTTTTTTTTTTACAAAAAAAAAAAGAAAAAAGAAAATACAATTCACATGTGCTAAAATACCTAAAATGTCATTAATTAATTATACAAATACAACTTGGTAGAATAACATTACAAGGCTTTGGTCCTAGATATGCTCTATGTAAAAATTACAAAGCTTTGATCCTAGTTACAATCTATGAAAACAAAATATAAAACACTAGTTTACAATCCAAAAACCTAAGTTTGGGGGCTAGATTATGGAATGGGAAGGTGTTAGGTATCCATTCCGCCCAGACGGAGTCTGGTCTTCTAGACTAAATGACCATTAAATACCTATATTCAAAGTATAAAGTGTTATGCAACAGATGCTATGTCAAATCCTAGATTTAAGGTTAAACTTTTATTCAAGAACCTTAGACCTGCCATTTTATTTTGTGTGAAAAAAATTGATGAGAATAGTTAATGAAATATTTAATTTTGAGTTTCCATAAAAAAAAATAATGGGTTTTAAATAAAAATATAGATCTGGTTGGGATTTTTTAATGTGGAAAAAAACATATTTTTATTCTAAAAACACAAATTTTTTATTGAAAGGTGCAGATTTGATTTTGATTAAAAAAACAGTCTGATTTTTATTTTAAAAAAATGCAAATTTTTTATTTTATTTAAAACAGATCAGATTTTTTTTTTATTTAAAAAAGATCAGATTTTTGTTTGAAAAATTGCAGATCAGATTTTTTATTAAAAACAGAGCAGATTTTTATTTGAAAAAAAGGTAGATCAGATTTTTTATTAAAAACATGGCAGATTTTTATTTGGAAAATTCAGATCTGGTTTTCGTTTGAAAAAGAAACAAAAGAAAAAAAAAATACAGATTTGACTCTTAATAAAAAAATGAAGAAAACTTACAAATTTGATTTAACACAAAGAAAAAGTGCAGATCTAAAATTCTAAGGCAAGATCCAACCCTAGATCTAGACATGTTCATCAATTAATCATGTGAAAACTTTTGAAAGCAAAAGATAACATGTGATAACATATGAGAAACATGACTATTTAAACACAAAAGAAAACATCATGTCCATGGAAAAAAAACATATATGAAGGCATGTTATGGAAACAAAGTTAGACTTATACCTGCATGAACTTAATCCTCAAGGAAAGAGTTCCTCAAAGAGAAACAATTTTTTTTTTTTTTTTTAAGGACTTAAAATGAAGCCTCTTAAGAAAAAAGAAGTGTCTAACCAGTACTTCTTTAATGTAAGGGGAGAGAAGTCAAAAAAAGAAGGGTTAGAACAAAAAAGGTCCGGAAAGGGTCCTTGAATGTTGGGAGGTCTCCCCTATTTATAGAGATGTTAGTTGCTTAGAAAATAAGCTAGGTTTGCTTAAAAATTAAGTCTAACATTTCCAGAAATAGCCTAGTCCCAATTTTGAGTTCTACTATGCCCAAAGTGCCTTGGAACGTGAATTTGAAATTTGCTATTTGATTAGCACGTTTTAGAAGTGTTTTCCAACTCTAAAATTATATTTGAACGAATTTAAGAGTTATTTTCATAATAAACCCCATTCCAATGTGATAATTAGAACTTTTAAAATAATTATTTTGAATATAATTATTCCAAAAGCCTAATTATCTACTGTCTTTAAATATTATCAGTTTATTTTTTTTTTAATCCCATGCAATAAATCTCACTTGAAGAAAAATATTTAACCAATCACAAAAATTCATTTTATTAATTTTAATCATTAACCAATCAAAATGAATTTCAATTAATCACACGTAATTAGTTCCACCTCATAAAGTACATGTAGTCCATGAAAACTTGATCTTGTGATATTTTTTAATCCGACTGACGGCCTGATTTGGGAACCGGGTATATCGTCAGGCTGTTAGAACCTCAATATCATTTTTATGATATGCAATAAATGAATTAATGCATGTAATGCAACTCTAAATTCTGAGTATATGAATGGTCATTATAACCATCTTCAAAGATTAAATTATGGGTGCAAAATCAAATATCTACAATTGAAAGATGCTACGTCCACAATATTTTTACAATATTTTCACAACAAATCACAGGTGGTTAGTTGTTATTGGTTCAAATTTGAATCTACCGCTAAGATGATTTTTTTGCCCTAACAATAACAACCAGTAACAACTTGCTACTTAAAATTTATTGTAAAAATATTACGGACATATCATTTCTCTTTTTGTTTTTTGCTAAACCACAAAGTTACAAAGTTGTTGACAATCTTTAAACCTATTGCTACGTCTCACATTCAATTTTTTGTCCGCATTAAGGTCAGGTCAATATTTTTTTTTTTTTGAAGAAAGGTCAAGTCCAATGTTTTAAAAATTGAAATTCACACCCCGTGGCCTTTATTTTCCACAGGGAAGTTCTTGGAAAAATAACGTATTTAAAGAAAGTCGGTGGAAACGCATTTTTATTCCTGGAAGAGGACTTTGAATGAATCACACGAATAGTAAGGCCTAGGTTATCTAGGGCGGGCACCTTCAAGATTTTTTTTTTTAGAGTAATCATTATGAAATTTAAATTGTAAAAAATTTAATAAAAATAGTACTTGAATATATAGAAATCATTAAAAAAAAAACACTAAAATGTGTGAAGTTTTATAATTTCCATCTACTAATAAAGTTAAATGGCTAAAAACATGTTGGTTTTCGACCTCTGTCAAAACAATTATTAACTAGTTTTAAAACCAATTTATTAATTAGATTTATTATGAACAACCTTAGGTTAATGTAACAATCATCAATATCGTGTACATACAAAATATAAACACAAAATACAATAACTTTGGAAAATTAGTGAAACAAACTAGTCAACAATAAAAACCTGGAGAAACTTGACCTTATCAATCCCAAGATGAATAGATCCACTATCAAATAGATGTTTACAGATTAAATAACTCTATTTCTTCTTAAACTTAAATAAATTTACCAAATTCAACTCCGAAATCCTCAAACTTCTTTGATATGGATGTGCTCCAATATCACATTCGGAGATTTAGATTTCTAGCAACCATGTTTATGGATGAGGCAACAACTTCTACAACACCAAACTTTGAGTTTCTTCAAGGAATAACATCGTTAGAAGGCATGAGAGAGTTCTAGGTACAAAATCCCTAAATACAAAATAGAAGGCCCTTCTCTCTCTATCTAATTTCACCCCTTAGAGTCTCTTTTTATAGTGTGGCAAAAGTAGCACGAAATCCTTGCAATTTGGATGATGGGCTGAGTTTTAAAATCTGCAATCTGGTTCTGCAATATTCAATCGATTGAATGAAGTGCACCTATGAACACATTTATACAATCTGATACAATCAAATCCACACAATTTAGAGTATCACATACTTAAAGCTCTCCATATTAAATACTAAAAAAAATACCATTCAATATACTAAATTTCAGCACACAAAGGAACTTGGGTTTAAATTATCAAGAAAAAGAAAAGAAAAAAGAGGAGAACTTTGGCCCAAATCCCTCCATTCCAAATTATATATATATATATATATATATTCTCTTCTCTTTTTGGGGATTGATTTCCTAGCTAAGCTTGTCATTTTGAAATCTAGTCCACAGTACTTCTTCACCTCGTTGCTACTTGCAAGCAGTGCATAATTGCTACAGTAAAAGGAATATTTTCATTTTACTAAAAGTTGTGGCTGTCAATGGTTGGCTAAGTGATTTCTAAGATCTCATGAAAAAAATTAGAATCTAGGTTCAAAACCTCATGAACCATCTTCAAGCCACCACCAAGGGATTTATATTTGTAATAGTGTGTAGTCTGTGGGACAGAGGGAAGGAGGGCTACATACGCTTGAAACACTTGAAGTAATAGTCAAATACTTAAAAATATTTGGACATATACCATATTGTGTTGTATTGTTCCACTAAATGTCGTAAAAATAACATCATTTTTTAAATTCCAAAACATCAAAACTATATCCTTTTGAGACACTTAACCGCAAAACCTCTCACGAAAGTAGATGGAAGAACCACATTGAAAATGAACGGAAAATGTAGGAATATATTGAATAAATAAAAAGTTACATGATTAAATTGAATTTTTGGTAAAATTCGAGATTACAATATGTATAATTTGTATCAATACATGTGGCATGCAATATATGCATCAGTTTTTCTTGTTGATTTTCCGAGATTTAACCCCATCTGGACAATATTTTCTGCCAAACGTTCCATGTTTGAGGAAAAACAAAAACAAACACAAAAGAAGTTAATGTGGACAACTAAGGAGAGAAACCTATTCGAAACATATTGCCATTTATTAACTAAATCATGACTACCACATTCCTTATGTATTCAGATTCAGCTAGATCGAACTAGATGAAGCTATATATTCATGATAGTCATGGGGTGCGGTTAGAATGCCACTCAAGAAAGAGAACGAAAAAGATAAAATAAAAAACTTCTCAATAAATCCAATTATTATTAGTAGTAATTCCCATCAGTATAACACCAAAAATAAGCTTGCTTCAACAAAAGTATTCATTGATCAAGCAGTGATAAATTTATGTCTCATTTTTATTATAGTATAATGCATGGCATGGTTTTAAAATAATTTAGCAGTTCTTTAAACACACCCAAGAGTCATTACCTAGTTCTTAACATGGGAACAACTTGGACCATATCCACTTATTATTTAAGGGGGAAAAAAAAAAACAGAAAAACCAGAAAAAACAAAGACAAAAAAGTACCCTAAATTTTATAGATGCCTAGAGGTTCCTGAATAACTCTTAGATAGGGACGCTGATTGACATAGTTGCCTGGAGGGTCATAGTTGCAACTGATGATGGTGGCACCATTGTTGCATCGAACTTTGGCACACCCCAAACGCACCGAGTTGCTCCAAACCACCTGTGTATAGTGGCGGCACTCACCACCAACACATGAATTAGAGTTGTAGTCATACTTGGGCTTCTCTGCTACCCACATGTTCACGGCAGCTGTGCCGGAAAGGTCACGGCTACCCCATGCTAGGTTCTCCCCATAAGGCCCTCCTGAATGCACAAGTTTGCAGCTACCTTTGAGTTTCTCAACGTAGTTTTGAGCATAAGAAGCTACTTTTGCATCCCATCTCATGGGTCCAACACCAACCTGTGCACGGGCTGCGTTGTGAGCATTGAGGTAGTCTTGTGGTGAGTTTTGGGCAAGGGAGACATGGACCGTGGCTAAGCCAATGACACAAACAATTGCTAGTGAAATCTTAAACATCATCATGTTTGGTTTCTTTTGATAATAAATGGACATTTATGAGGGGCTATATATAGTGATATAAAGGTACAAGATGATATAAAGCTAGTCTAATGGTTGATTGTTGAAGAGCATTAATAAAATGGTAGTCAGCAGAAACTCTCCCCTTGGTTACAAATCTGATTGCCGCCACCATTGGATAACATTATTTTATGATAATTCCATTGGTTAGCTTTAAGATAAGATTACTTAGTATCAATTTGACTTCCTATTATTATTTTTATATCAACTTGGAATTTTTTCTCTAAAAAAAAACTTGGAACTTGTTTTACAGAAATAAGGTACATACGACAAATTGCGTAAAGGATGCCACGACATTAGAGGGTTTTTTTTTTTTTTTTTTTTTTTTTTTAACGTTATAAAAGTAGTTTAAAATTTGTTCACCTTTCATATTTCCACTTCCCTTTAAATTTGGGCAAATGGAGATGCATTCACGTGAGCAAAAATTTAAAACAACCAAAAAAGACTATAATAATTAATAACATGATTCGATTATTACATGCATAAAGTAAAGAAATTCAAATTTCTCTCTCAAAGAAATGGACTACAATTACATGCCCAACTACCACGAACATAATTGATGGACTCTCAAAAAACACTCGCAGACTTCACAATATAGACGCATATTCAACCTTTCATGACTATACATTAACTCAAATCACGATATACACAAAACAAACTCATATTAATTCATACTTGACCCCACATGATGAACATATGTGTAGGTTAAAATTAGGTTGAATTGTGAGTTTCAGTTAGCTCAACTGGTAAATTTTTTTTAATAGTTGAATAAGAAATCTGAGATTCAATTCTCGTCTACACCAAAAACCAATTGGTATCTTGATCTGATGATAAAGAGCATCATCAGGAGCGAGCGCTATAAATTAAAACTCTCTCAAAAAATCAAGCTGAACTAAATCCAAATGCAACTGTGCATTGGTTCTCTTCTTGTTGATCTTAATTGCTCAAGATTCTTCGATTCCTCTTTTGAACACGAATTATCTGAATTGGGTTTCTTTACTAATATCTAGCTTATTCACCCTTTATTACTGGATAATTTGCACAAACAAAATTGTGAATACCCATAGAACAATAAAAGTCATCATTATTTTTAAAACCCTTTTATGTAAACAAGTTGATACATCCAAATCTATAACTTAATTCACTATCAAAATTATTTCAAAGATTCCCAAATAACAAAATACTATATTAAAGCCAATTATCCAGAATCCAAAATTCATTATTCCAAGATATAAGATCCAAAACTGATAAACAAAGAGCTAATTACCGATCTGGATTTGGGCTATGAGTTTTGAGTTATGCATGAGTACTTGTTGAAGAATTGTTCTTTCTTCTCCTAGATGGGTGTGATTTGAGAAAGAGTTTTAGGGCTTTTGAGCCAATTTTATCTCACGTGCAAACATGTAAGGTTTTCATTAATTTCTTTTAAAAAAATTATTCCACATCATCAATACATGTGGCATCTAAGTTGGCGCTAAAATTATAAATTATTTTGATCATTAGTTATGTTAGCATTTTTCATCAATTACATGATAACATAAAGTATTTTGACATTATATTTATATAAAACCGAAGCCTTTGACTTAGCCTTTGACTTTTTTTGAGCTCACTCATTTTTACATATTAGCATTATTAATTATAAAAATAAATAAATAAATAAACTACTTAGTTTGAGAAGGCAGCTGCATTAAAAAAAAAAACCTTTGTTTCTCTCCAAAACAAAAACCCAATAATATAACTGAAGCCTAACTTTCCTCTCCATTGTTTTACAAACATGAGAACAACGACTACACAATGCACTCAACAAAGAGGCTCCACAGCACCATTGAGATCCGAAGACTACACAAGAAACTAAAAAAGGTCTGAACAGCAACCGATCTGTGGCAGATTGACCCAAGAGACATCTCTCCACTTCCACCCATTTGCACAGATGGGTTTGCTTGAAGCTTCTCTTTCATTCTCTCTCTCTTTGGAGCACTGGTAATTCAAGTTTTTCTTTCTCACTCTTTGGGTTTTCCATTTTGGTAGATATTTAGATTCAAATTGCTTCTTAATTTTTCCACTCTTGCTTAGGGTTTCGGTTTTAGGTTTTTAAATTTCTTGATTAGTTTATTTTTATGATTAATAGATGGGCAGTCCTAACCATTTAATCTGTTTACATAGGTTGTTGAAATTAAACATCTGTTAGCATCCGCCTCTATTTTCTTTCAAACCCACTCAGGGTTTTAATTGTAATGTATTTGATTAGATAGTTGTAGATAGTTTCTGTAGCTGCCTTAGTGTTTGTACAGAGTTACTTAAAAAATAATGGAGCAACCTAAGGGGGCGTTTGGTTTGCCACGATGTTACATTATGTTATAATATTACGTTATTGTAATCTTACATTAATATAATTTTCATACAATAATATAACATTACATTGTTCAGGAAGATAATGAGATTAATATGATGTGATATATTTTTTAATTTTAAATTATGGTAATGTTAGAAAAAATTAAATAAACCAAAAACCTTAATGTCTCATCATCGTAATTTGCATCATATCAAGGGCATATCATAGCTAACCAAACGCCCCCTAATAGTTTCATAGACTAGAAAACTAATAGGCCAAAAATGTATTGACCCATTGTGATGAATTAACCAATTAATTAGTCAAGTGAATTAATTAGGTTCAATTACATGCAATAAGCGTGGTAGCATAAACAAATCATCAAATAATTAAATATGCAGTGAAAATTAAATGACACGGTGATTTGTTTATGAATGGGGAAAACTTACACAGTAAAAACCCCACTGAGTGATTTTAAGATCACCACTCTCGAAAATCCACTATTATCAAAATAAGCGGTTACAAGTAAAGGAATCTCAATACCTTATACCAACCTACAATTGAACCCTTACCCCAATACCTAATTAGACTTATTCTGTAGTGACAATCTCTCCTTGTATTGCATGGCTCCCAGTACATGACTAACCAAAAGATGCGCGGATCCTGGTACGTGACTTGATCACCAACTTGAGAAGGCGGTTGGCTGCAAAGTTCTTCTGTTCTTCAACACATGAAGATCACGAAGTTGCTTGGTCACAAAACCTTATGGTGTACAAACACAGCAGCTTCACAAGAATTAGGGCAAACTAGGTTTCCGGTTACACTTGAGAAATTATGCTCTTGTGCAATTGTGCTCTTAGTTGTGCAACCTGATACAGCCCTTAAAATAATCATTATATATGTTTAGGGTTGTAAGAAAAGAAAGCCCAAATACATACTTACGAATTGGATGAAAAACAGTCCAGAAAAACTGAGTTTCATAAGCCTCGATAAATAGCCATCTATCGAGCTAGTTGTCGAGCCATAAGCTTCAACAGTTTTTAAACCTTGATAGATACTAGTTGTCGAGCTTTAAAATTCAGCACTTTATTACTTGGTTCTTGGATAGACTTGCATGGCTTCAATACTTGGACTTGAACTCTTATTCCTTGAAGTATTAAACGTATCCTAGATCTATCTAAATACAAGTAAAATGCGTTTTGTCAAAGGATTAGCCAATGCATAAAATATTGACATATGTTCCTAACATCCAATCACATATATCCTAACAATCTCATGAGCACAATCTTTCAATGTATGCTGTACGCATCATGCCTTCAAATATGCAAGCTTATTTTCAACCTAATTAAAAAAAGAGAATATTTGAAGGGTGAATTGTTTTAAAAAAAAATGTACTGATGGAACTTGAAAATTTTGGAACAGACAGAAAAAATCTGTTACTATTGTTATTTAGATGAATCTAGAATAATACCCTAGATAGCATCACTAAAACAAGATGCAAGATGTGTCAGGAAATGAGGACATCAACTTATCGAACTTTGAAAAATCAATAGCAAATTTATATGAAACAAAATACATGTCAAACAACCAATTTGAAGCAAATAACTAAAATTGAAGCAATGCATGGTACACTAATCTATAGTAAAAGAGTAGGAATGTGTTCAGGGTGAGGATATGCCCATGGGCATTGTTAAATAACAAATACTAATCTCCACTAAGTGAAAATATGTTTGAATAGACACAAAGCATCCAGAAACAGGTGGAGTTCGTAGAGTTTGCCACATAGAATTAGATTAGATAGTTGCAAATAGTTTTTGTAGCTATCTTGGTGTTTGTACAGAGTTACTTAAGTTATTTTTCTACAAATCAAATGGCTATCCATGAGAAGGTATAAGTAGGATTTTTTAGAAGGTTTTTGTTATTTCTATAATTCTATTTGATAACATGCCATTGATGAATTTGGGTTCTATAGTAACCTAAGAGTTTCAATAGCTAACACTTATTGACTATTGGTCCATTCAAAAAAGTAATGGAGTTTTGTGCAATTTGTTTTTAGGATTATTTGGTTTACTCTTTAACATAATTGAGATTTCGACATTACATTCCTAGGTTGGAGTTATCAGTTTAAAGTGAACATATTCAATATGGAAAATCACTTGATGTTAACATATTTAAGCTGGCAACAACATAGTACAATGTTGTTTGCTTCTACTTTTAACAGAGAGAAACTGGCTTAAAAATTATTATTAGTCATTCTAGAAAGCGAGTTGTTAGTTAAATAATTTAAGTTAGCACTAAACTTTGAATGAGTTGAAACATGATGCAAGAATTAGCTTTTGGTGTGAAATTTGGTATGACAACATCTCTTCTACTAAATCTAACCATGTAATTATGTATATATTTTACTGCCAAAAAAAGTACAAAACTTGAACCTTCTTTTGGATCTAATTTTGTTAACAATTTTATTGAATACTTTGTAATATGTATGTATGTATGTATGTATGCTCTTTTAGATTGGGAATGCTTAGGTGTTTCAAGTTAGAGTGAATTCAAAATTGTGTAGACGCAGGAGCTAATGTGAAAAGACAACATGAACATATGCTAGGTACATGAAACTTTTCCTTCTAATTTCAATTGGGTTTTTTTTTTTTTTTTTTTGTGCTCTCTATTTTATTTTTCTTTTTGATAAACTTCTTTTTCAGGGTTAGAAAATGTCTTCCAAGAATCAATTTCATGAAATTCATAGTAGGTTATTCTACTAGAGTTCGAATTACCACTAATAGGTCTAATTGTTTTTAATATACTTTAGGCTTTTAATTATGACCTTCACAATGTGTTTTGCTCATGATTTGAATGTTCTAAATTGCAGAGATTGATGAGCTACTGTTGCATTATGGTTGCATCAATCAAGTATAGCTACAGTAGTTAGTGTTGAAATACTCATTGACATAATATAATAATTAAGCAATAGTTGTTAACAAATATTAATGTAGTTAGTATTGTATTAGGACTACGTTTGTGAAGTCTTAGGTTGTCTTAGATGATTCACAAGTCACATTTTATTGTAAATGTCTTACCAGCTTCTGCCATGGTTAATTAGGTGTTTGTTTGGTCTTTCTTTTTTGCTAAATGGATGGTCTTTCTCATGTATCATATAGTCTATGGTACGTACATGTTATGGGATAATGGTAGAGAAATATATAAGAAATACAACAATGTAACAGTTAGAACTTAGAAATAAACATTAACAGTAATAGAGGAGCCTCAACATAGGAAACAAAACACATTTAATCTTACGCAACACAAAACTAAATGAAATTATATTGAGTTCAAGCCTGAGGCAAAGTTGGCAGCGTATGAAAATTGGGGAAGAAAAAGAGAAGATTGTGTGTGTGATTAGAATAATCTTCTAACTCATATTTAATAGCTTTCCCGCGTATAGCATGAGTTAGTGACTAGTACTAATTAATGTTGGGGACTAAACAGACACATCTGAGTTGTTAGAAATTGCACATAGTTTAAATGTTAGGGAAAAATGATAATTTAACCTAAAGTAAATTTACAAGACTCTAGTCCTAGATGCATTCTAAGAAATTAAAAAACTAGAAGGCTTTTGATCCTATTTATATTATACAAAACAAAAAACTACATCGCTTTGTTTTCTAGTTACAATCTAGAAAATAAAAGCAAAAATATTAAGGAAAGTGATTTGAATTTGGATGCAAGATTAAAAAGAGAATAATGCTAAGGACATATCCTTTCCCATACCCAAATCCACACCTTACTTATGTCTTAACTATTGATTGGATTTTAGCTTTTTCAAGTACATGTGGTGGATCCATGTGAATCTGTTAAAATCCAATTAGGAGTTGACACATAAGCAAGGTATGGATTTTAGTGTGAGAAGGAGTGTGTCCCTAATATTACTCTTACGAAGATGACATCCGTTCCACCTTGATCCATAGATCAATTAATCTTCAAAATACTGATGGCGGATGATGATGCACGAAAATCGTCAATGAGTTGTTAGCTCCGAATTGCATTGATGGGTACTTGAGGAACAAGAACACAAGGACCAAACGGAAGGCAATGGTATGGCACCAGCCAAAAACCCTCTAAAGGTCAAGTCAATGAATGAGAAATCTATAAAAACTCTATAGTGAAAGAACTAGAAATTTTCTGCATACCTAGGGAAAGAGGGGGTTTGGTGCTTATATAGTGGCGAGTAGTGAGCCAAGATCCCTTAAGAGTAGGGATTTTTCCTTGTGGGGAGGATTTGGTATTAGGGTTTTCAAGATTTTAGGGTGTTTTCCCATATAAGGGAGATATGGGTGAGTATTAGGGTTTTGTGCGAGATACGTAAGATGTTTCCATATATGAGTATTCAAGAGAACCAAGCAAGTCCACGTAGGACCCGTCGGCTTTTCCACTCCATCGGTCTTATGGTCATCCATTGCTAAGGATCTCCCATCGATTCATTGGTGAGATGTGTCTGTCGGCTTTTGTGGTGGCATTGTCCTTTGGAAGCTCCATCGGTTATTAAAAGTGCGTTGCCTCCATTGTAGTCATTTTGGAGCCTCCATCAATTTTTGTGAAGCTGACGCCCTCATAGCTGTCGTTAGCTTTCTTAGCCATTTGTTTATAAGTTTCAATTACTTTGTCAAAAATACCTCTTTCAGCTGCCCCCTACTCTGTGGTTCCATCAGCCATAGCTGACAAGTCTTAAAGTAATAAGGGTATTTATGATCATTAATTAGATGTTTTATTGAAGAGAGTATCATTAAATGGCATAGGTAACCCTTAGTTTAAATGCTAGGTGACACGTGGCACTTGTTGGTTGGCCTCGTTTCTAATCAGAAGCATTGCATCATATATCACATCCCTTCCCTCTATAAATAGTTCCTCCTCCTCTAGTTATCATCTTTACTTTGTTTTTCATCTCTTGAGAGCTTTGAGACCAGAGCTATTATGTCGCATTGTCGCTTACAAGTAGCCTGTTGTTGTGTTACTTCGTCATTTTCAAGGATCCCGTCGCTTCAAGCCGCCGTCCATTCTTCTTTTAAGTTTCTTTCTTTTGTCTCCTTTTTATTTATTTTCCTAGTTGGCTATCATTGGTTTAGAGACTCGTATAATAGGTTCTTATAATACTTCCATCACTTGTAGGTAAATAGATGTCAAGTGATAGAGAAGTGATGGGTGAACAGTCGTCGTTAGTCAGTGAGTGTGCAGGATAAGACGAGGTCTATCCAGCAGGGCGTGAGCCTATACAGGATCTAACATGGTCCCCAGAAAAGGGAACCGTCTACCTACTCCCTTATTGAGGAGGAAGAGGAGTGTGAAGATGATAAGGAAGAAAGAGTGACGAGGGGGAGGAGTGTCGAATGGCTCTCTTGGGTGCCAAGTCCATGTTTGAGTTTTGGTCCAATTTAGACTCCCTTTTTAAGGATTTTTAGCCGAGAATTGCACCTAGATGCGTTTTTAATCTGTATTCTAAAAATTAATCCATTTTTTCTTGATATTCAGTTCTTTAAAGTGATAATTATCTTATAGATAAATATTCCAAAAAGACTTGATTATCCACAAGTTCTTCGTTATTTGATTATCCACTTTATTCCCATGCAAGCAGGCCCATTTTTGACACTAACCAACAACTATCACAAATTTTTTTTAATTAATTTTAATTGTTTAACAAATTAGAATCAATTTAAATTAATCACGTGTGATTGGTTTCACCAAAAAAAAATGCATGCAGATTGTGAAAACTTGATCATGTGATATCTTTCAATCCGATGGTCCAATTTGAAATCGGGCATAGCGTCGTGATCGTTAGAACCTCAAGATCATTTTATGATATGCAATGAATAAATTAATGCATGTAATACAACTCCAAATTTTGGGTATATGAATGGTCACTTTAACCATCTTCCAGGATTAAATTATGAGTGCAAAATTGAGTGTTTACAGAATTCCTCTCATTGACAAAGCTTACAAAGTGAATGTTAATGTAAAACAAAGACACTGATTTTAGCAGCCATGATTTAATCGAGGTTGACTTTTCAAAGATTACCTAGCCCTAAAACCTAAAACCTTGGAACATAGAACTAGTGTTCTGCCGTTTTGAAAAATGAAAATTGTAAAAACTTGACCTACTTGATAACTGATAAACTTGAAGTGAATCTTGAAATTAGGGGTGACTAAGAGGTTTCTCCATCTCAATCTAAATTTGGGGTGGATTGAGAGGCTTCTCTATCTCAAACCACACGTAAGGGGTGATCAAGGGGCTTCTCAACCTCAATCTGAATGGAAGGTAAACAAGGGGTTTCTCTACCTCGAAAGCTAGGGTGATTGAAAGGCTTCTCTATCTCAATCTCAAATTGTGATGACCAAAGGACTTCTCTACCTCGATCTGAATGGAAGGTAACCAAGGGGCTTCTCTACCTCGAAACCTGGGGCAATTGAGAGGCTTCTCTATCTCAATCTTGAATTGTGACAACCAAGAGGTTTCTCTTCCTCGACCTAATGGAAGGTAGCTTTTCTGCCTCAGAATCTAAGGTGATTGAAAGGCTTCTCTATCTCAATCTAGAATTGTGAAGACCAAGGGGCTTCTCTACCTCGGAACCTAGGACAATGGAAAGGCTTCTCTATCTCAATCTTAAATTACAACGACCAAGGGGCTTCTTTACCTCGATTTGAATGGAAGGTAATCAAGTGGCTTCTCAACCTTAGAACCTGGAGCGGTTGGGAGGCTTCTCTATCTCAGTCTTGAATTATGATGACCAAGGGGCTTCTTTAACTTGAAACTTGGGGCAATTGAGAAGCTTCTCTATCTGAATCTTGAATTGTGACGACCAAGGGGCTTCTCTACCTCGATCTAAATGGAAGGTAACCAAGGGGCTTCTCTATCTTAAACCTATGGCGATTGAGAGGTTTGTTTATCTCAATCTTGAATTGCGACGACCAAAGGGCTTCTATACCTCGATTTGAATGGAAGGTAACCAAGGGGCTTCCCTACCTTGGAACTTAGAGTGATTGAGAGGCTTCTCTATCTCAATCTTAAATTGTGGTGACCAAAGGTCTTCTTTACCTCGATCTGAATGGAAGGTAACCAAGGGGCTTCTCTACCTCAAAACTTGGGGCAATTGAGAGGCTTCCCTATCTCAATCTTGAATTACGACAACTAAGGGGCTTTTTTACCTCGATCTGAATGGAAGGTAACCAAGGGGCTTCCCTACTTCGGAACTAGGGGTGACTGAGGGGCTTCTCTATCTCAATCTTGAATTACAGCGACCAAGGGGCTTCTTTACCTTGATTTGAATGGAAGGTAACCAAGAGGCTTCTCTAATTTGGAACCTGGGGTTTTGCTTTTGATGAGTGTGGAAATTTTGTTGGAAACCCTTGTGTAATCATGTTGTACTCTTGGTTTTGGGGCATTTTTGAATTGTTGAGTTATTTGTGAACTGGTGAATATGTGCTTTAGGTTGGCATTGATCTTGTGGAAGAAAGCATGTGGATGATTGGAGGTTTGCAATTGGTGGTGCGCACTCAATCTTCTCAATATGTGCTTAATGAAGTGAACTGGGTATAAGACGCTGCTTTTCGAGTGTTTTTGATTGAACTTCCATGATAATGGATCTAACACTTGTCTCTGTTAATTTTTTAGAACAATCGAATGGCAATAGCTGATGCCAACACAAGATCCTTGGAGTAGAGGATCAGAAATATTGAACTTTAGAACCGTCAACAAGAATCTTGGCTTTATGCAAGTCAAGAGGGAGACACTGAGGGTGGCTCCTCTAGAGGTGGGTCTAGGAGATCTTCTTGCAAATAGCCCGAAGTCTGAATGATGCTTGATCTGTATTTTAATTTTCCAGTAAAGACAAGAAATTTTGTATTAATTTCAAATTTTAGCTCTTTGTCTTTGGATTGCTCCTGATCTTGTTGAAACTTTAGATGAGACAAGTTTAGAATTCACCTGATCAAGTCTTGCAGTAAACAATTTGAACTTATCTACCCACTTTTAATGGGATTTGCACTTACTTGAATGAGGAATGGCTGAATGACCCTAGTTTGAAAATTTTATGCATGATAACCCTTCATCTTTGAAAAGAAATTTCTCTCCTCTTGTTTGAAAAGGAGTGAATGATTTTTACTTGTTCCAGAAAGAGGGGATAAGGCATAGCCAAATGCCCCTAGTTTAAGAGATAAATGCATAACTTTGAAAAATCTTGATTTGATTAATTTTCTCTTCCCCTTCTCCTTTTTTGAAAATAGTGATGCAGGTGATTTTTTATGAAAAAAAATGGACAAGGCATGTCTAAATGCCCCAGTTTGACAATTCATGCAAATTTTTGAGAAACTCTATTGTACAATTAATTTTTTTTAGTGAAAAACGATGTGAAAATGAACCCAAGAAGTGCCTGAACACACAAAACAGA
Source organism: Castanea sativa (assembly GCF_040712315.1). Classification (NCBI taxonomy): domain Eukaryota; kingdom Viridiplantae; phylum Streptophyta; class Magnoliopsida; order Fagales; family Fagaceae; genus Castanea; species Castanea sativa. The sequence continues at coordinate 23,991,865 of NC_134019.1, read as the reverse complement.
ATAATTGGGCCTCATTTAAGTTGGGTGCCAATCGATACTTGGAGTGCAAACTAGCACTTTAAGGTGCCGATAGGCACACCCAATTTTGGGCCGATTCCTTACACTTTTCCAATGTGCTTTTTGCGTTTTTTAATTATTTTCTCCATTTGAGACCGTGAAATACTTTCCTAGTCAGGTACAAACTCTTAAAACTTATTTAAACTTGGTTAAGGACTGAGGTAGCTTATTTTAGCATCTATCCTACAAACAAATATCTGCATTAAAGTTATCAAGAAACAATAATCACATGCAAGAGTAATCCATGGTTAACAATCAAAATTTTCCTTGTTCAACCATTCATGATATCAACAGATGGGTTTGTTTTTTTAATTTTAGTACCAAGACCAATTTTACAGCCTACAAGCTAGAGGGAATCAAGGCTTTGAGGAATGTCAAGATCAAGTGGGATTTCCTCTGTGTTGCTGTGAAGTTCTAGGATACTGAAGATCACGTATTCTGGTTTAAAACTATTGAACTTTGTCCCATAATTGAAGAATTCTCAGCTAATCTGGGTTATGATCCTAGCAAGAAATCCATAGCAGTTTCTTGTGATCCGAGACATAGGGAGATTTTATCTGATGCTCTGGGAATTTCTACTTCAGTTACCAGTAGCATGATCGAAGGCCACATGGTGAATCTTGATGTAGTTGTTTCAAGACTGATTAACAAACATACTCATGGACTAACTGACAACACGCAGAAAAACTTTGGCTTAGCTCTTTACTTTGTGCGAGAATTTTTGCTTGCTCTGGAAGGCCCAGGTATGTGGATGCTCGCACTATAGGCATTGGCAGAAACTCTTTTAGGATTGGAGTCTATATTTCATGGTGGAGAGTCAAAAAACTTTCTTGGGAGTCCCTTGACTTTGCATATATAGTTGATGGAAAGATTGGACATGATTGTCACGCCTACTGTTGTTGATTATGGTCCTGACAATTACATTAGTAGGACTGTCCTTAAAACCGAGTGTCGAATTGAAAGTGACTGGGTGAAATTTCTAAACAAGAAATCCAGTGTCTTAATTAGATGGAATTGTTATTGGTGGAAGTGCCCACCTTCTTTGTTGCGGTCCTCAGGATCAAACCACATCTTCATAGTTAGATTAAGGAGGGCAAATTTCTATAAGGCGAATAAACTCTATAGGCAATTCCAATATGAGCAAGGAATGCTTGGTGGAAAAGGAAGAAATCCTTTCACTCCTGTGGACATAAATCCTACTTCTATGAGGAACATGTTGTTGGGCTTGGAGATGGCTGACCAAGTGGATCAATCTTTTGTCAAAGTTCACTTTCATAGGATGACCACAGACTATTCTAACTGACTGGTGAACAAGATTGCGGACAAGGAGGTTGACATGGTTACCATGAGAAAAAAATTTCTTAGAGGCAACCGAGAAAGACATGAGGCTAACAACTATGAGTTTAAAAGGAGGGACAAAGATGAAAAAGTACCTAGCACAGATGGATCAACGAACAACCGAAGGAGAAAAGACTGCAGAAAAAAAGATCTTCTTATTTTTTGGCTTTGAACATGTTTTTTTGAAAGTTGATGTGAAACTCTTAGATTTAGGAATTATTTAGGACCTCCAGGTTTAGGGCTTTTTTTAGGGTTTAGATTTTTAGGGTTTTTTTTTTTTTTTTTTTTAGGGCTTGGGCTTTGATTTATGTGTAATGGCATGGTTTAATGGAATGGTTAAATTTTGAAAACAATTTTTTTTTTCTTTTTTGTGTAATGGGTAACTGGTCAGTTTGAGGAAGTTATGACCAGACCAATATATGGTTGCCTACATACCTCCTTGGCAGAAAGATCAAGTCATCACATAGTTCATTTTTATTTACCCTAAATTTTGCCTAGGTCATCCTTTCGGGTTTTCAACCTAGCAGGCTCTCTCACTCTTTTTTTTTTTTTTTTTTTTTAATGCCCTAATTTTGCCTAGATCACCCTTTCCATCATGCATAATTGGTCATATCTACTTTGCAACCAATCTACCTCAGGGATTTCACTCTCTAGTATTTTTCTCAATGAACGGACACCCATTTCAATGGGAAGGACTGCTTCCATCCCATACACCAATGAATAAGGAGTAACTCTTGTGGAGGATCAAATTGATGTCCTATAACCCCAAAGTACATAGGGTAATTGTGGGTGCCAGTCCATCTAATTCTTTGTTCTCTTCTTCAAGATTCGTCCTTTATTTTTATTAGCAAACCCAACTGCTCCATTAGTCTGAGGACGGTAGGCTGAGGATCTATGGTGCTGAATATTGAATTGTCAAAGTAGCTACTCTGTTTCTCCCTTGAAATGCAGCCCATTATCTAAGATAATTTCATGTGGTATCTCATAGCTACAAAATATTGATCTATGGTGAATCTTCCCAATAATATCTATTCCCCATATAAAAAATAGCCAGGGTGAAGTCGTGGTATGTAATGGCATAAGTGGCATGTGCTTTAGATCTTCATGGAATTGGCATTAATGGCACTTCCGAACATATGTTGCGCAATCTACTTCCATAGTAGTCCAATAATAACCTTGTCTCATTATCTTCCATGACAGCATGTGTTCATTCATATATGGTCCATACCTTGACTTATGAACCTCTTCAATTATTTGTTGTGTGTTAGGACATATGTGAATGATGTTAGGAATATATGTCATTTAAAATTGGTTAATCCTTTGACAAAACCCACTTTACTTGTAATTGGGTAGATCTAGGATGTGTGTAATATTTTAAGGAACAAGAGTTCAAGTCCAAGTATTGAAGCCATGCAAATCTGTCCAAGAAACAAGTGAAGAAGTGCTGGATTTTAAAGCTCAACAGCTAGCTCGACAGATAGCATCTATTAAGGTTTAAAAGGCTGCTTTAGCCCGATCCTCGACAGCTGCTCGATAGATAACCTATCTATCGAGAATTATGAAAATTAGTTTTTCAAATCTGATTTCACTCCAATCCGTGTGTACATGTTTAGGCTTTCTTTTCTCATAACCCTAAACATATATAAGGATTATTTTAAGAGTTATTAAAGGTTGCGTGAGTGTGAAACAAAGTTTTGTTCATGCAAATTGTGACCAGATACAGAATTTGCCCTGGTTCATCTTTCTCTTCAAAAAGTTGCTGCATTTGTACGCCGTTGGGTTTTGTGACCAAGGAGCTTCGTGATCTTTATCATGTTGATGAACTGAAGAACTTTACAACCAACATCTTTCTCAAGTTGGTGAGTCAGCTACATACTAGGATCCATGCATTGATTGGTTATTCACATATTGGGAGCCGTGTATTGAAAATGAGAGATTGTCACTACAAAACAAGTCCAATTGTATATTGGGGTAAAAGTTCAACTGTAGGTTGGTATAAGGTACTGGGAGTCCTTTACTTGTAACCGCTTGTTTTGATTTGCTTTATGCTACCATGCGTCATTTATGTTAATTGGATTATTTAATTCACTTGGCTAATTAATCGATTAATTTATCACAAGGGTTCAATACATTCTTGGCCTATCAAATGGTATCAGAGCAGGCAAACTCTAATTAGGGTTAATTTTTTCTGTGTGATCCATTAACCCCTATTGTCATGGCTGCTATTAGCAAGAAAAAATATTTTATTTCAAATACATCTTGTTTTTCTAATCTCTATTTTATTGAGTGTCTCAGAAAATGCAAGTCTAAAAGTTATTTGAAAGCTATCATGATGATGATTGAAAAAGATCTTAATATGACAAAGAAGAAGCTAGACTGCCCTAGAATGAAAATGTGCAGCAGAGCTCATCTAAGAAAAGTGAAGGTTAAAGGCTTTGTCCATAAATGGCAGATGAAAGAGAACACCATTCCTACAGATTTGTCATCAAAGCATGAGGTGTGCTTCATGATGAAATCTACGTTCAAGGTAATGGACACATGTTTGTGGTACCTTGACAGTGGATACTCATGACACATGACTGGAGACCGCTCTCTCTTTAAGGTTTTCGAGCCTAAGAAAGGTGGTAATGTCACTTTTGGTGATGGGAGCAAATCACAGATTAAAGGAAAGGGAACCATCTCTCTACCGGGACTGCCAGACATTGGAAATATGCTATATGTAAAAGGTCTGAGAGTGAACCTGTTAAGCATAAGTCAAATATTTGATCAAGACTTTATGGTGCTGTTCTCAAAAGGGAAATGCCTTGTGTTGAATGAGTTTGGAAAGAAACTCATAAGTGGTGTTCACACTTTAGACAATTGTTATGGTTTGGTCTTTGATGCTGATATTGTGTGTAATAGTATTTGTTTGCCAAATGAATATCTATGACACCAAAGAATGGGACATGCTAATTACAAACATCTTTCAATTGTATCTAAGCATGAATCAGTGTTGGGGATGTCAAAGCTCAGTAGAGTGAACAATGTTGTGTGTGGCTATGCCAGCTTGGGAAACAGATAAAAGCTAAACATCCAGGCACTCAAACATCCGTTACATCTAGACCATTGAAGTTACTACACTTGGATCTCATGGTTCCATCTAGAATCGAGTCTCTTTGTGGGAAGAGATACATCATGGTTGTGGTAGATGACTTCACTAGGTACACCTGGGTCATTCTTCTAAGATCCAAGTCAGATGCTCTTGAGCATATTGAAGCCTTGTGCCCAAGATTGCAAAATGAGAAAAGCTTAAAGATTGATCAAATTCGAAGTGATCATGGTAAAGAATTTGAAAACTCGTACATGGAGTCCTTTTGCACTAGATCAGGTATATCTCAAGAATTCTCTGCTCCTATTACTCCTCAGCAAAATGGTGTAGTAGAAAGAAAGAACATGACTACTCAGGAGATGGCTAGAGCTCTGTTTCACAAAAAGGATGTAGCTAGAAACTTGTGGGGAGAAGTTGTCAACACTACGTGTCATACGGTTAATAGGGTGTATATCAGACCCAGTACCAAAAGGACTCCCTATGAGCTATGGAAGGGAAGGAAGCCGAATGTTAAGTATTTCAGAATCTTTGGAAGTATTTGTTTCATTCTCAAGGATAGAGAGAATGTGGGAAAAATTGACTCCCAAAGCAATGAAAGAATATTTTTAGGATACTCCTCTATAAGCAAGGCTTAACGAGTATACAACAAGAGAACCAAGAAGGTGATGGAAATTATAAATGTTGTTATCAATGAAGCTTCGGAGTCCAGTTCTGAGAAAATTAGTGAGGAAATCCCGAAAGAAAATTTTCCTCTCGAGCCTGAGGATGTTCAAGAATTTGTTTATCAAGAGCCTACATATCCAAGTACTCCTAGTACTTCAAGTGTTATAGAAGGTTCAGCAGACATATCTACCTTACCGGATTCTAAATCTCATAAAGAGAAAGGACCCTCCTCCATAATTAAGTTGAATCATCCTCCTAAAGTTATTATAGGAAACATGATTAAGCTTACACTAAGGAAACACAGTTGATAAATGTGTTGCTAACTTTTTGTCATATTCTTGTTGTTTGTCATAGGTTGAACCCACCAAGGTTGTGAAAGCTGTTCAAGATGAAAGCTGGGTGGAAGCTATGCACGATGAACTGCTTTAGTTTCAAAGGAATAACGTTGGACTCTAGTACTTAGACTGGAGGGTGAGCACATCATTGGCACAAAGTGAATTTTCTGCAACAAAACTGATGAGAAGGGCAATGTGATCCGCAACAAGGCTTGTCTTTATTAGGATTTGTGCCCTTAAATCCTATTGTATGATGTTATGTATGATATTATGTATGACATTGTGTATGATTTAATATTGTGATTAATAAAGTTGTTTTATTATTATCTAAAATAATGGTAACATGAATATTGGGACATTATCATATAGTCCATGAGATGCATAGTATGTGATTTATGTGATTTTGTCACAGAAGATATAAGTCACAAGTTCTTTGTAAACTCAAAATTTATAGTTCGTAGTCGGTGATGAAATTGGGCATTTCATCTGCAAAGACTATAACGTATCAACTAAGATGATTTGTCTTGATCATGGAAGTGGAGACTTCTAGTTGATATGTTTTAAGAGTTAAGACATATTGAACTCGACCGTTGTGAGATTTATTATTCTTCTAACGACTGTCAAATGAATAATAAATCTAACTATTTCTATTTGCATAAACTCTTAATCTTCAGAGAATAATGGACTTGATCATGACGTGTAAGTTGCTTTAATATATCAGGAGTGAGATCTAAAGTAATGGTCAAAACCTCAGTATGTTGGGCAGCCACATTTAGTATTGATGGAACATATATTCTCAAGATAGAATTCATAATCTCTTAATGGAGATATAAAAATATTCCATTGAGATAAGTTTAATGGGTTTGGTTATTCAAAGTGTTAGGCCTAACCACTTTGGTAAGAAATTACTAAAGTATATATTTATGAAATTGGATTTCATAAATATATGATGAATAATTTTAAAGGATTAAACCGGATACTCAAGGATAAGATGTAGTAATTTACAAGGTGGCAGTCTACATTTATAATTTTGTGTTACTACGAATATTTTATGAAGAGGTTGCATGTACAATAAAGTCTTGGGATATAATTTATTAATAAAGCCTAGAGTGCAATTATATTTATATAGTGGTATTAAATATAATTAACGGTAACTTTGGACTTTTCAAGAGTTGACGGAAAAGCCCAAGGCCTAGTGGAGCTAGTGTCTTATTGGTCCCTTTTGGTTCCACTCCAAGCCACACACTAAAGCCCAATTGGAAAGGCCCAATAGGTCAACCCAATTAAATAATCAGTTAGTTATAAAAGGAGAAACATACAGAATTTTTATAAGTGATATAAGAAACGATGTGTATGTGAGAGTGAGACACACTTTCATTCTCCCTTTGAAAACTGATTGAGAGACCACACATCTTGGGCGAAAAGTGGAATTGGAGTGAAGATTGAAAGTGTTCCCAAGTGCTTTTAATCTTTGTTTTGAATTTCTCCACACCAAGGTACGCTATCTTGTTCTTAAATTCTGAAATTTACATAGTGCACGTTATCAATCATGAATGAAATAAATCCTTATTTGTTGCTTCCGCTATGTGTTTTGTATGAGATATAAAACCAAAATTTTTCCAACAATTGGTATCAAAACCAGGTTTTCATCTCATGATTGTATAGCATGTGATTGAATTTTAGAATTTAAGAAAACCGTTATCTTTGTGTTGCAATTTTTTGCATCAAGTTATGGTGTTGTTCATATGCCATAAAGAATGGCTGTATGGATTGTACAAATGCAATCTTCTATATGATATATATATCCTTGGTCATCCATGTCTTTAAAGTGCACGGATTGAATGGTAGTTATTGGGGTAGTTATTGTCATGACCAATATAGATATAAATAACTACCTTATGCTTGTATTCATTTTTGCACCTTTTCGATTATAAATGCACGGCTTGGATTTCATGCATGGTTTGCATGGCTTGAGCCTAATTATACCGATTGGCCATCATGCATTATGTAAATATTAATTGCATGGCTTGGAGTGTGATTGCATGGCTAAGATTTAATTTGCATGTCTTGGTTTTGTACGGATATATGTGTTTCATTTTGGCCATCTTGCATGAATTAAAGCAAGAATTGTACATGGCCGTAAGTTATATATATATTGTCATGTAATAATATAATATATTATCATATAAAATATAATTTTATAACGTAATATATTATATTATATATATTTATATATATTAATGCTAGGATTATGAAATTTATGCCTAATGAGATTAGGACAATATTTTCAAAGTGTCTAGCATTATTATGGTTCTTCATCTTAAAAATTTTTAATTTAAAATATCTAGTGGGAGAGAGATACAAGAGTTGCATCTCACGGCCTCCATTATCGGTTCATAGTAGTATGGGTAAACACCTTGTCTTGGTGTATATGCCTCGCGATCCCAAAGGAGAGTGTTTATTTCATAGTGCTAAAATAGTGTGGACAAACACCTCATCTTGGCGTATATGCCTTGTGATCCCAAAGGATGGTGTTTTGTTCCATGGTATTACAAGTTTAAACACTATAAAAGGGAGATGAAATGTGGCTACACATTACTCTAGATAATGGTGTACACTAGACTAAGTGTAATGTTAACCTCCCAAAGGAGCTATGTCATTATTACTTAGAGGCTAAAGGTAATACGGCATATTGTTAATGTTTGATAAGAGTTATCATGATAGCACTAATAATGAGAATAGTTCTCAACCAATTAATGTGTTTATAATAAACTTGCTACCAAGGAATTATAGACATGGATTAGGTTGTCATTGCATATATTATTTTATGGTTTTATTAAGGTTCCATATTATATGCTTATAGGCTAAATTGATAATGTCCAGTTTACTTATTGTATTCATGTTTATTATTTTCAGATTTAAATCATGGCATCATTTAGCTCACTTGTTGCTATTCTTAACCAAAACAAACTGACTGGATCCAATTATGTTGATTGAAAAAGAAATTTGGACATTGTTCTTACAGCTAAAGAGCACAAATATGTGCTTACTCAACCATGTCTTAACTTTTCTTCATTAGATGCTTCTCTTGAGGAAAAATAACGATATGATCGTTGGCAGAAATCTAATGAGATGACTAAGTGCTATATCCTAGCATCTATTTCAAATGTTCTACAACATCAAATACAGGATGTAGAACTTGCTTCGGACATAATGCATAGTTTGAAAGAGATGTTTTGTGAGCAAGGTCGTTCTGCAGGGCAAGAAACCATAAGACAAATTTATAATATCAAAATGGCTGCAGAAAGTTCAGTGAGGGAGCATTGTCTTAGGATGATTGCTAATCTGAACACATTAGAAGTTTTAGGTGCTGACATTGATGGAGAATCCCAAGTGGATACGATATTCCAGTCACTACCGGAATCATTCAAGGAATTCAAACTCAATTATAATATGAACAAAAAGATTTATTCTTTGTCTGAATTAATAAATGAGTTAGTGGTGGCAGAAGGCATCCTTGGTACTTCTAGTGTTGAAGCCAATATGGGTGAAACTTCTACTTCTCAACCTAATTCGAAAGGCAAGGGTAAGAAGAAGAAGAAGAACAAGAACAAGAACAAGAAGAAGAAGGACTTCACTAAGAAAAATGTTAAACAAATTGCCTTAGGAGTTGCCAATAAAGGAAAGAAAACCAAAAGAAAATGTTTTCATTGTGGTGAGAAAGAACATTGGAAGAGGAATTGTCCAACATTCAAGGCTGCCAAGAATAAGGGTATGAAAAGTTCATTTCTTCTTGAAATATAATTGGTACAGAATCCAACAGATTCCTGGTGTATGGATTTAGTTTGTACTAATCATATCTGCAATTCTTTGCAGGGGTTCCAAGAGACCAGAAAGTTGAATGAGCGAGAACTATTTCTTATTTTGGCTGATGGGAGCAGGATTCCAGTTGTAACTGTTGGAGTGTTTAATTTATGTTTTAAGTTTAGAGTTTTAATATTGGAAGACTGTTTGTATGTACCTAATGTTCGTACAAATTTAATTTCTGCAACTTACTTAGGTAAACATGGATATTGTGTTATCCTCAAAGACAATGTTGTAATAAAGAAGGATAAAATGTTTATCTGTTCTGGTAATATTGTGAATGGTCTTTATATTTTAACTCCTGACAAGCATGAATTATACAATTCTGAATTAGATAGTAGCTCTCATGTAAAATCGTTAAAGAGAAAGTTTCATTCTACAAATGATGCATATCTTTGGCACTTGCGTTTGGGTCATATTAATTCAAATAGGATTCAAAGACTAATCAAAGATGGACTTTTACAGCCCATGGACTTTGATGGATTTCTAGTTTGCGAATCTTATTTGGAAGGTAAGATGACCGAATGACCTTTTAATGCAAAAGGTAGAAGAGCCCAAAAGTTCCTTGAATTAGTTCATACAGATGTATGTGGACCTATGTCAACCCAAGCAAAAGGAGGTTATGAGTATTTCATCACTTTTATGGATGATTACTCAAGATATGGTTATGTGTACCTAATGAGACGGAAGTCCGAAGCCTTTGAAAAGTTCAAAGAGTTTAGGGCTGAAGTTGAAAATCAATTGGGTAAACGTATAAAGGCCATTCGATCTGATCGAGGTGGCGAATACCTTCTTGGGGATTTCAAGGATTATTTAATTCAAAATGAGATTGTCTCCCAATTGACCACACCTGGAACTCCCCGACAAAATGGTGTAACGGAAAGAAAGAATAGGACTCTTTTGGAAATGGTTAGGTCCATGATGAGTTACTCAACTTTACCAGTTTCTTTTTGGGGATATGCACTAAAAACTGCTATGCATGTTTTGAATTTGGTTCCATCAAAATCTGTTCCTAACACACCTAAGGAATTGTGGAGTGGGCGTAAGCCTAGTATGAAATATCTCCACATTTGGGGATGTCCAGCACATGTGTTGAAAGGGAAGTTTGATAAGTTGGAAGCTAAAACGGAAGTATGCATGTTTTTAGGGTATTCAAAAGAAACCAAGGGCTATTTATTCCTTAATCATAAGAATAACGAAGTATTTGTTAGCACCCATGCCAAATTTTTGGAAGATGATTATGTGAATAATTTTAATCCTAGAAGTAAAGTTGTACTGGCTGAATTAGATGACCCTGTAGTTGAACAACCAGTGGATGAAACTAGGGATGATGTGACTATATTAGATACACCACAAGCTACTACTCATGAGATGTCTAGTACATAGGTGCCTCGTCATAGTGGGAAAATTGTTCGGCCTCCTATAAGATTCATAGGTTTGGGAGAAACTTATGAGGTTATCTTAGAAGAGGCTGAATCAGATCCTTACACTTATGATGAAGCAATGAATGATATAGATACACATCATTGGGTCCAAGCTATGAAATCTGAATTGGATTATATGGATTCCAACCATGTATGGGATCTTGTAAAGGCGCCTAACGGCATTAAACCTGTTGGTTGCAAATGGGTTTACAAGAGGAAGAGAGGGATAGATGGAAAGGTTGAAACATTTGAAGCAGGACTAGTGGCGAAAGGGTATACACAAAAAGAAGGTATTGATTATGATGAAACTTTTTCACCAGTAGCCATGCTTAAATCTATCAGAATTCTCTTATCCATTGCTACTCATTATGATTTTGAGATTTGACAAATGGATGTCAAGACTGCATTTCTTAATGGAAATCTTGAAGAAGAAATATTCTTGTTACAACCAGAAGGTTTCATAACGAAGAACCAAGAGCATATGGTATGCAAGTTGAATATGTCCATATATGGGCTTAAATAAGCATCTAGGTCATGGAATATCAGATTTGATCAAGCAATCAAGTCATTTGGTTTTGAACAAAATCTTGATGAACCATGTATGTACAAAAGACATGGAGACAAAGTAGTAATGTTTCTAGTACTTTATGTTGATAATATTCTACTCATTGAGAATGATGTAGAGGTAATGTCATCAGTTAAAGTTTGGTTGTCAAGCCAATTTGATATGAAGGACTTGGGTGAGGCTAACTTTATTCTAGGGATCAAACTTTGGCGAGATCACAAGAATAAGATGTTAGGTTTATCACAAGCTGGATATATAGATAAGGTCCTAGAACGATTTAGCAGGCAAAACTCCAAGAAAAGATTGCTTCCTATTAGACTTAGAGTTCCTCTGTCTGATGACCAAAGGCCTAAGACTCAAGAGGAAGAAAATATGATGAGACAAGTTCCTTATGCTTCTACAGTGAGAAGTCACATGTATGCCATGCTTTGTACTAGACCAGATATTTGTTATTCAGTTGGCATGGTCAGCCAATATCAATCAAATCCAGGACCAAAACATCAGCAAGCTGTAAAATATATTCTCAAGTATCTACAAAGAACGAGAGATTATATGCTTGTTTACCATAGTGAGGATTTGATTCCCATTAGCTATACAGATTTAGACTTTCAGTCAGATCTAGATTTCAGAAAATCCACTTCAGGATGTGTTTTTACCTTGGGAGGTGGAGCCATAAGTTGGAGGAGTGTTAAGAAATCTTGTATTGCAAATTCCACCATGGAAGCTAAGTACGTTGCTGCTTGTGAAGCAACAAAGGAAGCTATTTAGCTCAAGAAATTCCTTTCTGATCTTGGTGTTATGAGAATGGAGCAAGTTCCCATCACATTGTTTTGCAACAATAGTGGAGCAATTGCACAATCCAAAGATCCAAGGAATCACAAGAAAGGAAAGCACATTGAGAGGAAGTACCACATCATTTGAAACATTGTTGCTCGTGGAGATGTTGTGGTAGCAAAGATTGAAAGTGCAAATAATCTAGCAGATCCTTTTACCAAAGCCTTGTCTCAAAGGACTTTCGAGTCACATTTGGAGGGAATGAGAGTTAGATTAGTGCACAATAGTCTTTAGGCCAAGTGGGAGATTGTTAGGATTTGTGCCCTTAAATCCTATTGTATGATCCTATGTATGATATTATGTATGACATAATATTGTGATTAATAGTTGTTTTATTATTATCTAAAATAATGGTAACATGAATATTAAGACATTATCATATAGTCCACGAGATGCATAGTATGTGATTTAGTCACAGAAGATATAAGTCACAAGTTTTTTGTAAAGTCATAATTTATAGTTCGTAGTTGGTGATGAAATTGGAAATTTCATCTTCAAAGACTATAATGTATCAACTAAGATGATTTGTCTTGATCATGGAGATAGAGACTTCTAGTTGATATGTTGATATGTTTTAAGAGTTAACACATATTGAACTCGACCGCTATGAGATTTATTATTCTCCTAACGACTGTTAAATGAATAATAAATCTAACGACTTCTATTTGCATGAACTCTTAATCCTGAAAGAATAATGGACCTAATCATGACGTGTAGGTTACTTTGATATATCAGGAGTGAGATTTAAAGTAACGGTCAAAACCTTAGTATGTTGGGCAGCCACATTTAGTGTTGATGGAACATATATTCTCAAGATGGAATTCATAATCTCTTAACGGAGATATAAAATATTCCCTTGAGATAAGTTTAATGGGTTTGGTTATTCAGAGTGTTAGGCCTAACCACTTTGGTAAGAAATTACTAAAGTATAATTACTAAAGTATATATTTATGAAATTAGATTTCATAAATATATGATGAATAACTTTAAAGGATTAAACCAGGTACTCAAGGATAAGATGTAGTAATTTACAAGGTGATAGTCTACATTTATGACTTTGTGCTACTACGAATATTTTATGAAGGGGTTGCATGTACAATAAAGTCTTGGGATATAATTTATTAAAAAAGCCTAGAGTGCAATTATATTTATATAGTAGTATTAAATATAATTAATGGTAACTTTGGACTTGTCAAGAGTTGACGGAAAAGCCCAAGGCCCGTTGGAGCTAGTGTCTTATTTGTCCCTTTTGGTCCCACTCCAAGCCACACACTAAAACCCAATTAGAAAGGCCCAATAGGCTAACCCAATTAAATAATAAGTTAGTTATAAAAGGAGAAACATATAGAATTTTTATAAGTGATATAAGAAACGATGGGTATGTGAGAGTGAGACATACTTTCATTCTCCCTTTGAAAACTGATTGAGAGACCACACATCTTGGGCAAAAAGTGAAATTGGAGTGAAGATTAAAAGTTTTCCCAATTGCTTCTAATCTTTGTTTTGAATTTCTCCACACCAAGGTATGCTATCTTGTTCTTAAATTCTGAAATTTACATAGTGCACGTTATCAATCATGAATGAAATAGATCCTTGTTTGTTGCTTCCGCTATGTGTTTTGTATGAGATACAAAACTAGAATTTTTTCAACAGTCTTATGGCTCAAGGATACTCACAAATGAAAGGAGTAAACTATGATGAGACATTTTCTTTAGTATCCCGTATGGATTCTAATAGGATTCTCCTAGCCCTAGTATGCCATTTGAAGTTCAAGCTTTACCAAATGGATGTCAAGACTGCTTTCATAAATGGGTTCCTTAAAGAAGATGTCTATGTGGCTCAACCAAAAGGATTCATTGATCCCTACTTTCCGGATCATGTGTTGTACCTCAGGATGGCACTCTATGGTTTAAAGCAAGCCCTAAAGCTTGGTATGATCGGCTCACACAATACTTGGTGTCACATGGGTTCACAAGAGGAAAAGCTAATCAAACTCGCTTCATCAAAAGGGAAGAAGCCAAGTTGATAGTTACTTAAGTCTATGTTGATGATATCATCTTTGGGGCAACAAAGGATGCACTTGTTCATGGTTTCTCCAAACTCATGTAGGCCAATTTTGAGATGAGCATGATTAGAGAGTAAAATCACTTCCTTGGATTGCAGATTCTTCAGCAAGAATCAAGTATATTCATATCTCAATCTAAATATGCTAAATATCTTGTGAAAAAGTTTGGTTTGAAATCTGCTAGTTCTATTAGAACCCCTATGAGCCTAAATGTTAAACTCACTGTTGATTTGTTGGGAAAAAGTGTTGATCCATCTCTCTATAATAGCATGATAGGTAACCTTCTTTATCTTACTACTAGTAGACCTGTCATTAGTTACAGTGTGGGAGTGTGTGCTAGATATCAGGCTAATCCCAAAGATTCCCATATGTCTGCTTTGAAAAGAATCATAAAGTATGTCAAAAACCACATTGACTTTGGTGTGTGGTACAGTAAGGACACAAGTGATGTCTTAGCTAGGTATTCTAATGCTGACTAGGCTGGGAATGCTGATGATAGAAAAAGCACTTCGAAGGGTTGTTTTAATGTGGGTAATAATCTTGTTTCTTGGATGAGCAAAAAGCAAAATTCTATCTCATTATCCATTGTAGAGGCTAAATACATTGCTGCTGGTAGCTATTGCACCCAACTTCTATGGTTGAAAAAACTCCTCCTTGATTATGGTATTCATCAAGAACACCTCACTATCTATTGTGACAATACTAGTGCCATCAATATCTCTAAAAATCTGGTTCAACATTCTCAAACTAAACATATCGAGATTCGACATCACTTCATTCGTGAGCTTGTTGAAGATGGTACCCTCACTCTTGAGTTCATTCACACTGATGATCAGAAGACAGTTTGAATTCCTTCGTCAAAACATCTGTGTTATCTCCATGGATTGATTTTCTCTCCTTCTCCTTCTTCCTCATGCATTTGCATCTAGTTTTATGCTATGCTATGCTTAACATGTTTTTGTTTGTTTGTTTTCAGTTTTTTTTATTATTTTGTTTTTCACAAAAATAAAATAAAAAATTTGAAAAATCATAAAAATACAAAAACAGTGTGTATTTGGGTACATTAGTACTTATGTACCTTGAATGGCCATTGAAACAAAATTTTCTAAACTTTGTATCATTTGTAGCTTAGATTAGCATCTTTATGCAAAACTAAGCAATTGAGTTCTGTGGCTCGTGTTTGTGATGAGTAAGATTAAGTAATCTTTTGTACTTAACACTCGTATCATTCTTTTTGATGGGTAGGACTAGAAAATCTTAAGAGAAAGGCATAAATAACCATCTCACCATTGTTTCCCGCCAATCATAAAATGATATCTGTATGCCCATGCAATGTCAAAAGCTTAACATCATTGGGTATTTCTTTTCTCTCTCTTATATGCCCATGTATGATATGCTTAAAAGAAAATATGCAAAGAAAAATAAAAGCAAAAAGAATTAATATACTTTATATATGATTGCAAGCGTGTCTTTTTGGAGATGTGGGAATTATAGGGTGTACCTCGAAGGTGATAGTCTCCATCAAGCAGTTATGATCGTGTGTGAGTTAAATTGATTTACTCATATTTCAAATCGTCATAACATGTAGACACTTGTGCAATCTTGCAATATTTTTCACGCACAACACGCAATATTATTTTGCTACTTTTGATATATGTACAAGTACAATGTGATTTGGCTATCACAAGGAATACATGTGTTAATGTATACTCACTAAACTGTCTTAACTTGTTTTTGAAATATAAAGTTGATTAGACTTGTTTAGTGTGTGTGTTTGTGTGTGTTTTGGATCTATATGCTTGAAATTTTTCTTGTTGAGAGTTTAAAATGTTGATTGGATCCTTGGTAGAGTAGCATGTTTGATTGCATTTTTTTCTATGTTTTTCTCTCCTTTGAAAAACTGTTTTAAGCAATCTCAACAGCTTCTCTATACCTCTCGACAGATAGGCTATCTATTGAGCTCTTGATCTTCCTTTCTCGATAGGTACTATTGCAATTTTGATCCATTGAAGTTTTTGAGAAATTGTCTCGATAGCTTCTCGATAGCTTCGTGATCCATTGAGAAAGTTTTCGTTTCCTCGATAACTTCCCGATCCATCGAGGTTCTTTAGCTATGGACACCTCTCGATAGTGTTAGGATGTATGCCTTTAATTCCTATTGTATGATGTTATGTATGACATTATGTATGACTTAATGTTATGATTAATAAAATTGTTTTATTATTATCTGAAATAATGGTAATATGAATATTTGGACATTATCATATAGTCTATGAGATGTATATTATGTGATTTATGTGAAAAGTCACAGAAGATATAAATCACAAGTTCTTTGTAAACTCAAAATTATAGTTCGTAGTCGGTGATGAAATTGGGCATTTCATCTACAAAGACTATTATATATCAACTAAGATGATTTATCTTGATAGTGGAAGTGGAGACTTCTAGTTGGTATGTTGATATATTTTAAGAGTTAAGACATTGAACTGGACTGCTGTGAGATTTATTATTCTCCTAATGACTGTCAAATGAATAATAAATATCACGACTTCTATTTACATGAACTCTTAATCCTGAGAGGATAATGGACCTGATCATGAAATGTAGGTTGCTTTGATATATCAGGAGTGAGATCTAAAGTCACAATCAAAACCTAAGTTTGTTGGGCAGCCACATTTAGTGTTGATGGAACATATATTCTCAAGATGAAATTCATAATCTCTTAACGGAGATATAAAATATTCCCTTAAGATAAATTTAATGGGTTTGATTATTCAGAGTGTTAGGCCTAACTAAACCACTTTAGTAAGGAGATACTAAAGTATATATTTATGAAATTGGATTTCATAAATGTATGATGAATAACTTAAAGGATTAAACTGGGTACTCAAGGATTAAGATGTAGTAATCTTCAAAGTGACAGTCTACATTCATGACTTTGTATTACTACAAATATTTTATGAAGGGTTTGCATGTATAATAAAGTCTTGGGATATAATTTATTAATAAAGCCTAGAGTGCAATTATATTTACAAAGGGGTATTAAATATAATTAATGGTAACTTTGGACTTGTCAAGAGTTGACAGAAAAGCCCAAGGCCCATTGGAGTTAGTGTCTTATTGGTCCCACTCTAAGTCACACACTAAAGCCCAATTGGAAAGGCCCAATAGGCTAGTCCAATTAGATAATTAATTAAATATAAAGGGAGAAACATACAAAAAAAAAATTTATTAAAGAGAGAAACATCATTTTGAAATGGTGTGTATGTGTGAGTGAGTGAAGCCACTCGATTATTCTCCCTTGGAAACTGATTGAGAGACCACACTTCTTAGGCGTAAAGTGGAATTGGAGTAAAGATTAAAAGTGTTCCCAAGTACTTCTAATTTTTTGTTTTGAATTTCACCATATTAAGGTACACTATCTTGTTCTTAAATTCTGAAATTTACATAGTGCATGTTATCAATCATGAATGAAATAGATCCATATTTGTTACTTCCGCTGTGTGTTTTGTATGAGATATAAAACCAGATTTTCCAACACATAGCTCCTTGATAGCTTTATCCATCAATTTTTAACTCTTGACACCTCTCGATACCTCTCGATCCATCGAGAATTGTGGACTTCCATATAAAGGTTCAGCGCAAATTCTCACTCATTTTTCTCGATCTCTCTCGCCTCTTTCTGACTTCTCACCTTCCCAAACACTCACCTCTCACTCTAAACCTCATTCCCAATCAATCTTCAACCTCAAGATCATTTTCTTCCTCTGGTATGATTCTCTTTCTCTCATTTAATCATGCATTTCATCTTTTTGGCTTAACTTTTGGGGCTTTAAAGAGATTTTGGGATTTTTCAAAATTAATGAGGTTTTTGCAAAAATTTTGGGATGGGTTTTATTCAAATGATCTTAAAATGATCATGCATTGCATCACATTTGCATTTTAACAATGATTCATGCATTTTAAATGTGTGTTTACTTTGTTGCAATGATGTTTCTTTGTACGTTTGGATTTGGTTGAGCCCATAATACTTTTATTGTTACATGTCACATGTTCATGCATTTTTCATGCATACGTACCTTCCTTTTTCTATCTTTTGATATTAATTGTGTTGGTTCTTTTCTGCTTGTCTCTCTCTCTCCCTCTCATTCTTTCGGTTAGTCTGCATCATGACACCTAAGCGTAAATCCACTCCGTCCCAAAATCCTCTTCATTCCGAGGCATCTTCTTCTGATTCTACCCTTTCTCATCTTCGGTTCCATGATGAGAAAGCCCATAAGGACTTCATGGAGAACTTTTCTCGACGAGGCATTCATTCGTAATGCCAAGTCATCTTATCATATTTTTTTGATACTGACCTTCCCACTGTCATCTATAGTAGGGGTTAAGAGTCACTCTGTGACATCCCGATCACTTGTCCCTCTGTGATCATATAGGAGTTTTACTCCAATATGCATGGATTCGATTATTCAGTACCTCATTTTATCACTCACATTCGAGGTACGTGCGTTGTAGTCACTTTGGATCTTGTATCTCAGGTGCTTCATGTATCAAGGGTAACGCATCCTGACTACCCCAGTTGTGATCATCTTAAGATTGTGTCTAAAGACGAACTCATGTCTCTATTTTGTGAGACTCTTTATTCTTGGGGTGGTCATCAAAACACCCATTGCTCGGCCTTTGCTAAAGGTCCAAGGTTCCTTAACATGGTGATAACATTCGTTCTCCATCCATTGTCTCACAATAACTCTATCACAAAGCCTCGTGCTTGATTTTTGTTATCCCTCTTAGAGAACCTCACTATAGACTTCCCTTCTCACTTCATTCTCTCCCTCATAGATGTATATAGGGATACGACAACCTGTGATAACCTTATCTTTCCTTCAGCTATCATGAGGATCCTTCGGCACTTTTCTGTCTCCTTTCCCGTGTCGGATCCTTTGTTTGTCAGGTGTGCCATTGATGAGGCGATCGTGAGACAGAGTGAGGCCCAACTTTGACCGAAGTAGCCACAAACCAACTCCTCCAGCTTCTTCAGCTCCATCCACATCCGCTCCTTCTTCTTCTGCGGATGGTGTGACCCTTGAGGTGATTATGGCGCAGCTTTAGCGCATAAATGCTTACCTTGACACTCTCAGCGATAACTTATGTCAAGTGAACACTCGTGTCGGTCGTATTGCACGATGACAAGCTTGCCTTGGTGGCTTCGTCGAGTCTCCCACTCCTTCTCTAGAGACTTTGGAGGATGAGAGTGATGGTGGTGACTTCGATGGTGATAAGGATGATGGTGTTAGCTCTTCTAGTGACGAGGAGATGACTGCTTCTTAGTGACTTACTTTTTGTCATTCGTGACAAAAAAGGGGAGTATTTTTGGGTATGAAAGTAGTCATGTACTTAGGGGGAGAGTTAGTATAAGAGATTTTTTGTTAGGGGGAGTGCTTTTGTTTATGAGGGATGTGGTGAGGACTTATGTATTTTTTCTTTTCTTTCTATTTTAGATACATTGTTCTTACATTTTGATAGTAAATCTTGTATTCATTATGATATATATATATATATATATATATATATATATTGAGGTTGTTATTACTTTCTTTCACCCATCTCTTCATGTGTTGTTTCTTTTCTCTCTTTATGCATATATTTCTTATTATTTGTATGCAATCTTTTATTTCTTTTTCACACTAAGATGTTGTGATGATTTTGTTTAAAGTGTTTCAAAAATACTGGTTGTCAAAATCTTTCTTGCCTTGCAAAGTTTTTCAAGAGTTTATGTTAGGATAGATTTTATTGTATTCAACAAGTGAGGATGAGTTAAGTGATTTATGACTTTTCTCATATGTTCATTTGTTTGTTGTGGTTTTGTCACAGATTGTCAAAGGGGGAGATTGTTAGGATATATGTGAATGATGTTAAGAACATATGTCATTTAGGATTGGCTAATCCTTCGACAAAACGCACTTTACTTGTAATTAGGTAGATCTAGGATGTGTTTAATACTTCAAGGAACAAGAGTACAAGTTCAGGTATTGAAGCCATGCAAATTTGTCCAAGAAACAAGTGAATAAGTGCTGGATTTTAAAACTTGACAGATAACATCTATTGAGGTCTACTTTAGCCCGATGCTTGACAGCTCCTCGATAGATAACCTATATATCAAGAATTATGAAAATCAGTTTTTCAAATCTGGTTTCACTTCAATCCGTAAGTACATGTTTAGGCTTTCTTTTCTCACAACCCTAAACATATATAAAGAATATTTTAAGGGCCGTCAAAGGTTGCGCGAGTGTGAAGCAAAGTTTTGTTCATGCAAATTGTGTCGAAGATAGAATTTACCCTAGTTCATCTTTCTCTTGAAGAAGCTACTGCGTTTGTACGCCGTTGAGTTTTGTGACCAAGGAGCTTCGTGATCTTCAACGTGTTGATAAATTGATGAACTTTGCAGCCAACATCTTTCTGAAGTTGGTGAGTAAGCTGCGTACTGGGATCCGCACATCGATTGGTTAGTTACGTACTAAGAGCCGTGCATTTGAAAATGAGATATTGTCACTATAGAACAAGTCCAATTATGTATTGGGGCAACAATTCAACTATAGGTTAGTATAAGGTACTGGGATTCTTTTACTTGTAACCACTTGTTGTGATAATAGTGGATTATCATGTGTGGTGACCTTAAATTCACTTGGTAGGGTTTTTCTCCATTTCATAAACAAATCATCGTGCCAACTTTATTTTCTGCTACATATTAACTTAGTTGGTGATTTGTTTATGCTACCAAGCATCTTGCATGTCAATTGGATTAATTAATTCACTTGGCTAATTAATTGATTAATTTATCACAATGGGTCAATACGTTCTTGGCCTATCACTGTGCTTCCTTGGTGGTCACGCAAAAGAGATGAATCGCATCATATGATCTTCTGTAAAACCTTTCGCCACAAATAATATAATTAGTGGACAACCTTCTGATGTCAATTGGTCATTCTTGTCTGTAGACTTTGGGTATGTCCCATCCTTGAAGTACTATAGAATGTCTGAATACCATTTACCTTCTTCATTCTTTTCCTTATCTTCTTCTATTGACATGCAATAAGCTGGCTCTTCTTTTTGTTCCACCACTATTGGTCTAGCTTCATCCTCCTTAGGTCCATCCATCATGGATGCCATTGTTGCTAGAGCATTTGCAATCTGATTCTGCATTCGTGGCACACATTGGTACTGGATTTTACTGAATTTTGAGGCCCACTTCTGAAGACATTCATGATAAGGCATTAGCCTTTCTTCCTTGATCTTCCATTTATTTTGAATCTGAGAAATTATAAAGGCTGAGTCACTATATACTTCCAACTCTTTTACTCCAAGACCCAGGGCCGCTTGTAACCCCATAATGCAAGCTTCATATTCAGTGGCATTGTTAGTGGTAGGAAAGTTAAGCCTACCAAAAAATGAGATGTGTCTCCCTTTCGAAGAGATTAGGAGAACTCCAATGCCACTTCCATTTTGATTAGTTGCTCACTAAAATACATCTTCCATGATTCTACCTCGAGCCCCATGATATCCTCATCTGGAAAGTCTCCTTGGATTTCTTTAGGTTCTTTAGGTGAACAATGAGCTAAGTGATCAGTAATTGCTCTCCCCTTTATAGACTTTTGGGTCACATTTAATATCAAATTCCGATAGAAGAAAAACCCATTTAGCTGTCTTCCCATCTTGCACAGGACTCTTAATTAGATATTTCAAAGGATCCCTTCTTGCAATCAATAAGACCTTTAAAGCAAGCATATAATGTTTGAGTTTTTGGGTTGCTCATACAAGTGCTACACATGTCTTCTCAAGTGGTGAATACTTCTCTTCATAAGCCAACATCTTCTTGCTAATGTAGTAAATCACATTCTCCTTTCTAGTCTTCTCTAAATACTATGCAAGCAAAGCCCCTATTGATGTATTCGTAGTTGTGAGATACAACAATAATGGCTTTTTAGGCATCAGTGGAACCAATATTTTTTGGTGGCTTCATTAGATAATTCTTAATCTTTTCAAAAACTTCTTGACATTGTTCATTCCATACTGTAGGAACTTCCTTCTTGAGTAGTCGAAAAAGTGGCTCACATGTCATGGTGAGCTGGGCTATGAATATGTACCGTATCCTCCCTAGAAACGCTTGAATCTCCTTCTCAGTCCTGGGAGGCTTCATCTCTATAATTTCCTTGATTTTTTCAGGATCGACTTTAATTCCCCTTTGACTTACCATAAACCCCAACAACTTTTTGGATGTGACGCCAAAAGTGCACTTCTTTAGATTCAACCGCAACTTATAGAATTGGATTCTTTCAAAGAACTTTCGTAAAGCTAGTATATACCCTTCGTGGTCTTTATAGATCAAGTCATTTAACAAAGTGGTGGCTGCACGTTGGTAAGTAGCACCAGTATTCTTAAGGCCAAATGGCATGACCTTGTAGCAATACGTCCTTCATGGAGTAATGAATGGGGTTTTCTCCATATCTTCTTGAGCCATCTTTATCTGATTGTACCCTAAAAATCCATCCATAAATGATAGCAAGACATGTCCTGTTGTATTATAAACAAAGATGTCAATGTGAGGCAAGGGTCCTGTTGTATTATCTTCTCAAGACATGGTCTTTTGGGCTAGCCTTATTGAGATCTCGGAAGTCTACACACATTCTCACTTTCCTATCCTTCTTTAGCACCGGAACCATATTAGCTAACCATTTTGGGTAGTTGAAGACCCTTAGAAATTCTGCATTGTACTGTTTCTCAACCTCTTCTTTGATCTTGAGAATCCACTCTAGCTTCATTCTTCTCAACTTCTGCTTGATTGGCTTCATGGTTGGATCTATTCGAATGCAATACTGCACTATATCTATATCAACCCAAGCACATCTTCGTATGACCATGCAAATATCTCTTTGAATTCTATCAGTAGTGCCACTAATGCATCTTTCTCAAAGGTGGTTAGAGTATTGCCCAGTTGTATCATTTTAGGTTCATCATCAGTTCCCAAGTTAACAGGTTGGGTTTCTTCTTTTATAAGTTCTAGATGCCCTTGTTTTAATTCTTTATTATTAAGAGTTTCTTTACCAATTTCCGAAATAAAAACATTCAAAGCCAACATTTAAGCAAAATAAAAAATCACATTATAAGGAAAAGAATTCTCAACAGACTCAACAAAAACAAGCTCTATAGGAATACAATCATAAACAGGCTCAACAGGAACAATAATACTAGCAGAAACAAACTTAATAGGGATAGAAACAATGTTTTTTGGCAGGAGTGATTGGCTCAATAGTCTTGATCTTCTTGGCAAGAGTGATTGGCTCAATGGTCTTGATCTTCTTCATGAAGTCTTCCATGGGGTGAGCGGCTCCCTCCCTTGCCCAATTCTTCAACTCGGTTATGGCTTCAATGATGGCAGGTGGCTCCTAGTGAGTTCCTTCTTCCCTTAGCATTAGTATCATGGGGTCTTTATCCATACAATTTGTGCCTTCACCATCAATCTTCATATTTGTAGGCCTGTCAATCACATAAGTATCCAAGTGTTCTATACTGTCCATCCATTCACCAAACAGATCTTGCTTTCCTTTATTGCTCTGATGGATGTATTGGGGGAGGTATTCTGACTCATTCCCTTCCATCTTCTTATCTTCACCTTTAAGACTCTTCAGTGTTAAGTTTTTGAAACTGTGGATCACCGACTTTCGGTTTAGGGCGGCCAATCTAACATCTATGTCATCTACTTCTTTAGTGTATAGGATTAGTGAGAAAAGTTCTGAATTGTGAAATAATCCTAACTCAAGAATTTCTCTACCATGATTGTCATATTGAGGACTTGAGTTTGAACTAACATTAGTAATGCAGCTCCAATCCAAGGGATGCCCATAGGGGTAATCACCATAGTCTATATTCCCGACCTCTTTAACCTCATCTCCTGTAGCTTCCAGCACATTTTCTAGCTCAGATTCTTCACTTTCAGCACCACTCTCCATGTCTATAGGTTCAACTTCAGCATCATCCTCAATATCTTTGTCATAGTAGTCTACGTCATCATCAGAGCGGTCTTCATAGAAAAGTTCTACATCTTCATCTTCTCTATCACTAGGGGGTACACCCTAATCATTGCCACTATATTGGCTATCATAGTCCTCATTATGGTTTCTTTCACTATAACTGTTGCTATCATCCTCACCATCTCCATTGTCACTGCTACTGCTATTACTACTACTATCGCTCTTGCTCTTGCTACCTTCATCATCATCACTAGGGGCTTCTCCCCTTCCTCATCTTTATCACTTATTCTTGCTTCATTTGGTCTCTTCAATGCATGTTAGCAAGCCTTCTAGTACTCTTCTTCCTCTATATTACAAATGGCATCTCCCAAAAGTGCAGTCATTGCATTAGGGTCCACGTAATCAGCCCAATCAGTCGGGACCCAATTTGTGTCTTCCTTCTTCAGCTCTGGAAGCTTGTTGTTGCAATCAAATAATAGCTCAAACCTAAGCACCATTGTTCTTGACTTAGGATCGAATCGCGGTTCAAGAAATCCCCAATAGCGTTAACTATCTCCAGCTTTCACAAACTTTCCTTTCAATGTGAGAGTATAGGACTTTAAGGGTTCCAAAGAACAAGGAAGTCCCTTTGCTTTGGCCTTCGCACGAGCCATTCTTCTCACCTCCATTTCTAGTAAGTCATCATCTGTGGGCTTATACCCTAGCCTAAAAGGTGGTGTGGTAGTAGGAACTATTGGGACTTAAGCATTTGGCTTCTTCACAGTTTTCCCTAAGTACATCTCCAGAAGGTAATTCATTCTCCTCATCATTACCACCACATTATTGTTGTTGTAGGGGGCAAATTCCTTGGGGGTCTTCTCCACTTCCTCTTCTCTTCTTCCAAAACCAGGCTTCTTAATTTCAAAGCCATCCAAGGTCAATGCTTCTTCTCAAATCAATACTAAAAATGGGCCTTGGTATGGTCAAAGTATCGCCATTTATGGTAACTATGGCTCCTTCATGTGGAAACCAAACCTTTTGGTATAGGGATGAAGGCATGACCTCTGTGTCATGGATCCATGGTTGCCCAAGGAGCATACTGAAACACGATGCTATGTTTAGGACTTGAAATTCCACCTTCTTGATCAGTGGCCCTATAGTAAGCTCTAGTGTCACAGTTCCTAAAACCTCTCTTCTACTATTGTCATATGCCCTCACATGCTGATCAATCGCCACAAAATCCTCAATACTTAGGTCCAAGCAACTTGTGGTCTTTAAAGGTCGCACATTTAAGGCACTTTCATCATTAATTAGAACCATTGGAATCCTCTTGCCTTTGGCATCTACAATAATGTGCAATGGGTCATTGTCGTGCTTTCCCTTCTTCGTCAAATCTCTGTCAAAGTAGGAAATAGTGAGTTCCCTACATATGTACCCAATCATAGCATTTAGATCTTGAGAAGTAGTGGTTGTAGGAACTTGGATTTGATTGAGAAGGTCTACTAGGTTCTGACGGTGATTGTATGAGGCTATGAGTAAACCCCATAAAGATATATTGGCTTATGTCTTCTATAGTTGTTTTAGGACCTCATCCTCCCTTATGATGTGGCAATTTTTTTGTGTCATTTAGATCAATATCTTGGGGTTTGAAGTGTCTCCTCCCATTTATGTATGTTGGATTGTTTAATTGGGGTTCGAAGTGTCTCCCTCCATATGTAAGCGTTTGGTAACTTGCTTAGGGTTTGAAGTGTCTCCCCTTATTTGTGGATGTTGGGTAGTTTGATTGGGCTTTAAAGTGTCTCTCCCTATTTGTGGATGTTGGATAATTTGAGGTGTTTGTTACATCTTCACTCCATATATCATACCCTGTAGTGGATGTCATACCCACCAGCTCTTCCCATGTCATCATAAAGCACTCGGGTAAGTCACAAACCATCTTAGATGGGTCCTCTTCACTTTCCTCTTCAGTCATTAAGCAATTAATCCTGAGTCCTCTCCTAAAATTGTGGTTGGGCAAGGGATTATTAGTGATGCTAAGCCTTGTAGGCAGTGCAATCACCTTAGTGCCTATCAGATCTTAAATTGCAAGACGAAGGCCAAAACACTTGTCAGTATCATGGCCAGGGCTTTGGTGGTAGGCACATCTCTTACTCACTTCAAATCTTTCAAGCAATGGGTTTGGGATTGGTCTCAGATCTAAGGGTTTGAGTAACCCTTTTGCTTTTAGTTTTTCAAACACTTGGTTCACGAGCATATATAATTCATGAAATTCCCTCCTCGGCCTTGGAGGTGGCCCTTGTGATATTTGCATGGGGGCAATAAGGGCAATAAGTTGGTAAGGATCATTTTTGTATATATTAGAAACTTCTATAGTTTTAGAACTAGATCCTAAATTCTTTTTAAACTTTGGTGGGTCCTCATTCTTTATAGTGCCATTATTTATTGCATCCTCAATTTGGGTTCTAGTAGTAGTTAAAGCTCTAAAATTAGGAAAATATTGGGCAAAAAAATACTTATGGAATACATGCAATAAATTTTTTCCAATGATTGCTAATTGCTCTTCTTCATTGGGCCTATTCATCATATGTGCAGCTTTGGACCTCCACTTAGTAATGAAGGTAAAGAAAGATTCTTTCGGCTCTTGCTTCGTGGTCTCCAAGTCTCTCCTTGTCACATCCACCTCCATGTTGTACTTGTATTGATTGTGAAACTCGTGGCAGATTTCCTTCCAACTCCTTGCTCTAGCATCATCTAGGTTGAGAAACCACCTATGAGCAGGTCCAGTCAAGGTATTTTGGAACATTTGAGCAAGTAGTTCTTCTGTTGCTCCTAGGGGTTGTATGGCCCTCAAATACATCTTCAAATGAGGCTTTGGGCAGCTAGTCCCATCGTACTTGTCCAAGGTTGGCATCTTGAACTTGGAAGGCAATCTCACATCAGGGAAAAATGAGAGTAATTGGTAGTCCATGAGGTCTTCCATCTTGCGAGCTCTCTTGATCATCTCTTCTACATTGTTTATCCTCTCGTTGATCTTCTTCTCACCCTCCATGGTTGGGGAACTATGGTCTGTTCTGTTCTCCTTTAGCCACTCTTCAGATTTTGAAATTGTTACACCATAAGGTTCATGTCCTCCCTCAGTTGGATTTAACTAGCTACCATGGTGTTTAGTAGCTCTTGAGTGTTCATGGGATCTTCAATGTTTAGAAGTTCTCCCCCTTTCGCCTTCAGACTATCTTGTAAGTTGAACACAGGATTGTGATGTTGCAGCAGTGGAATGTCTTCTATGCTTACGGGCTTCAGTGCCGTGATGGGCTTGGAATCGGAACCGCTAGCTTGAGTGTTGATCTTGGGTTCTCTTTGGAGTCTTCCCTCTGATCTTGACCAAATTCTCCCTTAAGAAAAGGCTTGGTCAGGTCAATCAAAGCTAGGTCCCCATCTATATCAATCAGCTGACCAAACAAATACACACAACATGCAATGTAATTTTAATATGGACTGGCCTAAGGGTAGGTTCTAAGTCATTACATTGTAGGGTGGGTTTGTTGTTTCATTGTTTCCCATAACTAGGACATCACACCTCCCAACTTGTAATGTAATGAACATTACATTGGTCCAAACGACATGGTCTATCCTTTATAGTCAATAAGAAGTGATCCATTCACTTTGGGCTATGAGTTGGTGAGTTTGCCACTGGGTATCTGAATCTAATAAAAACCGGTGATCCATGGTTACTACCACCATATGTTGAGATGGGTTCATATATATTTGTTGTTTTGATGGCACACACTATAACAATTAGGCAACACAAACAAAAAATATAATGCAAACATCTCAAGACATAAACAAACAAAGCTTGTAAGGGTATATAGTTGGTCACTTAAAGTCTAACATGAAGCTTAGCCCTCGACATCCCTAGTGGAGTCGCCACTATGAGGGACCAGAAAATTAGGCTTCTCAAAAAGAGATTTGGGCGCTTGTAAGGAAACCTCTCTTTTGGGTAGTGGTGTGGAGTCGTCACCTATTTTTTATACAAAAAAATAAGAAAAATAAATATAATTACACGTTCAAAAAACTTTGAATGTCATTGATTGAATGAAAAAGTACAATTTTGGTAAATCAACCTTACATGGCTTTGGTCCTAGTTACAATCTATGCAAAAGAATACAAAACTTTGGTCCTAGTTACAATCTACCAAAATTAAAGGACAAAACACTAATCTACCTATCCAAAAATCCTAAGTTCGAGGGCTAGGTTACGACATGAGAAGGTGTTAGGCACTCATTCCATCCAAACAGAGTCTGGTCTTCTAGACACTAATGACTAATATACCCTTTTTAAATGATGTTGAGTGATATGTTATAATGCACATGAGAAACACTTGAAAAAAATTAATTTAAATAAATTTCCTTATAGATGTGTCCTCTTTTTAAAGAAAATTCTTATTTATCTTGGAAATTAAAAAAAAAAAAATTTGTTTTGTAAAAATCAGATATGTTTTTGTAAAAAAAAAATAATAAAAAAAGAGAGATTTTATCAAGAAAAATCAGATCTGTTTTGTGTAAAGTTAAAAAAAAAAAAGAAAAAAAGATTTGATTTGTAAAATTAAAAAAAAAAGAAAGTGATTTTGTTAAAACAAATCAAATCTATTTTGTGTAAAGTTAGAAAAATGAGATTTGATTTGTGAAAATCAGATTTGCTTTTGTAAAGAAAAGGATAAGATTTTGTTAAAAAGAAGCAAATCTGTTTTGAAAAGAAAAAGAAAAGAATTTTTGGTTTATAAAAAAAATCAAATCTATTGTTGGAAACAAATAAAAAAAAATTGAAAGAGAGTTCACATTCATGAGACAAATTTTTTATGCATACATCGCATATTAAAAAAACTTTAACCTAACTTTCAATCCCTTCTTTAAAATTTCAAAATTTGCAATTTTATAACAAAGAAAACTTTTTAGAACAATTTTTAGATCTGTATTTAATGAAAATACAGATCAGTTTTTGAGTTTAGAAAAAAACTCAGATCTGTATTTAACGAAAATATAGATCAGTTTTGAGTTTAGGGAAAAAAAAAAAAAAAAACTTTGATGATCATTTGCAGATTTTGAAATCAAAGGGAAAGAATTAAAACAAACAATCATCTAAAGAACATATCAAAGAAAATTCCAACAAAGTATCTAAGCATGGCAACTATATATTAAGAACAAGACACAATAAAACATATTAATCACATTCATGAGATGAACAATAACATACTAATTAATGGAAGAAGAAAAGAAAGAAAAATAGATACCTCTTGCATGAGCGTGCTCTTCTAATGAAAGAATATTTTAGCAATAAAAGAATTTTGTTCACCTCTTTGAGGTCTAAAATACTTTCCTTACAAAAAAGAAATTCCTAAGGCAAAAGCCTCCAGAATGTCTTTAACGTAAGGGGAGCAAACAAATTAGAAGAGAAAAGCCCTTAATTCTATTTTTTTCCCTCTATTTATAGAGGTTGGAATGCTTAAAAATTAAGTTGAATGAGATCAGATATGAATTGGAACACGTCCTTACCTCTAAAAAGTAGAAAAAGATAGGTTTTATCTCAATCAAGGGGTCCCCGGGCTAGGCCAAAAGTTTGGGCCAATCGGCACTTGGGAAGTGCCAATTCCACTTGCCATGTGATCGGCACTCCAAGAATGCCGAATGGCCCTCTTGGGTGTTAGGTACACGTTTGAGTTTTGGTCCAATTTAGCCGAAAATTGCACTTTGATGCATTTTTTATCCGTATTCTAAAAATTAATGACTTTTTTCTTGATATTCAGGTCTTTAAAGTGATAATTATCTTGTAGATAAATATTCCAAAAAGACTTGATTATCCTTAACTTCTTTCTTATATGATTATCCACTTTATTCCCATGCAAGCAGGCCTATTTTTGACACTAACCAACAAACATTCACAAAGTTATTTAATTCACTTCAATTTTTTAACCAATAAGAATTAATTCAAATTAATTATGCGTGATACATTCCACCCAAAAAAAAAATGCATGCAGACCGCGAAATCTTGATCATGTGATATCTTTCAATCTGGTCCAATTTGGAAATCGAGCATAGTGTCACGTTCGTTAAAACCTCAAGATCATTTTATGATATGCAATGAATTAATTAATGCATGTAATACAACTCTAAATTTTGGGTATATGAATGGTCACTCTAGTCATTTTCCAAGATTAAATTATGGGTACAAAATCAAGTGTCTACAGTGAGTGGTTCAGCCTGGGACGTTATCATCCAAGGAAATCTCTTCCAAGTCTTCCATTGGTTCTACTACGACCCTTCTCTCTTCGATGTTTAAAGCCTGCAAGTGATCATCCATTTCTAGCATGGCAATGTAGCATTCGTAGGCGGCCATCTAGTCCCCTCATGCTTCTCCTATCCCATACTCCATTGGGAATTTTACCAGTAGGTATGTGGACGTAACTGCTCTTCATGCATTAAGTGTAGGTTGACCAATGATGACGTTGTAGGCAGAAGAGCAATCGACGACCAAGAAATTGACTTCCTTAGTGAGTTGCTGAGGGTATGTCCCAATGGTTACTGGCAAGGTGATGGTCCCCATGGGGAAGATCTTGGTGCCACCAAATCCTACTAATGGTGTCTTTGAGGGTAGGGGATGCTCTTTATTGACTCTCATTTGCTGGAATGCAGGATAGTAGAGGATATTTGCTAAGCTCTCATTGTCTACTTGCACTCGTTGGGTAGTGAAATCTGCACTTGACAAGCTAATGACCAGGGGGTCATCATAAGGGTGGTGTAGCCGTCTAACATCCTCTTCTGTGAAGCTGATGGTGGGGTTGTCAACCTTGGTTGCTTTAGGTGGCCGTCCAAAAGTCTAGATGCTCTGCACCATTCATAAGTATGTCTTCCTTGCCTTCTTAGAGGATCTTGCCATCGTGTTCCCTCGTACGATCACCCTTATCTCTTCGAGCAGGGCTCTAGGTCTTTCTTCAGCTCATCGGTTAGGTTCGGGGTCCCCTAGCGGGTTGTCTCCATCCTTGACGAACCATTATAATTTCCTTTACTTGCTGCTTTAGGTCATAGCACTTGGAAGTGTCGTGCCCATGATCCCGGTGGAAGCGACAGTACTTGTTTCTACGCCTCTTGTTTAGATCGCCCTTCAGTTTATCCAGCCAAGTCAATGCCGCGTCATCTCTTATCTGCATGAGGACTTGATCCAACGGGGTATTTAAAGGAGTAAAGTTCATCGTCCTCCCCGGTGGTGGTCTTAATCTCTTGTCGTCCCTTCGGTCACTCATTCTGGCTGACTTGCTTCCTTTTTATGGACAAGGATCATCCTGCCTTTCTCTCTTCTTTGGTCTACCCCCAATGATCATCATGTATTTAGCATTCAAGTATTTCATGGCCTCGTAAATTATATCGGCCATCATTTTTGGGTCATTCTTGTAGATAGAGAATAGGAATTCTCCAGACTGCAACCTGTTGGTGAATGTAGTAATAAGAACTTTATCATCGGCTTTGTTAATCAAGAGGGCCTCCTTGTTGAAATGAGTCACATACGACCTTAGGCTCTCGTCATCCCGCTGCTTGATGTTCAGTAGACTTGTGGAGGACCTCTTGTACCTCTGCCCCCCAATAAAGTATATTACGAAGTGTCTGCTCAATTCTTTAAAGGTAGAGACAGAGTTGGGGGTATGTTTGTTGAACCATACCCTTACCAATCCCTTTAATGTAGTAGGGAACACTCTGCATATAATTTCATCTAGAACCCTTTGTAGGTGCATGCGGGTTTTGAATGACTCTAGATGGTCGAGCGTGTCCCTTGATCTGTCATACATTTCCACCTGCAGCATCCAAAACTTTGCGGGGAGGGGGAAAGAAGTCACCTGGGTAGTAAATGGGGAGTCTGTCCACTGGACCTACTCGTCCAAATTGGTAAATACCCATTGTCTCATGGCATTCATCATCACGTCCATCTTCTCCTTTGTCATTTGCATATCCTGGGCCATGCACATTGCGTTGATCTCCATTTCAGCTAGTCGGATGACTAGCGTCCTCTAACCCATCCCGTCTGCTGGGGACATTGCTTTCGTCCTAGTCCTCCCTCTCTTGTCAGTCTCTTGTTGGTTGGTGACTATCATTTTGCTCGTCATTGTCCCGCTCATTGCACTAGTTGTATGGACGTCACTCATTCCTTTGGTCTAGCTATTGCTCCAACTCTTGGTTGTGCTAGGTAAGTCGCTCTATTGCCGCATCTAGGGTTTGCACTTGTCTTTCTAAGGCGTTGGAGGGATTCCTTGTTTCTTGGTTGATGGTGGCCATTGAACACGTCAAGACCATGCATATCTTTGTCTTAGAAACAATGATATGGCTAATCACTTGTTCCCACAGATGGCACCAACTGATGATGCACGAAAATCGTTAGTGAGTTGTTGGCTCCAAATCGCGCTGATGGGTACCTAAGGAACAAGAACACAAGGACCAAACAGAAGGAACCGATGTGATACCAGCCAAAAACCTTCCAAATGTCAAGTTAAAGAATGAGAAATCTCTAAAAACTCTATAGTGAGAGAGTTAGAGATTTTCTGCGTACCTGTGGAAAGAAGGGGTCTGGTGCTTATATACTGGTGAATGGTGAACCAAGATCCCTTAACAGTAGGGATTTTTCCTTGTGAGGAGGATATGGTTTTAGGGTTTCCAAGATTTTAAGGTTTCCAAGATTTTAAGGTGTCTTCTCATATGAGGGAGATATGAGTGAGTATTAGGGTTTTTTTGCATACACAAGATGTTTCTATATATGAGTGTTTGTGAAAACCAAGCAAGGCCATGTAGGACCCATCGGCTTTTCCACTCCGTCAGTCTTATGGTCATCTGTTGCTCAAGGATCTCCTGTCAGTTCTTAAGGGAGATGCATCCATTGGCTTTTGTTGTGGCATTGTCCTTTGAAAGCACTGTTGATTATTAAGGGTGCATCGCCTCCATTGTAGTTGTTTTGGAGCCTCCATCAGTTCTGTGAGGCTGACAGCCCAGTTGGTGTCATCATCTTTCTTAGCCATTTTTTTAATAAGTTTCAATTACTTTGTCAAAAATACCACTATCAGTGGAACATAATTATAAAATTATAGAAAATAATCAATAAGTCCCTGATCTAATGCATGGTATGTGAATATGATTCCTATACATGCATGCACGTCCTTCTTCAAATTGCTCGATGGTGAATCTGAAGGTTAATTGACTCTTATTTGCTTGGCCTTCTTATTCACGAATCTTTTGCCAAACATCTAAGACTCTAAGGGGAGTTGTGCATGTGGGTGCTTATGTAATGTCGTAGGCCATGTTCTAGCTTGCTTGACGTGATGTTAATGAAGAATTTGATGGGTAAGAATCTGCGTATACAAGGACAGAGCTATTGTTGGACGTGAAGCGCCCAAATATTTTTTTTAAAAAAATGCTTATATATATATATATATTAATTTTACTAATTTGGTTCAATAAAATTACACTTGGCCACTCTTACCAATATTATTTGCACTCTAAATGGACATGAAAAAAAAAAAAAAAAAACTTATGGATCCATTTTAAATGAAAATTTAGCAAGCCCAAAAAATTTAGCATAACAACAAAAATCATAGATATCAAAGCTAAAAAAATATTTAACCCAATCAATCAAATTTTGCTAAAAACAAATAGCCCGACCTTTCACAATTTTAAAATAAAACTAATTTGTCATTTCAAACAAACAAACAAAACCCTAAGCCTAACCAAGAGACTTAGAGGCTGAACGGCTGAACTGAAGCAGTGTAGGGAGAGGCAGCAGCGGCAGCACGGCAGCAGCAGAGCGGCCAATCCCGCCCCTAGCCCAGATTCACTAGATCTAGTATCTCTCTCTCTCTCTCTCTCTCTCTCTCTCTCATATGAGCAAGACAAAGAGAGTGTTCTTTCTCTTTTTAAGAGACTTAAACAACAACTGTAAAAAAATAGCAGAAGTGACTAGTGGCGGATTGATGTCCACCCATATGTTATGCTCTATGAGTTGAATTGTCCTTTTGTGCTTATATGAATTGAAATTTGTTTAATAGTTAATAATTATGTTTGTCTGTTGAGCTTGTTTGACACTTTAAAATTAATTGGGATTTGAGATATAATAAAGTTTGTGAATTATATTGTTGTATTGTGTACATAGTGCGACAATGAATATTTTTTTGTGTATGTGCATTTATTTCTTTGTTATTTATTTATTTTTATATGTGTGTGTCTATATATATATATATATGGGCTGGGTTCAAGTTACATCTAGTATTATTCTAAACAATGCTACACCACCTAATAACTTGTTATAAAATTCATATTTTAAAAATCTCACTGTTCAATTACATATTTTTTATGTTTTTAATATTCTTGCCAATTTTCATGTCAATTGGATGTTATTTACTATTCGACCCATAAGCTCATATTTTATACATTATTTTAAACTACAAAAAATTTAATTTAAACAATTGATTGATGATGATCACCATGAAAATTTGCAAGCATAGAAAATATATGAAGATAATTTAAACTAATGGTGGATTTGTCAAAATTCACATCCAATTAAAAAATATTGAGTGGTGTAATATTGCTTAGAGTTACACCAGGTGTAACTTGAACCCAACCCTTTATATATATATATATATATATAAAGAAATAATAATTTTGTGATTTGTGTCTATATTCTTGTTGATAGTTTATTAATATTAAATGGAAAACTTATCTAAAGTTTCATAATTAAAATTTTCTTTTGTTATACTTCTAGCTTTGTCTCTGTATGTATATAAATGTGTTTGAAGACTTAAGAGGAGTAATGTTGTTGGAGCAACCTAATGTCTCCTCTCTAAGTCTTTTCTCTCAAAAATTTTGCAACATTTCACTGCTCTTAATTTTTAATAACTTTATTTTTAGAATCTTTAAATTTTATGATGGGGGACTTGGGGTGTTACTCATAAAGGGGAGAATGGAATAGATAGCTAAATTTTAACTTGATTCAGCCAAGTCTATGCCTAAAACAACAGATTTCCAAATACTCACTCCCAAAACCACCTCCAAGCCACTCTGATCAGAGAGAGAGAGAGAGAGAGAGAGAGAGGTGGGAAAATAATTGGGGGGAAAATTTTATGCAATGTTGGGGAAAAAGCAGGGGACAATTTTTAAGTTGATATTATTAAATAAAATTCATACTTTTGGTATTTTATGTAATGAAAGTCACTTAATGTTTGTTGAAAATTTTAAATAACTATAAAAATTGGTATAATTTTTGAAAATTTATTTTACACTTCTTCAAACCAAACGAAATTTCATTCAATATAATCAGTATAATTATAATTTAGTTAAAGTTTCAGTGTCATACCAAACGCAATATATACTTTTAAGAAATACATTCTAGTAACATACATGATGCAAAATGCATTCTAGTAGCATGCATTCTCCTGGCAGTCCTTCCTAACACTACCTATATAATTCTTAGACAAAAGATGCATTTTGCAAAATATGGAATTGTTGGTAAGCAATTTCAGAATCTATAATAATTTAATGTAATTTGCTTCTTATTAATTTTTTTTTTCTTGAAAAACACACATACACATAAGTGAGAGAAGATGGGGATCTAACACAAATGTACACTACCAACTTTAATTTAAAATTATGGTAATTAATTTTAAGGGGCACGAAGTAAGTTATATTACAGATAACAC
Source organism: Castanea sativa (assembly GCF_040712315.1). Classification (NCBI taxonomy): domain Eukaryota; kingdom Viridiplantae; phylum Streptophyta; class Magnoliopsida; order Fagales; family Fagaceae; genus Castanea; species Castanea sativa. Next base: position 23,955,906 of record NC_134019.1, on the reverse strand, counting down.
ACTATCTTAAGTAATTTGACACAATTATCTATTTTTCTTTTCTTGAGAAACAAATATACAGACACAAGGAGGGGGGAATTGAGTTTCTTATTAGAAATTTAAAAAACTATTTGATTCAGATTTTATAGTGCAAGTGTATAATGTATTTTACTTTTTATATTAGACCTATATTTAGAGTACGTGAAACTATTTTATTTTTGTGTTATTAGTTACAAATTTTAAATAATTTTTATTTATTTTATTATATAGTAATAATATTTCTTTTCATAATCAGAACAATAGATATTATTCATTAAGAAGCTAATTAGAATGTAATACAACATTGATGTTTGGTGGAAAATCCTCTATCTAGGCCAATAATTCTTTTGAGCATTTTGCTCTTCTAGCTAAAGCATGGGTCATTGCATTTTCCTTTCAGTGAACAAAATTCAATCTGCAACCTCCCAAGGATTGAGCAATACTTTGAATGTTATTATTTGATAGACAAAGTTTAGCTACAAAATCAGTTGTTACCTTAGGCTACAAACTCACTCAATATCTTTTTATTGGAGGTGAATTTTAACAAATCTATCATTGGATTACATCTTATTTTTATATCCTCCATGTTTGCAAAATTTCAAGAAAATTAAATAACAATAACTATGTCATCAATCAATTTTTAAATTGCAAGTTTTTGTAATTTAAAATTATGTATAAACTATAAGATCCAATTGACACAAAATTTGATAATTTGACATGTATATAAAAAGCGTAAAGAATATTCAATTCAACGGTTAGATTTTCAAAATATATAATAATATTTATTTCATTGAATGAGTTTATAGCCTAAAGTTATAATCAATTTTATAGCTAAACTTTGTCCTTATTTAATATGATAAAAAATGCACTTTTTGTTTTTTGTTTGTAGGTTAACAAATATATTATCTAATAACATAACCAAACACCATTTTATTTAGCATTTATACTTTTTAATAAAAATTTCAACATAACACTAGACTTAAATTTTTAAGCAGAACATTCTTGATAATGTATTTATTAAAATATATTCTCGTAAAATTCAATATATTGGCCCAAATGACAATAGTTATCAAAGTCAATTTTACTACTAGTTGGTATAAGCACATGGGCGTCCTCGGTCAAAAAAACGTGGGCGTCCACCGATCAATCTAATAATTTCTAGCAATTTCGGATACGCAATCTCTGCAAACCAAAGCAAGTTCCAAATGCAAAATAAATCTGATCATTTTTCTAACAATGATTAAGGTGGCAGGTTATGAATGGTACATTCCTTGTAATATTGTACATGACTTAAATCAAAACCTGTCATATCAAACATAGTGAAATTTTCTGTGTTTAGAAAAAAGATACAGGTTGATGTGGTGGTCATCCAGTCCATACCATATTTGATAATAACAATTTACAAGCCTCTAGCTAAGTCCCAAAAACGGAGACTAGCTCTAGGCCATGATTTTCCAGTCACCAAAGCTGTTTATTATCTACTTGATGATAAGCAATTTTCCTCTATCTCATAAGCCCATGTGCAACTCAGATATCCTTCAACTACAGCGATTTCAATGACACAACCAAGTACAAACCTGTAACTCCAACAAGGAACGCTACGAATTCAGGTTCAGTGATCCAACTCACACCAGATGAAGTGGACAACTGGGGTCGAGCAACATATTCAGAGCAAATGCATCTTTGGGACAAGAACTCAGGAAATGTGGCCAACTTCACCTCCAACTTTTCCTTCATCATCGATTCTCGAGGTAAATATACATATTCAGATGGCTCTGGCCTTGGCCTTGTGAGCCTCGTACAAATGGAACAACCAATTTTCCTAGCTACAATAAATTCGTTGCAGTGGAGTTCGATACTTTTCACAATGCTCCATGGGATCCTTCCTATGAAGTTCCTGAGCACGTTGGTATCAATAGCAACAACATGACATCTTACAACTCTACAGCATGGTATTTGAAGAGGAATAAAAATGAACACTACAGGTTCACATGGCTGGATGTGACGACACGGGGGTGACGGATTGATGGTCAATAGCCAAGGAGTTCGGATCCACAGTGGACGAATAGATATAGCACAGTAGTCATTTGTTTCACTAATTCCAAAATAGGGTTTTCACTTTACGGTTAAGTCTGGTGTGGCTTTGCTTGGTCTCCACGAAAACGTGCATAAGAAGAATCCTTGCATCACATGTTTAAGCCTCGATCAAGGGACTCCTACAAGGAAAATAATTTTGGGAGTTGTGTAAAAGGAAAGAGTTCTAATTCTATAAGGAAATGACTTCATGAACAAGGCACGAAGGTTAAAACCCTACACTACTATAAATACCTTAAAACCCTCAAAAATTAAGGTATGCATTATTGACTCAACTCTGGCACTTTAGGGTTGTGAAAAGTTCTAATTTGACATTCGGAAGGTTTTTGGCCGGCACCACACCGATGCTCTCTATTAGGTCTTCGCTTTTCGTTTTGTAGGTGTTGCTTCGATTTGAGAGTGCGTGTAGCTTATTGGTGATTTTTCGGCATCATCAGTTGGCACCATCTGTGGGAAGAGCATCAGCACTAGAGAGTAATCAGCCTTTGCTCTATCCCTGAGACAAAAAGTTGCATGGTACTCGTTCGATCGATGGCAACAACTAACAATCAAGGCGACGAACCATACGCCACAGCTTTAAAGAGGCAAGTCCAAACGCTTGCGGCAGCGGTTGAGCGCCTAACCAAGCAGAATCATGATCTAGAAGAGCAACTGCGGCAAAGGAATTCATACCCAAGCGCACCAAAGAAAGTTCAGGAAGGTGCAAGCGTAGATGGGAGGAACCCAGAAGGGCTTGAGGGTAGCAACGCTCCAAGTAGACCGGAGCGGCATGACACTAACCGGCCATCCATCTCGCACACCCTACCACTTCACATAGCAGCTGAGATGCAGGAGATGAGGGAACGGATGGATGTGATGATGAACACCCTCAGAGGTCAAATCTCCAGCGACCTGGATGACCTAGTCCATAAAACTGATTCGCCTTTCACAGCGCTCGTATGTTCATGCCCCCTTCTCCCAAAAATTTTGCATGCCTCAGATGGAGAATTACGACGAATCCAAGGACCCATTGGATCACTTGGAATCTTTCAAGGCCCTAATGCATCTTCAGGGTGTACCAGATGAAATCATGTGTAGGGATTTTCCCACCACATTGAAAGGACCTACGATGGACTAGTACAGTAGGCTGACGTCTAATTCCATCGGCACTTTTAAGGAATTAAGCGCACAGTTCGTATCACACTTTATCGGGAGTCACCGACATAAGAAGTCAACTGCGTGTTTGATGAACATTAGACAACAAGAAGACGAGACTCTAAGATCATACATAGCTCGCTTTAATAAGGAAGCCCTCTCAATAGACAAGGCGGATGACAAGATACTTGTAGCTGCGTTCAAGTTCCTGTTTTCTCTGTATAAGAATGACCCAAAGACTATGTCTGAAGTGTTTTATAGGGAAATGAAGTACATGAACGTAGAGGATGCCTTGTTGGCCTGAGAGGAAAAGCCTAGAAAAAGGGAAAGGCAGGAAGATACACGACCGGATAAGGGACGGAAGATGGCTAGAACCGGTGAGTGACGAGAAGATCGATGACCCAAACCACCCGTGAGAAGATTCACGAACTTCACCCCTCTCACAGCCCCAATCGACCAAGTGTTAATGCAGATCAAAGATGAAGGAACCTTGACGTTTCTTGTCAAGCTAAAGGGAGATCCGAACAAGAGGCCAAAAGACAGATACTGCCGTTTACATGGCGATCATGGCCACGATACAACGGATTGTTATGACTTAAAACAGCAAATTGAAGCCCTTATTAGGCAAAGAAGGTTGCAGAAGTTTGTAAGGAAAGAGAGAACGGATCAACTCCAGGAACAAAATCCCCGACGGGAGAACGAGTGTCCTAGACCACCTGTAGGGGGCACTACTTCTGCAGGGTCATCTAAAAAGGCCCGAAAAACCTATTTGCGGATGGTTCAAAGCATCCAGTTGATAGGTTCCTCACTGAAAATGGCGTGACGTGATAATCCCAGCATCGGGTTTTCGGAAGAAGATGCACGACGCCTTCACCACCCACATGACGACGCGCTTGTCGTCAACATACGGGCAGGGGACTACAACATGCATCGAGTTTTAGTGGATAACAGAAGCTCAGCAAATATCCTCTACTACCCCGCGTTCCAACAAATAGGGATTGGTAGAGAACGACTGATCCCAACAAATGCACCACTTATTGGCTTCGGAGGAACAAGGGTCTACCCTTTGGGCATCGTCACGTTGCCTGTGACGGTCAAAGATTACCCTTAGCAAATAACCAAGGATGTAGCTTTTCTTGTGGTCGATTGCTCTTCTGCTTATAACGCCATCCTCGAACGGCCCACTCTCAATGCATGGAAGGCTGTAATTTCGACCTATCACTTAATGGTCAAACTCCCTACTGAATACGGAGTTGGAGAGCTGCGCGAAAATCAGGTGGTTGCACGAGAATGCTACGTCGCCATGATGGAAATGGACGACCACCTGCAAGGAATGAACATCGAGGAACAGCAAATGGTAGCGGAACCGGCGGAAGAGTTAGAAGAGGTACACCTCGATGATTCTAGGCTGGAACGGACCACCAGAATTGGCACCTTGGCCAGCCAAACAGTCCGACAGGCGCTTATAGTATTCCTCAAGGAAAACCAAGATGTTTTTGCATGGAGTCACGAGGACATGCCAAGAATTGACCCGTCGATCATAGTCCACAGGTTGAACGTATCACCCTCATTCTCCCCTGTCCGACAAAAGAAGCGAGTATTCGCCCCGGAACGAGATCGAGCCATAGTTGAGGAAATACAGAAGTTACAAGAAGCAGAATTCATACGCGAAGTGTACTACCCAGATTGGTTGGCAAACGTAGTAATGGTTAAGAAGGCCAACGGGAAGTGGAGAATGTGTGTCGACTTCACGGATCTGAATAGGGCATGCCCTAAAGATAGTTACCCACTTCCACGTATTAACACCTTGGTGGATTCCACTGCAAGACACGAACTCTTGAGCTTCATGGATGACTTTTCCGACTACAATCAAATTAAATTGGATGAGGTTGATCAAGAAAAAACCATTCGTAACAAGTCAGGGGATTTTTTGCTACAAAGTAATGCCTTTCGGGCTTAAAAATGCTGGAGCCACGTATCAGAGATTGATGAACAAGATGTTCACGCACCAAATTGTCCGAAACGTGCAAGTTTACGTAGATGATATATTGGTGAAAAGCATTCGAGAGTCCAATCACATGAGCGACCTCCAGGAGACTTTCAGTACCCTACAATCGTACAAGATGAAGCTGAATCCGAGCAAGTGCGCGTTCGGGGTAACTGCAAGAAAATTCTTGGGATTTATGGTATCCTAGAGGGGCATTGAAGTCAACCCTGAGAAGGTAAAGGCAGTCATGGAACTATCTCCTCCAAGGATGGTAAAGGAAGTACAAATCTTGACCGACAAGATAGTAGCCTTGAACGGATTCGTATCAAGAGCGACGGATAAATGCCTCCCTTTCTTTCGCACACTGAAAAGATCATTTGAATGGACAGACGAGTGCCAAAAGGCATTTGAAGAGTTAAAGGTGTATCTCTCCGCTCCGCCGTTGCTTAGCCCATCTATGCTAGGGAAAGAATTATTCCTATACCTTGCCGTCTCCTCAGTAGCGGTCAGTGCAGCTCTTATTAGAGAAGAAGGTAAGGTCAAAGGCCCATGTATTTTATAAGCTGGGCACTGAGAGGAGAAGAAGAGAGGTGCCCTCAGATGGAAAAACTCGCATTTGATCTAGTAACCGCAGCTCGAAAACTCAAACCATACTTTCAAGCGCATACCATAAATGTCTTGACAGATAAACCCTTACGAAGAGCAATGAGTAGTCCCGAAGCTGCCAGACGGATGGCATTATGGGCGATCGAGTTGAGTGAATTCGATATTCGATACCAACCACAGGCAGCCGTGAAAGGACAGATATTGGCAGACTTCATCGCTGAATTCACTATCATAAAAGACCAGGGGAAAGAAAAGATGCCCATATGGAGAGTCCATACAGACGGATCTTCCAATAAACATGCTGGAGGTGTTGGAGTTGTACTCCACACCTTGGAGGGAGATAAGATCTAATACATGATCCATCTGGACTTCTCTACTACCAACAATGAGGCAGAATACGAGGCCTTGGTAGCAGGACTGGACCTTGCAATAGTTGCAGGAGCTAAGAGTGTGGTCGTATACTCCGATTCTCAAATCGTGACCAGCTAGGTTAATGGGAGCTATGACTACAAGAATGAAAGGATGAGAAGGTATCTTAAGGAAGTATAGGGTCGAATGAATAACCTCCAAATCAAGATGATTCAAATCCCAAAGGAGGAGAACCAAGAAGCCGATCGACTCGCAAAGGCAGCTTCAGCCGAACCTATGATCATCCCTAAACAGGTATTATCCTTCGTCCAGCTCTCATCATTATTAGATGACATTAGCATACAGGAGGTAAGCAATGAGTGTTGTTGGACAGCTCCAATAGCGGTGTATCTCAAGGAAGGCAAGCTACCCGATAACAAAAAGGACGCAAGGAAGTTGAAGGTTAAAGCTGCCCGATTTGTTTTGATTAAAGACGTCTTATACAAAAGAGGATTCTCCTGACCATACCTAAGATGCCTCAGCCACGAAGAAGCGGACTACGTGATGAGGGAGGTCCATGAAGGAGTTTGTGGAAACCATTCTGGATCAAGGTCTTTGGTGTACAAGCTACTCCGAGCAGGATACTACTGGCCAACAATGCAGAAGGATGCCCACACATATGTCAGAGTTTGCGACGAGTGCCAATGATTTGGCAATTTCATAAGGCAACCAACGGAAGAACTTATACCTATGACGGCCCAATGACCGTTTGCACAATAGGGAATAGACATCATGGGTCTATTCCCGACAGTAGTAAGGCAGCTAAAGTTCATAGTGATTGGTATTGACTACTTCACCAAATGTGTGGAAGTAGAGGCTTTGACCACTATCATGGAGAAGATTATCTGTAGTTTTGTATGGAGAAGTATTATTTGCAGGTATGGAATTCCGAGGGTGCTGGTTTCAGACAATGGGAAACAATTCGACAACGACACATTCAGAGACTTTTGTTCACAGCTTGGGATCAAGAATCACTACTCGTCACCCGCTCACCCGTAGGCCAACGGACAGGTTGAAATCATGAGCCAATCCTTGCTTAAGATTATCAAGACCCGGCTCGATGGGGCAAAGGGCATATGGCCGAACGAATTACTAAGCGTTTTATGGGCGTACAAGACAACGGCGAGAACACCGACAAGGGAAACACCGTTTCGATTGGCCTATGGTAGTGAGGCTCTCATATCGGCAGAGGTAGGATTAACAAGCTACCGTGTGGAAAACTACGAAAAGAGCAAGAATGATGATGTTTTGCGTTTACAACTCGACCTTGTGGATGAAGTCAAGGCCACAACTGAACAAAGATTAGCGTGATACCAAGACCTGATGGCGAAGCATTACAACTTCAAAGTCAGGCACAGGGACTTCTAGGTGGGAGATCTAGTCTTGAGAAAAGTACTCGGCGCTACAAAGGATGCCTCCCAAGGGAAACTAGGTCATAACTGGGAAGGACCATACAAAATCATTTCATGGCATAGGAAGGGAACATACTACTTAGAGACACTAGACGAAAGAAAGCTGAGTCATCCATGGAACACGAAGCACTTGAAGAAATACTACCAATAGACAAAAGGCAAAGACGACAGCAACATTTATCTCCTCATTTCCAGTTTATTTTTAGATAGCCATAGTTTTTATTTCCTACGAGTACTTTTTAAGCTAAAAGGCGTTTTTTAAATTTTCTATGAACAATATAGTCTACCAATCCATTATAATAAGAGGAGTTTATTCAGAGTATATGGAATACGTTTTGCTCAAAATCTACCAAGTCCACACAGTGGACGAATCATCCCAAGAAGAATGACAGTATACAAGTCCACAAAGTGGACAGATCATCCAAGAAGGATAATATATATATATAGTCCACACAGTGGACGGATCATCCAAAAATGATGAAAATGTATTAAGTCACATAGTGGACGGATCATCCCAAAATGGATGATAATATATCAAGTCCACACAGTGGACGGTTCATCCCAAGTAGGATAACAATATACAAATCCACATACTGGACGGATCATCCAAGAAGGATGAAAAATATATAAAGTCCACACAGTGAACAGATCATCCAAAAAGGATGAAAATGTATTAAGTCCACATAGTGGACGGATCATCTCAAATTGGATGATAATATATCAAGTCCACATAGTGGACAGATCATCTCAAAATGGAAGATAATATATCAAGTCCACATAGTGACCGGATCATCCCAAGTAGGATGACAATATACAGGTCCACCAAGTGGACGAATCATCCAAAGAAAGATAAAAATATATTAAGTCCACATAATGGATGGATCATCACAAATGAGATGGAATTGATAGTCCACATAATGAATGGATTGCTCGATGAAAAATAAAAAACCAACAAGATCATAAAAAGGGATAGCTATACATATCGCCGAAACAAAGTTAACAAAAGGCAACGGTTGAAACTGGATAAGTTGTTTTTGTTCACTACAGAATATACATATCAATCCTGAACTACGACGGTATCCTCGTTGGCCTCAGGACCTTCTGGTAATGGCTAGCGGGTGTCAACTTCGATGGATTCTTTTTCATCAACCTTTGGGACCCCGTCATCACCAAGACCTTCGCCAAAAAGCTCATCCGTCCCTTCAAAATCGACGGGGCGAGCATGGGTCTGGGCCTCGGTGTCTATACTGATGTGACCCAGGTTCAAGTCAGGAAATGAGGCCTTCACTTGACGGAGACAATTGTCAAACCCGTCACCAAAGGAGGAGCCAAGCTCGGCAGAAGGGAGTCGGAGTCGCGGTATTCCTTAATAGCATCAACTTTTTATTGACGGATGTTGTCCTCATTAGCTTTTACCATCTCCCTCAGTAACTCCACATCTTTCTCCAAATTCTCACGAGCCTGCTCGGATATTTTCAACTTTTCTTCATGACGAATCCTCCAAAGTTTCAACTCGTCAAGTTCCTCCACCGTCGCCTTCGCCTTTGCACGTACGCGCTCTAGAGCTCTTTCTTGGGCAAGACAACGGTCCGTCAAGTCTTTGGCCATAAGGACCCCCTGCACCAATATCAATAAGTTAGTTCGAAGTATTAAGGAACAAGATGAAGGAAATATGTGACGAGTAACAACTTGAGTTAGGCTAAACAAACAAGTCTCCCCCATAGCTTTAGTGGCATGGTTTCCGAGATCCTCATAGTCTTCCTCCTCGATAATAGATCTGATTTGACAGAGAGCATACTGGAGATCTTCCCAAAGTAGGACGGGCGGTTTCTCCTTGACGGGGTCAGGATTGGTCATCAGACCCTTGCCCTTACCTATTCCCAGCTTGGAAGGCAACCTTATCACGTCAGACCCTTGATCGGCAGGTAATCCCGTCACTAGCTTTTGTTTTTTACTATGACGGTCCAACTTTTCAGTGGAAGGTCTCTTTGTAGCTGGAAGAGACAGACCCGTCTTGGGAGGAAGATCACCTCCTTATTTTTTCTTAGCTGCCTGCTCTTTAATAATGGCCCTTCTCCTTGCATCGTCCATTTCTGCAAAAGAAGACGGTTAAAAGTAGTGGTATAAGTTAAAATGATGGCGGAAGGATTAAAGACTTACGTTTACGTACTCCTGCGTCGTATCGACGGGCTGCAGTTATAGGTTCTGGACCATCACAATACCAATGCAGCATGTCTAAGGTGACGAGCTTTATCCAAGTCCTCTCCGACAACTTAGTGGTTTGAAAGATTTTTTCCAGAAAGCCGAATTGCTCTGTTGTAACAAGTGGACGGTCCCTCGCTGAAAAAGTGAACGGCTAAGAATAATTCCATAAAAAAAGGGGGTGAACGGTTACGAATAAGGCGGGCTCATACCGGACGGGGGCATTATCCCCCAAGTTTTATCTACTGGCATGTGTTCATCATCACTAGGGCGGCTCATCCAGTTATCTTCTTGAAGGAAGAAGTATCGACCCTTCCAGTTACGATTGAAGTCTGGGGTCTCGGACACTAGCCTAAGCACTGGACTCCTCGGCGCAAAGCTATACATGCCCTTCGACTTGGTAATCTCAGACGGATGGTAACAATGAAAGAACTCTTCCACTGTTAACCGTCTCGCCCCATCAAACATTACACCATACAAGACCTCGACGCTCAAGAAAACCCTCCAAGCATTTGGTGAGATCTGAGTGACAGCCAAACCTAGGTATTGAAGAAGACGACGGTGTAAGGCACTCAGAGGAAAGGGTAGGCCAGCTTTTAGCATCTGCTCGTAAACACCGACGTCTTCAAGACTGTCGTAGTAACATCTCTCTGACTTTAAGGGTAGATGGATGGGTATGGTGTCGGGTATTTGGTACTTTTGCCTTAGTGTATTGAAGTGCGCTGGCTTGACGGAAGAAATGAAGTCGTTCACCGTCCATAAGGGGAGCAAGACAAATTCTCTGAAACCATCAGGGCCTATGACGGACTAGATCGGTGGATCTATACCATCTAAGTCATCGTTCAAGTCATACTCTGACCCGTCCTCATCCTGCCCTTCATCTTCTACATGGGAAGGAGAGCTGGCTGACGGTTCCCTCTCCTCGCTAGAGGTGTTTTGGTCTACTTGACCTGACGGGAACACCTCTTTATAGCCGGCTCCCTCACGGACATAAGACTGACCACTTGACACCTCACTAGACATCTGACACCTACAAATGACGAGTAAAGGAAACCTAAGACTCTAAATCTGTACCGACGACGGACCAACATGCGAAATAAAGAACAGAAACTAAGAAAAGAAGGTACTCACAGTTGGATGGCAAGGAAATGCGACGGACGAGCTAAGAGGACAACGAATCTCAACTTCTCGAGGCGACGGATCACACAATGTGGACGGTTGCACTCTGATCAGCAGAAAATTTTCCAAAGTGTAAAAATGAAGGGGGTGGACAGTATATATAGAGGGAACGGCGCGATAAACGAAGGGGCTCATCGATTCCAACAAACAACCAATAGAGTACCACCACGTGTCCTTGGTACATTTATGATATTGTTCCAGCCTGTCCATCAAAACACGTCTGTCAAGTGTCAAAACTAACTGTCATTCCATGAAACCGCAGAGGAAAGTTAACGATCTCAAGGAATGAGGGGGCAATTGAAGAGGAATAAAAATGAACACGACAGGTCCACGTGGCTGGATGTGACGACACGGGGGTGACGGATTAATGGTCAATAGCCAAGGAGCTCGGATCCACAGTGGACGGATAGATACAACACAGTAGTCATTTGTTCCACTAATTCCAAAATAGGGTTTTCACTTTACGGTTAAGTCTGGTGTGGCTTTGCTTGGTCTCCACAAAAACGTGCATAAGAAGAATCCTTGCGTCACACGTTTAAGCCTCGATCAAGGGACTCCTACAAGGAAAAGAATTCTGGGAGGTGTGTAAAAGGAAAGAGTTCTAATTCTATAAGAAAAGGACTTCATGAACAAGGCATGGAGGTTAAAACCCTACACTACTATAAATACCTTAAAACCCTCAAAAATCAAGGTATGCATTATTGACTCAACTCTGGTACTTTAAGGTTGTGAAAAGTTATAATTTGACCTTCGGAGGGTTTTTTGCCGGCACCATACCAGTGCTCTCTATTAGGTCTTCGCTTTTCGTTTTGTAGGTGTTGTTTCAATTTGAGAGTGCGTGTAGCTTATTGGTGATTTTTCGCCATCATCAGTATTGTACTATTATGCAGAATAGAACATATAATGCAAGTATCAATTACAATTCCAGTACACTAAATTTTAGTGTCACCTTCACTAGTTTTGATAATGATACCACCCCTATTCAACAACACGTATCTTCTATCATTAATTTGACACTTCTCCTACCAGAATGGGTTGAATTTGGGTTCTCGGCATCTACAGGATTGCTTTCAGAGTTGCATATTCTTACCGCGTGGTCTTTTGAATCGACATCACCTTTATTGAATCAGCAGTCGCCAGCACCTTCTGTGGAAAAGAATAAAGACGAGCCCAACAAAAAATTGGCGGCGGGCCTCAGCGTGGGTGCATGCATTTTAATTATTTTTTGGTGGTGCTTTACCTTGCGTATAAGAAAAAGTGGCGTCCAAGCGAAGAAGAAGAAGAAGACGACGACGACTTAGTCTTTGATCTTTCCATGGATGATGAATTTGAATGAGGTACTGGACCAAAGAAGTTTTCCTACAAAGAATTAGTTTCTGCAACGAATAACTTTGCCGAGGAAAATAAGCTTGGACAAGGAGGGTTTGGTGGGGTTTATAAAGGATATTTAGGAGACCTGAATTCCTATGTTGCTATTAAGAGAGTTTCAAGGGGATCTAAACAAGGGATAAAGGAGTATGCATCTGAAGTAAGGAGTATCAGTCGGCTCAGGCATAGGAATTTGGTGCAACTAATTGGTTGGTGCCATGAGAAAAAGGATCTTCTTCTAATTTATGAGTTCATGTCAAATGGCAGTTTGGATTTGCATCTTTTCAAAGGTAAAAGCATGTTAACATGGATGGAGAGGTACAATATTGCTCGAGGACTAGCATCAGCACTTCTATACTTGCATGAAGAATGGGAACAATGTGTTTTGCATAGAGACATAAAGTCAAGCAATGTCATGTTGGATTCAAATTTAAATGCAAAGTTAGGGGATTTTGGCTTAGCTAGGCTAGTGGACCATGTAAAAGGAACACAAACCACGGCTTTGGCCGGGACCATGGGCTACTTGGCCCCTGAATGTATTATGTCGAGTAGGGCCAGTAAGGGATCAGATGTATATAGCTTCGGAGTTGTAGCTTTGGAGATCGCTTGTGGAAGAAAACCAGTTGAACCCAAGGCAAAGGAAGATGAAACTATTTTGTTAGAGTGGATTTGGGAGCTTTATGGAACAAGAAATCTTCTCAAGGCAACCGATACTAGATTTTGTGGAGATTTTGATGAGCAGCAAATGGAACGATTAATGGTTGTTGGACTTTGGTGTGCTCATCCAGATTACAATGCTAGGCCGTCAATAAGAAAAGCCATTCATGTGCTTGATTTTGAAGCTGCGTTACCCGTTCTCGAACCAAAGATGCCAATGCCAACCTATCTTACCCCTCCAATTCTTGCATCAACATCTTCAACTAGTAATTCAGAAGACCACCACGCTCAGTCATCAAGCCCCGGTAGCTACACCGGTTCTTCACAGTTCACAACATATTCTGCGGCGTATACATCTACTCAATAACTTCTATACTCCTTTTTTCTAAAATTTGTTCTACTTTCCTGATAATAATAAGTATTGTGGGATGGGGTACATGTTCATAATTGAGTTCAAATATTAAAGAAAAAATGATAGCATATATACTCTTTTTTATATGGGTGCATATAAACTCTGTTTGTCCTGACCCATAAAATTATAGTGATTGTGATGGTGCTACGTCTCCTATATATGTTTGTGTTGTTACGAGAATATAGGGACTAAAGCAAACGTTAAAAATTTCTAAATATATGTAACAATGTCATAATTAGGTTCCAAGTTTAAGAACCAAATGTGCACATAAGGGGAGGGGAAAAAAAAAAAAAAAATCTTTTCGTGGTACCATATTCTATCAATTCATCATTATCATGTTGGGCAAACATTAGAGATAGAATCTTTACAAAACTCTAGCTGCCAGAAAAGTTTAACAGCCTAGAAATAATTGAAAAATCAAAATGGAAGTGGAAAATGTTCTCGACTATAGTTAGGAATCTTTATTCGGTTTGCAGGTAGAAATTTTGGAATATTTGCCCACAAAAGATTGGGGTAGGTAAGGTTGTATTTGAAAGAAAAAATTTTAAATAACAACATTCAAGTTGTGAACTTCAGTCCGGCTTGAGTATACGATGATAATTAATATCTTTATACTAGTATAGTTTGACAATAATTTGGTAATGATACTTATTGTGACCATGTTAAGGTGTGGCATTAATAGTACTGATGATAATGACTAGGGGTGGAAGTCACTAGGTAGTGGTCATGGACCGAAAAGACAACCAAAAACCAAAAAAGAAGGGGCGGCGGGATTTGGAAAATGACAGATATTAATAATTAAATATAATACTTATAAAAAAATAAAATAAAATAAAACTAAACAGTATATGCCGTGATAAGTTAAACTTGTTCATGAAAAAAAAAAAAAAAAAGGAAAGGGAACTTAAACTTGAGACAGTACAGAAGGTACTGGAGTGCTATTATTCACAACATTTGCTTGATAAATACTGAAAAAACAGCAATTATAGAATTTGTCGTGACTTGTCGAAGAAGCTCTAGAAATTTGAGTGATTTGACAAGCAAGTTTAGAGGAGAGAGAAGGTTTAAATTGAACTATTTTTAAAGCATAGATTTCTATAAAATTTAGCAGTTAAAAAATATCAGCTACTCATGTTATCATTAAACATCAATCTATTGTTTATCAAGCTTAAGTCCAATCCTCAAAGATAAAGATAGAAATGATAGAGTTGTAAAGATTATGATAAGATTGAAATGATCATTTTTGCTAATTTTTAGATGAAGAAAGCATCACAATCTGATCCTTAGAGAATTTATTTTTAATTCAAATTCATCTTCTCTATAGAATTATTCTAATATTTTTCATAATTTAGAAAGAAAAAAAAAACGTCAGTGTTAATTGTTAAATCTCACACACCTCTCTCTCTCTCTCTCTCTCTCTCTCTATATATATATATATATAAAGAAATTGTAATTAATATTGCTTAATCTTCTCTCTATAAAAGTAATCTTAATACTAAATAAGGTATAGACAGAGAAGAAAAAAAGCTTTTGAATTAATTTAGTTAGTGTGGCAAGTAATAAATATTTACTAATGACATGGACAATTGACTTTTACAACCGTTGGATCTCATAAAAATTTATAGTCTAAAAAGAAAAATTATTCACTACTTCCGAACTACCATAAATGCATACTTTCTCATCTCACATAAATTATGGGTCCCACCACGAATTTAATTAGTGAGACTCATAATTATGTGAGATGAGGGATTATACATTTGTGATACTCCAGAGTACTCAATAATTTCCCTTTGAATAGATTTAAATATTTTAGTTTTTAGTTTTGGCTTTTAGACAACCGTTAGAATTGAAAACAAAAAGAGAAAAATCTTACGGCTATGATTGAAATGAATTTTAGTCAAATTTATAATGTGCAATTTGCATTTTAACCTTAAATATTTGTTAAATCAATAAAGAAATACATGTGTTTTAAATTTTATTGATCTTAACAATTTATACTCTTCTTTTTCAATGTCACGTAATATAATCGAAAGAAATCTCCAAATGTTATAACACATGAGTATTATACACGAACCACAGAAATAATCAAGATCATACCAAGATGCAACTCTTACTTTTTATTCATAAAAAAGATACATAGACCACTAACATACTTATATTAACGCACATTACATTTATTTATCTCAGAAAATGTCCTCCTAATTCCCATTTTTAGGTCATAGATGGGGAAGTGGGATGCTTAATGTAAGGCCGGTCGCCAATGAAGTTCCCAGGGGGATCATAGTTGCAAGTAATGAATGTCCCTCCATTGGTGCAACGCACTTTAGCACATCCTATACGAAGTGATTTGGCCCAAACCACCTGAGTATAGTGGCCGCACTCCCCACCAATACAAGAATTAGAGTTGTAGTCATAGTGGGGCTTCTCAGCTACCCATAGATTCACACCATCTTTGATTGATAGATCACCGCTGCCCCATGAAATGTTTTCACCATATGGTCCACCGGAGTGCACAAGCTTGCAATCGCCAATACGCTGATTAGCATAGTTTTGTGCATAAGCTGCTACTTTGTTATCCCAAGTCAGAGGTGGATCTCCCACCTGTGCACGAGCTGCATTCTGGGAACTGAGGTAGTCTTGTATGGAGCTTTGGGCATGGGAGAGATGGACTAGGGATAAGCCCAAGAGACATACTAGAACTAGTACTAGTTCTATATTACACAACCCCATTTTAGTTTGTGACCTACAATGCGAAGTAAAATGTCAAGTGATTGGTAAGAAGTAAGGTACGTAGTGAGGGAGTATTTATAGGGATATAGTGTTAAATGTTATTTGATGATCTTTGGCAAGTAACACCTTAAGGGATTAGAAGGACCAAAATAACACCTCAAATAGTCATTAATGGACATTATTATGGTTATATCTTTATATAGAAGTATACATTCAACCATTTAAAAAAAAAAATACATACAACCATTAGGTAATTATTATGATTATATGTATGGAGCTATATATTCTTCCATTTCAGGAAATTAAAATAGCCTAAATATTATGTACAAAGATTTTAACGGAGGATTTAAATATTAAAAAAATAATTTTAAATTATATATATAATAATAATAACATGTAAAATTGTGAGACTTCCAAAATAAATGTGGTTGTACAATTACATGGAAATAATAATGCATTTTGTTGCACACAATGAGCCCAATTGTTCCCAATGTGTTTGGTTGTGGTTTCATATCATGCCTCGTTGCTATAAGGTCAATGCCTCCCCCTCCTTCCTTTACTCTACTCCCCTCCTTTTTTAAACATCCAAACAGGCCATTAATTGTGATCAAACATTGCCTTGCATCAATGATAGACCTACACTAGGGTAGAGGGGGGCCATGCCCCCCCCCCCCCCAAAAAAAACTAATATATGCATATAACCTAAAAAAAAATAGTATACAAAAAATTAAGATTTGCCCTTATATATATATGGACTAAACAAAAATCACGCACAAAATAAGAAACACTTATTTTGTATGTTATACTTTATTGATGTGTTTTATAATACAAAAATGTTAAAAAAAATACTTATTTTGTATGTAATATTTTGTTGAATATGAAATAGATGTTAGTTTTTATTTTCATAAATTTTTTTAAGTTTTAAGCTATGCCCCCCTCCCCGGGCACGAATCCTGGTTCCCTCCCTGCCTTGCATCGACCTGAAGTGTGTCGGGTTACATCTACTAACATCAGTTAGCACTAGTCTAGGGACCTTGACAAAGCTTCAAAGTGCCGCGTTTAAATTTTAAACGGTTGAAAATAAGGATTCATTAAAAGCACGTCTATTAATTATTACATCTCACATAAATATGATAATTGCATGGTTATTGAATCCAAATTTTGAGAAATTATACAGTTCTCGTGATAAAATACGCTATTTGTCCACCATTCCACTAAAAAATCTTATATGTTTAAAATTATTGAGTAAAGAGTTAGTTTCTGTTTTTTTTTTAAAAAAATTCTAACTTAGCAATTTTATGCATGTAAGAGTTTTAAGTAAAATGATAGATAAATGACATAGTCCACCACAAGAATATTATAATTTCTCTCAAATTTTTAACCTGACTCCTACACCAATAAAATCATAATGCACAAACAACCATATATACCTTCTTAATTTACTCCCGTAATACATACGTGAGAAATCTTTATTGTCCCATCCATGGTGTCGTTTCAATTACTAGGAAAAGAAATTTACAAGGAACAAATTACAAGATCTAAAAGTTTAATCCAGGAAGCATTTGACCTTTGCACATGCAGTTACTTAATGGTGCGCTTAGAATTAATCCAGCATTGAAGAACAAGTGAACAACCACCTCAAAGTTTTTCTTTCTTTTTTTTTTTTTTTTTTTTTTTGAGAAACAACAACCACCTCAAGTTGAAAGAAATTACATGCAAAATCATAGAAATATATTACTCTTACTTTTGGAAAAATTACATTTTACCATCCTCAATTATACCTCAAATTATGCTTTGCAATCTAAATTTTTTGAATGCATGTTTTAAACCATAAATTATGACTTAAATTATATTTTCCAACCCGATGTTAAGTTTGCCATTAATTTGAATGGAAATCTAAAGTTTAGGTGCAAAGTGTAATTAGGGGTATAGTTTAAGGTGGTAAAGTGTAATTTCCTATTTGTTTTATGGGATTGAGAAAAGAGGTAATTGGGTTTATTCAAAAAATGTCATACTTTTCATCCAAAGTTAACAACAAACTTAATGTTGAGATGTAAAATGCATCAATAGTCATAATTTAGGGTGCAAAATGTCGATTCAAAAAGTTTATGGTGCAAAGTTGAATCTAGAGTATATTTTAGAGTGCTAAAGTGTAATTTCTCCATTACTTTTTATTGATCATCACAATGGATACGTACCATGTAGGCCACAAATAAATATCATCTATTCCATTTTTTTTTCTTCTATTTTATGTTTTATCAATTGTAATATGATATGCTTCTGATTAATGCTTCATCAACTACCCCTTACATAATTGCACTGTTTGATTATGTATATCCATACAAATGTTTGATGGTATGGTTGGTTAATAGGTTAATTAGATTAATTCTACATTAATTAATAGTTAATTAGCCTTAATTAATCAAGTCAAAATTAAAATTTGGGGGTCACTACCTAATTTAGTAGGTTTGAACTTTCAAAGTGATTGGTGGAGAAATAAGGTATGCATGAGGGGGTATTTATTTATGAGAAGTGCTATGTTTATAACATTTTATTACAAACTCATGGGTAGAACTCACTCTTGAAAATCGGCTTCCAAGGGGAGGGTTCTCAAGAGCTTATAAACGCATAATTAAGCTTACACTTAACCAATGTGGGACACTAGAGTCATAACATACCACCATGTTCCACAATCGACATCCACGACAGCTCACTCTAGCGACACTGACTCGTTGGTAGCTTTTTCTCTTTTGGGTGGCTCCACTCAACTATTAGTAATTTTAATCCAGCCTCTAGATCACCTCTTTTGAGATCCGACCACAAAGCTGCACCTCATTTGATCTCATGCTCAATGAGCTACACCCAATTAATCAGAGTGATGGTTGGCTCTAATACCAAATATTACAAACTCATGGGTAGAACTCACCCTTGAAAACCGGTTTGCAAGGGGAGGGTACCCAAGAGCTTATAAATGCATGGTTAAGCTCACAATTAACAAATGTGGGATACTAGGATCATAACAAATTTTCATAATATTTTCCAAGTAGCTTATCAACTAGTAAAGTTTCTAATGGTTGAATAAGAGATCTGAGGTTCAACCCCGGCTTACACCAAAAACCGATTGGTGTCTTAATCTGATGATAAAGAGCTATCATCAAGAACAGAAGTCATAGGTTGAAATTTTCTCAAGAAAAAAAAAACAATACTTTCACAACAAATTCTACATGGTAAATTGTTATTAATTCAAATTTAAACTTATTACTAAAATTACTTTTTTATCTACCCTTAACAGTCAATAAAAACTTGCTACTTAAGATTTGTTATGAAAATATTATGAGAACATTAGAAGTCATGGTAGAATGTTCAAAAACACAACGTGAAAAACGTTAGAGGAACTAGACAAAAGCAACCCTTAAGTAGAACTTACTAATGACTAAACAAGTATAATCGTTTGTTTGTAAATGACATATGTTGCCTGCATGCATGGATGTCATATAAGTTGTTAGTATGCTCCTACATCAAATTTAATACATAAACAATTAAAATTTATTATTTTATAAAGAAAATGGTTCTTAATTTCTTATTATTTTAATATTTTGCAAGTATGGAGGATACAAAGAAGCAATGTAATATATATATATATATACACACACACACACCACTATTATTTGTATCATGTTATAAATAGTGTAACTCTTAATTTTACACTAATAGATTTTACACATGCCAAATTGTATATCAATAGGATGTTATTTACTATTTGATCTATTAACTCATTTTAATGGACAATTTTGAAGTAAAAATAATTTGAAACTTAAAACATTATATAAATGAGATATCTATCAATCTTAGATTTTCTTGAAAATTTGCATAATGTAATTCAAAGATGGATTTTACAAAATACAAATTTAATTAAAATTTATTAAACGGAATAAAATTGGCAAAAATTACACTAGATGTAATTTGAATCTAAGTTGTAGTTCGCTAAATTTGTACCATGTCATTAGAAAGAGCTTAACGAGGCACATTTATTTATTGTCACTCACTAATTATGTATGAGTGATGCATTAATTATTATAAAAAAAAAATAGTGATGCATTAATTAGAAACAGCGAGGGTTTAGTCGTTGGCTCTTTGTCTCAACAACTATCACAGGACTTTCAAGCCACTAAGGTCGAGATTTTTGCAACTATGCACTAGAGTTTGCTCTGGAGATTGGCATAACAGATGTTATACTGGAGAGAGACTCTGAGCTGGTGATTAAGTCATTGGGTGACCATGTCTCATCTATGACCTCTTATGCAAATCTTTTGAATGATGCTAATTTTATATTTCTAGATATTTTTCTCAGTCATGTTACTCTCATACTAGGAGGGAAGGTAATAAAGTTGCTTATGGCCTTGCTCGACACGCTGTTAATGTCTCAGAATTTTTTAGTGTGAGTGGAGGATGTTTCATTATAGTTTTTTTTTTTTTTTGTAATGCAGGCTGATATAGTTGATTTACCTTAAGTTTCGTTTGGGAGTTCATAAAAGAATGGAATAAAATGATCATAAGGAAATGGAATGGAATCTATTTAAGCAAGGAAAAGGAATAGAAAAGAATGGAATGAAATGAAATTAAGTAATCTTGATTTGATATTTTAAAATAAAGGAATGGAAAAGAATGAAAATAAATGGAATGTCAGTAATCTTGTTTGGAAGTAACATAGAGGGAATGGAATAGAATAATTTTATAAAAATATTACTATCAAACCCCTGTTTTAAAATAAATGGTGGAATATGTAGGGGTATTTTGGAAGTTTTAGTAAAAATTTAATTAAATCTAATTTCATTCCCTCCCATTCTTCCCAATTTTAGAGAAAATGAAAATTTGATATTTTAAGTGAATAGAGAGGAATGAGAGTTCCTTCCTACCCATTTCATTCCCCCCTCCTCCACTTAAACTCTTAAATAATGGAATGAATTTTCAATTCCCTCCATTAAAACTCTCAAACAAGGGAATGGAAGAATATTCTAAAATTATTATTTTTTCATTCCATTCATTTTTATTTCATTTCATTCTCTTCTCCCAAACGAAGGCTTAATAAAAATCCACTCATGTTTTTTTGTCCAAAAAAAAGTGACGCATTAATTATTTATATAAAATGAAATTTTTGTATTTATTTTCTAAAATTTATGTGGAAAACAATTGATTAGGATCATAGTATTCCTGCTTAAGTTTCATTATTTTGACAGCAATGGAAACAACTTCAAACCAAAAGGGAAAAAACACATTTACGAACATATGAAATTATTAATTTAAAATTTGTGTGATTAGTTTAGTGAAAATAATTAAATATTTATCAATTAAATTAAGAAATTAATTTCTATTCTGAACTATATTAATCTTAACAATTTATACTCTTCTTTTCCAATGGCATGTTATACATGTATTAACGCGCATTACATTTATTTGTCTTAGAAAATGTCCTTCTAGTTCCCCGTTTTAGGTCATAGATGGAGAAGGGAGATGCTTAATGTAAGGCCGCTTGCCAAATTAGTCGCCAGGGGGATCATAGTTGCAGACAATGAATATCCCTCCATTGTTGCATCTCACTTTAGCACATCCTATATGAAGTGAATTCGCCCAAACTACTTGAATATAGTGGCCACTCTCCCCACCAATACAAGAATTAGAGTTATACATAGGGATGGAACCAGGATTCAAACTTAAGGAGGTGAAGTTCTTTGTAAAAAAGATTTTAAAAAATTGAAATATTAATACTAGAGGTTGACAACGATACATTATTAGCATTAATATTATAATTATTTGGATTTTTATTTTGAAAAAAAAAATGAGAATTTATAATCAGGAGTTTTGTAAATCAATTAGCACATCCTAATATTTTCAAGGTTTGACCAAGATTAGTCCGATTCTTTATTCTATCGATATTATAAATTAAAAAAAAATTATGTATTCTTTTCACATAATTTTACAACTAATAACTTCATAATGCTATATATATAGTTAAAAGATTCTTAAAAAAAAAAAAAAAACAAAAACAAAAAACTTTAGTTAAAAGTTCAAATCTATGTCAAGCATTATATTAATAAAGCAGATAAAATAATGGTTAATAAATATCATGCACTAATATTCAACGAAGTATAGGGTAAGACAATTATTGGTGTCTTGGAAAGGTTGAGATTATTTCCTTTGAAAAATTGCAAGTTTGAAAAAATAGTAAAAAGAAATTAAAAGAGATTTATTAAACAATCACATGATAATAGACGATAACTTTGAGTCATACATGTCCTACCGAGACAGAATTTGTAACTTGAAATCCTCTTGCCGAGCAAGCAAAGATTTACCTCCGTGGAAAAGATGATTTATTCGAATCAACATGATAGTCCAACTACATTACATTGCATTGCCAGAATCCATGTTGTATATTTGAAAGAGGTTGACCTCCTTGCTTTTCTCATGTTACAATCCCCTTCCTGCGGAGCCCCCTTTCTTCTCAGTCCACAGAGAAAAAATGGAGGACTAGTGCCAACAGTTCATCACAGAAGAAAGGACTCCCTGAGCTGGGATCGCTAACTAATACTAATATAATAGAAAAGAGTTGTCTAACTAAGTAAATAATAAAGTTTTTCCTGTCATTAAATTAATTTAGTTAAGTCACAAAATTTATTACCAATAGACTAATCTCACACATGCTTTGGTGGCAGTTTAGGTAAGGCATAAAACAATAAATTATTATTGTTTCACACATGCATTAGCATTTATGCACGCATGTCAAGTCTGTCCCAATGTTAATAAAACATTAAAAATAAAAATAAAAATTCTACCATTCAAAAAATAGATAAATGTTTTTCTACTAGTTGAGTTAAGGACACCAACTGATCCAAGCTGTTGCTGATTAACTGGTGTATGGATGGAGCAATCAGCGGCATAAGAATTGTCTCTATGACTATGAGGTGGAGTCATTTAAAAGGGGCATATCTCAAATAAGAGGGAAAATTTTGTTAAAGTTATTGGATTTTTGTGATTTGTTTTGCTAGGATTTGTAATTAATTTGTTGCTATTATTTTTGCTTAGACTAGATTTATGATTCTACCTTCTTTAGAGAAAAAAAAAAAAAAAAAAAAAGACCAAATTTATGATTTGTCTAAAGATTTTTCTTATTGTTCGGATATGTTTTTTTTTTTTTTTTTTTTTTTAAAGATTTTTCTTGTTATCTATTTTTGAGATTTACGGGTCAGCCTATCAATTTTTTGGGTAGGCGGGTCAAGTATATAAATTTTAGAGCTAAAAGTAAAATTTTCTTGTAAATATATATACCATGGAATTTTTTTTCAAAGGTTTGGTCGTGGGGGAGGGGGGGGGGGGGGGGAGCAATAGTAGGGCTTCTCAGCCACCCATAGATTTGCGGCTTCTCTACCTGAAAGGTCATTGCCACCCCCTGTAATGATTTCACCATATGGTCCACCGGAGTGCACAAGATTGCAATCGCCAATATGTTAATTAGCATAGTTTTGTGCTTATGCTGCTACTTTATTATCCCAAATCAGAGGTTGATCTCCCACCTTTGCATGAGCTACATTCTATACAATAAGGTAGTCTTGTATGGAGCTTTGGGCATAGGAGAGATGGACCAGGGTTAAGCCCAAGGAAAATTCAAGAGCTAGTAGTGATATCTTAGACAACCTCATTTTAGTTTGTGACCTAAAATGCAAAGTAAAATGTCAAGTGATTAATGGAAAAATAAGGTATGTGCGTAAATTAAAGGGGTATTTACAGGGATATAGTGTTAAGTGTTGTGTGGTAAGCTTTTACAAGTAGATTAAAGGGACAAAAATTCCCCTTTAGTAGTTAGTAATAGGCATATTATGATTATATTTTTATATGGAAATATATATTCTACCATTTACTTAATTATTACCTCTCTCTCTCTCTCGAAGCAAAAGAGTCCACCATTGGGTCATATGCATGGAAGAGTATACTAAGTGCACAAGATGTTATCCGTAAGGGGATGGTTTGGTAGATAGGGAATGGTCAATCTGCCCGAGTGAAAGAAGATAGATGGATCCCTAAACAATGTAACAGAGCACTCATCTCTCAGCGGCCTTCAATCCAAAATGGAACTAAGGTCAGTTCCCTCATCAATCAAGAGCTTGGTATTTGGAAATTTGACCTGTTGGAACAATTGTTTTTGCTCCATGAAGCTTGAAGCATTTTGGGTATTCCCCTCAGCCCAAGAATGCCTCCTGATCGAATCATATGGGGCCTTACCCCCTCTGGTTGTTTCACAACTTCTAATGCCTACAAACTATTAGTTTCTTGTGATTCTTTTAACACTGCAGGTAGCTCTGACTTAGGGTCTCAAAAGCTATTTTGGAAAGGAGTGTGGAATATGTGAATTCCTAATAAGATCAAGCATTTTGCTTGGCGTGCTTGTAACAATGCTTTGCCAACTATGGTTAATCTTCATCGACGACACATCACTCCAAATGACACCTGTGAGATATGCAAGGAACAGCCTAAAAATCAAATTCATGCCTTATGGTTGTGTAAAGAAGTTAAAGCGGTGTGGGGCAATTTCTTGTGGGCTCACCACTCTACAACATTGCCCCCCTCCAGCTTTTCAGAGTTACTAGCAACCTTCTTACAGTTTCACGAGGACTTTAGAAAAGAATTTTTATTCTGTGTGCTTGGTGTCTCTGGAATCGTTGCAACTCCTTACGGCTTGGACTGACAGCACAACCATTGGCTAGCATTATCACTACGGCAGGTAGAATGCTCCAAGAATATATACCTTGATGTTTAGGTTCTGATCCCAGATGCTCCTCCACAAATGACCCAGCAACAATGGCATCCCCCTGATCCTCCAAACTACAAGGCAAACTTTGATGTGGCAGTCTTTAAAGCCACAAATTCTGCAGGTATTGGTTTCATTATCAGAGATCATGAAGGTGAGGTGATTGGAGTTTTATCTCTTTCAATTCATCTTTCTCAGTCAGTTGATGAGTTGGAAGCACTGGCTTGCCGTAGGGCAATTCAGTTTGCTTGGGAAATTGGTTTAAGAAGAGTTGTATTTGAAGGTGACTCAACAACAGTCATTCAAGATATTACTCGCAGGGATTCTGATTTTCTGCTGTTTGGGAACATCATTGATGATATTAGACATCAAGTTTCTGCTTTCCATTTTTTTGATATTTGTCATGTTAATCGTAGTTGCAACATTTTGGCTAATGCGCTAGCTAAAAGGGCTAAACTTAGTGAGGGGATGTAGGCATGGCTAGAATGCCTACCTGCTGATATTTCCCCCCTAGTCCTCTTTGATGTACCTTGAGTATTTTTTGTTGTTGAATAAAGCCCAGGCTGATCCCGGTTTGGTTTCTCCAAAAAAAAAAAAAAAACTCTCTCTCTCTCTCTCTGTATTTATTGTTTCTCACCTCATTAATAACAGTGCACGTAATCTCAGATAAAACAATTATAGAAAAATTAAGATGAACAACTAAAAAATGAACGAGAAATTCATTAAAAAAAAATTGCATCAAAACTAATTAGAAGAATAGATTTCAAGTATTAAAAAAAAACTATCATTTAACTATATAAAAAGGCTTTAATTAAAATGTTGCCTTAGGCCCCAAAATCTCTTGGGCCAACCCTGTTAAACCCTTGAATTTGAATAATCTTTTTTTTTTTTTAGAGAGAGTTTTAAACTATGACGTTTACTTCTGAAGATAGCTCTTTATCATCAAACCAAAACATCAATTGGCTTTTGGTGTATATAGGAATTGAACCCTAAATCTATTATTCAATCATTAGAGATTTTACCAGATGAGCTAACTAGAACCCACTTGAATTTGAATAATCTAAAATGGATTTTAGTCAAAGAGTAAACGGGATTCTTTTTTTTTTTTTTTTTTTTTCATTTTTATTAGAAATTTCAATGGCTAGGGAAAGAGATTTCGTCTTAACCAAATTGTGAAGCTCATTGCTTAAGGAGCTAGATTGTTATTCATTTTAGATCAAACATTGAGGAAATTCATATCAAATGCTTTTTTTTTCTTTTTTCTTTTTTTATTTAACTCGCATTACATTCATTCTTCTTAGAAAATCACTACGAAAAAAAGTTCTATAGCCGCGTTTTAAAAACGCGGCTATAGCTCAAAAAAAACGTGGCTATAGAACAATTTGGCCTATAGCCACATTTTTTTAGGTTGTGTTTTCAATCGTGGCCTAAAACCCGTGACTATAGGCCTGGACCAACGGCCGCGTTTTCATAAAAACGGCTATAGGGGCCATCTATAGCCGTGTTTAAAAATGTGGCTATCGGTCACATGTTGACAAGTTCAAAGACATTTTAGCTGCGTTCAAAACGCGGCTATAGGTGCCAACTATAGCCGCATTTGAAAACGCGGCTTCAGCCCAGAACTATAGCCGCATTTAAAACTATGACTATAACCCTTGAATAGTTTTTTGAATTTGTCTATAGCCACGTTTTAAAAATAGACTTCTTCTTCTTCTTTTTCTTTTTTTTTTTTTTTTCTAGGCCAGATGGCAAATGCATTTATAAACGCTGCTATAAGTTTTACAAACACTACTATAAAAAACCTATCACACACATAATTCTAGCTTGTTATTCCTGCAAAATTCCAATTTGTTGCACGCAACAAAAAAAACAAGCCGGAATTTCAAAGGAATATCAAGCTAGAATTTTCTCAAACCTGTCACAATTGAAATCAAGCTTTAAGGAATACGGAAAATGGATTATTGTAAATCTTTAAGGAATATGCAGTTCAATACAGTAACAAAATGGAGGAAAGTTTAGGGTCCATTTCACACAAAAAAGTTGCAGCAAGCATCAACATATGATGGCAAGATACCTCAACTGTCTCTAACCTTCCTATGGCTATCCCGGATGCTTCTAGGGGTGCCTTACCATCTCCAAGCTCTTCTCTACAAGTGGGGCATTGGTTTTGTACCCTTTTTTTTTTACAGGTAGAACACAGTTTATGTCCATAATGGCACTACCAAATGCAATCTTATATAGCTTCTATACTTTCAATTGTAACCAACTTAGCAAACTATTTTCTTTTCTCTTTTATCATTGTAATCACCTAAGAGCACTAGGAAACAAACTCATCAAAAGCACCATAAACTTAAAAGCAATGCAAATTCCATAGAATACCCAATTCATGTTTCTTCCTAAACAACTAAGCATACTTGTCTATAACTAAAAGGAAACAAACTCATCAAAAGCAATACAAATTCCATAAAATACCCAATTCATGTATCTCCCTAAACAATTTAGCAAGCACGAAAAATGCTTCAAAAATTCCAAACTGTACACAAAAAAGTTTCCATAAGCCAACATAGCAACAGGAACAATTACAACTTGCCCAGAGTAAGTAACCAAAACAACATTAATGGAAGTAGTGTATCCTTCCTTGTTAGTTTGTTTTAGATTGTCAACAAGTTTGCCAAAGAAAGTTTGAACCGCAGCTAGTGATAGACCAATTTGCCAAAGAAATTTGGCTTTGCATGGTGACTAAAGCTAGTTAGATCTTGTAGGCTTCCTTCCAAACCCATGTTTTCTTAATCAATATAGAATTCACCTTGGCCTCAGATCAAGTTGCTTGTGGTACTTGTATCATATATCACCCGAAAGCCATATTTCATTTACAGCAAACTATGAACGTGTACTTGTATCATGTCCTTTACCAACTTAGCAAACTATTTTGTTTTCTCTTTTATCATTCTAATCACCTAAGAACACTCGAACTTCACTAGGAAACAAACTCATCAAAAGCACCACAAACTCAAAAGCAATGCAAATTCCATAGAATACCCAATTCATGTTTCTTCCTAGACAACTAAGGATACTCATCTTTTCTTTTTTTATAATTCTAACCAACTAGGAAGAGTCTATAACTTCACTAGGAAACTAACTCATCAAAAGCAATACAAATTCCATAGAATACCCCAATTCATGTATCTCCCTACATAATTTAGCAAGCATTTACTTCACTCATCACTCAGAAACAAACCCATGAAAAACATCATACACTCAAAAGCAATATAAATTTCATATCATTCCCAATGCATGTCTCTTCCTAGACAACTCAGCAAATATAAACTTCACTCATTACTCTTAAACAAGCCCACTCGAAAGCAATACAAATTCCATTAAAAGGAGGTCCAATGTTATTATCCTTAAGTAAGTGTTTAGTTGGGAGTGGGAGGTGGTTAGAGTGGCATTGGAACTGGTTCCCACGCTAGAAAATTTGTCCAGCAGCGATACTTCCTAGGCGATACTGAGCATCTTGGGACTCACCTTCCTGGGAAATTGTATTCCCCGACCATATAGGATCTTGCCTTCGCCATTCATGTCATAAATGGTTTTATCTCAGTTTTTGGGCTTTTGATGGGCGTCAAGGCTTGCCTAGGCTGAGTTCGTAGGCCCAACAGTACATACAATTGTGCACAATGTCCTAAGAACCAAGGTCCAACAAGTCCAAGGTCTTACACATGTGGCACCATTAAGATGAGTTTTTATGAACAATGGGCTTGAGGGGGAGTAACACCCCGTACACTAGGGATGTGAGAGTATGCGATGTAGTGTTTGAGAGTGACTCTAAGATTGTCGTTAATTCGTTACATAGTATAAGTGAACCTCCAGTTGCTATTGACAATACCATTTTGGGGATTAGAAATAAACTGCAGGATTTTAGACACGAGAGTATATCCCATGTTAAGAAAAACGGTAATTGCCCAACTTTTCTTTTGGTTTAGTATGACAAATACGTTGATGGTTATGTAATTTGGATAGAAGAAAATCATTATATATATATATATATATATATATATATATATATATATGTGGGAGAGTCCACATTGGGTATGTAAAGTGTAGTGCTTAAACAAAATTTGGGAGAGGCATCTCTTGTGATATGTTGGAGCAAAATCAATGCATTATCAGTTACCACACATTCATACATTTTGACCTGTATAAAAGCTTATTTTGAAGGAAAAAGTTTGACTACAAATTTGGTTGTTGTTAATTAATGATTAAAATTTCATTTAATATTTTTTAATTTGATGTGAATTTTGACAAATTTACCATTGAATAATATTTTCTTCTTATATTCTTCATACTTGAAAATTTTTCAAAAAACCAAAACTATAGTTATATCATCAATCAAATGTTGAAAATTCAAGTTTTTGTAATCTAGAATTATACATAAAAAGTAAGTTTATGAACCAAATAGTAAATAATATATTGACATGAAATTTGACATACATGTTAAGAACATTAAGAACATACAATTCAATGTTAAAATTTTAAAATATATAGCAATATTAATTCTTTCTCACGGGAGTTGTAAACCAAGTTATCTTGTGATCAAACATCATATTGCCTTCCATCGACCTAATACTAAGAGCATTCACATCAAGAATGCTAAAAAATATAGCATTTAGCATCTCAAAATACTACTTTATCAATTTTAACACCTCACTTTATAATATAACCAACATCAAAGGTTTTATATTTTTTAACACTTCATTAAAATATTATTTTATAATTATTTATTATTCTCAATCTCATCTATTCCTCCCTCTTTCTTTCTTCCTCTCTCTTTTGTACATGTATGTTCTCCAAAACAGAAACACCCAACCCACAGCAAACCCAACCCACTACCACTAGCCACCACCCCCGGCACCCATTGCCACAACCAACACTAACCACAACCTCAACCCCCAATCACAAACAAAAACAAACCCAAAACCAAATCACAATCTCAAAACAAATCACAAACCCAAAATCAAATCTCAAACTCAAACCCACACCCATTGCCACTGCCACCAGCCACCACGGCCACAACAGTCACAACCATCATCAACGATGTTGAACCCACTTATACCACAACCAACAAAAACCCACCCATCATAGCCAAATCCACAAAATCCAAACCCACGAAATTCACACAACTCAAACCCACAAAACCCAAAACAACAACCACCATTCCACGCTGATGACCCACAGACCTTCATGCCAATGATCCACGCCAATCTTCACACTGATCTCACCTAACACTAATGCCCACGCCGATGCCTTTGACTATCAACACATGGCAAAACACCCAACGACAATCAACAAATGGAGAGAAAATCTTCAAAGGGAGTCAATCTGAGCGCAAGATCTGCATGCCGATCTCCACACCGGTGCTAATTTAGAGCAGAAAAAAAAAGAAAAAAAAAAAAAGAAAAAAAGAAGAAGAAGCTTGATGTAAGAAAGAGGGAGACAGAGAGGCAGAGAAAAACAGAGAAAAGAATAGAGAGCTCAGAAAGAAAGAGAAAGAGAGAAAGGGTAGAGAGAATGAGAGAATAGAGGAAAGAGAAAATATTAAGATGAGAGCGCACTGTAGCAAGATGTCAAATTTTTTTACCATATGCAATCTTTGATAGAGTGGATTTTATGGTTATAAATGCTAAAAATAGCATTTTAACACTTATAGCATCGTTGATAAGAATGCTCTAACATGATTGGGTAATAGGGAGTAGGGGCCTTGACAAAGTTGCAAAGTGCCGTGTTAGAACGATTAAAAATAAGGATGCATTACAAGTAAATTATGACCACAAAGACAAATTTGGTGGGTGGTATATATCCCCTGCCGTGACAAATTTTCGTTGTCCCAACCAAGGTCTCATTTCATTTACTAGAAAAAATAATTTACAAGTATCAGATTACAAGAGTAAAAGTCTTTATCCAGGAAGCATTGATATTTGTTTAAATTCATTCTCCATAGATAAATAAATGTCTCCAATTATACCCCAATATGCAAATAAGATGAATTCCCACTAATAAAAGATGGATGGCTTTTTTTTTTTTTTTTTTGAGAATCAAAAGATGGATGACTTTGTAATTCATTTTATCCCTTTTCTCCTAAAATATAGCATAAGTATGAATAAAAATACTTTCATCCACTCTTAGTGTTTTAATCTATAGTCTACAAACTGCGTTATATCAAGTGCAAAGTGTATGATTCTTTTCCGGTTTTCAATTTTGATTATGTTATATCTTATATATATAAAAATAAATATAAATAAAAATAAAAAGGGGACCTGATTACTTTTTATGGAACAGAGAAAATGAACGTTGAGAATATATTGAAACACTAACAATATGATAGATTTTTATTATTTAATTATCATTAAGCACTTTTAGGTAATAGATGGAGATGCTTATAGTAACAGCTATATAGGTAGTGAAACATATAGCTCTTAGTAAGGCCGCTCGTTATTGTAGTTGCCAGGAGGATCATAGTTGCAACCAATGAATGTCCCACCATTGTTGCACCTCACTTTAGCACATCCAAGACGAACCGAGTTGCGCCAAACCACCTGAGTATAGTGACCACACTGCCCTCCAACACAAGAGTTAGAGTTGTAGTCATAGTTGGCTTTCTCGTCGACCCACATCTTCACTGCATCTGTGCCTGAGAGGTCAGCGCTGCCCCATGCAATGTTTTCACCATATTTTCCACCGGAGTGCACAAGATTGCAATCTCCAATACGCTGATTAGCATAGTTCTGTGCATATGCTGCTACAGTGTCATCCCAAGTCAGAGATGGAACTCCCACATCTGCACGGGCTGCATTGTGGGCATTAAGGTAGTCTTCTTTGGAGTCTTGGGCAAGGGTGAGATCGACTAGGGTTAAGCCCATGAGAAAAACAAAAGCAAGTGAAATTTTACACAAACCCATTTTAGTGCAAAGCAAAATCACAAGTGATTGTTGGAGAAATAAGGTTTGTGCATGAGGTATATATAGGGAATTAAGGATATACACAGTGATCATTTGGATCACGTCCACCTCCGCGTGTTTTGCATTTCAGCTTTTTTTTTTTTTCTTTGGACCAACGCCGGCTACACTATTCATAAGTGCAAATAGACAAATGGACAGTGTAAATAAATAAATAAACAGTATATTTTAGTGTGAATAGTAATTTAAAATTATTTTTTTATTATTTTTAGTTTTTAATTTTCAGCAAAATAAACCGTATTCAAAATTTCAAACTTACCCATAATGTGAAAAATGGTGTGATGAACATTGAAAGTAATGGTAGAATCAATGTTCAAAAGCACAACGCGAAAAACGTTGGAGGAACTAGAAGGAAAAAACAACCCTTGAATGGTATTTGCTAATGACAGAATAACTATAATGGTTGGTAGCATTATATATTATCTAAGTGGCTACCCGGATCTCAAGAAACAAATGCTGGTAGCAAACATTTTAATTTTGAAATTGAAATAACATAGTACCACGTCAAGTCGTAATTTTATAAGATATTCTTAAAAGGCAACTGATTAAGTATTTAATATATATTAAGTTCATTATTTTTTTTAATAAAAAAAAAGCTACATTTTCAAGAACAACAACAAACAAAATTATTTAATTACACATATTATTATAATTTATGTAATTCTGTTTTTATTTAAATTCTAATACCTCTGTATGTGCATGTGTGCATCACACAATAAGATAGAGAGAGAGAACAAAGACATGTTTGTATAAATAGTAAAATTCACATGGATCTAGAAAATATTGATTTACATTATTTTATTGTCATATATAATAAAATAACTTGGTAGTTGGTAAGTGTTTGTTCAAAATTTAAATATTTAATACAAGCAATGTTTAATACATGTTTGTTCAAGTATTTTCTGTACATGTATATTATTGAAAATATTTTTTAAAAATTTATAATTTTAATTAAAAAATTATTTCGAATTTTAATATTCGTTTTTAATATATTTTCACATAAAATATCATATAGTACGCATATTTTACTAACTATTTGTAAAGTCAATTGAATTAAATACTTTCAGTTGCTTACATATACATACATACAATATCAGATGTTATACATGTATGTATGTTTCTAAAGAAACCCCATTTGCCATACATACGAAAGCACTCTAAACTTTTTGTATAATACTTGTATAAAAATACTTTAACTTTACTAAATTTCAATATTTTTATTATATTATTTATTTTCTTTATATTCTATTAAGGTTTTCTATAATCTGAATAATTAGATTCTACTACTCATATATAATATGTATGCATGCATGAATGTATATTAGATTTTAGATGAACAAAAAAAAAAAATCATATTAAGTTATAATAATTAATATGATACAATAAATAAATTTTTTATTTTTTAGAAAAGTGACAAGGAAAATATGAAACATCAAACTCCTTCAATAACTTGTTATATGTATTTCTCGAAAACACAACTAAAAATTGAGGTGATGTATATTAAATTCTTATTTAGTTGATTTCTATTTAATATCTAATGAAATTATATTAAGATAATATAAGATATATTATTAAGTATTGCAATAGAATAAAATAAATAACTTTAACATCATATAACTATTCTTTTAATTAACCTAAAAACTCTCAACTCTAAAGGTTTTTTTTTTTTTTTTTTATGGAACTCTAGAGGATCTTGATTTAAGTTTTTCAGGCATATGATTTTTAAAAGAGTAATATTATGTTCACAACAATTAAACAACAAATTATAGGTGAAGTTATTATTGATAGGTAAAAAAGTAATATTAGTGGAGTCTTTATATTAGAACCAATAATAGTTTGTCACTTATAATTTTTTGTGAAAATATAATATAGATAGTATTACTCGTTTTAAAATGAGTCACTAAAATTTATAATTTTAAAAAATATAAAAAGTACTATAAATTTTACTGCATAAATAAATCTCACATTGGTGAGTTTTGAATGGTGAAAAAAAATGTGATGATCTGTATGAAAGTAAACTGAGGCAAATCGCAATCTACCATAGTTGTGAAAATCTAGCATAAATTACCTCACAGTCATTCATCAAAAAAATTACCTCACAGTCGTACTTTTTGACCAGCATAAAAGCTTACCTAGAAAGTCTGTCTAATAATTACATGGAAGTAACAGCGCATTTTCTTGCAGAAAATGAGCCGAGTTTGCTGGGACCAAACTTTTCTTAGTTGTTGGTTCAGGTTTCATACTAGAACTTGTTGCTATCTTGTGATCAGATCAAACATTGCCTTCTACCAACCCAAAGTGTGACGTGTTACACAGGCAAATCATGACCACCGGTATAGATTTAATATTCTCCAATTCTTTGTAGCTAATTTGGAACATTTCTCAAAAAATAATAAAAAAAAATTTTAAAAAAAAACTTGGAACATTTCGGGCCTTTAATACATAAGTTTAAAAACATATTTTTAATTTTTGAAAAATATTACAAATATTTTTACATACTTTTTTACCCACATGTATTTTTAAAAATTACAAATAACATTACCAAACTCTTTCTTTGTATTTGGATCAATCGATCAAGTGGTTTTTTAATAATAATAATAATAATAATCATCTTGTTTTACTTTTCTATTTTGGAACTATACATTTGGTGAGTCTAAAAAGCACATCATTATCCAAGACTTAAAAACGGTCAGGTCAATTCGCACACACACATTCAACCCAAAGTGTGACGTGTTACACAGGCAAATCATGACCACCGGTATAGATTTAATATTCTCCAATTCTTTGTAGCTAATTTGGAACATTTCACAAAAAATAAAAATTGAAACAAAAAAAACTTAGAACATTTTGGGCCGGTTTAGTATATATGTTTAAATACATATTTTCAAATTTTGAAGAATATTACAAGTATTTTCACATACTTTTTTATTCACACGTATTTTTAAAAATTATAAACAACGTTATCAAACTCTCTCTTTGTATTTGGATCAATCGGTCTAGTGGTTTTTTAATGTTAAATTAATAATAATAATAATAATAATCTTGTTTTACTTTTCTATTTTGGAACTATATATTCGGTGAGTCTAAAATGCACATACTTGTCTGTTAGGTCGTTATCCAAGACTTAAAAAAGGTCAGGTCGATTCGCACAGACACACCCAAAAAAAAAAAAAATGGTCGGGGTCAATCGCTAACCACCAATCACGGAAAACTGAGTGATTATAGACCTAGGACATAGCCATGTGGATGTGACTGACTTTTTTTCCTTCTACATGGTCCATACATTTGTGAATTGGCGGATATCTACTTCTTCTTCTTCTTCTTCTTCTTCTTCTTTTACCATTTTTTAATTATGAGATTCATTCCTTTTTAATTTTTAGTTAACGAATCAAGTTATTAATTTATAAAATTGAACGAGAGAATAATTATAGTCCCGAAAAGGAAAATTAAATGCACTACTTTTGAAACTAACATCCCCTTCTTCTTTTTCTTTTCTTTTTTTTAGTGGGAAACAAAGGCAAACATCACGTTCTAAAGGGCCCTAGGCTACACGCCACTTTGAAAAAGAGACAAGAATGCGTGGTGGGTACAACGAAAATATCTCTTTTTCTTATCTCACTTGAAAAAGTTAAAGAATACATGAGCGATGATGGCAGCCCAATTTTATTTTTTTCTCTCCTTATTTTCAGTTGAAAAAGTTTGCTAATTTTTCAATAAACTATGGCTACAAGTTATGGTATCAAACCATAGACACATGTGAAGGGAAAAAAAAAAAAAGGAAGAGATATTTAATAAAATATTCAACTTTAAAAAAAGGAAAAAAAAAAAAAAAAAAAAAACCTACTTAAAAGTTTTGTATGAAACTTCTATAACTTTGAGAGAAAATCTCGAAATTATGAGGAATATTGTGGTTATTTTAGATATTTTTATCATTTCAATATTTTTCGAGGAATAATTCTGTTACTTTTGTAGTTTAGGATCACTCAATATATTGGGTAGGTGGAGCATGATGTTCAATTTTATAAGGGTATTTTGGTATGTAATTTTCAAGATTTTACTAAAATTTCTATCATTCGGAGCTTTTAATTTAGATATAGGTGGAGCATGATGTTTTATCTGATGCAAAGCAAATAACCTTACCTAGGCTTAAAATATTGTGAATCCTCTTGAAGAAAGAGAGGGATTTTCAAAGTACGTTATAGGGGTGGTGTTATTTTGAAGGAGAAAAATGAAGATTTTGAGTTTCCGAGATAGAAGAGCACTTTCTGTTACGTTGAAATCGTTTCACTCCTTCAGACCTTAGAGCGAGTATTTTACTTGATCAAGAGAAAATGGTTTTATTTTACTGAAATTTTCGACCAATCCAAATTCCCAAAAATAACAAATACATATAAAAAAAATTACGTGAAAACAAATGAACCACAGAAAAATTCTGAAGTCCATGAATTGGCATATCAATTTGTTGGGTAAATTTTTTTTCCAATTTTTGGTAAAAGGAAAATGATAAGAAACTTCTTGTGTCCACGCTACACATCAGCCTTAGGCAGATTTTAAGTCATATCACTATGAACTGGACAAATTTGTTTCAAATTTCAAGGCGAAAATGGGCAAATGCCCATTTTGCGCAAAAAAAAAAGGGCAAATATCTCATTTCTCAAACTAATTAAGGAAATATCCTTCTTTTGAAACTCGATTTTCTCAAAATCGAGTTAAAAAAAAATTCTAGAACCCTATAGTGACGTTTTAAGGAGCCTATAGCGACGTTTTAAGGACCTATAGTGCCGTTTTGTAACTCAAGTTTCATGAACTCAAGTTCCATGCAAGTTTTTCTTCTTCTTTTTTACCTATAACCCGATTTTATGAAGCTCAAGTTCTAAAACGCCACTATAAACTTCTTAAAATGTCGTTATAGGCTCCTTAAAACGTCACTATAGG
This sequence comes from Castanea sativa, assembly GCF_040712315.1. NCBI lineage: Eukaryota > Viridiplantae > Streptophyta > Magnoliopsida > Fagales > Fagaceae > Castanea > Castanea sativa. The sequence continues at coordinate 23,918,951 of NC_134019.1, read as the reverse complement.
GCTTAACTCGATTTTGAGAAAATCGAGTTTCAAAAGATAAGCATTTCCCTAATTAGTTTGGGAAATGAGGCATAATGCTGTTTTTTTTTTTTTTTTTTTTTTTTTTTTCTCGAAAAGGGCATTTGCCGATTTTGGCCCAAATTTCAGTAAACACACAAAAGGCATGCATCATTCTTAAATTAAAAACTTCATGCACTACAATGACCAGATATTATTTAGTTTATTATATATAGATTTTTATTTTTATTTTAGATAGTATATTACAACTAAATAAGTTTTCAACCCCAAACTCGCTTATTAAAAGGATTTGAAAACTAGTCAATATTCTTTGTTTCCTCCATGATCTCTTGCTTGATTCGTTCTCATATTTTTTAAATTCCCCTTCTCTGTGTTTCACCTCTAATCCACTAGGGGTGGCAAAATTTGACACGACCCGCGAACCCGACACGACACGATACGAAATTAGCAGGTTATGGGTTGAGGCTTAACGGATTCGTGTCATATTCGGGTTGACACGACTAACCCGTTTAATAAATGGGTTGGGTTAGTGTTGAACACATAGAACCTGTTTGACCTGTCTGACCCGTTTAATTAAATGATATTTTACCAATATACCCTTCAAACTCTAGGTATATAAACTTATTAGTTGTTGTGATTTATTTTCTTTGACATATTGTGATTGATTATTTGTGATATTGGGATATGCTTTAATTTTGAATGATTATTTGTGATGCAGTTACTCGTTAGTTCTGAATTTTATATTAAAAATATTTATTTGTTTATTTTTTCATTAATTTTTATTTTTCATTTTGATAAAATCTAATAAACAGGTCGACACGACTGACCCGTTTAATAAATGGGTCGTGTTAGGGTTGAGAAATTTTGACCCGTTTAATAAACAGGTCGGGTTAGTGTTGACCTATGTAGTCGAATACTCATGACTTGACACGACACGAACCTGACACGCGAACACGAATTGCCACCCCTATAATCCACCATTCAATCTTTCTCTATGTCAAAAATATAAGAGCATCCACATTAGTGGATGCAAATTTTCCATCTATTTTGCACAAAAAAAACTATTTTTTCTATTTTACACATCCAATTTTACAAAACACTCACATCAGTCTATCTATTTTACACATTTATTCAATAAAATATTCATTCTTTTACCATTGTTTTATTATTTTCTTCACTGCCTCTCTCTCTCTCTCTCTTAGGCCCAACCACCATCATCATTACCCGAGCGAACAAACCCAACCATCATCCAAGATTAGAAAACCATTCAAGATCAGAAAACCAACCCAAGATCAGAAACTCATTCAAGATCAGAAAACCATTCAAGATCAGAAAACAAACCCATTCAAGCCATCAGAAAACCAACCCATTGACACTAATAAGAACCAATCTATTCAAGCCGAAACTCACTCAATCCGAAAGCCAAATCATCACCCACCCAACCTGAAACCCACTAATCAAACAACGAGAAATCAATGACAAGTGGCGATCGGAGAGGCTTCGTGGTGGCACTAGTTTGATGAGTTGATCGGCGGCAGTGATTTGATGTTGATCAAATGAGAAAAACTAAGAGATTAGTGGCAGTGGTTTGATGTTGATCAAATGAGAAAAACGGAGAGTGAGGTGACAGGGGCTTGATGTTGATCAAATGAAAAATAGGGAGAAAGGCGGAAAGGGTTTGGTGTTGATCAAACGGGAAAAACGGAGAGTGAGAGGAACCAGAGACAAAGAGAGAGAAAATTATTAAAAAATTTAATGCAAGTGCTACAATAACCGTACGTATATACACAGTTACTGTAGCAATTGTCAATTTATGCACATTTTTACACCCACTAATGTGGGTATTTTTTTGCTTAAAATGTATAAAATGAAGGATTTTTTCATTTTGCAAGACTTTGCATCCACTGATGTGGATGCTCTAATTTAACCTCGTACCTTTTACTATCCAAGCCTAGGGATGTTGCGCTAGAAAGTGTCATGTCAAACAGGAAGTCTAACTCCAAATAAACTCATACATGTTCTCACTAACAAACTTCCTCAATTAAAAAATAAAAAACGAAAAAGAAAAAAAGAAGAAATCTTTTTCTAACTCTCACATACCAATCAATGATAAATAGTGATAAATTATTTTCCTTCCACATAAAAGGATATTTATACATTGTATCCCTATCATACCAATTGTAACTTGCTATTGCGTCATGATGCATGTGTTTTAAGTACCAAAGATTTTAATTAATAATTTCATCAATTGGTTTGGAAATGTTAAACCCTCCTAAATATTGCTTGTAAGCCATTGAACTAGGTGCTAAAGCATGGGTGTTTGTATCCAAGGAGCAATGATGGTTGTAATTGTATAGCAGTAAGCATATCTTTGGGACGCCAATCAAGACTGTTAAGCGCATAAGTCCACACAGTTGTCTATGTACCAATTGAAGATTTCTTAGCTACAGCCTACTAGGACATCTGCTTCCTCGGTTGGGACTTAAAAGCTCAAATAGTGTGAAATACCATATCTAATTTAAACTTCCAAAACTTGTAGCTAAAATGCTTTTACTCTAAATTATCTAAGTGCAAAATTAAAGTAAATGATACACAATAATCAGAACTACTATCTAAGTCATAACCATAAGCAAGCAACAACAAATAAAAATCTTAAAGAGTAAGGGAAGAGAGATGCAAATACAAGATAATATCGAGACATGTTATTGAAGAGGAAACTAAAGAACTTAGTCGCTTAAGGCTTGGGTTCTAGTGGCGGACTTTTCTTAGGCCTAGATACACCGTACAACAAAATCCTTAATGGGTGATGATTACCATACAGGTAACCACCGTAATCAAATATTCATAGGATTATTGAGGACACGAAGGGATATACTTGTGAACCAAGTCGAGACACACGTAGCTAAGATCATAAAATAGATCTATAGGGACTGTTGCCGGCTTTCGAACTATATCTCATAACCAAAACTTCCCCTCTTTCTGACTAGGATTAGCTTCGATAATAAGAACATCAAAAGGTAGAAGCAAACTAGTTTATTCCCCCACACATCTCTCTTCATGATCATCTTTTGATGAAAAGAAGGAATGCATCTAAAAATACCATACCGGTTTAGCGACACTGGAAAGGGAAGGGGGATCTCTTTTACAAAGAAATCGATTAAGGGATTACGCCAAACAAGCAAGGGTAGTCCTATATCACCTAGCATTCTCAATTAGTTGCTTTTTTTTATCACAAGAGGTAATGTGATGCAAGTCATAAACTCATATTGGAAGGGACTGAACTCTGCAACTTATTAGGAGTAGGGGCTTACGGTCCACGCATTAAAGCACTTATTTTTGGTCTGAAAAAGCAACTGTTTTAACACCATTTTTTTAAGATTACCAAACGACTCTCTTTTCATCTTGTATGCTTCAAAACTTAAAGACCTTCAATCATAGGTTTCGCTACCCAGAGACAGTCTAACCTTATTCTTCCCCATCCAACAATAAAGAAAAGAGCAAGAAGTAGTCCCTGTGGGAAAACCAGCTAGCAAAGGATAGGCCTAAGGTGTCAAATGATAAAGGAAAATGGCATGATAATCAACATTCCTCCATTGCAAGATCACGTCTTTCTGTCTCACCCAATTCAACGGAAGGACAAATTTGAAACGAAAGAGGAAAGGGTGAAAGAGGAAGAAGGCCCTCGCAAATGAGGCGAATAGGCTAGGATCAAAGGAGAAAAAGGGCTACTAGTGGGATCGAGTAGCAGCACATCTTGCAGCACATAATTTGAACATTATGTGTTATTTTATGTGTTGTTCGAGCTTTCTACCCAAACCTTTTGTTGAGCTGATTCGAGTCCTTTACATTCTCATCCTCAACTTCTACCATAGGGCTATATCATCAAGATGCAATTGAAGGCCATGTTCTTTACTGATTGATCTCTCTTCGATGCTTGAATGTTGAGATTTAGACCCCTTAACATAGTATGATTAACCTAATATTATTCCAAGTTGATTAACAAGTTTGTTAATTAAAACTAGGTTGAATCACAATATGTAAAAAATATATAATGCGGCAATATAAAGATCTAATGACCCAAGAAAACCAAACTAGTAAAAAACTTAAGGAGGATTTAACCTAACTATCTTCAAGGTAAAACAGAGCCACTATGAAAGAATTGAAGTTTATACAATAAGACTTAGACCACTAACATCCTATTGGTACCTCGAGTAGAAAACTTACTACCATGACCACGTGACATCTTCGAGTCCACGGATTACTTATTTCCTTGTCTACAGCAACCACAAGTTCTCCTACTTGTGAATCTTGATCTTCTTGAATGTTTTTTGTGCAGTAACTAAAAGGATCACCAAGCTCTTGACATCAATCATGATCTTAATAACCCTAAATGTGTGTGAAGGTAAACACCTCTAGATCTTACAAGAGATTTAAACACACAATATATCAAAAACCTAAAAACGTAGCTAGGGTTTTTTTTATGTATATGAGACATGAAACATAAAATCCTACATGTCAAACGGGCTTGATCTGAGTTAGAAATTCTACAAAAAAAACAATCTGCACAAATCTTGATTGATCAAGTCCAATTTTCAATCGATCGAGCCTTGCAGAATATGACAAATAATATCTGCATCACTCGATTCCAACTTTACAACAAAACATACGTTAAGCAAGCTTAAACCTAGAGTTTATGTTTTGATTATGGTTTGACAACACAATACACAAATACATATTGAAATTCTAATACATTAGTACCTAAGGTCTTAGAACCTAACAATCTCCCCCTTTGGCAATCTATAACAAAACACATCACAAACATTAAATGCTCAAAGTTACAAAACAGCCCATTTAAAATTAAAAAGCCCTAAGAACAATTCAAACCTAACTATTTTCTATCAGTTGCCAGTGTAGACAGCAGCCACGAATGAATTAACCTGTATATTCTTGAAACACTTCAACAAACACATAAACGCATGTGTGGAAATACAAGTTAAAATAAATAAATTCTTGATTTCACAACACATAAATAAAATACATATACCATGAATAACCTCATAATATAAATCAAAAACCAATGTATCATATGTGAAACAAGAAACAATAATAGAAATATAAAACAAAGTATCTCCCCTTAGCATATACAACTTATAAAAATAAACACATCATGAGCCAAAGAAATACATCAAAAAAGCACCTAGATACAATCTAGCTCCAAAACAAAAACAACTCCCCCTATGAACAAAAACTCAAAACTCCCCATATCAACATGCATATGTACTCCCTTTTTTATGACGAATTTCCAAAGAACAATCAGGACTCATCAGCAAAAGGTGGAGGTGGAGAAGAATGTCTAGCACTCGCCAAATCTGCTCATAAAGCCTGAAGCTCAATAAGCACATCCACCAAAAACTGTCCATGAGTCGCCTGAACGGTCATCATAGCATCCAGCAAACTCCATATAGAAGCATCACTAGAAGAAGGTGGAGGATTAACAACAGGGGTAGGATCAACATACTCCTCAGCAGTGGGGTTGCCAGATGTAAAAGGCCAAGATGCACCTGTAGAAGACTCAACTCTAGGGCGTTTAGAGCTAGCTTTCATCTAAGCTACTCTTTGCCAAAGAAAGGTGGCACTTATGGGAGCTATGATATGCACTGGCTCAGGCCCTGGAAAATCCTTTAAATCTAAGTCTAAAAGAATCTTATGAATAAAAACAAGGAAGAAAAGACCATGAGATTTTGCACTATTCCTATGAACCTCAACAACAGATCGAATAAAAAGAGTAGGAAAACTCATAGGGACATCAGTAACTGAGGCATACAAAAATGCACATCTCTTAATGGGAATGGTATGAAAATGAGAGATAGACCAAATAGAATGACAAGCGATCCAGAAAAACAAATAATTAAGCTCAATAAGCTCATGAGAAGTGATATGAGGATCAATATCCCAACTAATGGTGATACCGATAATGAAGGACATGATGTCATCAAAAGGAGAGGACTTAGTGTATGGGTACACGGGCTACTGTACCAAAGGTACACCAAGAGCAGTGACCACTACATGGGGTATAATGATATACTCCTCACCCCTTATCCAACTCCTCACATATTAAGTGTTGAAAATATCGGAGTGGACAAAGAGGTTCGAATAGAACTCTCTAATCAAAGCAGCCAGAGAAGGATACTCTACCTCTAAGAGTGGTAACCAACCCCTACACTTAAAGTTCCTACATATCTCCGGATCTAACTCATCAAGGACAACCTTTCATTCTTTTCATAGGTCTCTTGGTTTTTCTCAGTTTGAAACTTATCACTATCAAAAGCTTGGATAAAGGGAGTGGAGGTTTTCTTGTTGACCCTAGTTTTCCTAACCATAGTGCTAAGAGAGTAGAAAAAAAAAAAAAAAAAAACAATGGCAGACTGCATTAGACAAGGTTAGAGCACAATGGTTTAGAGCAAAAACTCCAAATTTTGAAAAAATAACAACAAATTGATCAATTTATCATTACATTAGTTATATAACATCATATAATGACATAATTGTTAGGATGTGTGCTCTTAAATTCTATTGTATGATATTTTGTATGACTTAATGTTGTGTTTAATAAAAAAAAATTTTATTATCTAAAGTAATGGTAACATGAATATTGGGACATTATCATATAGTCCATGAGATGCATAGTATGTGATTTATGTGAAAAGTCACAGAAGATATAAATCACAAGTTCTTTATAAACTCAGAATTTATAGTTCGTAGTCGGTGATGAAATTTGACATTTTATCTGCGAAGACTATAACGTATCAACTAAGATGATTTGTCTTGATCATGAAAGTGGAGACTTCTAGTTGATATGTTGATATGCTTTAAGAGTTAAGACATATTGAACTGGACCGCTGTGAGATTTATTATTCTCCTAACGACTGTCAAATAAATAATAAATCTCACGACTTTTATTTGCATGAACTCTTAATTCTGAGAGAATAATAGATCTGATCATGAGGTGTAGGTTGTTTTGATATATCAGGAGTGAGATCTAAAGTATTGGTCAAAATCTCAGTATGTTGAGCAGCCACATTTAGTGTTGATGGAACATATATTCTTAAGATGGAATTCATAATCTCTTAACGGAGATATAAAATATTCCCTTGAGATAAGTTTAATGGGTTCAGTTATTCAAAGAGTTAGGCCTAACCACTTTGGTAAAAAATTACTAAAGTATATATTTATGAAATTCATTCATTGTTAGGATTAGTGCCCTTAAATCCTATTGTATGATACTATGTATGACATTATGTATGATATTGTGTATGACTTAATATTGTGATTAATAAAGTCGTTTTATTATTATCTAAAATAATAGTAACATGAATATTTAGACATTATCATATAGTCCATGAGATGCATAGTATGTGATTTATGTGATTTAGTCACAGAAGATATAAATCACAAGTTCTTTGTAAACTTAGAATTTATAGTATGTAGTTGGTGATGAAATTGAGCATTTCATCTGTGAAGACTATAACGTATCAACTAAGATTATTTGTCTTGATCATGAAAGTGGAGACTTCTAGTTGATATGTTAATATCTTTTAAGAGTTAAGACATATTGAACTGGACCACTATGAGATTTATTATTCTCCTAACAACTGTCAAATGAATAATAAATCTCACGACTTATATTTGTAAGAACTCTTAATCCTGAAAAAATAATGGACTTGATCATGACGTGTAGGTTGCTTTGATATATTAGGAGTGAGATCTAAAGTAACGGTCAAAACCTCAGTATGTTAGGTAGCCACATTTAGTGTTGATGGAACATATATTCTCAAGATGGAATTCATAATCTTTTAACGAAGATATAAAATATTCTCTTAAGATAAGTTTAATGGGTTCAATTATTCAAAGAGTTAGGCCTAACTACTTTGGTAAGAAATTACTAAAGTATATATTTATGAAATTGGATTTCATAAATATATAATGAATAATTTTAAAGGATTAAACCGCGTACTCAAGGATTAAGATGTAGTAATTTTCAAAGTGGCAGTCTATATTTATGACTTTGTATTACTACGAATATTTTATGAAGGGATTGCGTGTATAATAAAGTCTTGGGATATAAATTATCAATAAGGCCTAGAGTGCAATTATATTTTTATAATGGTATTAAATATAATTAGTGGTAATTTTGGACTTGTCAAGAGTTGACAGAAAAACCCAAGGCCCATTGGAGCTAGTGTCTTATTGGTCCCTTTTAATCCCACTCCAAGCCACTCACTAAAACCCAATTAGAAAGCCTCAATTGGAAAGCCCCGATAGGCCAGCCTAATTAGATAATCAGTTCGTTATAAAGGGAGAAACATACATAATTTTTTATTAATGAATGAGAAAAATAATAAGAAAGAGACATCATTGTGAAATGGTGTGTATGTGTGAGTGAAGCCACTCGATGATTCTCCCTTGGAAACTAATTGAGAGATCACACATTTTGCGCGTAAAGTGAAATTTGGAGTGAAGATTAAAAGTGTTTCTAATCTTTGTTTTGAATTTCTCTACACCAAGGTACGTTATCTTATTCTTAAATTTTGAAATTTATATAGTGCACGTTATTAATCATGAATAAAATAGATTCTTGTTTGTTGCTATCGCTATGTGTTTTGTATGAGATACAAAACCAGTTTTTCCAACAATTGGTATCAGAGCCAGGTTTTCATATCACGATTGTATAGCGTGTGGATTTCATAAATATATAATGAATAACTTTAAAGGATTAAACTGGGTATTTAAGGATAAAAAATAGTAATTTTCAAAATGGCAGTCTATATTTATGACTTCGTAATGCTACGAATATTTATGAAGGGGTTGCGTGTACAATAAAGTTTTGGGATATAATTTATTAATAAGACCTAGAGTGTAATTATATTTATATAATAGTATTAAATATAATTAATGGTAACTTTGGACTTGTCAAGAGTTGACAAAAAAGCCCAAGGCCCATTGGAGCTAGTGTCTTATTGGTCCTTTTGGTCTCACTCCAAGCCACACACTAAAACTCAATTGGAAAGGTCCAATAGGCCAGCCAAATTAGATAATCAGCTAGTTATAAAGAGAGAAACATACATAATTTTTTTTTTTTATAAGACAAAAAAGAATAAGAGAAAGACATCGTTGTGAAATGGTGTGTCTGTGAAAGTGAGACATTGTATCATTCTCCCTTGAAAACTGATTGAGAGACCACACATCTTAGGCGTAAAGTGGAATTGGAGTGAAGATTAAAAGTGTTCCCGAGTACTTCTAATATTTTGTTTTGAATTTCATCGCACTAAAGTACGCTATCTTGTTCTTAAATTCTGAAATTTACATAGTGCATGTTATCAATCATAAATGAAATAGATCCATATTTGTTATTTCTGTTTTGTGTTTTGTATGAGATACAAAACCAGATTTTCCAACAATAATCAACCAACAACACAAGTCAATTTCATTCATTTTACCCCAATTGAACAAAATCCCTAATTTCTTAAAGTTTCAAGCCCTAGAAATTCCAATTTTTCCCAAATCACAAATCAATCAAATTAAAACATGGGAATCAAATTTAAATCATCTAGGAACAAAAACCCATTGGAAAAATTTGATTAAAAATAATTGAAAACACAAAAATCCCTACTCTCTTTTGTTCGAAAATCCCCATATAATATGAATGAAAAATGCATGAAAATTGTGATTTTAATGAAAAAGAAGTAGTAAAAAGGTCTTACTTGCACTTGAAGACAAAGGCACTTGAGAAAATTTAGGAAGAAAACAACAAAATAGGTTTGGATTAGATCGGTCAAGGAGGAATAGTGAAAAGAACTTTTGACAAAGTTTGAAAAGTGTGATAAGCATGTGAAAAATCACTTTTTAAAAAACCTTTTGGCCAAAATTCGATTGGTCGAAAATAAGTCTCGATCGATCGAAAAACAAATTCGATCGATCTAGCATCAATCGAGCAGCAATTGAGCCAGACAGATTCAAACCTAACTTTTATCACATTTTCGACCGGTCAAGAGATAGATTTGATCGGTCGAAAATCTTGAAAAATCAATTTTTTGAAAAACAAGGCCTTTTTATGTAAAAACTTCTCAAAACACAATGTTTCATGACTGGAATGCAAGAGAATGAGATAAAAGGTTTTTCAAAAATAATTGAATTTAACCCAAATCTCCCACAAAAATTTTTTTCACACATTTTGTCCTTAAAACTCAAACATCAAACTCATTTTGCATTAACATCAAGGAACATATAATCTTGGATTGCCAAAACACATTCACACACACTATCACGTACTAAGTTTAGCAAGGAATAACTTGTGTAATGTGTGCAATTAGCAAAAGCATTAGATACATGTGAGGTGATAAGTAAATAGTAATCAATCACATTTTCTACAGAATTCATCACATGAATTTGAAAGTGACTATAACCTAAAGAGTTACATCATATAACTCCCACATCTCCTAGAAAACAAGCTTGCAATTATGGAAGTTTCTTGTTTTGCCTCATAATATACACACCAATTTTATTTCATTATTTAATTGATATTTAAGTTAGATAATGTACGCGCCAATTTTATTTTATTTGAATTCATTATAACGAGGCTACACCTTATGTTTTTTTTGTGCATTTGCTACACTTTCTCGAGCACAAAATCTTATGATATGCACTAAGGTGTTTATGATTGACTAGTAAACAGTGGTGAGATAGTTATTTATACATTTTTCTTAGGATTTTCTAGTCCTAACAATCAAAAGCATGCGATAAAAAATATGAACAATTTTCACACAACATGCACTACATAGCCAAAACTAGAAAAGTGCAGTAAAATTAAGCTCATCCAGGCTAAACAAGGTGTACAAGCATGTTATGTAAAAATATTATGGCCAACTTTGATTACAAAATCCAAGATATATAAAGCAAAACACATATTTCCCTTTTCTTTTTCCTTTTTTTTTTTTAATTTAAAAAACAACCTAACATGAAATGCATGAATGTAATGCAATGCAATTCCTAAAGGCAAAAAGGAAAACAAAACATCAAAAGAAAAAAATGGTCACAAGAAATTAAGAGATGAAGCATAAGGACCCCGAGAGCTAGGGGTGATTAGGGACATAGAATCATATCAATCACTTGACGAAGTGTTTTGAACTTACTTCTATTAATAGGTTTGGTAAAGATGTCAGCATTCTGACGTTTAGTAGGGATATATTCAAGAGTCACAATTTTTCTATCAACCAGATCCTTAATAAAGTGATATTATTTGTCGAACCATGAGCTGTGCCATTTCACCTCAAAATCAATTGGTGATGAGAAAGACACACTTAAATCTTTTATGGCATTCGACATCACGCCACGTGGACTTGTTTTTAGAGTGGTTGTAGGGAGTCAAATTGTGGTCCCCCCAACAATCCCTCCCTTACAATGACACTCCTCTGACTCGAACCCATGACTTCGGCTCTGATACCACTTGTTGAGATTTAGACCCTTTAACACAGTATGATTAACCTAATATTATTCGTAGTTGATTAACAAGTTTGTTAATTAACTCTAGGTTGAATCACAATATGTAAAACAAATATAATGCGGAAATATAAAGAACAAAAAGATCTGATGACCTAGAAAAATCAAACTGGTAAAAAGCCTGAGAAGGATTTAACCTAGCTATCCTCAACGTAAAACAGATCCACTATGAAACAATTGAAATTTATACAATAAGATTTAGACCACTAACATCCTATTGCTACCTCGAATAGAAAATTTACTACCACAACCATATGACAGCTCTGAACCCACAGACCACTTATTTCCTTGATCTGCAGCAATCACAAGTTCTCCTACTTGTGAATCTTGATCTTCTTGAATGTTTTTTGTGCAACAATTGAAACGACCATCAAGCTCTTAACATTTATCACGATCTTCATAACCCTAAATGTGTATGAAGGTAAACACATCTAGATCTCACAAGAGATTCAAACACACAGCATATCAAAAACCTAAAAATGTAGCTAGGGTTTTTCTATTTATATGAGACATAAAACATAAAACCCTACACGTTAAACGGGCTTGGTCTGAGTTGAAAATTCTACAGAAAAAATAATCTGCACAAATCTCGATCGATCGAGTTTAATTTTCAATTCGATCAAGCCTTGCAGAATATGACCAATAATATCTGCAATCACTCGATTCTAACTTTACAACAAAACATACTTTGAGCAAGCCTAAACCTAGACTCTATGTTTTGATCATGGTTTGCCAACACAATACACAAATACGCATTGAAGTTCTAATACATTAGTCCCTAAGGTCTTAGAACCTAACATTGAACCTTTCTGCTACCGTCCAAGTTGAAATCAATCTACTAGTGAATAAGTTGGAGTACATGAATATTAAAAAGACCCTTCAAGCTTAATTTACCCAATGTACTTGAGCTCTCCAAACTCCAGCTACCAACGGAATTCTCGGAATCTTGTCTTCACTAGTTATCTGGATCCCACAATACCGCCTGATTGCACCACCAAGTCTCACCGGCTTCTTTTGGCGAATCTCAAATGCTTCCCAAGCTCCAAAACACTTTTTATACTCTGAATAGGTGTGAGTTATGTTTGGGTACAAATCTCCTTTCAAGGTCTAACAATGGAAGAGGGAAAAGAGAATAGACTACAAAGATTTCTCTATTGAGGATGAGTAGCTCTCTCTAACAAGGTGGGTGTGTTATAGCAACCTTTCTAGGGTTTTCTTCTAAATAGCCTCCACAGAATTTTGAAGGTAATGAGAGTATATACAATAACTAAAAAAGAGGAAATGTCATACTTAAAATAATCCAGGCGGAGAGTTTCGCAGGTCATTCGTGACTTGGCCTGAGTCACAAAGTGACTCATGAAATACAGCCTGACACTTAACTCTTTAGCTTCCAGTATATGCTTCTTATGTCACTTTTGTGGGTTGCACCACTCGCTAGACAAGTCATGAAATCAACTTCTTAAGCAATCTTCACCAACTTAATACTAAAACTATTACAATAAAATCCCACAAAATACAAGTAAATAAATTAATGCAGTTACAACACTTTTTGTCATGGAATAAAGTCAACACAATGTTATGTGAAAAACCATAAATTAAAATCTCCCCCTTTGGCTATTCCGTGACAAAACACCCTATAATAGACTTTAGACTTAAATGTGAGTTTGGGAACAATGACAAAACTCACTCACACTTAAATATAAAACCTGTGATGAACTTGGAACCAAATACCTATATCCTGAAACTCTTACACAAAACACGTTAGACTCTCAAGGTAAAGTAAGTAATAAAGGACAAGTATAAAGTAACAAGTAAAATGCGATCAAGTAAACAAGATGTGAAATGTATGAGCAACTTGATCAAACACATGACAGTCATATGGAAATGACTACAATGATCACTTAGCAAAGCAATTGATCATTCGAACATGCAATCAATAAAGCATAATAACATAAGGATGTATGCATGCCCAACACATAAACACAATGTGATGAGAACAACAAAGTAAAGATACTAAACATAACTCAAAATACCATAAAGGCAAACAAGAAAACAAACATAGAGAAAAACAAAACAAAACAAAACAAGGTTTTCTTGATAAAAGATGTCTTCTCCCCCTTAGTATATGCATCTCCTCTAAGACTCTCCCCCTAAGAATGTACACAAGAAATAAAATTTCTCCCCTTAAGAATGTGCACAAAAGTCATACAGAAATGACAATACTTTCCTATATACTCTCTAGTATACTCTCCCATTTTTGACACGAATAGACAAAGGGACCAAGAAAAATGAGGGAAAGAAAAGAAGATATGAACAAGAAAATGATGCATGGGGGGTATAAGATGAATGAGAAAATGAAGTTCAAATAAAAGACAAAACAAGATGCTACAAAGTATAAGATAAACATGACATGCTAAGGATGAGGAAACAAGATATAGACCAAGAGGCGGGGCAATGCTTGACCAAAGCATGGAAAATGCACACGTAGGATAAGGTGTGTCAATTACACAGCAAATAAACCAAATATGTTCCAAATGAAGAAACATGAAGAACCTTAAAGCTTGGTATTCATCATAATCCAAATGAGTGCAAAAATGCCTTTAGAGCATTTTATCAAATACTGAGCATGCATACCTTAACCCTATATGAAAAATAATGCATGAACATATGAAAATATGCCTTAAACACATGCTAAAATGCCACATGGGGCCAGCATAAACAACATCAACACAAATGGGACTAAGAGTGTGTTTAGATACCGCTTATTTTGTTGAAATTGAAAAATTATTATTAAAGTATTGTAAATAAAGGTAAAAGCTATTTGAAATAGTATAGTAGGGCTCATGATAGTGCTAAAAAGTGTAGTGGGGCTCATGAATGTAGCAAAAAGAAGTTGAATAGAGAAATAATTTTAATTTTTCATCCCCATCCAAACACACACTAAGCCCAATTAACAAAATTAAAAATTTTTGCAAGAAATTAAGTTTTCCTAACCCAACACAAAAATAAACCCAACCCTAGCTTTTAAGCATTCTAGAACAAAATCTAAAGAATTGAAAGAGTAAAAGAGATGGACAATACCTTAGAGTAGTTTTAGAATAGAAATCCAATTGGTTGAGTTTTTGAAGAAATTTTAAGTTTTGGTGGGTAGGAGTTGTGAACTGCAAAAAGACAAGGATGTTTGAAAATTGAAATTTCGAGCCTTTGAAAATTGTCTTTATGCGCATTTTATGAGTCCGTGACTCGCGAACAAGCCGTGAGCTTGCTCACGAAATGTGAAAATGCATATGGCAGAATTTCGCAGGTTAGGGTTGAGCCACGAAGCACTCGCGAGGGAGCCACAAAATCAATTTCTTAAACAATCTTCACAAACTTAATGCTAAACCCATTACAATAAAATCCCAAAAAAAATACAAGAAAATAAATTAATACAATTACAACACTTTTTGTCATGAAATAAAGCCAACATAAATGTTATGTGAAAAATCATAATTTAACAAAACTCCAAGTTGAGGAGTTACTCAGAAGGCTGCCAAGATATCAATTTCATTGGTTGAGAAAGTAATCCAAATACAAAATATATTAATTGCAAAATTCTCAATCTTTTTTAAGAACTTAGATCATTGTTAAGGCCTAGGTTGTTAGGTTCTAAAGATTTAGAATTAAGTATTCAGAATCATTATTGTATTGTGTTGGCAAACCGAGATCAAAGCATGTGTAGTCTAGGTGTTTAGGCAATAGTTACATAAAGGTGTTTCAAGTTTTGAAGTCCAGCTGTTTGCAAAAAAGAAAAGTGAAGTTCTATCTTTCTCGACCAATTGAGAATTAGGCTCGACCGATCGAAAATCGTAGGTCTAATTTTTTCTATAGAATTTTAAACAGGCCAAAGCCCGCAAAGACATTTAGGGTTTCACTTAAACTTTTCTACATATAAAAGAAAAACCCTAGTCATGTTTTGGAGGTGCTAAATAAGACTTGTGTGTTACTCTTTGTGAGATTTGAAAGATTCAGTACCTTCTAATTACACAAGAATCTACCGGAGCTAAAAGTAAAATCAAGGATTGGTAGAACTAGTTGCTGCATCAAGATTAACAAGTGAAGGTGATCTAAAACCTTTGAGTGGGATCTCAAAGTCACAAGCAATGTAGCTTGTATTGTTGTAAATCCAAGAAGAGAAGGAGCCCATGGATTCAGAGTTTGCACGTGGTCGTATTAGTAAGTTATTATTGGAGGTAGTATTAGATTTAAGGTTAAATCTTTTGTAGAAACTTTAATTCTCTTATAGTGGATTTGGTTTACCTTGAGAATAACTAAGTTAAATCCTCTCCAAGTTTTTATCTTAAAATGGTTAGTTCCATTGGTTTTCTAGGTCATAATATCGTGATATTATTTACTTTTTCGTATCTTTGCATGATATAATATATTTGTGTTTAACCTAGATCTGAAAATTAATTTAAGTAATCACTTGGTTAATTAATTAGATTAAACTATTGTTTAAGGGGTCTAAAAGAACTTTCATAGGTCAATATTGTTAACATCACAAACAATAATAAAAATACCAAGACAGGGTGAATAATGATAAAATAATCCAGAAAATCGATAAGAAAAGCATTTTGTATCTCAAGTTTCGTCAAGATTAAAAAATTAAGCCATCTCTATATTTACTTATTTTCAACTCCCCAAAACAGTTTGTCACTAAATTAAACTCTTTCTAGTCTCTAGTGCCTAGGTCATTTATGTAGGTTAATCAATCTTTAGCGACAGTTAATATGACCTTGTTCAGGGAGATAGGGACAAAACTAACTACCTTGTCACATGAGGAGGAATAGATTTTATTTTATTTTATTTTTTGTAGGGAGAGGAGCGGGGGTTCCTTGCCGTCCAAAACTTAGGGAGCTTCTTGTTTTGCCTTTTCAAATAAGCCAAATGATAATATCCAAAAAGGTTTCTTATAATTTACTTTTCAACAAAAATTATTATCCTTTTTATACTTGTCCTCTCCCATCCACTTTTTAAGAACTGTGGTTCAAACCTTAAGTTAAAGCAACTTGTTACTGAAACAATCGAGGTATATATTCTAAAAAATAGGTTAACCAACCTTGTGGCTGTTCAAAAGAAAAGAAATAATTTCTAGCATATCACTTTGCGTCCTTGAGACTTAAGAGTGACACGACCATAGTTCAAGAATCAAGTCAAAGCTAAGGCAATGCTCGTCAAACCAAAATTTTATTAGCTGAGCTTTATGTTAAGAAGGAGCTTGAGCTTGAATTGATTTTCTTAGACTCTTAATTAATTACTACGTTTAAGGTTAACTGAAAGGCTAGCCAAATCGATTATACCACATTTACATTAGACGTACTCAATATATTTGCATTGCTGATGTGATTCAAATCCGACCACCAAAAAACGAAACAGAGGATGGTTTTGATGCACATGTGAGATTTGCGGTGGGTTGGAAACAATCATATATGGAAGGGTTTCTACATTGTGGGTTAATTTTCATTTTGGTCTTTAATTTAATTTTGCGTCTATCTCAATTTTCTGAAATTAGAACGTTGTTTTCATTTTAGTCTCTGTCGTTATCTCAGAAATGAAAAAAGCATGCATGACAAACAAAGTGCATTATTGGCATAGCAAATGTTGATGTGGTTAATAAAATAATAATAACACATTATATTTAGCATTTTTAAATGTCATATCAGCATTTAAATTAATAAAAAAAAGCCAACTCAGAAAATTTAAACCAAAAAATAAATTATATTAAAAAAAACCTTAATCTAATTTAGTTATTATTATTATTATTATTACTTTCATTATTTTATTTGTAAGAACATGTTCTTCATGTTCTTCCCAAATCCAAGAAATAAACCTAGCAACTAAACCAATCTTTGAAAAACTCCAAATGCAAATCCAGCAACCAAATCTAATCTTCATCACATCCAGAAAAACAAGAATTAAATAAAAGAAACCAAACCAAACCATAAGTAAACCGAATAAATAACCCATAATACAGTAATCAACTCAATCTCCAGCAAACCTGTAAATCTTTTTCTTGGGAAACTGTAAAATTGTGATTTACAATTATGTTTATGTTGGCTTTAATTCCATGTCAAATTTGATAGTAATTCTGTTCAATCATTTCCTTATATTTTTGTGGGATTTTATGTAAAGACTGTGTGTGAGAGTTTGGTGAAGAATCTATGAAGAGCTGGATTTCATAACTTGCTCGCAATTGACTCGCGGCTGTTGGCCCACGAAACAAGCCATGTGAGAAGCACATGCTGGAATTTGAAGAGTCCATAACAGGTTGGATTTCACGAGTAACTCACGACTCAGAGCAAGTCACGAGTGAGTGACCCTTGAAATTCACTACTTGTTGCTTTTTGAGTGTGACTTTTCCTATTCTTTACCAACACTATATAAATTCTCATTACCCACGACATGAAAAGAAGGAGTATTTACAAGAAACTTTTGAGAGAGAAACCCTAGCCAAACACTTGAAAGTTAGAGATTGTTTAACGACAATCCTCTACATCATTTCTCTAGAGTTTTCATTTACTCACACCTCTTCATCTACACATCCTTGAGGGGTTCTTAGCCTAAATACTTACCTCACCTATTTTGAGTATTGAGAGAAGTTTTGGTGCATTTGGAAAGTATTGGAAGAAGCCATTGAGGGGTGGATGCAATCGGGGTGGAATTGCGGGATCCGAATAACTAGTGAAGACAAGACTTCTAGAAGTTTGTTAATAGCTGGAGCTTGGAGGGCTCAAGTACATTGGGTAGATTAGGCTTGGAGAATCCTTTTGATATTTGCATACTCCAACATATTCACTAGTGGATCATTATCGGTTTGGAAGGCTGCAGAGAGGTTTTTTGCCGAGTATTTCAGTTTCTTCTTTGATAACACGTCTTGGTGTTATCTTTGTGTTTGCATCTCTTTTCCCTACTCTTTAAAATTTACATTTATTGTACTTTCCTATGGCTTAGAATAGTGTTACAAACAAACAAAAAACCCATAAAAACAAACTACTCCACGTTCTCTTCAAAAACCAAGAATACAAACAAACCCAGAACAAGAGTAAGGATACCCAGCACACTTCATGTTCTCACAATCGAACCCACTACCACCATCAATTAAGTGCAAGTTGAACCTAGCACAAATAAACCCAACCAAAAAAACCCAGAACAAGAGCAAACCCAGGGACTAAAACGGAATAGATCAAAGTTAAACCACCAATCCAAAACCCACATGAATAGATCAGACCACCAATCACCACCATTGCTACTGATCAGTCACCAATGGACACATCAAGCCACCGCAACCCACACCAACAACAAACCCAACCAACAATTGACCCCCACCTCCACCAGACCGACCACCACTTCACAACCACTACACCGATCTCAACCCATCTCTTTCTCTAAGTCCAGTCAAAGCCAGATCCCAAAGAAAAAGCTAAAAGAGAGGGATCTTGATTCGAGAAAACAAAGATTGATCAGACCGTTTGGATCTTTGGTTCTGTAAATGGATTTTAAAAATTGGTCACCACAGCTCCTAATATAGTTTTTGATGCTAGAGGTTTTGTGAATGGGTTTATTATTTAGTTTATTTGATGCTAGAGGTTTTGTGAATGGGTTTATTATTTGGATGTGGGAACCAAGCTTATTTGATGCTGGAGTTTTTATTAATGGGTTTTGTGCACGGCTTGTTATCTTCAGATTTAAATTTTTTTAATAATATATTTTATTTTAATTAAATTATTTATTTTAATTAGATTAATAATTTTTTTTAATTTTATGAGTTGGGATTTTTTTTATTCATTTCAATGCTGACATGGCATTTAAAAAATGTCATAAATAATTTTTTTATTATTTTTTTATTAGTCATGTCAGTATTTACTATGTCAACAATGCGCTCCATTTGCCACATATGCTTTTTCCGTTATTGAGATGATAGTAAGGACAAAAAAAAAAAAAAAAAGATTTTTTGATTTCAGGAACTGAGATAGACACGAAATCAAATTAGAAACCAAAATGAGAATAGACTCAAAATATAGATATCAAAAGTGTATTTTTGTCTATATGAAAAATGTTGAACCCACAATTTATTTTACAAATTACTAATTACTAATATAGTAAATAGTTATTAGTAAGTAAAAAATTTATGTAAGCAATTGACTGAGAATCGGTAAAAATTTACTATCTCAACCATATGTAAAAATATTATTAAAAAAAAAAAAAAATTGTTGCAGCATTACTCCAACAATATACGTACTAGTAGCGGTGCTGATCACTCCTGAACATACACATGGCACCATAAAATTCTATCATATTAGACAGCGGCTGATATAACCACATGGCAAAGTTTGTATAGAATAAGACATGCGTTGTCGTATATGGCAAGAAGCACCCATCTTGACATGATTTGCCTAGAACAGGTGCCCTTAGAAATGATTTCGTACCCTACTCCTATGCTTTTCTTCCTATCTTTAATGTAATTATTGACGTTCACGTGATAGAAAACATAATGCATTTTTTTTTTTTTTTAATCTTAGATTATCCTATCTTCTTTTCATACCATAATAGAAAAGCTCAGCCATAAACCTATACAGTTATATGTGGTACATATCCAGTTCCAGTATTCACAAACGGGTTATGTGCTAATTATGTTTTCAAAGTCAAAAGGAAGGCAATCAAATTACATATATCAGTTAATTTCTTGTTCAATATATTGACTTTATTCTTATCTTTCATGTGCTTAAATATTTTTGATTTAATTCCATATGCTTTTATCTACCATTTTGTGATTTATATTTCCTTATTAGAAAATAGACTTATTTCCTTCGCATGACCCCCATAGTAAGTTGTTTTCAGGGAATTGACTTATTTGTCTCTCCCTCCGGAGTCCTGACCCTCCCATGTTAAATGAGTGAGGAAAGTCTAACATGTCAGAGAAACTTATTCCAGTGACAGAAACATCATAGCAGTGATCAGTTCCATTGTACGAACGAAAATTAACAAATAAGTGAAAACAAATTTCTTCTTCATGATAATAAAAGTGACTTCATTTTCATTATATTATTCAAAAGGTATGCTTATATATTTGGTTACTACCACATACACTCCTGATAAGGAACAACATAATCATAATTAGAAACTAACGAAACCACTTAGTAAGGACGTTCGCCTTCATAATTACCCGGAGGATCATAGCTGCAAATGACGAACATCCACCCATTGTGGCACTTGACTCTAGCACACCCAAGATGAACCGAATCACGCCAAACAACCTGAGTATAGTGCAGGCACTCACCACCTACACATTGGTTGGACTTGTGGTTGTAGTAAGGCTTCTCTGCTATCCACAAATTCACTGCATCCACTCCGTTTAAGTTATCATAACCTTCAGCAAGATTTTCACCATAGGGCCCTTCTGAATGTTCCAAGTTGCAGTCTCCCGATCTCTTATTAGCATAATTTTGAGCATAGGCCGCAATTGTGTAGTTCCATCTAATTGGACCAACACCAACTTTGGCACGAGCTGCATTGTGTGCATTGACAAAGTCTTGGTGGGAGCTTTGGGCTAGGGAGACATGAAGTAGGGTCATCCCCAAGAAGTATATGGCTAGTAAATACTTGATAAAACCCATTTTTATCTCTGTGCAAGGGAGAGCAATTTTTTGGTCTTCTGGTTCTGAATGAAGATGGGATATGTGATTGAGATATTTATAGGCAAGAGCAGTAATCAATACGTTATGGCTCAAGTGGGGTGCCTAATAAACACACAAGCATTTGGGCCAGGTTTCTTATCTGGGTAAAAAATAGGTTACAACACGTAAATGGTGAGAGAGCGTGCTGCGTGCATAATGAACACTAAAATGCTTTCTTATATTTAGGCAAATACTATTCGTTCCCAAACTATTATTTTACTATTTTTGTGTCATTCTAACTAAAATAAATGTGAAAAATAATATGTTTGGTTTCATAATACTTTCACAAAAAATTAAATTATATATGACAGATTATTGCTGGTTATTATTAAAAAAATAATTTCAGTGGTAGATTTAAATTTGAATCATTGATAATTTAATGCTTATAATTTATTATGAAATTGTTCTAAATATAATAACACTTCTCAATAAAAAAAAAATGTTTTGGAAATAGAGAAATAAAAAAAGGAAATAATATTTAAATAATTAAAATAATGTCTAGAATAGAAAATTTGATATGAGTTTCAAAAAGAGATTAGGTAGTAGATTATTATTCTAAAATATGTAGAAAAAAAGAAATATGATGTGAATGCTCTCTATAATTATTATTTAAAAATAAATAATAATTACCATTATCTAAATCTGGATTGGCCTCATCCGCATTTTCTATATATATACGGAAAGATGCTATATTAAAGAAGAGATCCCCGAATACAATTTCCATTATTCAATGAATATTATTTCTATAAAAGCATCTCTTAATTTATATAGAGTGGAGTACCAAAAAACCTATAAATTTTCAAAATGGTTTAATTTTATTTCATTTAATTTTTTTACTTTTTTATATATAATTTTATTTGAATGAATTATTTCTACTTCTATTTGTATTAACAATCCCCATATATGTCTATTTCTTTCACTTCAAATTTTAATTATATAGTTTATTAATAAGATAATTACATATTTATGACTTATCATTTAAATATTTATTTGAATATTTAATCTATATATGTATATAAAAAATTAAGGATCTGATCATTTCATTTTTTTTATATAAGAAATAAAATTGCATCTTAGTATGAAATTACGTACTTAATCTTTAATTTCTCTTATATATTTTTTAAAATTTATCTATCAAATTCTAAGCCTTTAAGAGTTTTTGTTTTTTGGAAAATATTATTAATTTCTATTAAATTTTAATTGAGATACAATTCCGTCAATAACCCTCTCGTTAAACAGGTGGGTAAATTACATACCAAATCAAGTGCTAAAGCTGTTTGATAATTATGTTGTGTAGTATATCCAACAATCCAAATCTGTTTGATAATTATGTTGTGGAGTATCCAATAATCCAAATCTATTTGATAATTATGTTGTGGAGTCTCCAACAATCAATTTAGAGACGGAGAGGTTTCCAAAACGTGTGTAGTCTGCCATGCATGCATCTATGCAAATGAAACAATAAATGGTTTACCACATTATCAAACCTTTCTCTGCAATATATATAACACTTTGCAATCTATATTACTTTGTATTAGGACGGAGCTAGAACTTAGAGTTAAGAGGTAATTCTACTACTAATAGCATGTAGTGACTCTGGCTTTAACTCTACTACTTAATCATTGTAGTAGGTTTTTTTTTTTTTTTTTTTTTTTTTTTTTTTTTTTTTTTTTTTTTCGTGTATGATAGAGAAGGAAAAAAATAATTTTGTTCAAAATTTTTTAAAGAGCTGGGTTTTTTATTTTGGATCAAATAGATTGGTTGGGCTTAGTTTTTTTTTTTTTAGCTTTACTATTCGTAATTTTTTGATGAGCTTGTATATTTTGTTTTAGATTTAGATCTATTTGTTTCTCAAAAAAAAAAAAGATTTAGATCTATTAATTTTTTTTATGGCCTTCAAAATGAGAAAAATGCTAAAGTTACAAATTTTTTTACAAATTGTTTATGTGGTAAATGATTATTAGTAAATAAAAATGTGATATAAGTGATGAGCCGAAATGCAAACTAATAAGAGTTTGCTGCCTCAACAGTTGGTAAAAATATTGTATAAAAGTTTGTGATTATAACATTACTCTTAAAAGAAATTATGATATTGTTAAGGGGCAGAGTGTAATTTTATATAAAAAAAAATTGCTTAAATTAATAGCTATATATATACTAATATTAAAAATAAAACAAAAATTGTGGGGTGCCATTGCCCCCAATTGCAAGTCCATATCTATCTCCGTCCATGCTTGGTACCAGCAAGAACTTCTCACGTGACGAGAAGGGCCAGTATCGTTCGGTTCACAAAATGGAAAGCTATAGTGGCTTTCTATATGGAACATGATTTGTTCTTATCGAATAAATTATACAAGCGAAAATTAATATTCATTCTAAATTTATATACTTGGCGAAAGAAATTTCATTATAGATTTTCTTTTTAATGGTTAAGATTCCCGCCTCTATATTCTATAATTTCTAGCTCAACTAGCATGAAAATCTCGTTGCAATGATTAAGTTACTTTATTTTTCATCAATCTATATATAGTCCATTTGGAGAGAGCTCAATCATCGCCACAAGTAAATCTAACATCAAACTTTCAAATTGAAGTAATCTCTTTGAATAATATATGATAAGGTTAGTCCCAACTTCTTTTAATTCTAAAATATTTTGCTAGGTGAGTGCTAAACTTCAAAATTCAGAGAGAAAGAGAAGTCAGAAATTTCAGCTGCGCAACCTAAGGTCATTCTCCTAACAGTAGTCTCGTGAATATCAATACATGTACATTCCCCTATCATGTAATATTTAATTAAAACAAATTAACAATGATAAGCTATATATTAATTTATTATTGAGGACGCCAACGTTTCACGGATTATTATCACCATGACTTTAGGCACCATGTTACTATATTATATTAGCCTTGCATTCTTTATCAGAAAGTTATGAAATTTGGAAACAAATGCTTGGAACATGCCTTCTTTTTTATGATAGATCATTCACATTAGGAAGGAATAACCTAAGACTCTAGGAACATGCCTCCTTTTCATGCTTGATTTCCAAGTATAAAATTGTTTTGATAGACCAATCAGATTAGGGAGGAATGACCCAATAATATATTTGAGTACTTGGGCATTGAGTGGTCCAAAGTTCAAACGACCTAGCTTTTTAAGTTTTAACCATTATTGGTTGAAACTTGTGTCAAGACTTTGAGTGACATGTAGGAACTCACAGGATCAGCGGAAGTTTTTCAGGAAATAGATTGACCGCAAAATCAGCCATCGATGATAGGAAAGGAGTTCTACCATCTCAACATCTCCTTTCATTTGCTTTCAAAATGTCTACGGATTTGAAATCCTCTACAAAAGTATCTTATCATAGCGTGTTTAAAACTTTAATTATTCATTTATAGTTAAGAATTTTGTTACAGTTAATGGTCTTATAGTTGAATTGGTATCTCTTTATGCACAAAATGATTAGAAGTTTGGAAAAAAGAAAGGGTTTGACTTTGAGCTGAGATTAGTAACATATTATAATTATCTCTAAAAATAATAATTTGCTACATTGTTAAAACATGGTACTAAGTTTGACATAATTAATCATTGTTAAATGAACAGTTTAAATTTTTACAATGTCAATGTTTAAAAAAAATATAAATGGACTTTAATTTTAAATTTATTTTATTTTAAAATTCTTGAAACTTTTTGAAATAAATTTTAGTTGGAAGAATTTGCAATTACTTGAAACATAGCTAATAGAGTTTTATCTAAACTAAACTATAATTGGAGTATGATTTAAAATTTCTAGAAATATGACTAATTGGCTTTTCTTTCTATAAATAATTAAAAAAAATTAAGAGTATGTTTAATAACTATTTTTTCCCTTATTTTCTGTTTTAAAAAATAATTTGCAATTTTTAAGACTAAAATACTTGTTTAGCAACCTAAAAAAGACATAAAACAAAAATTCTTCTCAAAACTCAATTTGTGAAATAAACTGAAAACATACAAAATACTATTTTCAGTTTCTAATTTTTAAAAATCAATAAAAAACATATTTAATTTAATGAATCTATCTCATTTAATAAGTTAGCTTTAAAGTTCAAATCCTAGTATGAACATATTTTAGTATTTTCTGTTTTATTCTTCAAAAAATTATCTTTTTAATCTCAACTAACGAAACATGAAACTCTCTAAAAAATAAAAAATAAAACTAACAAAACATGTTTTTTATTTAAAAAATACTAGAAAATTATTTTTTTCTTTATATTCCCAAAAACAAGTTTTTGAAAATAGAAAACAAAAATTTTTACCAAATATAATCTAATAGGCTTTTACCTAAAGTAAACTATAATAATTAATGATAATTTAATCATTTGTCTTAGACAAAAGATAGCCATTTGGCACAACCATGTTTTACAGGCCAACTTTTATTATACAGTAAATAATTCGTGATTATTTTCATAAATGTATCTTTTAATTTATATAAATTTATTGTGAAGAACCGTGTAAACTTTCAAAATATATGGTTTAAATTATTTCCATTTCATCTTTAAAAAAAAAATTATATCCATTTCATATTAAAAAAAAGGAATTATTTCC
The DNA here is from genome assembly GCF_040712315.1 of Castanea sativa. Taxonomy (NCBI): domain Eukaryota; kingdom Viridiplantae; phylum Streptophyta; class Magnoliopsida; order Fagales; family Fagaceae; genus Castanea; species Castanea sativa. The sequence goes on along the minus strand of NC_134019.1, from coordinate 23,893,080 downwards.
ATTTTAAATTTTCAATATTTCTCATAATAGTTTTATTTAAATGAATTATCTCTATAAGATAATTCCATACTTTTTTGGCTTGATTCCATACTTTTTAGGGATTATTATTCAGGTATCTATTTAAATATTTACTCTAGATCATTTCATAGCATATAGTATTATATAAAAATTTGGACTTATAACTCATGGCCACGAAGTTACATTCTCATTAATTAAGATGATTTACAAATAAAAGTCTATTCGCTAAGTTTTAAGACATTTAAAATTCTACTTCAACAAAATTATATTTTAAAATTTTTGAAAATTTTGAAAACAAAATTTAAAATATATTTTAGTTATTCTGAATCTTTAATCATATATCATAATAATTTTGTATTTCAATATAATGAAATTTACACATTAAATGTTTTCCTTACGCCATGTAGGTCAAAATATATTTGTATTTCGATAATTTAATCTAAATGAAAATCTACTAAATTTTTAATAATATTGTTAAAATATATTTTTCTTTTATATAGAATTTTTAATTAATTCATGTGTTTCACAAGCATATTACTAGTATTTATATTTAAAAACTTAAAGCTTTGATCATTGAAATTCTTTATTTGCAAAAATATTTGTTGAGCCCGTTATGTTACCGCATACAAAGAATGCACAATAATTACAAAGAGCCTTGTAGATCATACTAGTCAACACTAACTAATGTTTCCAATGAAAAGATTTAGGTTTTAATTTCTTCATTCCCTAACTATCAAATTGTCAAAAAGAAATCTTAATTAGTAATTATTTTTTTTGGGGAATATCTGAATAATTAATACTTGTAAAGTATGCTATTATATTCTATCAATTTTTAACTCTTTAAGTTTTTTTATTTTTATTTTTAAGTATTCTTAATTTTTTTTTTCTCAAAAAAGAAAGTATTCTTAATTTTTATTAAGTTTTAATTGAAGATAAAATTATGTTGCGGAGTCCATTAATTTCCAGAGTATCCGTTCCGTGTATAAACGGCCCTGCATGCATCTATATATGCAATTAAAAAAATAAACAGGTTACCATATTATAAAAATAAAAAATTTCTCTATAGTAATTAATATATAATTATATATCACTTGGTACACCAGCAAGAAGTTCTCATGTGAAATGCAGGGACAGTATCGATTCACAAAAATGGAAATTTGTAGTGGCTTCTATTTCTATATGGAATATTATGATTGGTTCTTATCAAATGAATTATAAAAAAATAAAAACTAATAAGATTTTTTTTTTTTTTGGGAGAAGAAAATTCATTCTAGACTTGCATAAGAATCTCTTTGCATTGGTTAGGTTACTTTCTTTTTTCTTTTTCTTTTTTTCTTGCTGAGATTATTTAGGTTACTTTTTTTTTTTTTTTTTCATCAATCTGCTTCTCAAAAGAATAAAAATGAATAAAATATAATAAAGTAAAAAATCTTCAATCTAAAGTGCATGCATTTGAAGAGAGCCCAATCACCGCCTATAATTCCTATAACATTTTGCTAGGCCACGTTTAGACTCTTTTTTTTATTTGTTTCAGTAATTTGCGTCTTTGACATAAATCAAAACTTGAGAGAGAAAGAAAAGTCAAAGATTGAATAAGGTATAAGAGTACGAAGTCTCGTGAATACATTCATAAATTCCCCTATCATACTCTTTATTAAAAAAAAACAAAGATTGGATAAGATATAATGTTTATTGAGTAACCCAAACATTTCACGGATATGTATCTCCGTGACTCTAGGCACCATGTTAGCCTTTCATTCTTTCTCAGAAAGCTATGATATTTCAAAACAGAGAGTATACATGAACATGCATCTTTCTATGCTTGTAGTACCTATACTATTACTTTCAAGATTTAACCTTTTCTTTTTCCTGTAATTTATTTTGAGGATTGTTTCCTTTGTAGAAATAACTACAATTTTAGGAAAAAATAATGTCACATTCACTATTTCACATACATATTCACAATTGATTAAAAAATGTATACATTTTAATACATACAAATGGATGCCCAAAAAAAAAAAATTAAATAGTGACTTAGCGAGTGTCTGAGAATAAAAACCCGTTACTTTTGGGTTGAGAGTCTCAATGGAAAAAAAGACACTATGAAGCGTGGCTTGCCAAGTGCCAACAGATTTTAGTGGAGCTGTGTACATAGAAGAGGGATGTGTATATCTAGGAAGAATTGATTCAAAAGATTCTAATTTCTAAGAAATTTCTCATTTTAGGGGAGGTGGACGTTTGGATTGATTTAGAGATTTTTGACCATTTGGGTGAAAGGAAAGGGATGTTGGTCACAAAAGCCATGCGTTGTTGGTTAGTCCTATCCGTGTTAGTTCAAGTTAGCGTGCTGGGTTCGTGTAGACCTGAATCTGACCCATTTGATAATCGAGTCATATCCTTTTAACCCTAACCGGACTTCTTAATGAAGTGGGTTGACACGACTCGACCCACTTTATACCCTTCATAAAAGTCGTGCTCAGTAAGATGTAGCACTTGCACAGCAAAAACAAAATGTTTGGCTTACATAATTGAGTAATTCTTTTCCTTCTTATATTTCTATGCATGTTATGTCATTTTATGCTTAAAAGAAAAATATGCAAAGAACATGAAAAACAAAAAGAATCAAAATGCTTTTATATATCGTTACAAGCGTGTTTCTAAGAGATGTGGGAGTTATATGATATATTCTTTACTACTTTCGATACTATTGTATAGGTACATTGTGATTTGCCCATCACAAGAAATACATGTTGTAGTATAAGCTTACTAAATTGTTTTAACTTGTTTTTGAAAATAAAACTAGTTAGACTTGTTTAGTGTGTGTTTTTGATCTACGAATTCCTTGCATCTAGAGTTGTTAGTTGTTGATGTGTTTGAGTGCTTAACATGCTTCTTTGTTGCTTGGTTTGGTATCTATCTTGGTTGCATTCAACTCATGTTGTTTTTCCTCCTTAAAAAACCTTGCTTTTGTATGCTCGATAGAAGCTCAATAGCATATCGATAGATGCTAGACAGCAACTCGATAAAAGCCTCTTCTATTAAGAAATTCTGGGTTTTTCTCAATACTTCTTGATAGATAGCTCAATCCATTGAGCCTTTTCCTTGAAGTCTCTGTCTAGCCGATAGAAACTCAATACCTCCTCATTCTATGAGCCAATTTTGCTGTCGATACCTCCTTGATAAATTTCAATCTATCAAGCTTTTGTTCTCACACCTCCTCGATACTTTCTCAATCTATCGAGACACCGGTTTCTATATATACAAGAGGTTGGACTTGGTTTGCTCTTCACCCAAATATCTCAATCTTTCTCTCTTCTTTCTTGATCCAAACTCTTTCTTTTCACTAAAATCCTTCTTCCTATTAAGATTTCGGCCCATTTCAAGTTTCAATCCTTTGGTATGTGCTCTAAATCCTCTCGTTTTCTCATTTTTGTCATATGATCATGCATTGCATTCTCTATAATTACAACAATGTTTCATGCATTCTATATATTTGTGACTCATTATATCTTGTGAGTGTTATAGTTTGGATTGGGTTTTTTCCCATGATGCAATTTGTTTTTGCATGTCACATGCTCATGCATGTCCATGCATTGCACCTCTCTGTCCTTCTTTCTTGAGCATCTTCTTTACTGTGTTGCTCTTTTTCTTTTTTCTTTTTTCTTTTTTCTTTTCTTGTAGTGTCCTGACTATGGAACCCGATCACTCATCAGAGTTCTTCTTCTACTTCTTCTTCTCCTCTCTCTATTCTTGATAGAGTTCAGTTCTGTGATGCTAACTCTTGAAAGGATTTCGTTGAGAACTTTTGTGACTAGACTATTTATTTAGAACGCCAAGCCATTCTATCTAATTTTCCAAACATGCCTCTTTTTAGTGTGTTTAGCTCTCGGAGTTGGGGATCTCTTTGTGAGAAACCCTTGAGGTCTTCCAGCATGTTTATACAAGAGTTCTACTCCAACATACATGCCATCAATACCTCTATTCCCTGGTTTACTAAGGTTTTTGAAGGAACACATATTGTAGTTGCCGCAGAGCTCATTTTTAAGGTACTACGCATCCCTAGAGTAGCTTATCCAAACTATCCTACTCATCCTTGTCTACATACCACCTCTCGTGATGAGTTGGCCTCACTATTTAGTGAGAAATCCATGGTGTGGGGAGATACTCTTAATTTCTCTACAACCAAGTTTGCTAAGGGTCTAAGGACCCTTAATATGATGATCACTTTTGTTGTCACACCACAGTCACACGATAACACTATCAGTGGGCCTAATGCTCTTTTCTTTTTTCTCTCTTAGAAGATCTTTCTATAGATCGAGGCATTGGCACACATGATAAGCTAATCTTTCCTTCAGCTATCATATGCATTATCACACACCTGCACGTCCCCATTCCTTCTTCTCCTTTTTTACTACTCTATGGGTGTTATCAGTAAGGAATCTATATGGAGGAGTGATCTATAGCAAGTTGCTAAGTGGCTGCTTTTCATGTTGCTAAGCATGTGGCTTTTGCCTCTCGACCCTTTTCATCTTCTGCTTCATCTTCCTCTACTAGAGTAAAGGCATCTCTTGCTGCCATTATGGATCAGCTTTAACTCATGCATGCTGATTTTGGTAGTCATCTTGACTATCTCTTTGATGAGATGTGTCAAATGAACACTAGAATTGGTCACATCGCTCACCTCCAGTCTCATCTTTGTGGATTTGCTCCTTCTTCTATACCCGAGTCTGCTAAGGATTCTTTTGATGTTGGAGATGATGGTGATGATATTTTTGGCTCTTCTAGTGATAATGAGATAACTGCTTCTTAGTGATTCACTCTTTTATCACTCGTGATAAAAATCGGGAGTAGTTTTAGTTATGAGAGAGTATTCATGTTGTTAGGGAGAGAGCTAGTATAGAGATAGATTAGTTAGGTGGAGAGTACTTTTGAGAGATGTAAAGAGGTTTTTGACATAACTTTCTCACTTCATGAACCATGGTCTTGTGACCTTTACATACATTGTTGTACTTCTTTTCATTATATATATGATGATGTATGTTGTTTCACCTTTATCTCACATGTGTTTTTTTCTTTTCTCTTTATACACATGTTTCTTCTTTTATATAACTTGTCTATATTTCACACTTGATGCCTTGATGGGATCTTGTTTAAGTGTTTCAATTAAGACGGGTTGCACGTCTATCATGCCATGATCTATTTTCTTGCAAAGTTTTTCAAGAACTCATTGTATTATTAAACTTATGTAGTTCTATGTGTAATAGTTATGGAGATTGTTGTTTTATACTTCTCTAATAATTATGCTTGTGGTTTTGTCATAGATTAACAAATGGAGAGATTGTTATGGTCATATTTTCTATGTAATTGACTAATCTTTTGACAAAATGTACTTTACTTATAAATTGGGTAGATCTAAGTTTGATTTGATACATATCAAGTGGTTATATTAAAGACATGAAGATTGATCCCAGAAACAAGTGAAGAAAAGCTATTTTACTAAAACTCGACAAATAACTCGACAGATAGCTACTATCTAGATTTACTAGGCAACTTGACACAAGCTCGATCTATAAAGCTTTACGAATTTAGAATTTCAAAAGTTTGAATTTCGGACCATATTGATGTATTTGTTTAGGGTTTCTTTTCTCACAATCCTAGACATATATAAAACTTGTTTTAAGAGCTATTATATGCAGATACAGAGACCAAATGTTTAATTTACTCTATGAGAAGTTACTGTGTTTGTACACCATAGGGTTTTGTAACCAAGTGTTTCTTGATCTTCATTGTTGATAAAGTGAAGAACTTTGCAGCCAACAACAATCATTCAAGTTGCTGGAGTTAGTCACGTACTGAAATCCATGCAAATGAGTTAGTCATGTACTGGGGGTCCATGCAAAAGAATTAGTCACAGATTGGAGATTTGTGCATCAAAGAAAAGAAGGCTACTATAAGATCAAGTCCAATTCAGTATTGGAGCAAAGGATTAATTGTAAGTTGGTATTTTGGGATACGTCAGGGTAGTGGGTTGATTCTTCATACTTATAACCGCTTAATTATTAATTAGTAGATTCTTGGAAGTGGTGACCTTAAATCCACCCCAGTGGGGTTTTTGCCTTGTGAAAGGTTTTCCTCATTTGTCAACAAATTACCGTGTCAATTTATTTTCTGCTACATATTAGTTTATTTGGTGATTTATTGGTGCTTCCACAATTTGCATGTAATTTGACTTAATTAATCATCTTGGGTAATTGAATTAATTAATTTGGTGTCAAACTATCTTAACCTAACAAAAATGTTATTTATAAATAGAATATAACACAAAAACCACCTCAAAGTTTGGGCTAATATTTGGGTACAGCCAAAATGTTAGGGACCTAGAGGTCCCTAATGGGGATTGATGGGAATTGTAGAAAAATTGATTTAATTTGAGATAGTCACCCTCTATAGAGAGAGAGAGAGATGCACTAAAGCACTTAGAAGTGGGTTTATTTTTTAATTGATATCTCATATTGGATTACAATCATGTATTTATAGGAGACTAGTTCTAATCTCATTGACCCACATGGTCTCATCCTATTGGTTCTATTATTTTTCATGTGTATTAATAATTCTAACATGTGTTAAATGTGACTAACATGCTTGGAATTGTAACTAACAAACTAAATCTTAATACAACAATTATTATCCATATGCTTATATCATTCCTAACATTTCTCTTCTCTTGAAAACACCTTGTCCACAAGGTGTTGTTGTAAAATAGCACCTTCATTAAAGGAGATCTTCCAATGGACTAATACCGTAGTGACATTTTGATCACCATATTCATGTATTTCTCTTTGACAAGCGGTCCTATGCACATGAAAGTTTCTTCTTCGTAGATCTTCAAACTTTGCTCAAATTCTTGAGCCTTCAATGGTTCTTCAATCTTCAAGGTCTCATTGGTTCTTTGAACCTTGAAATATTCTTGTATCCTCAAGACCTCATTTGATTCTAAAACCATTAAAATTCTTGGCGTTTGTATCTTGGATTCTTGGATCATCGACACTCGGATTACCAATTCTTGAATCATAGACTCTTGAATGGAAGCCTCCATTGGTGCATCAAGAATTGGTTCTTGGAAGATCATCATCACTTTCTTTGTTGGTTCTTTCAACTGAACTTCAAGGGAAGTATGTACATGTATCTCATCATCCACTTTGATACAAAAATCAACATCTCAGCTTGCAATAACAATAGTAGATTCTTGGAACTTGATTTGTTTTTCGAGTTTCATTGAATCAAGAGATTGTAACTCCTCTTTTGTCATGTTCTCGAGACCTTCTTGTAATCTTGAGAGCTCTTCCTTCATGGCCATGTTAGATTCATCCAAGGCCTTGAACTTCTCTAAAATGGCATTGTGAGATTCGTACAAAATCTTGAAATTCTTTGAAACTTCATTCACCATTTTTAAGATTTCTTGCTGATCATATTCACCTGTATCAAGATCGATGGCTCTAATATCAAATGTTAGGAACCTAATGGGGATGAGTATAAATTGTAGGGGGATTGATGGAAATTGTAGAAAAATTGACTAAATTCGAGGTAGTCACCCTCCATAGAGAGAGAGAGAGAGAGAGAGAGAGAGAGAGAGAGAGAGAGAGAGATACACTAATGCACTAAGAAGTTGGTTTATTCTTCAATTGATATCTCATATTGGATTACAATCATGTATTTATAGGAGACTAGTTCTAATCTCAATGGCTCACATGGTCTCATCCTATTGGTTCTACTATTTACCACGTGCATTAATAATTTGAACATGTGCTAAATGTGATTAATATGCTTGGAATTGTAACTAACTAACTAAATCTTAATACAACAATTATTATCCATATGCTTATAGCATTCCTAACTTTAATTAATTTGAAAAATGTTTTACTTTTAATAGAATTAAATATTTCATAAGTCAAGTGGATTTTCTTTAGAGTAATGTCTCTTTTTTAGGATTATGGACTTCTAAGAGAGTTAGAATGTAACCAATAAGTTATTTATTTAGTTATTATTGAATAGCTCATCTCAACTCATGGTGAGGATTAAATTGGCATTCCCATGAACATAAAAAGAGCTATTAGCCAAAGTCATAATATATTAAATGAAGCTTCAATTTAAAAGGTCAGTAAAAATGTAACTTGTACAAGCGTCACCCTCCTTCAAGCCCATTTACTCAGAGGCCCATGGAGGTAATAACCCGTGTAAGGACCAAACACTGATCAGACCGACTGGCTCATTCCAGGCAAGTCCTTATGCTCATCGAAAGCCTGAAGCCTAGGGATAAATCATTCACGACGTGACCAACAAAGGTGAAACCTAACCACTTCCGATGAATATGTTCCCCGGGCAAGTAGAACTCGGAATGCATGGCATCACCTAGGGAATACCCCTGTAGGGCATCAAATCCACCAGTGGAGCTAGTTCCAATGCCACTGTTACCTTCTCCTACTCACCACCAAACATCCACTTGCGGGTAATGGTATTGGACCTCCCTTTCATTGCCTAGGGAATGCCTCTGCCGGGCAACAGATCTAATGGTGGAGCTAGTTCTCATGCCACTATCACCTTCTTCCACTCGCAATTAAGCACCCACTTAGAAGAAACAATAGTGGACCTCTCCTTCCACTGACCAGAGAAACGATTATGGTAATCCCACTAACTTTGACTATAAATAAGCAAGGGAGATTCAGTGGAAGTGGTTGGCAATTCTGGAAAGTAGATACTAAGGAAAGGAAGAGATAATCTCGAGAAAAAGGAGAGAATGATCTTGAGAACATAGGAGACTTGGATACATGGGCTGCCGAGCATAGCACTACCCATTGTAAGAAATCCGAAAGCTTGCAATACAAAAAGATTGTGAGCCCAAATAGATTTCAGGCCCAAAATCCATATTTGGGTGCATACAATTGGCATCGTCTGTGGGAATCTCCTAAGTAGCTGTGGTACTATCTAGGCGCACATGGAAGAATGTCTGGCAGTAGGCTGGGCAGTCATGCTGAGAACGGCTCTGAGGGTTCATCGCGAGGGTTTACATGGCAAGAAAGGAGGCAAAAAAGGCGAAAGGACAAACGACATGAGGAAGCAGAGGAATCTGGACTTGGAAAGGGATCATACCAAACGCTTTGAACAATGACTGATGCTTCAGGCTGCAGCCGCCTCGATAAAAGAAACCAGGAGCTTGAGCAGATGGATCAAGAACTTGAGCACCTTCGTAGGGTGATGAGGGATTTGGAGTTACAAGTGAGGGGCAGACGCAGAAGAAGGGACCATGAGCAGTGAAGAGAAAGGTCGCCAAGTGTAGGGAATCACCGTGCGACACGATCCTATCAATCCAGGTCTCATTGTCATCGCGATTGTTCACGGGAGTATGCAGACCATGATTCAACCTCCCCAGATGAAGGGCAACCTCAAAATATGGCCATGGATGCAATGAGTCGGGCATTAAGCCAAGATGCTCGGTCACCATTCTCAAGAGACTTTGAAAGCGTGCCTATGCCGAGCAGATTCACGCGGCCACCGTTCAATTCCTATATAGGAAAGACAGACTCGGTGGAACATGTAAGCCACTATATTCAAATGATGTCTTTACACGCCCATAACGATGCATTGATGTGTAAGGTCTTCCTTTCGAGCCTCGGCCCCACTGCTTTGAGATGGTTCAACGGATTAAAGAAAGGTTCGGTCCATAGTTTTTTGAAACTGATCCAGGAGTTTGGTATACGGTTCATGACTTGCAACTGGGTTCCATAGCCCATTGACGCGTTACTATTGATGAAAATGGGGGCTTAGGAAACCCTTCGCAGCTATGCCAACCGGTACTGGGAGCTGTATAACAAGATCGGCAGGGGTAATGAAAAGATCGCAGCGAGCACCTTCCGAATAGGGTTGCCTGAAGAGTCCGGGCTGAGAGAATCATTGACGAGACGGCCTTCCGAAGATATGAGGCAGTTGATGAGGCGTATCGAGAAGTATAAGCGACTAGAAGATGACCGGTTGCAGACCAAAGGGGAGGCCCCGATCATCAGTTATCCTCAGAATACTGGCTTCCATCCCAGACCCCAGAAGGATCTGAGGATTTAAGGGTCTGAGTAGGTGATTGGGGGAGTTAATTCTGTCTTCAAGGAGCTCGTGCACAGGATCATTGATCAAATAAAAAATGAGACGTATTTTAAGCAGCCGAACAAAATGGAGGGCGACCCATTAAGGAGGAATCAGAATTTGTATTGCACCTACCATAGGGATAAAGGGCATACCACCGAGCAGTGCAGAGTATTGAAAGATCATCTGGAACAGTTGGTGAAGGTAGGACATTTGAAAGAGTTTTTGGTGGAAACAAGAAATTAGGAGACCGGGCAAGCAGATCGGCTGTGCAGAAACCCCCTACCCCCTTTGGAAGTAATAGAGGTCATCCATGCAATGCAAAAGAGCTTTCAAGCACCCACAACAAGGGGGTATTGGCTGTGGTATCAGCAGAAAGTTGCACAGAAGAACATCCCTTGGGAAGAAGCTGAGACACACTAAACTACCTATAGCGTTTGATGATGATGATATGGAAGGCACCACTCAACCGCACCACGATGCTTTGGTGGTCATGGCTCATGTAAGGGGTTTCATGGTAAAAAGAATAATGATAGATCAGGGGAGTGTCGCAGACGTAATGTACCCCGACTTGTATAGGGGTTCAGACTGAAAAAGGAGGACTTGTCCAAGTATGATACGTTGTTAACGGGATTTGATGGACATATGGTGATTCCAAAAGGGCAGATTTCACTCCCAGTTAGCATGGGAGGTAAGGAGGTAATTGTGACATTCATAGTGGTTGCTTCTTTCTCGCCATACACAGCAATCCTTGGAAGGCTGTGGATTCATGACATAGGAGCTGTGCCGTCCACCTTGCATGTAAAAGTCAAATTTTGGACTAAAGAAGGGATTACAATGGTAAGGGGTGATCAGCAGACAACCAGACAATGCTTAATAGCCATAGCCAATAAACAAACCAAACAAATGGAGTGAACCAAGAAGGCTCCCTTGTAGCAATTACAGTAGCCCCTAGTGGAGGGGACCAACGTTGCCGAGGATCTGGTTAAAGTAAAAATTCTGCCGGATGGTGAAAGGAGTTTCCTGATAGGGGCAAGCTTGAGTGACGGGGAAAGGGTGGAGTTACTGCTTTTTCTTATACAAAACATGGATGTATTCTTCTGGAGTCCATATGAGGTGCCCGGGATTGACCTCAAATTTATAGTTCACAAGCTAAATGTGGACCCTTTATGCCCTTCTAAGAAACAAAGAGCAAGAAGGTCCGCTAAAGAGCATGTTGAAGCCATCAGACAAGAGGTTGGGAAGCTGAAGGAAGTGGGGGCCATAAAGGAAAAATTCTTTCCAGAAAGGCTTGCAAACACGGTGATTGTGAAGAAGAAGAACGGTAAGTGGAGGGTTTGTGTTGATTTCACTGATCTGAACCGAGCATGCCTGAACGATCCGTTTCTGATGCCAAAAATTGATCAATTGGTGGACGCTACGTACGGGCACCTGAGAATGAGCTTTCTGGATGCTTTCTAGGGTTATCACCAGATTGCCTTAGCCACCGAGGATCAGGAGAAAACTGCATTCATAACACCTAATGCTAACTATCACTATACCGTGTTGAAGCCATCAAACATGAGGTTGGGAAGCTGAAGGAAGTGGGGGCCATAAAGGAAACATTCTTTTCAGAAAGGCTTGCAAACACGGTGATTGTGAAGAAGAAGAACGGTAAGTGGAGGGTTTGTGTTGATTTCACTGATCTGAACCGAGCATGCCTGAATGATCCGTTTCCGATGCCAAAAATTGATCAATTGGTGGACGCTACGTACGGGCACCTGAGAATGAGCTTTCTTGATGCTTTCTAGGGTTATCACCAGATTGCCTTAACCACCGAGGATCAGGAGAAAACTGCATTCATAACACCTAATGCTAACTATTACTATACCGTGATGCCATTCGGATTGAAGAATGCGGGAGCCACTTATCAATGAATGATGACGAGATGTTTAGGGATAAGATTAGGCGTATGGTTGAGGTATACATTGATGACATGGTAATAAAAAGCAAGCAGGAAGGGCAACATATTGACAACCTTAAAGAGGTGTTTGAGATACTCCAGTGACACTAGCTACGCCTCAATGCTGATAAGTGCGCTTTCATAGTAGAGTCCGGAAAGTTCTTGGGTTATTTAATTACCAAACGGGGGATCGAAGTTAACCCCGATCAGATTGAAGCAGTGAAACGTCTCAAACCACCGAGCAATCTGAAAGAGGTTCAAAAATTGATTGGCATGTTGGCTGCTTTCATCTGATTTATATCCAAGTTCGTTGATCGATGCCGACCATTTTATCAGCTTTTGAAGAAGTGGAAGGGGTTTCAATGGGATGAGGAGTGTGACAGCCCCAAAACTAGGAGAAGATCTATATATGTACCTCTTGTTTACGAGCATGCAACCAGTGCTGTGCTATAAAAGGATAGTGGTGTACAGCTGCCAGTTTATTACATAAGCAAGACATTTGTTGACGCCGAGACCAGGTGTTTACCACTAGAGAAACTGGTGTTGGCACTCGTGCATTCCACCCCAAAATTGCCCCATTACTTTCAAGCTCATACTGTCCATGTTCTAACCAAGTATCCTCTTCAGTCATTGTTGAGAAGATCTGACTTTACGGGGAGGATAGCTAAGTGGGGAACTCAGCTAGGCTCCTTCGACATTAGATATAGGCCAAGGAACTTGGTGAAGGGACAAGTACTTGCAGACTTCATTGCTGGGTTCTCGCCAAAAAGTACAGATATCATTTGCCTTGTGGGGGTCAAGCCATGGAAAGTATTTGTGGATGGCGCATCCAATATGGTAAGAGCGAGGGCTAGAATTGTGGTCATCACCCTAGAAGGGTTAAAACTAGAGCACTCGTTCAGATTAGGCTTTAGGGCTTCTAATAATAAGGTCGAGTATGAGGCTCTGCTTGCCGGACTGAGAGTTGTCATGGATTTAGGAGCCAAAAAGGTGGAAGTTTACTCAAATTCTCTCCTAGTAGTTAATCAGGTGCAAGGGAACTTCGAGGCCAAAGACCCCTGAATGATGGAATATCTACGACTGGTACAGCAGACCATGTGTAATTTTTCAAATGTCAAGGTTGAACGGGTACCCCGGGGATAGAATCGATACACCGATTCCTTAGCAATGCTAGCATCATCAATAGTTGACGTGGTACCTCGATTGATCAGGGTGGAGTTAGTGGCTGAACCGAGTATTACTGCTAAGGCACCGGTTGCACAGGTCACCATAGCCGAGAAGTGCTGGATCGACCCTATCATTGATTTCCTTGCAGAAGACCGAGCCTCAGAAGATGAAAAAGAGGCAGCTAGATTACGACGAATCGCTACTCGGTATTGGTTATCTCCCAATCGAAAGTTGTATCGAAGGTCATTTGAAGGACCGTATCTATAGTGTCTTCATCCTAATCAAGCTAAAGAGCTCTTGGTTAAGCTGCACGAGGGTGTGTGTGGTAGTCACGTGGGGGGACGCTCATTGGCTCACTGAGTAATGTCGCAAGGGTTTTGGTGGCCGTAGATAAGGAAAGATGCTATTGAGCACGCACGGAGATGTGAGCAGTGTTAAATACATGCCTCGATAATCCACTAACCTGCCGAGAACTTGAACCTAGTAAACAGCCTGTGGCCATTCATCCAGTGGGGGCTAGACATAGTTGGGCCATTCCCCCAGGCAATGGGCAACCGGAGATTTGTGCTGGTGGCGGTAGACTACTTCACGAAATGGGTGGAAGCGGAAGCGATGGCAAACATCCAATATGTTGATGTCAAGAGATTCATATGGAGAAACATTATAACAAGATTCGGTGTGTTGGAGTCTCTTATGTCGGACAATGGTCTACAGTTCGACAGCAAAGCTTTCCGAGAGTTTTGCAACAACCTCGGCATCAGGAACCAATATTCCATGCCGGCAAATCTGCAGAGCAACGGCCAGGCAGAAGCTACCAATAAGGCCATTGTGAGCGGATTGAAAAAGAGGTTGGGTAGATGGGCTGAGGAATTGCCAAGCGTCCTATGGGCATACTGGACAACTCACAGGAGATCCACGGGAGAGACACCATTCTCTCTAACTTACGGGGCAGAGGTTGTCATCCCCGCAGAAGTAAATCTATGCAGCGCCCAAGTCGTAGGATTCGCTCCGGACAAGAATGAGAAGCTAATGTCCAAGCAGCTGAGCTTGCTAGAGGAACACCAAGAAGCAGCCACCATTCGGCTGGCAGAATATCAGCAAAAGCTCGCCTAGAGGTATAATAGAAATGTGAGGAAGAGGGAGTTTTCCGCAAGAGATCTAGTACTTCGTAAGGTCGTAGGGAATACATGAGATATTAATGCAGGAAAACTAGCCCCGTCTTGGGAAGGGACCTACCGAGAGACTGCTATCGCAAGTGCAGGAGCATACTACTTAGAGGATTAGGAGGAAAAAGCTCTTCGCCGGCCAAGGAATGTTCACAACTTAAAAAAGTTTTATCATTGACCGGTTTGTCTCCAAAGATGTAAACTTGATGTAATTTTGCATTATTACGTATTAATATGACAGTATTTATTCATGTAGGTGCCTTTGCCCTCGTGATTCTCTCCATATTTCTAGTACTTCGTAAGGTCGTAGGGAATACACACGATATTAAAGCAAGGAAACTAGCCCAGTCTTAGGAAGGGCCCTACCGAGTGACTGCTATTGCAGGTACATGAGCATACTACTTAGAGGATTTGGAGGAAGAACCGCTTTGCTAGCCATGGAATGTTCACAACTTAAAAAAGTTTTATCATTGGCCGGTTACTCTCTAAAGATGTAAACTTGATGTAATTTTGCATTATTACATATTAATATGACGGTATTTATTCATGCAGATGCATTTAACCTATTACTATTAAGTTATTATTGCCGGTCAAGAAATATGGATAGAATCACGAGGGCAAAGGCAACTCATTCACGCTAAGGACAGAAACCTGCCCTCGATTCGATTCCTATCACCGAGCAGGTAGAAACCTTAAGACATTGTTTTCTAAGGATAGAATACTACCCTTAGTTAGATTCCTATCACCGAGTAGGTGGAAACCTTAAGACATCGTTTTCTAAGGAAAAAAGCCTGCCCTTGGTTCGATTCCTATCACAGAGCAGGTGGAAACCTTGAGACATCGTTTTCTAAGGACAGAAAGCTGCCCTCGGTTTGATTCCTATCACCAAGCAAATGGAAACCTTAAGACATCGTTTTCTAAGGACAGAAACCTGTCCTCAGTTCGATTTCTATTACCGAGCAGGTGGAAACCTTAAGACATCATTTTCTAAGGATAGAAACTTGTCCTCGATTTGATTCCTATGACCAAGCAGGTGGAAACCTTGAGCTATCGTTTTCTAAGGATAGAAGCCTACCCTCGGTTCGATTCCTATCACCGAGTAGGTGGAAACCTTAGGACATCATTTTCTAAGGACAGAAACCTACTCTCGGTTCGATTCCTATGACTGAGCAGGTGGAAACCTTAAGCTATCGTTGTTTAAGGACAGAAGCTTGCCCTCAGTTTGATTCCTATGACCGAGCAAGTGGAAACCTTAAGCTATCATTGTCTAAGGATAGAAGCCTGCCCTCGGTTCGATTCCTATCATCGAGCAGGTGGAAATCTCAAGACATCATTTTCTAAGGACAAAAACCTGTCCTCGGTTCGATTCCTATGTTCGAGCAGGTGGAAACCTTAAGCTATCATTCTCTAAGGACAGAAACCTGTCCTCAGTTCGATTCCTATGACCGAGCAAGTGGAAACGTTAAGCAATTGTTCTCTAAGAACAGAAACCTATCCTAGGTTCGACCTTTTATACCGAGCAATGAAAACCTAAACTAGAAGATCGTAAGGGCAGGAAAGTTGGTCCCAGCCACCATGAGTGAGAAAGAAAGGTATGATGATCAGGTTAACCCCAATCATATACAAGGTGGGTAGTTCTCAAACAAGCATGGATGAATTTAAAAATAGGAATGAAACACACAAATTTATGTCTCAACAATACAATTTAAAACCATCCAAACAATAAAGAAAATTTTCTATCGCCATAGCCCGACGATCTAGGCTTACCAAATATAAAGCTAGTAAAAACAAAAAAGGAAAGAAAATAGGGATTGAATCATCATACGACAGGGTCAAAAGAATTCGGTGGGGAGGGGGGCAGGTTGCACAGGTTCGTCTTTGGCCGGCTGAGCTACTAGAGGGTTTTGATCTTGAGCAGCTTCAGCTCCGGTACGGACCTTGCTTGTAACCTCCGGATCAGCCGTTTCCACATGAGCATCAATGTCTCGTACAAGATCCCTCGTACTCGGAGTTTCCTTATCTGTGGCATCAGCTTAACTTTGAACAGGAGGGGTAGGGGCCGGGTAGGGGATCTGCGTTGGATTCCACAACGGGGAGTCCTTTGCTACTCCTATCGCTTGAAGAGCAGCTAACCATCCTTCCCCGAATCCATGTTGCCAAGCTTGGTGGATGATCGGTTCTACAGAGCTTTCAAACTCTGAGAAGCCTGCGTTGTACCACTTATCCTCACAAGCTTCGAGGGATTCTTTCAAATCGGCAATTTGATCAGCTTGGGCTATATTCAAGCTATCCGCCGTCGCTAGCTTGAGCTCTATCTCGCCTAGCTTCGTCTCCATGACGTGAGCTTACTTTCAGCAGCCTGCCGGGCTTTCTTGGCATCTATTAATTTTCTCTCTGATGCCGCGGCAGCCTCCCTCTTCTTCCTGGCAGTAACCTCAGTGACGACCATCAGCGCCTTCTCCCGCACAACGGCCTTGGCTGCATCCTTCAACCTCTCTTCCATAACACCAGCTAGCTGCGTAGCCTGAAAATAGAACAATAACAAAATGATGAAACTGGGAAGAAAGCTATCTATTACAACATACGCAATAAAAGGAATAGGAGATTACAACAATGGTATGCCATTATAGCCGTCTAGCAAGCGTCTCGTCGTCACCGTCCGAAAAATAGTGAACATCCTTAGGCAGCAGGAGGCCTTGCACCAAACTTTGAGCTACTCGCCCCCCTTCGCCCTTGTCCTATATCTGAACGCTGGCGATGGCCGGTAAAGGCTTATCAACTAACAGGAAAGCATGCTGCTAGCCAGCCTCGGGTTGAGAAAAAGATACCATGTTGGTCCCAACCTAAGCCGCTGGTGGACTAACAACCGGCATCTCTTGGATCTGAGGCTCGCCCCTTGCACGGGGCGAGGTCTTTGGTAGGGCGTCACTTGGGACAAGAGTGTTCTTCTCGACAGCTCGCTTCCTCTTTCTAATCTCACCAACGGGAAAAGCCTGACCCATCCCTTGGGGGGATTGAGGTTGATACACAGGTCCGGCACCGGGTATAAACCAAGCAAGGGTCATCTCCCTATGCTTCACCATTTTTTCCATGTGGTCGGATTTAGTGCCCGAAGTACCTGCTGGTTTGGCAGCTTCTTCTCGGGCTATTGGGGTAGCATTTTCTAGCTATTCGATGGCTTCGTGTCTCTTTCGATTTTGGGACACATGCTCGGAAGACTCGTTCCTTATAGGCGTAATGTCATCTACGGTGGTATAACGGGGGCCAAGGTCTCGAGCCTCACTAGTAGTAAGCGTAGGAGGAAGGAATTTTTTGTGCTAGACGTCTACATGCGACAGGAGCAGACTGTCTACCAAAAGCGTTTGGCCGAAGCTTTGCCAAGTGGTGTACACTGGGTTAACGTCGAGGATCAAATGAGATGCCCTAAGTTACCTGTCGTCGTGCACGAAAATCTCCAACCTAAGAACAAAATTGAGATCTCGTGTGTGTATAACTCGGGAGTCCGGCAAAAACCTTTTCGATTTTGCAACAAGCCCAAGAAAAAACCAATTAGTTAAATACACTAAAATAAGACGCAAAACCAGAACAAGTGAAGATTCACAGTACCGACCAACTTCGTGTGGCAAAAGCCGGCAAAGTAGCTCACCGGCGAGCCAGTTGCCATGCACCCATACAAACTCTCCAGTCGAGTTTCTATTGGAATCGGGCAAACAAGAGATAAGCCAAACCCGCATATCTCTAGTCTTTAGATAATAGTCACTTGTAAAATTACCGCCCAATTTGTACATGAAATTGATGTTGTGATGGTTCAGTTGCAGCCCGAATATCTGATTCAGTCGGCTGACGCAACTAAAAATTCTATAAAAGTTAGGGGGAAACTGGTCGGGACACAGACCATAGAACCCCAGGGTGATTATGATAAGGGGGTTTATAGGAAATCTAACCCTACCCTCTAGTATAGACATCAATGGAAGAAACACTGCATTTAGGTCAACAGCCTTTTCAAGAGCAATATTGCCCTCTTGGTAGTACGCAATGTCAACATCCCCTAGGACACCAAAGGTTTCTCTAAAACTAGCCAAGCCAGCCCCAGGAGCGAGAAAATGAGAAAACCCCATTCCTAAAGAATGAAACAAAAAAGAATTGAAAAGAGAAAGATAGAAAGAACTTACTTTAGGCTCTAGAGAGTGAGAAACTGGAGGAGTGTGTATGCACAGAAGAAGAATGCTTAGCAAAGAGAAGATTGGGAATGAAAGGAACACAAAGAGTGAAATTGGAGCCTAGAATGGGCTATTTATAGGGCTTGAGGCATTTAATGAGGCAAGGAGCGGGAAAACCCTCCCAAATTCCTTTTTGGGTAACCTCCCTACATGCGTGGGCACAGTTTACGAACAGTTAGACGGTTCACAAACCATCAAATTTTAATTACTAATGTGACGACCTGACGTGGCACCACTTTCAAGAAATCTACTACGATGATTGCCCTGGCCACGTGTAAAGGGTGTTCGTTGTCCACGAGAAACCATCATCATGACTTGACCAGGATCCTTGATTCATTGCCAAAAGCAAAACATGAATCAAGGGGGGGCTATTGTACGGTCATCACCCTCCTTCAAGACCATTTACTTAGAGGCCCAAGGAGGTAATAACCCGTGTAAGGACCAGACACTGATCGGACCGACTGGCTCATTCCAGGCATGTTTTTATGCTCATCGAAAGCATGAACCTTAGGGATGAAATAATTCACAGCGTGACCGACAAAGGTGAAGCCTAACCACTTCCGATGAATATGTTCCTCGGGCAGGTAGAACTCGGAGTGCACAACATCACCTAGGGAATACTCCTGCCGGGCATCAAATCCACCGGTTGAGTTAGTTCCAATGCCACTGTTACCTTCTCCTACTCACCACCAAACATCCACTTGCGAGTAATGGTATTGGACCTCCCTTTCGTTGCCTAAGGAATGTCTCTGCCGGGCAACAGATCTAATGGTGGAGCTAGTTCCAATGCCACTATCACCTTCTCCCACTCGCAATTAAGCACCTACTTAGAAGAAACAATATTGGACCTCTCCTTCCACTGACCAGAGAAGCGATCATGGAAATCCTACTAACTTTGACTATAAATAAGCAAGGGAGATTCAGTGGAAGTGGTTGGCAATTTTGGAAAGTAGATACTAAGGAAAGGAAGAGATAATCTCGAGAAAAAGGGGAGAGTGATCTTGAGAACATAAGGGACTTGGGTACATGGGTTGCCGAGCATAGCACCACCCATTGTAGGAAATCTGAAAGCTTGCAATACAAGTAGATTGTGAGCCCAAATAGATTTCAAGCCCAAAAGCCATATTTGGGTGCGCACATAACTAATAAGTATTTTTTTTTTGTGTAATGAGGAATTAATACTATAGCAAAGATAAAAATATCAAGTTATATTTAAAATTTTCTCTAAAAATGTTATTTATAAATAGAATAAAACACAAAAACCACCTCAAGGTTTGAGCTAATATAGGGTATTGCGAAAACTTCTTTTAGACTATCTAATGGTGGTATGTGCATTTCTATATTAAGTGACTTCAACTTTAAGTAATGTTTTTTCACCATGGTCACAATCTATTTTTATATATTTTTTAATTTAAAATTGTGATTCTTCAAAACTGTTAGGTATTTCAATATTAAGTGACTTCCAAAAAAAAAGTGACTTCAAATTAAAGCAATGTATTTTCACTGTGATCACAATGTATTTTTATAATTCTTATGTAAACTTGTGATTTTTCACAATTGTCAAGTATACTTGCATGAGTACAATGTATTTCACACAAAATAAAAGGAGGACATTCTAAATGTCATAATATTTTGTGGGGGTGCAGATCTGAGTCCACCTCGAAGACCTTAGCCCAAGGAATATAAACAAAGAAGCCCCTCCACGGTAAGAGGCCGACCTAAGTCCCAACGAGGGACAAAGGAGACCTACTGTTGGGAAGAGGCCATCTGAGGACAATACTGAGGCGATGAAGCCTGTATTCATTTTAATTTGGATTTTTTTTTTTTTTTTTGGAGAACAAGATTCATTCTAGACTTGCATGAGAATCTCTTTGCATTGGTTAGGTTACTTTCTTTTCATCAATCTGCTTCTCAAAATATTAAAATTAAAATTAAAAAAAGTTAAAAAAAAAAAATCATCAATCTAAAGTGCATGCATTTGAATTGAGCCCAATCACCGCCTGTAATTCCTATAACATTTTACTAAGCCACGTCTTTAACTTTTTTTCTCTTTGTTTCAGTAATTTGCGTCGTTGACATAAATCGAAACTTGAGAGAGAGAAAAGTCAACAATTTCAGCTGCTAACCTAATAAGTTAATTCTTTTAACAGTACGTAGTCACGTAAATACATACATACATTCTCTTGGCTTTCAAACTCTTTATTTAAAAAAAGAAAAATCAAAGATTGGATAAGTCATAATGTTTATTGAGGACCCCAAACATTTCGCGGATATGTATCACCGTGACTTTAGGCACCAAGTTAGCCTTTCATTCTTTCTCAGAAAGTTACGATATTTCGAAACAGATAGTAAAAAGATGCATCTTATCTATGCTTGATTTTTAAGTATAAAATTCTTTTAATATACCAATCAGACTAGGGAGGAATAACCTAGGAGCATGACTCCTTTTCATGCTTGGTTTCCAATGTATAAATTTCTTTTGATAGACCAATCAAATTAGGTAAGAATGACCCAATATTATGTTTGAATATACTTGACTTTGAGTGGTCCAAACGACCTAGCGCTTTTTAACCATTATTGGTTGAAACTTGTGTTAGGACAAGGAGTGACATGTGAGAAGTGAGAACTCACGGGATCAGCGGAATCAGCCATCGACTGAGAAAAGGAGCAGCTGACTACTTTTCTAGCATCTCTTTTCACTACTGTCAAATGTCTATGGAATTTTTTTTTTATATATATTTTTTTTAATTTGTTTTGATGCATATTCTGATAAGTTTACTGTTGGGTTACATTTTCTCCCTATACCCTTAATACTTGCAAAATTTAAAAATTATTTGAGATCAGTAACATTATTTAATTTATTAAATATGAGTTTATGAATTAAATAATATATAATATTCGATTGGCACAAACGATAGCATGCACATTAATAACATAGAAAAGATGTATTCAAATAATGAGATTTTAAAAATAAAAATTTAATAAAATAATTTCTAAATAATTCAAAAAAAAATTTAAATTAATACGTAATATAATATTGTTTGAAATTATACTAAATAATGTTGTGACACAATTACTGAAGTGATTAAAAGTGAGTGGTTTACAAAACTAACATGCGTAGAGCTTATTCTTGTTTCTCATACCATTCCATTTTTCTATTCTGCCACGGGTGTGACCTTTGCGAGTCACATGCTATCACAGCATTACACAACGTATCACTTTCTTCTATTTATCGATCACTTCAGGTGCATGACAGTGTCAACTAATTGGTAAATGTTTAACGAGATCCGTTCATGTTATTTTCATATAGATGGGTTTTTTTTCCCCCAAATCTAAAAGATAGTGGTCAAAATCAATACTTGTTTGCCTTGCTGTGTGCACCATTGCAAAAGTCATGCATGGTTACGGATAGTTCCATCCATCCACCACCATTGAAACAGGAAGTGAATTGAGGATCAAAGTGAGAAAGGGTTTAAACTTCAAGATTAACGGCATATTATAAGTTTATAACTGTCTAAAAAAATAGGTGTCTTGTATTTCATTTACTAGAAGAGAACTTTTCAAGTATCAAATTATGAGATATAAAAGTCCTAGATAAAATGGAAGCAATTTACCTTTACATAGGTACTTAATGGTGCGCTTGGAATCCAACTTTTAAAAACAACCATAAACTACCGCACTTCAAGTTGAAAGAAGGTACGTTCAAAATCACTTAAAGATGTAAATGAATTGCCACCCAATGAAAGACGGATGACTTTATAATTTATTTTAATCTTTTCTCCTAAATTAGTTTATTTATGAATAAAAACATTTGGTTTTATTCATAGAGTTCCAATTAATTTCTATTTCACCAATTACAATATGTCATATCTACCAAAAAAATTTCCATTTTTTTTAAATAATTAATTACCTAACAAAGGGGAAAAAAAGGACATATCAATATATCACAATATATGTTATAAATGTTGGAGCATAAACTGGAATATTAAGTGGAACCGAAAATTAATTTTTATTCCTTATTTATCATTAAACCTTTCTAGATCATAGATGGAGATGCTTTATTAAACATTAAACATATATAGCCTTTAGTAAGGTTTCTGGCCAACATAGTTGCCAGGAGGATCATAGTTGCAACCAATGAATGTCCCTCCATTGTTGCACCTCACTTTAGCACATCCTAGACGAACTGAGTTGCGCCAAACCACTTGAGTATAGTGCAGGCACTCCCCACCAACACAAGAGTTAGAGTTGTAGTCGTAGTTAGCCTTCTCGTTCACCCACAATTTCACTGCATCTGTGCCTGAGAGGTCACCGCTACCCCATGCAATGTTTTCACCATATTGCCCACCAGAGTGCACAAGATTGCAATCACCAATACGTTGATTAGCATAGTTTTGTGCATATGCTGCTACGGTGTCATCCCAATTTAAAGGGGGAACTCCCACATCTGCACGGGCTGCATTATGGGCATTAAGGTAGTCTTCTTTGGAGTCTTGGGCATGGGAGAGATGGACTAGGGTTAAGCTCAAGAGGAAAACAAAAGCTAGTGAGATCTTACACAACCCCATTTTAGTGCAAAGCAAAATCTTCAGCGATTGGTGGAGAAATAAGGTATGTGCATGAGGTATATATAGGGAATTAGGGATATAGGTAGTGTGAAAAATGGTGTGATGAACATTTGAAGCAATGGTTGAATGTTCAAAAGCACAATGTGGATAACGTTAGAGGAACTAGAAGGACCAAAACAACCCTTGAATAGTATTTGCTAATGACGGAATAATTATAGTTTGTTTGTTATTCAAATTACTTTCAGTTAAAATATTTCATTCGAAGAAAGCATACTTTTTTTTTTTTTTTTGAGAAGAAGAACGAAAGCATAATGACGTCTACGTAGATGATGAAATACCATTCGATTTTCAGTCTTGACTCTTGACCTTGACTATAGACAAGAATATACTTTGGGCTTCCCGGTTCTCTAGAAATAAATGGTGGTAGCAAACATTTTAATTTTCAAATTGAAATAACATAGCATCGCGTAAAGTCATAAGATATTATTCTTAAAAGGCAATTGATTATGTATTTAATATATTACTTCCATTATTTTTTTTTTAAATAATTTTGCTACATTTTCAAGACCAACAACAAACAAAATGATTTACAGTCTAAGTTTACCAAAAAACTCTCAACTCGTTTTTTTTTTTTTTTTTTGGTGGATATGTTAATAGTTGGAATTAGGGGAATTTCAATCTTAAATATTTCTATTGAATATAACAAAAAATGTAACTATTTGAACTAAAAAAATTTTGACAAAAAAGTTTCAACTCCAAAGGATATTGATTAATGTTTGTCAAGGTATATGATTTTTAAAATGAGCGTTAAAAGTATATGTTTTGTGATATATTGGAGCAAAATCAATGCATTTACCGATTATTACCTCATAGCTAGTCATACTTTTTGACCTGCATAAAATTTTACCTAGGAAGTCTGCCTAATAATTACAAGGAAATAACAGCGCATTTTGTTGTAGAAAATGAGCCGAGTCTGCTGTAAACAAATTCTCAGTGCTTGGTTCAGGTTTTATAGCATGACTTGGTACTAGTCTACTAGATAGGGAGAAGATACCCTCCCATGATTAGAAGTATATTTTAATTAACTTAATTGGTATAGTTACTTACCGTCGAATAAAAGATTCAGAATTTAATATCTGCCTACACAAAAAACAATTAGTGAATTTAAATATTGGTCTTATGATAATAAGAAATCATAATAATGGAGTCAGTGACTGTTCTAAGAATTGTTTTTTAGGGTTTCAGTAAGATGATGTATTTTGGGCAGAAGATAAATCTTATAATCTATGTGATTTTCATATTACAAATTTGTCCATGATACTCACAAAAGAATAAAAGATAAACTATAAATTCGTTTGCTATATTGTTTATTAAATTTTGAAAATCATCTATTGTTTCTAAATATAATAAACATATTAATTATTGTGTTAAGTAAATTTTAATTATTACTGTTTAGAATACTTTTATTTATCAGTTTCTACACTCTTTTATAATTATTTTATTTAACAATTCAGCTCAACTTTGAAAAGATTCTCAAAAAAAAAAAATTAAAAAAAAATGATAACTATTAGTCTTTGTAATTGTATTAGGAAATTTTTTGTTATATATGTTAACATTTGCTTTTTTTTTTTTTCTTTCCCATAATCACTCTCCTATTCCATGCCCCTTGTCTTTTTTATTTTTTTATTTTATATTTATTTATTTAAGAATCACCCTCCATCTAATTGTTTAATGTCTTTTAGTGTTAATATTTGCTACCCACGGGCTGAATGACCCATGCCCCCAGTCCACACTTAACAAATAAAAAATTGAATTTTCCTTTTATATATATATATATATATATATAATCGAAACTTCCAAAACTCCCACAATTTTTCATGTCGCCACTATTTTCTTTTTATTTTTCTTTTAAGTTTTATATCTTATCTATTTATTATTTCTCTTCAACATGTAATTATCTTATTAGTGTTATAATAGTTTAGTTTAAGTAAAACTTTATTAGATATATGTTTCAAGAGCTTGAAAATTCTACTTCAACTAAAATTTTATAACAAAAATTTCAACAAATATACAATATAAAATCATCATCTATATATATATATATATATATATTAAACCCTTCTTTTACATTTAAAATCTCTATTTCTCTCTTTTTGAGAATTCTATAACAATATCTGAGTCCATACGGATCCTGTGTGAAATCAAGTTGCTCAGGCTTTTACGGCATCTTGATATTTTTGAAATTAAGCGCATCATGTTGCCACCATCAAAGATGACTTGACCCATGTACATCATCAGTTTTTTCTTTGTCAGATGCTATGTGCATTGAAATATATGCATACAGGTAATTTTCTTAATATCTTATCTTTTTTTGTGCTTTTCTTTAGTTTTACTCTCTGTTTACTCTTTTTTGTGCTTTTCTTTGAAATTTGTGGTACAAAGTATTTAGCATCATGGGTAATACTTAGCCTCTTATTCAAATTTGAAAGGATCTTCAATGTCAACTTTGATTATTTTTATTATCAAGTTGAGATTTTAATTGGTTTATCAAGCATGAGTCAGTTGAAAAATACGATCCTCATATGCAATTGACAGATGATTACTAAGAGAGACAATCACTTATTATCAATAGAGGTTGAGGAGTTTAATAAGGTTTTGGGCGTGTGGAAAGCATGGCTTATTGAGTAGCAACATGAGAGAAGTCTATGGAGGGGAGGAGACAGGAGAGTTTTTGGACTCCTTTTTTTTGTGAGTATTTTGTAGTGTATTATTTTGGGTATTGGGTATTTTGTTATCCAAGTAGGAAATAGAGAACCTAGGTATAAATAGTTGATTTGTTATTTGTTGTTTCATACTTCTAAATTGTTTCCATAGTTTGTAAGTGTGTGGAAGGAATTAGGATTATTTGGAGTGTGGTTTTTGGTGGATAAGGATAGAAAAATATATAGAGGTAAGATTTAGAATATATAGCAATGTATAGATCTTATGAAGTTAGATATGCTATGCATTTTTCTGCAAGGAAATATATGAACTTAACTAAAATTTTACGTGATTAATAATGTTATTTATTTTTTTATTTATGGATTGTGGCCACATGATTGAGACTTCTATGCAAAATACAAATGGAGTAAATACAAAAAAAGAAAAAGAAAAAAAGCTAGAGGTAATAAATGCCTAAAATTATTTAATATTTGTAAATTATCTCATGCATTACACAGGTTAGCGACTGGTTAATCTATATATTACTGTGTTAGTCAGGTTATAGATTAATAAGGAATATTCAATTTCCAGTAAATTAACCATGACCACGGGGACAACTTATTTGGTGGGTGGTAATAATTAAGGAATATTCAAAGTTGGAGCATTTTTTGTTTGGGAAACTTCATCATAGGCAGTAACCTTGGACTCTTCCACCAATAAAATCGTAATGGTTATGCAGCCATAAATAACTTCTTATGCTAATAAAGTAATACTTTGGATATCTTCGTTGTCGCTTTGTATTTGGGTCAATCCCAGTGCTTTTAATTTTAAATTTGTCTACAAATAATAATCATTTGTTTTACTTTTCTATTTTGAACCATATAAGGTTCATCTAGCTAGGAAGCACATGCTTTTCCGTTAGGTCGTTATCCAAGCTAACCACCAATCACGGGAAAAACAATGACCATGATTTTAGGACCCAGCCATGTGGATGCGGTGACATCAAACAATTAAAAATGGATTTTATTTTCCTCCACATTCAATTTCTTAATTTGCTGACTTGTACAATTTTATGTTAATTTCTCATAATTGCACAAGTCAACATATATATAAATCATCAAATTAGGTGTGGGAATGATTATCCCACGAGGGAAGTTAAAGTAAATTCACCGCTTGAAAAAATAAAATAAAATAACTTTTTTTCTTTTTTTCAGTAGGAAACAACAAATATCACTTTCTAAGGGCCTTACAATACACGCCATGTTATAATAAATAAATAAAAAAAGACAAGAATGCATCGTTGGTAATACATGATTAATTGATTGCAAACCTTTTATTTTTATATATATTCCTTATTTACAGTTGAAAAAGTTTAAGCTATCGCTAAAAGTTATGGTATGAAATCATAGCCAAATGTAAAGTTTGTGATTTTTTTTAATTTTTATTTTATTTTAGAGATATAATAGAATTCATTCATATCATTCACATTTGTTCCTGCAGGTTTAAGCAAACAATTTTACCAATTAACGTACGTGAAACCTATAAAACTTGTGATATTATAATAACTTCTATGCTCCAATTTTTTTGGCGTCAAATCTTTTATTTTTTTTGTATTCAGATATATTCCTGAAAACATTTTTATGCATTAATTTTCCAATTATGAAAAATTAAAAATTTTCTTATATTTTTATACAGATACTAAAAAACAACTTTAATTCTTTGCTTTAACATATTATTATGGAATAACTAAACTCAACCTGAGAAATAAGCATAATTCCAATAAAATTAATGAAAGTTACACAAATAAGCAAAATCAAAATAAGAGTGTAACAAAACGAAAAATATTAAAACTACTGTGTGGGGCAAAAAGATCCTGATGGGAACGTGGGCCTTTTGGGCCGTGTTAAAGAAGGCCGACCTGATCCTGGGTTTAGAATTTGTTAGTACTATGGGTCGGCCCATACGCCGAGGATCCGAGGATCCAGCCGAGGGTGACCTTACCCTCGGATGAACACCGAAGAACTCGGGATTTCATAGTAAAGATTAGGGGATGACACGGTTAAAGCCAATGGTTAAAGAGGGGTGAGCCCTAGAACGCCCCAGAAGCACCGGTGTTGAAGAAATGTCAAAGATAAAGGCTGCTGCCTCCACATTAAAGACCCTGCACCTACCACCCTGGCCGCATTTATGGGGAAGTGACACCTGAACAGTGGAAGAGAAACTTCTGGTTACTATTCAAAGGCACTGAGAAAAGAAATATCTAGGCTAAGGGGAGGTGAGGCAACACGTGTACAAAGCATTCAAAAGAGTAGTATTTAAAGAGCAATCTAAGACACAAAAAGGGACGGACTTTTTGTAACCTAAAAAGAAAAAAGGCTAAGAGAAAGAGATAATATAAGAACAGCTCTCGGCTTACATCCGAGGAGGCCTATCTACAATATACCTTGTTGTTTCCAAATATTTGCAATCTTTAGTTTGTCATTTAATCCCCACACACTTCTAACTTGGGTTTCAAGCCCACACTCTACAAATTCATATTGTTTAAGGCTCATTGGGCCTGAGCCCATAACTGTTCTTGGGACCAGGTGTAATTGTGCACTTACAACTACCAACTAAACTTACAATAGTTTTTAAAGGAAATACTCCACTTAAAGAAGGATATATATATATATATATATATATATATATATATGTAAGTACTTAAAGGATTTTTGTGCAATTTTTAAAATTTTGAGAGCAAATCTTGAAGTCTTGAGGTATATTTAGCTATTTTAGTCATTTAAGTATTTTTTGAAGGAACAATTTTGTCAGTTTTGTAGTTTAGGGTTATTTCAAACATATTGGATATTTTAAAGAGATTTTGATTATTTTGGAGGTTTGAACGATATATTGTATATTTAATAAGTTTGGGGATATTTTGGTCATATTAGAGGTATATATGCTATACATAATATTTTGGTTATTTAAGGATTATTTGTTTTTTTTTCCCCCATTATATAAGTACCCAAGATATTTTTGTCACTTTAGTGATTGAGAGGAGGGTGTTTGTTATTTTAGAATTTAAAGGGTATTTTGGTCATTTTGAAGGTTTCAAGGGTTATATTTGAGGTTTGAGGGTAATTTGGTTGTCTTGAATATTTTGGAGGTATTTATGTCATTTAATAAATCTTTAGGGGGCATTTTGGTCATTTAAATTTTTTAGGCAGACATTCTGCTCATTTCTAATTTTGTAAGGGTATTTTGGTGATTTACTATTATTCTATCTGTGGGGTGCAGCAATTTGGTAAAGTAGTATTGCCACTTGTCCTTCCAAGCGCCGAGGAGGTAAGGGAAATTCCAAGGAGATCCCACCCTCGGATGGGGGGCCATGCCAGTGGTACGCCACCCAAGAAAGACGTACTGTAGAGAAATAGGCTAGGAGTGAGGGTTAGCCTTGACGCACTGAGGGGATAGTGGCTACCACTCCATTTAATGCATCCCACCAAACCTTTTGGCTACATTTTTGTGAAGAAAACCTTTGAATGGTGCTATCTTGGTTGCCGCTTCTCACAGGAGTTCTAGGAAGGTGCCTAATAGGACTAGCACTTGAGTGGTGGCCTACATGATCAACAAATGGAAGGCCGGGATCACCTGAGGGGGTCTATATAGAATAAAAGGTCCCCCAGAGAGAGGGGATCAGAAAAAGAACAGAGAAAATATACAGTAGAACAGAGAACTGAAACTGTAGACAAATCTCATAGTGATATATTCAAGAACAAATCTCCTCGGACTTGGCCAAAGAGAATTATCTTTTACAATATTGTGGTTGTCTTCTATGTTTCCTTGTCTCCTTATTATTTTTGGTCAATAGTAAGCGTTATCTTACCCATAAAAGCTTAGTATTGAAGCTCACTCTCTAACAAATTCATTGTGTTAGGCTATTTGGGCCTGAGTCCTCCAGTTGTTTGGGCTCAAGAGCTAAATCCAGTCCTTACACTATCATTTTGGAGATTTTCGTAGTATTTTTTCCATTTTGGGGCTTTCAGAGGAAAGTTGAGCATGATGTTTAATTCGATACAAAGTGAATAATCTTACCATAGCTTAACATGCTGTGAATCCTCTAGAAAGAGAGATTTTGATGGGTTCCTTATTTTTTCCGTTATTTTGGAGTTTTTGAATTTTGTTAAAAGGGAAATGAATGGAAAATTCTCATATACACATTACACAATAGCCTTAGGCAGATTTTAAGTCATACCACGATGAATTTGGAAATTTTTATTTCAAATATTAATAAAAACCTAGAAGGCATCGTTCTTGAATAAAAAACTTCTTGCACTAGTTTAGTCAGATACTATTTGGTTGATTATAGATAGATCTTTTTTCAGATAGAATATTAGAGCTAAATAACTAGTCAATCTCAAATTGGTTTATTAAAGAGAAATGTTATACTCACAATATTTTTATAATATATTCATAACAAATATTAAGTAGCAAGTAGTTATTTGTTATACAGGTGGTTAAGAAAGTAATTTAAGTTGTGAATTTAAATTAAAACTAATAATAATTTACCACTTATTATTTGTTGCGAAGATATTGTGAAAATATTGTGAACATAACACTTCTTCTTATTAAAAAACTCCATGTAATTAAAATGGGAAGGACTATCTAGTCGAACCCTTATTAGAAATGCTAAAAATGGAAGGCCTTAAAAAGCCTAGCCATAGAATGAAATTCTTTCTTCAAATTTGAAAACTAGCCAAAATGCTTTGTTTTCCTCCATGATCTCTCGTTTGGTTCATGCATACTCGTTGTTTCTACATTGGCCTTCTCTGTGTGTCGCCCCTAATCCCCCATTCGGACTTTTCTAAGTCAAAAATAGAATTTAACCTAACACCTCTTACAATCCATGCCTAGGGACATTTCAAAAGTGCAGTGTCGTAAAAGAAGTCTAACTCCGAATAAGCTTAAAGGTATTCTCACTAATTAACAAACTTTCTCACGTTAAAAAACTTGTCTTTTTCTGACTCTCACGTAACAAAGATACACCACGAAATTAGTGTTGAATTTTTCTCTTTCAAGATAATAGGATTTTTATACTTTGTCTCGGTGTCATACCAACTGTAACTTGCTATTGCGTCAAGATGCATGTGTTCCAACTACCAAAGATTTTAATTAATAACATCAATCTGATTAGGAAATGTTAAATACTTCTAACTGGTGCTTGTAAGTCTTAGCGCCAAGGTACTAAAGCATAGGTGTTTTGTATCCACTGAGCAAAAACGGGTTGTAATTGTATAGCAGTAGATTTATCTTGGGGACACTGATCAAGACTAGTAACCCATAAGCCCATAGTTCAAAGTGTTCACATAATTGAGAATCATCAGATTTACGCTTATTTTCAACTCTCCAAAACGGTTTGTCATTTACTACGCCATTCCTAGTCTCTAATGCCGAGGTCATTCATATAAGTTAATCAATCTTTAGCAACAGTTTATATGACCTCGTTCAGGGAGAGGGATAGAACTACCTTGTCCCATTAGGAGGAGTAGATTTTTTTTTTTTTTTTTTTTTTTTCTTTCTTTTTGGTTTTTGGAGAGGAGGGGGCCGGATTCCTTGCCGTCCACAACTTTGAGAGTTTCTTCTTTTGCCTTTCCACATAAGCCAAATTATAATATCCAACGTGTAGTCTTTCATCCACTTTTTAAGAACTGTGGTTCAAACCTTAATGCAATTTGCTGCTGAAACAATCAAGCTATATATATATATATATATATACTCATTCTTTTTATTTTAGTTTTTGAATTAGTGGCCCGCAACTCTTTGTGGCGTCCATATTGTAAAATATGCGTATCAAGTATCGGTATTAATATCATTGCTTCCTAAGGGCAAACGAACTGACAGAGGGCTATAGCCGCGTTTTTTATAAACGCGGCTATAGTCTGCAGCCTGTAGCCGCGTTGATAACCGCGGCTCAAGCGGATCTATAGCCGCGTTTTTGAAAAACGCGGCTTCAGGTCTGGTCTGTAGCCGCGTTTTTAAAACGCGGCTATATCTTCTCTTTTTTTTTTTTTTTTTTTTCTCCTGCCCTCTTTTTTGGCTGTTTTTTCGCTGTTATCAGAACTGAAGAATTTTCCCCTGCTATCACAAGTTTCCAACACAACCATCCAAAATAAACAAGTTCCAACAACAATCCAATACCTTAAATTCACACAACCCAATCCACAAATACATTCCAACCAAAAAAACATCAACTACATATTCACACCATCTCTCCCCCCAAAACACAAAAACAATCCATCAAATAACAACAACCCAATTCCTAGAAACTGAAACTGAAACAAACCCAGAAGCACAAATGAATGAGTAACACTAACACATGAAAGTGATATTAATGAATCTTCCAAGTACTTAATTTCTTATTTTCCTTTTACTTTTGCAGGCTTTTCTTGCCAAGCAAATAGAGTAACAAATACATTAAAAACATCCTTTTAAAATGAAACAAATAACAAGTACTCATGTATAATTAAAAGAAAAATGTCACATGCTTTAAAAAAAGAAGACCAAAAGGTTTAGAGAACACGTGTATCTTTTCAACAACAATATCATGTTGCCTAATTAGGCATAGTGGATGACTCACATGGCTATTGTCAAGTGCATGTGAATGACTTCCATAAATGCCTTAATATGCAAAGTGGTCCATTGTAGGAAAAGCATGTACTAAGAATTCTTTACTAAAAAAAAAAAAGACTCTAATAATAAAAAAATAA
The DNA here is from genome assembly GCF_040712315.1 of Castanea sativa. NCBI lineage: Eukaryota > Viridiplantae > Streptophyta > Magnoliopsida > Fagales > Fagaceae > Castanea > Castanea sativa. Next base: position 23,860,422 of record NC_134019.1, on the reverse strand, counting down.
ATATTCTATTAATCTTCATGAAAGTAAATATTCTGTGGTTAATTTTCATTATCAAGTTAGGAAATAGATGACAACAAAATGAAGAAAAGAACTTGAAGGATAGACACCTCACATGCCAGTTGTCATTCATGTTTTAGTTTAAACTAAAACATGAGTAGTGATTTTTAATGGCCTGGGTAATAGCACAACTTTCAATAGAAAAAAAAAATTGATTTAAATTTTATTGGAGTAACACTGTAGTAAAAATGCCAAAAGGAAGCAAGAAATTCCACTAAAAAATGCTACAAACACATTTGGGTTTTTTTTTTTTTTTCCTTTTTTTCATTGAGCAGGTACATCACTGTTTAGTAAAGTCTTAATACATGCTCCTCCACCCAATACATCATTGTCTAGCAAACCCAGCTAGTTCTTTGCTTCACATGCTATCTTCTCTACTAGTTCACTTGTTCAAAGAAAGCCATAAGAGAAAAATATATTCCTAGAAGAACCAAGCGATCTAACATCATTAAGGAAGGACATGGCCAATGCTCAAATTGGTAGGTCCAACTGACTTCATCTATTGGACTTTTAAATTCACAATCTACCTCAACTGCTTGAAGCCCCAAATCCACATCAAACTGCTCATCGTAATCTTAAAGCCTACACTTCAATTTGATCATTTCCTTCTACTATTCTTGCATATAGAGCTCCTATACATTGACTTCCACTATCATTGTACCTTCAAGCCACACCATCTATTGTTCTACAATTTCTTGATGGCAAAATTTACCTTATAACATGAACCTATAGGAGGCCATGTACACTTCAACAGGCTATCTAGACTGATTATTTCTCTAAGCTTCCATATATTCCATAGCAAGTTTACAGGTTGTTTGCACCAAATCCACTACTAACTTCAGAGTTTAATTCACATGCCTTTGGTTTCAATTTTACCATAATAGCCAACCTCCACCTCCATCAGATGCCCATTTTGTTTTACCCAACTTAACAGTTCAAAATAAGACAGAATATATCTGTACCATGACAAAATATTATGGACATGTATAAGGCAAACAACCATAAGTACTAAACAAAAAAAACAAAAAAATCTCCCAAGTGAAACACAAACTATGAAACTCAAACATTCAAAAGAGGCAATCATGGAGAGAACCTATTATGCATTAAGCAAAAAAGTATAGAAGTAGAAAAGCGGTCCCACGAGACTTAAGGGAAGCTCAAGGCAGCAAATACAAAACCTCAACTTAAGGCCAATCTTAGGACTAAGCACAGTGCTCAAAATCTTTCATAAACCATAGCATGTCAATTCAAATGACATGCAAGCAATGGGAAGGGGACAATGAAAAAGTTAAAGATAGCTGATTTCTAAGGACTATGTTGTCATAGCAACTAAAATATGCTAGCACAAAGTTATTATTATAATGCAACTCAAATCAGTCAAGAAAAGAACATTTATTATGTCAACAAATCATCCAATAAAACCAAAATTTGCCTCATTTGTGTCACATAATACAATCTTTTTTAGGCATTTTATCAAACACACCATGCATATAGCAAACAATAGTTGACAGATTTATACACATAAAATGAGAAACAATTTGATAAACCACAAACCATAAGTAACATTGTACAATAATCTAAATAAAATACAAGTTCTAGAATTCAAGTAAGATCTAGCGGTTTAGGAGCAGTAACTACAATTTCATAGTAACTTCTAAAATATTAAGCAGCAATTCTAATGGTCACATACCGAAACTTATCTGTATGATATATTCTTGATTCTTGAGAAAGGTCTTCATATAAGGCACTATCATTAGATGGATACGCTACCTTCCTTTTCTTTACAGCAGCCACTATAACTTGAAGAATTTGAACTATAGGAGTTCCTAAACATTGCTTGTACCTATATCTTTTAGTACCCAGTAGAAAGACTAAGAGAGCAAGTGTCATTGAGGCCGAGCAAATCCCATATGCCCAGCTTCTTCCAACTTGATCTTGTAAGTACACAAGTACTATAACTGCCAATAAGGTACCTGAGCTGATAACAAAGTAGAACCTACTGAAGAAATGTGCCATTTGAGCCTTTTCCTTATCATCATTTTGATCAAATTGGTCTGTTCCAAGCCTTGCAACACTTGACTTTATTCCACCAACTCCTATATTAGTTAAATACAAAGCCATGGTGAAAATGCCCATTTGAAGACTATTGGCCTCTACGCATTTGTTGGATAAAGTAGGATTGCAAGGAGGCGGGCATAAATTTGGAAGAGAAGTGGATATGGCTAACAAACACGTTCCCTAATTTATTATCCCGGTTGACAATCTATTAGTACAATTATCAAATATAGAACTTAGCAAGCAAGGAAGCGGAATACTTGGATTAAAATTTAAAAAAGAAAAAGAAAAAGGTGTAGCATATAAATATCACATTACGATTGCATGTTAACATGCTAAAAGTATACTCACCCCTGCACGAATTGTAGCAGCAATGGCTATCATCCAATATTGGCCTAAGAACGAATCTGCAACAATGCCTCCAAACAAGCTTAGAAGATATGCTGTGCCCCCTGATGTTGATGCAAAATTGGAAGCACTTGCGCTAGGAAGATGCATTGTGCCAACTAAATATGTCACGAGGTTCACAATTATTGCCATTGTGGCAAATCTCTCGCATATTTCAATTCCTGTGAAAATTATCAAAATCAGTACGAGTATAATATAAATTAATTAAAATTTCAGTTTTGATTAGAGTCAAGTCTAAAACCAATTAGAAAATGAACTGAATCACGTTGTTAGTTTTTTCATGATAATTAAGGCTGTAATCAATCTTTATATATGCATTAATATAGTAATTATTTTGACTCATAAAGACACAGAAAGCAAACAATTATGGGTTAAAAAAAAAAAAAGGAATATCCAGGATTTTGTCACCTGGATCGAACAGTATCCTCACTTTCATTTTACTGGACTCTCTCATGATGTAGAACTGTTTTCTTTACACTAAGAGTTCTCAATCTTCCCATAACAAAAATAATTTAAAAAAAAAAAGAAAAGAAAAAAGAATACACTGTTTGTAATTAAAATCGTTGTTGGTTTAATATGTTGTTAAATAAATCACCCATGGCAATTTCTCCATTTTAGGCGAGACCCAATTTTTGATGAATCGGTCTGGATTGAAGCTTCAAATTCACACACAATTTGCAATAAAAGAACGATAAAGATTCGAAATTGATAGGTACCGTACCCAATATCGGGGTTAGAGAAACTTAACGAGGGCTTGATTATCGGAAATAGAAGCGGAGCCATCGAGACTAATCAGCTTCGCGGCGTCGATCTGAGTGGTCTCGGGATCCTCACGCGAATCGAGATCGGAAGCGCTAATCGCTAGGGCTAACTGTACCTGAAACTCCTCCTCCAACAGATTGAAATCCACCTCAGCAGCAACAACAACACCACCACCACCACCACCATCGGCAACCGTCCGATCACCCGCCGTCGAAGACGAAGACTCAACGGCGCCGATTCTCCCCATCGAGGACGACTCAACGGCGCTTAACCTACGCACTCTTCTTCTTCTTCTTCGTTGGAGGAGCGGGTGGAGATGATTTAGGGAGAGCGATCTGATTTAGGGATTTTTTTTTATTTTTTATTTATACTAAATGTTAGGTCGCGTTTGATTAAACGCAGCTCTAGAAATAATGAAAAAAAAATAAAAAAATCCCTATAGCCGCGTTTCTAAAAACGCGGCTATAGTCCTACCCAACCAAACGCAGCCTCAGCCCCCAAGAACGCGGCTTCAAAGCGGGTCTATAGCCGCGTTTAGTAAACGCGGCTATTTGTCATTCCTGGAGCTGCGTTTTTAATGAACGCGGTTCAAAATCCCTGTCTGTAGCTGCGTTTTACGAAAACGCGGCCCAAAAACGCGTTTTTTGTAGTGTAACTTAACTCGTAAATTTTTTGATGATTGAATAAAATATCTGAAATTCAATCATCACTTACACTAAAAACCGATTGATATTTTAGTCTGATGACAAAGAGTTATGATCAGGAGCGGACGTCATAAGTTGAAACTTTCTCTCAAAATATGTGTGTGTGTGTGCATGTGTGTATATATATATATATATATATATATATATATATATATATATATATATATATATATATAGAAAATGCATCATGAAAACTACTTGAATTTGTTTATAATTTTATTACTATACCCTCTAAATTTTTATTATGCTCTTAGCTCAATAATTATATCATTTATAAAATGTTTAAATTTCATATATATATATATTTTAAGAATCTAATTTTGTATTTTTAAAATATGTTCAAAGATGTGTTTATGGATTAAATAATAAATAATATTTAATTGACATAAATTTTGACAAATGTAATTACTATTAGAACATATAGATCATTTAATCTAACGGTGAGATTTTCTTTTCAATAAAAGGTTAATTTTTTTGAAAGAGTTCAACCAAAAGTTATTAGGTGGCTTCAACCAAAAGTAATTTTTTTTGATCTAGTACCTTTTTTTTTTTATACTTAATGCTAATTAAATAGGTAACAACTTCACCCAATTATAAACACTTATACTTGTGAAGTGTGGGGGTTTAGGGCCAGGGTTCAAGTCTCCAGGAGGGAGCTTCACACATATATACACTTAGATTAGACTAAAGTTGAAATTCTATCTTGTAAAAAAAAAAAAAAACGGTTAAATTTCAACTCATTTTTTCCCCCATCAAAATAGCTATTCCAAATGATGGATATATATTTAGTAATAATTATCATCAACCAAGACTCTGGTAGCTTAATTGGTATTTTTTTTTTTAGTTCCAATGATAAATAATTAACACATCATTTTAACTTTTAACTAGGAGTATATATCTTTGCCTTCGGATAGAGGCTAATTATAATGTGGGCTAAGCAGATTCCTGCCCACCTCTAACAAAGGTTGGTGTGCCAAGGGATGGGCTTTTGATTTGATTTTGCTTGATGGAGGGTCACGTTTTATGCTAAGGACTGGACCTGGGTCGAGTAAAAACTGATCCGAAAGAAATGGGCCTTGAGCTATACTACTAGTGGGATGGGCTTTGATACTTTGTCTCCAACACGAGGCATCTCAATAGTTACTGTTTTTACTTTTTACTTTTTCCTTTTTCTTTTTCTTTTTCTTTCTCTTTTTTTTTTAATTAGAAAATAGTAATGCAAATGAAAATGAATCAGAGCTAGATTGAATTTGGGTAATTAAAATCATCTAATTTTGTGGAAAAAATACTTTTTTATTTATAGAAAAGTGGAAAAACTACATTAGATACTTGAATTTGTGCTTCTTTGAAACTATATAGCACCTAGTGCATCTTCAAAAAAAAAAATTACAAAATTTAATAAATTTATATTAGATTACAAATTTCCAATTTTATGCTAGTGGCCTAGCTACTCAACTTTTTTATTTTATTTTTTTAATTTGTTTATAATATTATTGTCAATTTTTTCCAATAATCAAAGAAAATGAATCATGGAAATTGCTAATGGAAAAGAAATATTCAGCCCTTAGGAAAATATTATATGATAACGTGCTAGGTAAGTTCTTATAAGTTCCTCAATTTTTGTATTTACGTATAATATTTAAGATTCAATTAATTTTTCTATTTCTCCTATCTTTCCCTGTTTTTCTTTTTCTTATAAAGTTTTTTTATATCTATATTGACATTTTCTATTAGACCTTAAAAGTTAAAGAAATATTATTTATAATATAAATTTATAATATGATTAGAATAAACTAATTCCTAAAGTCTAAAAATAGACTAATCTGTTAAAGGTGCAACTTCACATAATAATACAATCCCATAATAACCTCAACTTTATCCAATCATATGGCATAGATGGATTAAACACATTATTTGATGAGTTAATACCTACTGATATTAATTTCATGTTGATAATGAAATATATCATGGTTCAGATTAAAAAGAAATGAGATTTTATTATGTGTTAATAAATGAGTTTCGCTTTATCTTGGGTAGTGTGATAATGGTGTTCACACACACACACACACACAAATGTTAACTATCTACCATGTGAAAAAGGGTTAAAAGAAAGTGAAGTCTCAAGCCATAAGGAGAAATTGATTGTTAATGATGATTATAACATTTTTAGGTATTGTGTTAGTTTTAATTAATATATTGTTATAATAAGGGTTAGTTGCAATTAATTCACTTGTGATTTGGCCTAGGGGGTGTTGCGTAGGCAATGCACGACGAGGCTTCCTATGGCTATATATCTCATGTTGGCAATCCTATATACTAAGGGACTATGTACACTGGGTATGAAAGAGTAGTTTTATCGCGAATACAAATCTTCTGTATCACTTTTTGTATACAATTCTATGTTTCACCAATCACAATATGCTATGTTTTGATTTTATTTTCCTTATAAAATAACTGAAGTTTAAAATAGAAAACAATTATACAAATGGAAGTAGTGATTCGTCGAACATAGAGTGGTATACAAAAAGTGATACAGAAGATTTGCATTCTATCATAGCATGATCCATACCAGCAGCGGCTAGTTCCACTCCATCTTACTGACCATTTATTATTGTTTAGTTTTGTTTGTTGCAAATAATTGAGTTTTACTTTACGAATACAAATCATAAAATTCTACCATATTCGACAGCAGCTGACTAAACTAATGGTAAAGTTCGTATAGGAAGAATAAGACATACGTTATCGTAAATGGCAAGAAGCACCCATCTTAACATGATTTGCCGAGAACAGATGCTCTTAGAAATGAAATTAATGATTACCCTATCTCTTTCTATTCCTCCTATCTTAATATTATCATTATTGATGATGTTCACGTGATCAAGAACATAATGCATTTTTTTTTTTAAATCTTAGATTTTCCTATCTTCTTTTCATTCCATAAAAGAAAAGATGAGCCATGCATAAACCCATATAGTCATATACAGTTATATTTTCAAACTTCAAAGCCAAAAGGAATAGTGCATTAATACAATTGAATTACATATATAGCAGTTAATTAATATCTAGTTTTAATATATTGATTTTTATTCTTATCATTAATGCGCTTAAATATTTTTGATTTAATTCCATATATATATATATATTGCTTTAAAAAAAATGGCTAGGAGGCATGACAAGTGTGGTTTTCCTAAGCGTAACAGTACTAGCACCTAATTGCTCCTAAGATAAGACCTCATTTGGTTGAAATATAAGTACCCACATGTTGCTAGGGGGGAGGAATGACTCGAACACAAAACATTCTGCATAGTTGAACCTTGTTGGCTAGAGACTCAAGATTTAATTCCATATTCCCTTATTCTCTTCTTGCTTATCTACCATTTCAAGATTTATTTCCATATTAGAAAATTGACTTATTACCTTGGCATGGCCCCATGGTAAGAGAAAAAAAAAAAAAAAATTCTTCTTCATGATAATAAAAGTGACTCATTTTCATTGTATAAATCCATCAGAAGGGTACACATATATTTGGTTACTACTAAACACACTTCTGATCAGGAACAACATACTCAAATATAAGTAATCCATAAATTAACCACTAATTATAATTAGTAAGGAAATTCGCCTTCATAATTACCCGGAGGATCATAGCTGCAAATGACAAACATCCACCCATTGTGGCACCTAACTCTGGCACACCCAAGATGAACAGAATCACGCCAAACAACTTGAGTATAGTGTAGGCACTCACCACCGACACATGTGTTGGACTTGTGGTTGTAGTTAGGCTTCTCACTTAACCACAAATTCACTGCATCTACTCCGTTTAAGTTTTCATAACCTTCGGCTAGATTTTCTCCATAGGGCCCTCCAGAATGTTCCAAGTTGCAGTCTCTTGATCTCTTATTAGCATAATCTTGAGCATAGGCTGCAATTGTGTTGTTCCATCTAATTGGACCAACGCCAACTTTGGCACGAGCTACATTGTGTGCATGGACAAAGTCGAAGTGGGAGTTTTGGGCTAGGGAGACATGAATTACTAAGAAGCATATGGCTAGTAAAAACTTGCTAAACCCCATTTTTATCACTGTGAAAGGAAGAGCGAACTTTTCGATTTCTAGTTCTTAATGAAAATGTGATATACTATTCAGTATTGATTTATTTATCTATAGGCAAGAGAGCGGTGGTCGTTATGGCTCAAGTTGGACGCATACATAATTACATACATGAGCATCTTTATTAGGCTCCCTAATTTAGGATAACATCCCAATATAAGGATAAAAGCCCAAAAAAAGTACTCTCACATTAGACTTCCTATTAGTTCTCCGTTGTAGAATGCTACAATATTGCTTTAAAAGGAAATGTTATGTACACTACATTTAGAAAACAAATTCTTAGTGACATGTTGTTATTGGTGGTTAAAAAATTAATTTCAGTGGTGAATTCAAGTTCGAATCAGTAAAAATTTACCACCAGGATTTGTTGTGAAAATATATAAAAATATTGTGGATGTAACACTTTTACTATTTAAAAGAAATAAAGTTTAAAATAGATAATCTAATATTGGTGTTTTGAAAAGTAGTTAGCTAAAAATATGAAAAAAGAAAAAAGGTTATTGTCCTAACTTAACAAGAAAAATTATGGAATCTATGTCAATAACCTCCATGATCCTTATCCAAAAATAAATAAATAATGACAAAAAATAACATATTAAGTCCAAATTGGTCATGATCCGTTACTTAGACCGATTTGAATCTAATTTAAAAGAGTAAATGACACAGTATCTCAAAAAGGAAAAACAAAAATTAGTATATGGTATGGTCAAAGCCAATCAAACCTAATGGTACCATTAACTTGGATAGGTTCGTTAAAAGCAAACCAAACGCAATTTTTTATTTACTCCCAAGCATTATACTTAGAACATGCATCTTTTCTTTGCTTGATTTCTAAGGATATAATTCTTTTAATAGACTAATCAAATTAGGGAGGAAAAATCTAGGAGCATGCCTCTTTGAAAAATTATTAGGTACTCTCAGAGTACCATAAATTCGTACTCCCCCCTCTCACATGAATGGTAGGTCATATCATGAATTTAATTAGTGTGACCCACCATTCATGTGAGAGGAAGGAGTACGCATTTATGGTATTTCGAGAGTACACAATAATTTTCCCTCTTTTTCATGCTTGATTTTCAAAGTATAAATTTCTTTTATAGACCAATCAGATTAGGCAAGAATGATTCTTCTCAAAACAAAAAAAGATTAGGCAAGAATTATCCCATAATATGTTTGAGTGGATCTAGCTTTTTAACAATTATTGGTTGAAAGTTGAAATTTGAAATAGGAGTGAGATGTGATATGAGAACTCACGGGATCAGTGGGAGGTTTCCAAGAAATAGATTCACCGCATAATCAGTTATGGATCATGAACAAAGCTTTTATCACCCCTTCACCATCTCCTTCAAAATTGATTTGCTGTAAGCCAAGCTCTACTACAAACACAGTTGCTCTTCTTGCTACTAACAACTCTAAAATTTCCACCGATGACGGAAGGGAAATTTTTTTCAGATAGCGCTACCATAACTTCCCCAAATTCAGTCCAGATTACCACCCCAATACCAGCTTCACCCGTTTCAGCAAACATTGCCCCATCAAAGTTTTCTTTCAGCTCCCCTGTTCCTAGAGGCTTCCATCTAGCTAGGGATTTCTTCATTTTTGGACCATGGCCAGGGAATTTCTGTTGAAACTCGATCAGCATCGCCACAGTAGCATCAAAGACTTTATTAACTGGCACGGTCTGTTCATTGCACCTTATTTTATTCCTGCGACACCAGACAAACCAAGCCACCATTACAAACACGTTAAGCCAAGATGAAACGGACTGCATAATGCCCACCAAGTCCGAGATTTTCTTCAACTGATTGGTCTGACTTTGAAGCCAAGCAAAACTTGGCCGCCAAGCAGGTTGAATTGTATCACAGCCCCACAGGGCATGGAAAGTATCCTCTGAAGTATCCTGACATAGGCTATAATCCTCTTGCCGTGACAAACATAAAGGAATACCTTTAATTCGTTGTGCCTCGAACTAAAGGAAAAGGGAATCAATTAGGTGGTCATTCCAACCTCCTCCATTTGAGTCAATCAGCCGAGCTACTAGCCATTCTTTTGCCATATCCACTTGTGGAGAAATAATTTTTGCAGACCCTTCACCAGGCAGCCACCTATCTGCATAGATGTTAATATTTGTACCATCACCCACTCGCCATAACATACCCCTTTTGATCAGATCTCTAGCTTTGAAGATGCTTCTCCATGCATAGGAGCCCGATGCCACTTTTGCCTCAAATTTTGAACCATTAGGGAAATACTTCGCCTTGAACACCCTATAAAGCAAGGATAAGTGATCAGTTAATAACCTCCACACTTGCTTTGCGAGCATAGCTTCATTAAACTTCACCAAGTCCTTAAAGCCCATTCCCCCCATATTTTTTGGTTTGCATAAAATATCCCATTTCTTCCAATGAACTTTTCTTTGCTCACCCCTTTGCCCCGACCAAAACTTTCGAATCATCATTTCAATATCATGAATAAGACCAACGGGAGTAGGAAACATCCCATGGAAAAAGTTGGGATTGCTTGTACCACGACCTTAAGTATAACCTCCCTTCCCGCTTGTGACAACAATTTCTCCTTTGAACCTTGCAGTTTATTCCACACCCTTTCCTTTATATAATTTAGACTTGCCTTCTTATTTTTTCCCACCACAACTGGCAAGCCAAGGTACCTCTCATATTTCCTTACTTCACTCACCCCCAAAAAATCTTTAATCTCCTCCTTCCTTCCCTAATTGGTGGCTTTGCTAAAAAAGACCGTGGTTTTATTCCTATTTATTTTTTGACCAGAAGCTTTTTAATAGAGCTGTAACAAGTCTTGAATAACCTGCAAATCCCCCATATCCACTTGGCAAAAAAGTAAAGTGTCATCAGCAAAGAAAAGGTGGGTTATCGTTGGCCCACTTCTGCACAACAAAAAGCCTCTAATCAGATTATCCCTGTTTGCTTTCTGAATTTGTCGATTCAACCCTTCTGAACAAATTAGAAATAAGTAGGGAGACAAAGGATCCCCCTACCTTATACCCCTAGATGGCCAAATATCCCCCTTCGGCTCCCCATTTACTAGGATTGAATATAAAGCTATGCTTATACAATTCATGACTAACTGAATCCATTATTGACAAAAACCCATCCTCTCCATGGCTTGTTGTAAAAATAGCCACTCCACACGGTCATATGCCTTGCTCATATCAAGCTTTAATGCCATAAAGCCTAATTTTGTGGACTTCTGATTCTTCATATGGTGCAAGGTTTCAAAGGCTACAAGAATGTTGTCTGACATAGCTTTGTCAGTCTGAAAAGCACTCTACGACTCAGAAATGATATTAGGCAGAATACACTTGAGCCTATTTGCAATAACCTTAGATACAATTTTATACACCAGTTGGCCATTTAGTTAAAGACTTCAGGTCTATAGCAAGTTCACTAGGAACTGTCTCACTCTCCCATACTAGGAGGCAGGGGAACAATGTTGCTCACACCTTAGAGCGGAGAGCTCATTATTCTTTTCCTTTGTTGGTTTGGATGGAGGATGTCCCACCAAACATTTTACATTATGTTCTTGATGATTTTCCTAGTTAATAATAAGCCATCACGGTCTTGATTCTCAACAAAAAAAAAAAAAAAAAAAAAAAAAAAGCTATGGATCATGGATGGTAGAAAAAGAGCTCACTACTATTCTATTTATTTTTTAGGGGAAACTCACTACTACTCTAGCTTTCACTTTTCACTGATTTCAAATGGCCATGGAATTGAAATCCCCTACAAAAGTAATGTATCATAGCATTTTTAAAATTTTGATTTTTCATTCATAATTTTTTTTAATGGTTGGATAATTAGATTCATAGTTATAAAGTTATGCTATGTTGATAAAAATTAGTATTAATTTGATATATATTAAGGTAAGTATATAGTCATTTTTAAAATCGATGATTTAAATTTTCACATTATCAATATTTAAAACAAATATAATTGATTTAAGTTTAAATTACACATGGTGCAACTTTAAGGTGTCTTATACAACTTTACATATATATATATATATATATATATATATATATATATATGTATATACATATATATATATATATATATGTATATACATATATATATATATATATATACATATATATATATATATATACATATATGTATATACATATACATATATGTATATACATATATATATATATATATATATATATATATATATATATATATATATATATTTTTGGGGTTTATGCCCTAAAACCCAATATATTGGCATGTATATAATAATTAAATTGTTTAATTATATGAGACTATCTATAAATGAACTAAGACATTATCATAGTCCATGAGATGCATTGTATGTGATTTATGTGAAAAGTCACAGAAGATATAAATCACAAGTTCTTTATAAACTCAGAAGTTTAGTTCGTAAATACGGTGATGAAATTGGGCGTTTCATCCGCGAAGACTATAACATATCAACTAAGATGATTTGTCTTGATCATGGAAGTGGAGACTTCTAGTTGGTATGTTGATATGTTTTAAGAGTGATGACATATTGAATCGACATTGCTGAGGTTTATTATTCTCCTAACGACTGTCAAATGAATAATAAATCTCACGACTTCTATTTACATCAACTCTAAATCCTGAGAGAATAATGGACTTGATCATGAGATGTAGGTTGCTTTGATATATCAGGAGTGAGATCTATTAGTTACGGTCAAAATCTCAGTATGTTGGGCATCCGCATTTAGTGTTGATGGAACATATATTCTCAAGATGGAATTCATAGTTTCTTAATGGAGATACAAAATATTCCCTTGAGATAAGTTTAATGGGTTTAGTTATTCAGAGTGTTGGGCCCAACCACTTTAGTAAGGAGTTACTAAAGTATATATTTATGAAATTGGATTTCATAAATATATGACGAATAACATAAAGGATTAAACCGGTACTCAAGTTAAGATGTAGTAATCTTCAAAGTGAGTCTATATTCATGACTTTGGATTACTACGAATATTTTAATGAAGGGGTTGCATGCATAATAAAGTCTTGGGATATAATTTATTAATAAGGCCTAGAGTGCAATTATATTTATATAAGTGGTATTAAATATAATTAATGGTAACTTTACTTGTCAAGAGTTGACGGAAAAACCCAAGGCCCATTGGAGCTAGTGTCTTATTGGTCCCTTTTGGTCCCACTCCAAGCCACACACTAAAGCCCAATTGGAAATGCCTAATAGGCCAGCCTAATTAGATAATCAGTTAGTTATACAGGGAGAAACATACAGAATTTTTATAAGTTAGAAAGAAAAATAAGAAACGGTGTGTGTGAAAGAGTGTTAGACACACTTTCATTCTCCCTTTGAAAACTGATTGAGGAGACCACACATCTTGGGCGTAAGTGGAATTGGAGTGAAGATTAAAAGTGTTCCCAAGTCTTTCTAATCTTTGTTTTGAATTTCTCCACACCAAGGTACGCTATCTTGTTCTTAAATTCTGAAATTTATCACACGTTATCAATCATGAATGAAATAGATCCTTGTTTGTTGCTTCCATTGTGTGTTTTGTATGAGATACAAAACCGAAATTTTTCCTTCAACGTATTGGTATTAAAATGGGTTTTCATATCATGATTGTATAATATGTGATTGAATTTTTGAATTTAAGAAAACCGTTATCTTTATGTAAACATGGTTTGATAATCATGATTTTATGAATTTGCGTTATTAGCGTTGAAATTCATATACCATGATTCATATATGTAATATATAGATTGAAATTTTATAAATTTATAGATGATCTATATATATGTGAAGCCATTGCAGATATAACTCGGCACTTTTCATTAACTATCCTTGAAAGTAGTTATTGTCAATGGACAATAACTACTTTCTTTGAATGGACACCTTTGTTTGTTATTCATATACATGGGGCCGTGTCTTATTCATAGTCAGGATGTAGTTATTGGATGTAAGTGTGTAACTGTTTTACACAAGAGTTTCTTATTGCACCGTTTGGCTTATAGGACACATGCAATTGAATTAAGTGTTATACGGATGGGTTCTTGTTTTTTTTTTGGCTTGCATGGGTTGACTATTCAAAGTTTTTTCTTTTGTCTTGCATCTTTTATGGCAATGGAAAAGATCAATCCATAAATATATATATATATATATATTGCAAGTGGGACCCAAATAGATATCTTTGTAAACATGGAATCCTAGACTTCATGAATTCCATGTTGAATTTGCACACCATGATTCAACCGTGGGGCCATAATATATATAATATATATATATATATATATATATGTAAAGTACATATATAGGTATATTATATTATATTATATTATATATATATAGTGTAATAAATATATATTACATATATTAATCTGTACATTATATTATATATAATATAATATGAATTTTTATATGTAATAAGGATTTTTATTACGTTATATATATATTTATATACGTTAATGCTAGTTTAATGAAATTTATTCCTAATGAGATTAGGATTATATTTTTTCACGTGTCTAGCATTATTATGGTTCTTGATCTGTAAATCTTCGTTGATAAAATCAAAAAGTGTTTTTGATGGCAGAACAATAAAGATGTCAAAAACGGTTACCTAAAAATTCTGAAAAAAATCAGTTTTGCGAGTCTCGATCGATCGAGAATTCTTTTCGACTGATCAAAGACACTGAATTTTTGAATTTTCACTTGTTTTTGACTAAGTGTTAAAACTTTAATAAAAGCAAGGCTATATGATTAATTTTATAGTCCTTAAAAGTTAAGGATATTTATTAATTATTATCTAACTAAAAGACCTACTGAGATCAAAGATGTTAGTTAAATAGAACTCTTAGTCCTAAATTGTTTTATGATTAAAAGTCCTTAATTTATTTTAATTAGAGGGTTTTAATGAGATTAAAATTCTAATTAAAAAGTTATATAGTTTCTAATGAGATTAGAATCTTTTATTTAGTAAATTAAGGAGAGAGTTCTATATAACTAATTTTTGATTCATTAGTTTTTAAGGAATCCTAAATAGTTTAGGACTTCCATTTTAGTTAGTGATTCTAATGAGATTAGAGTCTTGAACAAGTACAAGGTTATTAGTTGTGATGATATCACAATTATTTAAGAAAAAACCCAAATAACGAGTAGGAGTGCTTAAATAACCCTTTTGTTAAGTTTATTGTAATGTGAATAAATACATTGTCTTGACTTCGAGTCTTGCATTCCATGTGGAGGGTATTTACTTCACGGATTACAAGGTTAAACTTCTTTGTGATTAAGCGAATGTTCGTTACACTAAAGTGACGTGACTTAGTAACATCACATCGAATTTAAACAATTAAACACATTTGATGTGTAGGGTTAAATTTGTGATTAGATCACAATGTTTTTAGGACAATCCACTTGTTTTAAAATTTCTAGTGGGAGAGAGATACAAGGGTTGGATCTCATGGCCTCCATTGTTGGTTCATAGTAGTGTGAAATATATACTTTGTCTTTGCTTCGAGCTTAGCATTCCATGCGGAGAGTATTTATTTCATGGTACTACAGGATTGAATTTCTTGGTTTATAGTAGTTTGATCAAACACCTTGTCTTAGCCTCGAGCTTTGCATTCCATGCGGAGGGTGTTTTGTATCATGGCACTACATAATAAGGCTGTTTAAGGGGATGAAATGTGGCTACACATGATTCTAGGCAATGGTGTACACTAGACTAAGTTTGATAGTATCCTCTATGCTGAGTTCTTGCTATTATCACTTAGAGGCCAAAGAAATAGCGGCAAATTATTTTGTTTGGTAAGAGTTACCATGATAGCATTAATAATGAGAGTAATTCTCGCCTGATCGTAGTGGTTGGTATTCACTCTATGCTGAGGAATATTAATTGCGGGATTAGGTTGTCGTTGCACCTAGTATAGTATGTTTTTTCGGGTTTTATACTATATGGTTATGGATGCAAAATATAATGTCTCTATAATTATGTTCATAGTCTCGAATTGAAGTTGCCATAAATTTTTGTTCTCTAACTATTTTTTTATTGAATCACATTAACTAAGATATAATTTTGGACATGGTGCTTAAGGAGCTGAAGTACATATATATGTTTCAATTCAGCATTATCATAATTTCCTATGCATGATGCATTGATGGAAGATGGCTTATGATATGATCATAATCTCCATTGAAATGCTAATATGTTACATTGGCTTTTATCTCAAATGTGCTACAGCATGAGATGCAAGAGTTAGTACTAGACTTAGACTTTGTATTAAGTCTAAATGAGATGTTTGGTATGAAATATCGTGCTACTAGACGATATTTAATATAAGTCATATTGAGTGCCAAGAAAAGCTTAAGTAGTTCCAATTCTATATCATTTTATGAAAATATTTTCATTTTAAAATGAATTGGAATTCTTGGATGTAGAGATTAAATGTTAATCTCATATGGATATGATCCATAAGTCCTTGTTAGAATCATTTGACCAATTCAGATTGTTTTGAAAATAAATTTCTTTTATATTATCTGAATTGATGAGTGAATTCTACACAACGGAAGACATCCTAAAAACTAAGGCTAGGATCAATATGATTTAATCAAATTCTTAGCCTAGACCAAAAGGAAAAGGTGGTAAGAAGGGGAATTAAAATACCAAACAGTTGGGCAAGCTATTTGCCCTAGTAGTTGCCAAAAGGAAATTAGACTCAAAAGTATGACCAAAAGGAAAGTGTTTCCGTTTTGGTAGAGCTAAGTTTTGTCCATGATTGTTTTCTAGATGGAGATTTACGTGTTTTACTTTTTAAAGAGAATGTTTTCATCCTTTGGTATTGTATGTTTTTGGCACTTATGTCTAGATCTTATTAATCTAAATGGTATTCAAGATTGGTGAAAGATGGGCTTTTAGAACCATTATCTTGTTAAATTCCCAATCTATGAATTCTATTTAGATGATAATATGATCTAGGGTTCCTTTATTGTAAAGGAATATAATATCAATGACTTTTTTAAGTCAGTGCATACATAAAGGAGGAATAAGACTCTTTTAGAAATAGTAAAGTACATGATAAGTATTTCCATTTCCTTATTTCTTTTGGAGATATACTCTATGTATTACTATACATTTTCTAAAATTGATTTCAAAAGTTTGTTCCTAAGACATTTGTCAAATTGTGGATTAGGTAAAAACCTAGTATATGATACTTCCACTTTTGGGGATGTCCAGCACTTGTGCTAGAAATGAAGTCTAACAAAATGAAATCAAAAGGTAGAAAAATGTGTGTTGTTTATGTTGGGTATCCAAAAGGAATTTCAAAAGATTGTTTTGGTAGTCATAAAGAAGATGACTATGTGAATAATCTTAAAGCTATACATAGAATCGTTCTAGAAGAAAAATGTCAGAATTTGTTGTAAGACAACTATGAAATACATTTAGAAATGAGATGGTTGTATTAGATACAAGCACAATGAATTATTCTAGATATATAGCTAATACACCGATACAATATCGTAGTGGGAGGATTATCAATTATCAAATAAATTCATACTTTTGGAATAAACTTTTGAAGTCATTCCACAAGGATATGAATTTGATCCTCGGTCCTACGTTGAGGCAATAGATGATATAAATATGGATTACTGGATCAAGGTTATGTAAATAGAATTAGATTCTATTTAAAGTCTAGAACTTGTAGAGGAGCCTAATGGCATTAAGCCTATTGTTCTTAAATAGGTCTACAAGAAAAATTGAGATTGATAGATTTGAAGGTGCAAACCTTCAAAGTCAAGACTAATGGTGAAAATATTTATTCAGAACGAAATGGTTCGACTATGAAAAGATTTTTTTCACCAATAGTCAATTTGACTTTATCTAGATTCTCTTATCCATTATATTTCATTTGGATGAAATATGGCAATGGATATCAAGAAAGCTTCTTTTAGTAGCAATCTTGAGGAAGACATCTATATGATGTAACTAGACATGTACATAGCAAAGAAACAGTAGTATTTAGATTGCAAGTTCCTTAAATTCCATTTAAGGATTAAAGCAATCGTCTAAATCATAAAATATTATCTTTGATCAAGAAATAAAATTGTTTGATTTTGATCAAATATTAAAAGGCCTTATGTGTGTATAGCTATATAGAATAATAAATTTCTTAATGTATGTTGATGACATTCTAATCATTTAGAATGATGTTGATTTATTGTCATCAATGTGTTTTTGGTTGTCTAGTCCTGTTTGATATAAAGTACTTGGGAAAGACTGGTCACATCCTAAGAATTAAACTTTGTTATAATTCAGAAATTAGGATGTTGGGTCTATCTCAAATTGCTTAAATAAATTAGATTCTAGCCAAGTATAGCATATAATACTTCAAGAAAGGATTCTTTCCTTTTAAGTTTGAAGTTCCTTTATATAGGATTGTGGTCCTAAGACATATAAAAGGAAGAGCATATTAAGACGGTCCCTTATATCAAATAGATAGGAAGTCTTTATATTATGCTACATGCTAGGCTAAATATCTATTTTATGGTGGGCATAGTAAGCAAATATCAATTGAATCAAAGATCACTTAAGTTAGTAGGAGTAAAGCATATACTCAAATTTCTTATGGGAATGAGGTGTTATATGCTTGTCCACAGAAGTGAAGTTTTGATTATTACTGGATGTGCAAATACTGATTTGTAGTTTGATTGTGATTCATGAAATTGAACTTCAAGATATGTGTTCACTCTAGGTGGTGAAGATACACATTAAGTGTAAATGATATCTTCTCATTAGAGAGATATGAATACATGAGAAATAGTAGTAGTAGAAAAGATAATTTATGCAATAAATTTGGCTGTAACTTATTTCCAAGCCTTGCCTTAGAGTGATTATGAATTACTCTAAAGGGAAATAAGTGTCAGATATATGATAAATTGTCTTTGAGGGCAAGTGGGAGATTGTTGGGGTTTATGCCCTAAAACCCAATTTATTGGCATGTATATAATAATTAAATTGTTTAATTATATGAGACTATCTATAAATGAACTAAGACATTATCATAGTCCATGAGATGCATTGTATGTGATTTATGTGAAAAGTCACAGAAGATATAAATCACAAGTTCTTTGTAAACTCAGAAGTTTAGTTCGTAGTCGGTGATAAAATTGGGCGTTTCATCTGCGAAGACTATAACATATCAACTAAGATGATTTGTCTTGATCATGGAAGTGGAGACTTCTAGTTGGTATGTTGATATGTTTTAAGAGTTAAGACATATTGAACTGGACCGTGAGCTTTATTATTCTCCTAACGACTGTCAAATGAATAATAAATCTCACGACTTCTATTTACATCAACTCTAAATCCTGAGAGAATAATGGACCTGATCATGAGATGTAGGTTGCTTTGATATATCAGGAGTGAGATCTATTAGTTACGGTCAAAATCTCAGTATGTTGGACATCCGCATTTAGTGTTGATGGAACATATATTCTCAAGATGGAATTCATAGTTTCTTAATGGAGATACAAAATATTCCCTTGAGATAAGTTTAATGGGTTTAGTTATTCAGAGTGTTGGGCCCAACCACTTTAGTAAGGAGTTACTAAAGTATATATTTATGAAATTGGATTTCATAAATATATGACGAATAACATAAAGGATTAAACCGGGTACTCAAGGATTAAGATGTAGTAATCTTCAAAGTGGCAGTCTATATTCATGACTTTGGATTACTACGAATATTTTAATGAAGGGGTTGCATGCATAATAAAGTCTTGGGATATAATTTATTAATAAGGCCTAGAGTGCAATTATATTTATATAGTGGTATTAAATATAATTAATGGTAACTTTGGGTTTGTCAAGAGTTGACGGAAAAGCCCAAGGCCCATTGGAGCTAGTGTCTTATTGGTCCCTTTTGGTCCCACTCCAAGCCACACACTAAAGCCCAATTGGAAAGGCCTAATAGGCCAGCCCAATTAGATAATCAGTTAGTTATAAAGGGAGAAACATACAGAATTTTTATAAGTTAGAAAGAAAAAATAAGAAACGGTGTGTGTGAAAGAGTGTTAGACACACTTTCATTCTCCCTTTGAAAAACTGATTGAGAGACCACACATCTTGGGCGTAAAGTGGAATTGGAGTGAAGATTAAAAGTGTTCCTAAGTGCTTCTAATCTTTGTTTTGAATTTCTCCACACCAAGGTACGTTATCTTGTTCTTAAATTCTGAAATTTACATTGTGCACGTTATCAATCATGAATGAAATAGATCCTTGTTTGTTGCTTCCGCTGTGTGTTTTGTATGAGATACAAAACCAAAATTTTTCCTTCATATATATATATTTGTTTGTTTGTTTGTTTAGATCCCTTCAACCAGATTGTTTAACCTAATTAATTAACCAAGTTGATTATTAGGTTTATTATTCTTTTTTTGGAAGTGGAATGAATTTCATTAAAGTTTAGACAAGTCCAGGTACAAAGTTTCTAATGCAGGAGGAGGGGATTCCTCCAACCATACAACCTCATTAACAATCCCTCTAGCAAACTTTTCCAAACAGTGAGCCACAACATTAGCTGAACGGCTAACCCACCTAACAGACACAACTCGTAAGTCGTCGCATAAACACTGGATATCCTCATACAAGGGTCCCAGACGTGAATTGTTAGGCCGTGAGCGCAAAATGGTCTTCATGACTGACGCTTTATCGCCCTTGATGAGAAGCTCAATGAAACCCACATCCATAGCGAACTCCAAAGCTTTGCGGCAAGCCAGTACCTTAGCCTCCTCACTGCCCGAAACTGGTGGTCCTCTTGCTGCCATGGCTGCCATTACTTCTCCTTCCTCATTGCAAATAACTGCACCGAACCCCGATGCATTTAAATCCTCGAATATGGCTGCACCAAAATTTAACTTAAAACCATTTCTTGGTGGTGGCCTCCAATGGATATCTCTAATAGCTGATGTCTATACAGTCAAGTGTTGTTGTGCTTCTCTAAACTCCTTCAAAAAATCTGTCGCTCTCTTGTTTAGCCGAGATGGGTCTTGCGAGCACCCCCTATAGGTAATCGTGTTTCGTTGATTCCAAATCAACCAAGCCTGGACGAAGAATAGCGCAAGTTCCTCTGTTGTTAATGATGGAAAAATACATGTTTGTATCACATACAAAACATACGCAGGGGAAAAATAACGGATCTACTTCATTCATAAATGTTAAATGTACTATGTAGGTTTGGGAATATAAGAACAAGAGAGTGTACCTTGGTGTGGTGAATTTCAAAACTGAAGATCAGAAGCACTTGGGAGCACTTTTAATCTTCACTCTAATTCCACTTTACAGCCAAGAAGAGTGGTCTCACAATCAGTTTTTCAAGGGAGAATGAAAGTGTGTCTCACTCTCACATGCACTCTAGGCCTTATTAACAAATTATATCCCAAGAATTTATTATACATGCAACCCCTTCATAAAATATTTGTAGTAATACAAAATCATGAATGTAAACTGACACTTTGTAGATTACTACATCTTCATTCCTTGAGTACCTGGTTTAATCCTTCAAGTTATTTATCATATATTTATGAAATCCAATTCCATAAATATATACTTTAGTAACTCCTTACTAAAGTGGTTAAGCCTAATTCTCTGAATAACCAAACCCATTAAACTTATTTCAAGGGAATATTTTGTATCTCCGTTAAGAGACTATGAATTCCATTTTGAGAATATATGTTCCATCAACACTAAATATGGTTGCCCAACATACTGAGGTTTTGACCATAACTTTAGATCTCACTCCTGATATATCAAAGCAACCTACACCTCATGATCAAGTCTATTATTCTCTCAGGATTAAGAGTTCATGCAAATAGAAGTCGTGAGATTTTTTATTCAATTGACAGTCATTAGGAGAATAATAAATCTCACAGTGGTCCAGTTTAATATGTCTTAACTCTTAAAACATATCAACATATCAACTAGAAGTCTCCACTTCCATGATCAAGACAAATCATCTTAGTTGATATGTTATAGTCTTCGTAGATAAAATGCTCAATTTCATCATCGACTACGAACTATAATTCTGAGTTTACAAAGAACCTGTGATTTATATCTTCTGTGACTTTTCACATAAATCACATACTATGCATCTCATGGACTATATGATAATGTCCGAATATTCATGTTACCATTATTTTAGATAAAAATAAAACAACTTTATCAATCACAATATTAAGTCATACATAATATTATATAATATTATACATAGCATCATACAATAGGATTTAAGGGCATTAATCCTAACAGTTAGTTTTTTCAGTAACTCCTCCACCAATTGCAGCACATCAAGTTATTCTCCCATGCTTTTCTGCAATCATCGCGCACACCCCGCCCACACGTCTTGAGCCACACTACACTCCCACAAAGCATAAATTGTTGATTCTGAATCTCTTTTACATAGAATGCATGTGCCCTCCTCAATAATAAATCTTTTAGCAAGCTTCTCCTGAATGGACAAAATGTCATGGCAAGCATGCCATGCAAAGATACAGACCTTTTTTGGTATGTGAATTTTCCATATTTTGCACCACACTGTGTTGCTTCCCACCAATTGGGAGCTCTCTCCACTTTCATCCTTCTCCCTCTTGAGTTCCCTAGCCAAATGATACCCTGTTTTTACCGAATATTCCCCTTCTGTTAAGTGCAACCAAAACAGAGTATCCTTCAATTGTCGACGGCTCAGTGGAATCTGAGAGATAGCATATTCTCCTATCCTAAAGCCTGACTGACCAATCGATTAGCTTCGAGACCCTCCATTTCCCTTCTACCTCCACTTGTGGGTGCAGCACCCTATTAGTGGGAAAGTTGGGAATCCATTTGTCCTTAAGCACCCGGATTTCTGAGCCATCTCCCACCCTCTAGCAGCTTCCTTTCTTCAGAATTGGTTGAGCCGCGATAATACTCTTCCGCACATAGAAGCTGTTAGGAACATCCTCTGCCTCCAAGAAATTGCACTGTGGAAGTACTTCGCTTTGAAACACCTATAGAGTAGTGTATCCTTCCTTTGCAGCAGCCTCCATCCTTGCTTGGCTAGCATTGCTAAATTAAAACAACGAAGGTCCCTAAACCCCATGCCGCCTTCCTTTTTTGGTTTAAATAGTGAATCCCAACTCTTCCAATGAATCTTCCTCTCATTTGCCTCCTGCCCCAACCAAAATCTTGCACACATGGCATTAAACTCATCACAAAGCTTCACAGGTAATTAAAACACTCTCATAGTATATGTTGGTAGAGATTGTGCAACGGCCTTTATCAACGCTTCCTTTCCGGCTCTAGATAGCATTATTCCCTTCCATCCTTGTAGGTATTTCCATACTTTATCCTTGAGAAAGGCAAAGACTTGATATTTTGAGCATCCAATCAATGTTGGTAATCCCAAGTAGGTTTCAAAATGTTTCACTTCTTTAACATTCAGCCTAGCTTTGATCCAATTTCGTTGCCCACCATCCGTGTTGCTACTGAAAAAAATTGACGATTTCTCAAGATTTATGAGCTGCCTAGAAGCCATGGCATAGAGCTGCAATATATCCACCACTTCTTGCACCTCATCTTGAGTGGCTCGGCAAAAGAGTAGGTAATCATCTGCAAACAGCAAAATGGGAGATTGTTAGGACATATGTGAATCATGTTAGGAACATATGTCAATATTTTATATAATTGGCTAATCATATGGCAAAACACACTTTACTTGTAATTGGGTAGATCTAGGATGTGTTTAATGTTTCAAGAAACAAGTGAAGAAGTGTTGTTCATTAAAGCTCGACAGCTAGTATCTAACGAGGCTTAAAAATTTGTTTCTGCCCAAAGCTTGACAGCTGCTCAATAGATTGGGTATTTGTAGAGATTTATGAAAAATAGATTTTTAGTTCTGATTTTCATCCAATCCATGAATGCATGTTTAGGCCTTCTTTTCTCATAACCCTAAACATATATAAGGATTGTTTTAAGAGCCGTCAAAGGTTGCACAGTTGCGCAAGTGTGAAGAAAACTTATATTCAAGCAAATTGTGACCGGAAACGTAGTTTGCCCTAATTCATCTTGAAGAAGCTACTATGTTTGTACACCGTAAGGTTTTGTGACCATGCAACTTCATGATCTTTATCGTTCGACGAACTGAAGAACTTTATAGCCAACATCCTTCTCAAGTTGGTGATCAAGTCGCTTACTAAGATCCGCGCATCTATTGGTTAGTCACATATTGGGAGCCGTGCATTAAAAGGAGAGATTGTCACTACAAAACAAGTCCAATTGGGTATTGAGGTAAGGGTTCAACTGTAGGTTGGTAGAAGGTATAGGGATTCCTTTATTTGTAACCACTTGTAATGATAATAGTGAATTCATGGGAGTGGTGACCTTAAAATCACCCGGTGGGGTTTTTGCCTCGGAGGTTTTACCCAGTCATAAACAAATCGCCATGTCAACTTTTTTTTCCGCTGCAATATATTTTAGTTGATGATTTATTTATGCTGCCATGTACATTGCATGTTAATTAGATTAATTAATAAATTTGGGTAATTAATCAATTAATTCATCACAAGGAGTCAATATATTTTTGTCGCCAGATTTTCGCCATGGAAATCTGGTACTATGCTAGAATAACTAAGGAAAGCATAGATTGGGACCACACCCATTCAAAAGCCAAACCTCAAATCCCACATGCATGGAAAGCCCTAAAAGTTAGTTCCAAAATCATTTTTTTACTGTCAATCTTTGAAAATTAAGGTTTTATCAAAACAAAGGACTGTCCTTGGACAAGCTTTGTGGGGTGCCTAACACCTACCCCACACATAACCAAACTTCCGGACCTAAGAATCAAGATTTTTTGTCATCCACATTAGATTAGGAAAAATATCATTTTCTTAACCTCGAATTGGTAATAAAATCAACTAGAAACAGGTGACCAATCACACCTTAGAAAAATGAAATGATTGGTGGCGACTCCACTTACCTTTGTTAATCCCTTAAAATTTGGCCCAAATTCCTTCTATAACACCAGAGGTGGACTTACCTTCCTCCACCGAGAGAGAGAGCACTTTAAGTCCAGTGCAAACCACGTCACACTCTACACATGCGCACACCACGCAACACCACTTGAGAGAGAGAGGGGCCTCCAACGGGCTCGCACATGCGGGAGCATTGCCACGGCGGGTGGTCGAACGAAGGCCCGACAACAGTTCTCCATTTTCGAGGCCAGGCATCAACATACTGGCAACTTCATTGGGGATAGTTGAGAGTTTAGCCTTCAAAGCTTTTGATGAAACCATAATCTTTAGACATTGGCTTTCAAAAAAACATGAAAATTGGCATTGGCCTCCAGGGCTTTCCTTTTGAAAAAGGCTTCTACTATATCCTAGTAGACTATTTTCAAAAGTGCAAAAAATCATTTTCCAAAACATCCTTTTCCGCAAGGGAGGCACTTTCCTCACATGCTTTACTGCTTTCCTCACATGAAAAATTTAATTTCAGCTACACCTTTATCTACTTTCATATATATATATATATATATATATATATATATATATATATATATATATATATACTGTGCTTTGGAAAAAAATTTCTCCTTCATTAAGGTTTGCATGACATATACACCTATTTTGAGCTGAACCCGGGCTACGCACTGCTGGCGTAGTCACATATCTTTAGGGATTTCATCACCTCATCTACAGATGCCCAAACACAAACATCAACAGTGTTACCCATAGTTAGATTTAGGGCTGACTTTGTAGGCACTTCTAGGTCCATGGGTGGACAAAGTAGCTGAAAAGGCCCCCCCAATCCTTCTTGCCCCACAACTTCTATGTAGGGAGGGGTATGGCAATTGAGTCCCCTGAAGATAGGAACAACATACCAGTTAAAACTTTGCATACAGTTGGCCTAGTTATGTCAAACCCGTGAGGACTAGATCAAGCCTAGAGCCCATTAGGACTAGGAGAAGCCTAAAGAGTGAACATCCAAGCCTAGGAAAGGATACCTTTCTAGGACTAGAGGTCAGGGGAAAGTGTTTTGTAATAGGTGTACCCTTTTTGCTTGCGTTAAAGAAATTGTGCTCTACTCCGGGTTCTTTCTATCCTATTTGCATAGCATCCATGATTAAACCCCTAGAGAAAGCAACCTCGTTGCTTGTACATGCTAGATCACACCCTATCCCTAAGGGTTTACAACCCTACAAGGGCATTCATGCATACACTAAATGGTCTTGTCACCTAATTGCGCAAAGATAAAATTTGTGGCAAGTAGCCGAAACTCCACCCAAGAGGAGATGTTGCCGTAAAAGTATCAAGAATCCCAAGATATCATGAGTCCAAGAATTCTCCCAAGGAAGATCCAAAATAGATTGCTAAGAGACCTAAGTCCTCAAAGAGTTCCAAAGGTCCAAGATCCAAATTGCCAAAGATCCAACATGTCAAGAATCCAAGGGTTCCTTCAAGAGATCCACACTGTCTAAGTCCGAAAGATCCAAGTGTCCAAAAGCTTCCCCAAGAAGTCCAAATTATCAAAAGTCAAGCTTTTCCTCGTAGTTTCATTTCTTGTATTGTAAAAAGGCCGATCATTGGAGCCAATGAACCTAACGTTGTAAAAGCAAATCTTGTACAAGCATGTAATCAAAAGAGGGTCCGACCCACATTACCAAGCATACCATGAAAGTTTTGGTCACTTACCAATCTTGTGCATGAATCTTACATCATAGTAGAAACCCACCATGATAAATACCCAATCAAGGGTACATTTTTCTGAAAATGGTAGGTGCATGTTAAATAGCAAGGGCATGAGCTAACTTGATTTTGGTGTTGTGTTTTCACATTGTCAATGCGCCCCGTTTCTTTCACCTCCCATTCTCTCTCAAGATCAAAAGATTTCTAAAAGGAAACAATCTAAGCTACCACCACATCATGATCCCATCATCACTAGATCCCATGTAAGAGAGATGTCTACCAGTGGGCCTTCGACTCTGGAAGTGAGTCCTGCCGAGTTTGCTCAGATGAAAGAGAAAATGGTAGAAATGATGTGTATGATGCAACAACTGGTTGTAGGAGGGGAACTAAACTCTTCTGGTCATAGCCAAGGAGGTGCCCTAACTAAGAGTGAAAATCAGCCCCCACTAGTACAGAATCAGGGCCACAATGTACCACCCCAAGGCAATGACCAAGAAACAGATTCTTCTAAGGATAAGAACCTCGAATCAGGGATCGACCAAGTTAAGAGCCAGGTGGAAACTCTAGCTAAGAAGTTCGAATAATGAAGGGCTCTAGCGCCTATGGAAGTGTTAATCTAGACAGTGTGACCAACTTCCCTCAGGTCATTATGCGTCCCAAGTTCAAGGCACCAGGGTTCGTCAAGTATGATGATATTGGAGACCCTTGCACGCACATGTGCTATTAGACATCTGTATTAGTTAGTGTACACGGCATGTTAGTATAACAAAAAGTAATTGTACTCATTGAATACACTACACTCTATTGTAACAATAATAAAGCAGTTAGTTAGATAGAACAGGGCAGGGCAGTTAGTTAGTGGGGTGTGTGGTTAGTTACAAGATGTATATAGGCATCTCACAGATTGTATTGGGCATTGAACTGGATTGTTGATTCTATTTCCCTAACTCTCTCTCTCTCTCTCTCTCTCTCTCTCTCTCTCTCTCTCATTTCTGCTATGGAGGCCTAGGTTCCCTCAAAGCAACCTACTAAAACTTCTAAAATCATTTAAGTCCTAACATTGGTATCAGGGCATTCGATCCCTCCACACCACCATGACAAAAACTCATTCCAATTCACAAAATTCAAAAAAAAAAAAAAAATCACAGCTCTAACTAGGGTGTCAGAAAATTACCAGCATGCTTTACAAAAATTCAAAAGCAGTTGCAAGTTATTAATGGTTTCATGCAAAGAATGGTGGAAACAAAGGAGAAACAACAACAAGCCTCAAATTCAAATTCTCTAGCCCTTCTTGTTAACAATCATGTGGAAAATTCAGATGCTTTACCATAGAATTCTATTAAGAATCTAAAGATGTAGTTTCCTAGATTTCATGGAGAAGATCATACGTGTTGGGTTTACAAGGCAAACTAGTTTTTTCCTATTATAACACCCCTGAGCATCAGAAGGTGATTGTGGCTTCTTTTCACCTTAATGATGAAGCCTTGATTTGGTTCCAGAATGCTAAGCAAATGGGTGGATTTGCGAGTTGGAAGGTCTTCATTAAGGCTCTTTAGACCCGTTTTGGTGTTACAACTTATGATGATCCCATGGAAGCCCTCACTCGTCTCAAACAAACTACCACTGTGATTTCTTACAAAGGTAAATTTGAGATTCTTTCTAATAAAGTCATGGGTTTGTCTGAGTCTCATAAGTTGGGTTGTTTTTTAAGTGGTTTAAGAGATGAGATTAGGTTACCAGTCAGAATGTTAATGCCTAAATCACTTAATGAAGCCTTTGGTTTAGCTAAAATTCAAGAAGAATACTTAATGAGTAGCAAGAAATCTTTCAAGAATAGGATAGATAATGGAAAAAATTCTATATTGGGTTTGCCTAAATTGGAAGGTTGGGCTAATAACAAGATGAAACTGCCACTTCAAAGGTTGACTAGTACTCAAATGGAGGAAAGAAGGAAATTGGGTTTATGTTATAACTGTGATGAAAAGTGGTAGATGGGACATAAGTGTAAGGGAGCAAAGTTGTTTTTATTGGAGGGCTGAGATATGGGAGTTAAACATAAGCTAGGTGTGCAGTTGGTAGAGTTAGAGGATGATGGAGTGGTGTTGGAACGTCAAACAACTGAGAAGCAAGAGGATGTGACTTTACTTGCTGAGATTACACTATATTCCTTAGTGGGTAGTCCTGCATCTCAAATAATGAGGATTAAGGGCAGGATTTTAAATCAAGAAGTAGTGTCTCTCATTGACTCTGGGAGCACTCACAATTTCTTGGATGTTGCTGAATTGCCTTTTTACAGCTGCATTTGGATACTTCTCAAGTTCTGGAGGTTAAGGTAGCTGATGGAAGCATTGTTAAAACTTTGGGTGTGTGTCATGGAGTTACTATTTCTATGCAAGGGTATCAATTTGTGGTGGATCTCAATGTTCTACATTTGGGAGGCTATGCAGTGGTCCTTGGTACCCAATGGTTAAGTACTTTGGGGGAAATTAGTTGGGACTTCAAGGATTGCATCCATCAGAGTCTATTCTTTTAGATGTTGACAAGCTCTTTGATGGTTTAGTTAAGAAAGGGTTGGTTCTTCACATTGATGTTGTCACCACTTCAGGTCTTGCTCAGCCTTCATTGCGTGCTGCACTGTCAGACTTGTTAAAGTAGTTTTCTAGGGTGTTTGAATTACCATCTCAACTGCCCCCATTCCGAAGTCATGAGCATCAGATTATACTTAAAGAAGGCATCCTTAAAGAAGGCACTCCTCCTATCTATGAGAGACCCTACAGGTACCAAAAAGCTAAAATTGAGAAAATAGTGCATGAATTATTGGAGGTTGGTACTATTCAGCCAAGTCAGAGCCCATTTTCCTTACATGTTTTGCTTGTGAGGAAAATTTAATAGATTCAATACATACAGACTCATTCAAATCACACAGACCAACCACAAATATGATTCAATAATACAAATAATTCATTTATATGAGTTGTTTGAGTCGCTGTATCATATACCCGTATCTGTGTATCTTAGTTCTGCTAGTATACTACTTTATATAGACACATTACATACAGACTCATCTAAACTAGACTAACCACTTATTCACTGAAAATCCATATGGCTCACACAACAAACTGTCAGCGATGTTTCGTTTACTTAGAAATAGGGTAAAAGCCTAAAAGCCTGATCAACCTCTAAGATGTGTCATTCAAGTTATTAGTTTGCTGTAGCATTGCTCCAAGGCTCCTTAATGTTGCAATTGTGATGATCAGAAGCCATTGATGTAAACCTTGGAAGCATAGTTTTCTTCATGTAATTTTACATTGATGTTGTTAAAATGTAACTAAATTTTGTACCCGCAAAGACTCCCTGAAAAGTTTGTAAGGGAATATGGGGATAAACTCTTCAGTGTTGCTACACTCACTGCTCTAAATAGTAGCATTTGGCAAGTGAGGTTGGAGAATGCTAAAAAAAGCTCGGCACTGTTGACTATCTAGTCATATCATCCATGCTCACGTGAATACACAGATACGCAACCTTATGCAATGCACTATTTTCAAGGATGTAGAGGATCCCTCAAAAGTTTAAGCAAAATTTTGGGGGTGAGCTGTCCACCATTGCTACACTAATGTTCGCAGTTCTTCACATGCTGCTCAACAGCTCAGCACTGTTAAACCCTGACCACAAGTACCCATCCACACTCATGTGAATACATAGATGTGCAACCCTTTGCAATGCATCATTTTAGAGGAGGTAGAGCATCCCTGAAAAATTTATGCATCAATTTTAGGGGTAAGTTGTCCACCATTGCTACATTGATGTTCGCAGTGCTACATGTGCTGCTCAACAACTTCGCACTGTTGAACCCTGTCCAGTCATATTACCTACACGCACGTCAATACACAGATATGCATCCTTTTCCAATGCATCATTTTTAAGGATGCAGAGCATTGCTGAAAATTTTATGATACATTTAACATAGCTTGGCACTGTCTCATCAAGTCATGTCAGATGAAGCACATGAATGTTGAATAGTCTTCAAATGAATAAATACCCAACCTCTTTTGAAGTACACATCACCAGCCCACTGCTGTAACACAAGCTATAGTCATATCAAACAGCTGCCTCAGCGAACCACATGCACCAGCAGACGCCATTGTTTAGCCAAGTCATGTTTGCAATTCCGCATGTGCTACTCAACAGCTCACCACTGAAGAATACATTGTCGAGTCATATCATCTTTATTCACGTGAATACTTACCCTTACATATAGTCACATCCACATGAATACTTACCCTTACATCTACACATATCGATCTTAAATCACATTTTCCAATGTCAACGCGCAATTGGATGCTACCTCGTTTTCTTAATAACTATAGGAGGGAGAGAGATTCCGATGAAAGGGAATACTATGTCAGACTATGTCAGGAGTGGGAGTTCTGCATGAACGAGTCCAACACTCTGCATGATGATCTCGTGCGACTTGGAGAACCTCTTGTCGACCGCATCTTGTTCACACTGCCACGGCGAAACATGCACCCATATGAGCGTGCCATGGCTAAAATAGAAAAACGAGAACAATCTTATGATACTCCAAAAGTGTAGGTGTCACATGCTACAACTTGCGGAAGAGCTAGCCGCCGCAACCAGCAGCCAACTCACCTCGGCGGAACGTAAAAATGTCCTCAACTATGAGGACTACCTGTAAGAATGAATGCCTATGTGGTGTGTGTATTATGTCTACCTACAGGTTAAGTTAATAATGTTAGTAGGGTTACTGTTTGATATGCAATGCATGCATATTGGTGGCATCGTGTAAGAATAAGTTTTCTGTGTTATGCCGTAGGTGCATATTGAAAAACATCATGTGTGAGAATATTTAAATTTTATGCGTTAAGTGGGAATAATCAAGATTACAAATAACGTGCATGCTCCTCGTAATCAATAATAAGGTTTACATAGTACAAATGCAACAACAGTGACACACATACATCTAAAACATAGTTAAGAAAAATAGTTCTCCAACAAAGTCCAATTACACCATGACACAATTACTCTTCATCTAACATCTCCACATCTGATTGATAAATGGGATCAGCAAGAAGTGATTGCATGTATTGTGCGTGCTCATACAACTTACACTCCACTGCCTTTCAAATCTCGACTTGGGTCCGATATCGATTAAGACGTATCTTCATTCGATTATTTTCTTCTCTTATGCGGTTCAATGCTTTACGAAGTTTGTTGATCGTGTCTCTTGGCATCTGCGATGCGAGTCGGTGAGGCATTGGCAACTTATAACCAACCAACTCATCATAAAACATTTCCTGTTCACGGAGTAACCAAGCCCACTCCTGTCTCATGGTATTGTGAACCTTTGCACTATTTCGCAGATTCAGATCAATTGGATAGCTGAACTCATCTTCCAATACCCAGCAACGACCCATAGCAGTGAACACATCGCAAAGCCTATAGATGAAAGGGTTGCCAGAACCAGACATTGACACTGAATACACTAACATCAAATGATCAAGTTAACAGTGTGCATCAACTGTTAGTAAATAATGTAATACTGCATAAGATGGTACACAACAAAGACATTCATAAATTTGTGTACTATTACATGCTAAAAATATAATACTAACACTCACATTTGACCTTAAACATTAGACGTTGTTGTTAATATCTACACATTGTGTGCAATACAAAATGTTGTTGTTAATGTCTGACCAATGATGATTATGTACATTCAACTTTTGCAAATCTAAGGGTTTTCATTTTTTGTCAATAAAATTTACACCACCAAAAACCCAATATAACCTAATGTACACACATAACACTCATCACCCAAATTAGATTATTGTACATTTCTTGTAGCACCAAACAACTAATATAATCCTAATGTACTCACATAACACTCATTCAAGAAAATACCAAAGCACAAGTAATACAACCTATCAAATGAAGATTCTTCTCTAACAAAAACATACATTATGGTTGATAAACTTTTGCAATATCTACAGGTACTTTTTACCTACACAATAAAATTCTATATGTACTTCAAAGAAGAAAATGAGTTTCTTACCTGAGATGATAGAGAGATAACACCAACTTCCAGGAGAAATTTCTAGAAATGAGGAGATTGGTATTGATGAGGAGAATCTAATGTAATGCTGCATGAGAAGCTAATCTATGTAGCGACAAGGTAAATACCAAAGCAACTCGATTTTAAATAGGTTGAGTATAGTTTACCAAACTCGATTATTCATTCATCGCGTTGAGCACGCGACAAGACAAGACCTGATTTGAATTCCGTTAGTAACTCGGTTTCTCTATTGCCGAGTTATGAACAGTACACATGCAATATGTTATAACTCAACATTAAAGTAATCGAGTTATGTTAAAAAAAAAAAAAAAAAGGCTACACCAGACACCAAGACAGTCTGAAACAACTATAACAGGAGTATAACTCAATATCTATATAGTCAGTTATATAACTCGATTTTAAGACAATCGAGTTATTCAGGGATTAAACAAAAGAAAATGCCATGCTGGCTGGCCACCGTGGCAAAAATCTCCACTAAACTCGATTATACAAAGATTGATTTCTTCACAAAACTCAATTTTGGTATTATCGAGTTACAAAAGAGGGGCATTTTCCTAATTAGTTTGAGAAAGAGGGCAAAAGGTTGGATTTTTTGCTCAAAAAGGGCATTTGCCCATTTTGGCCCCTATCTTCGTATTAGCATAATTTTGAGCATAAGCTGCAATTGTGTTGTTCCATCCAATTGGACCAACACCAACATTGGCACGAGCTACATTGTGTGCCTGGACAAAGTCGGATTGGGAGTTTTGGGCTAGGGAGACATGAATTAGGGCTAACCCCAAGAAGCATATAGCCAGTAAAAACTTCCTAAACCCCATTTTTATCTCTATGCAAGGTAGAGTGAGCTTTTTCGATAGAGTTCGTAATGAAAATGTGATATGCAATTAAGTATTGATTTATTTTTTTATAGGCAAGAAAGTGGTGGTCGTTATGGATCAAGTGGGATGCATACATACATGAGCATCACTACCAGGTTTCCTAATTTAGGATAATGTCCCTAATTTAGGTAATATCCCAAAAATAGTATTCCCAAATCAGACTTCCTACTAGTTCTCCGTTGTAGGAAGATGCTACAATATTGCTTTAAAAGAAATATTATGTACACCACATTTTGACAACAAATCCTTAGTAACATTTTGTTATTGATGGTTAAAAAAATAATTGCAGTGGTAGAATCAATTTAAAACCGGTAGCAACTACCAACTTATCATCGAGAATTTAGGACAATAATAATTTCAGTTGATATAGATTCCATAATTTTTTTTTCTTATTTTAGGACAATAACTTATTTTTGGAATTTTAGCTAACCACTTTTCAAAACACCCTTATTAGAGCATCTCCAACAATCTCCCCAAATTTTTGTACTGTTTGAAGAATCAATAGTTCATTTTACCTTTTAGCAACCAATAATTTTTCAAATATATTTTCCAACAAACTCTCTATCTTTTATCTATCCTATTTAAATATTATTTCTTCATTATTTTTTTAATCTTTCTTTGTTTGTTTTTTCAATCTTCCTTCATTCATTTCTAATGGCTATATATTTGAAATTCCCAACACCCATATTTTTTAAATCTTCCAATAAAAATATTTTTAAATTTTTTCTAATGATATTTTTTTTAACAAATCTCGCGAAGCACTTGTGGTAACGACATAGTGAGTTGTAGGTCATCTAATTTTAATTAGAAATGCTTCATTCACAATATTTTTCACAGCACATTCACAATAAATCCTATGTGATAAGTTGTTGCTAATTATAATTTGAACTCATCATTGAAATTATTTTTTTGCTTACCAATAATAACTAGTAACAACTTACCACTTAAAATTTATTATGAAAATATTATAGTAACATTTTTCAATTTTAATTTTAATTTTTTTTTTTTGCCTTTCTCCCTTTTATTTTATTTTTCATCCATATGATTTCTTCTTTTCTTTTCTATTTTTTTTTTCATCTCTTTTTTCCTCCTCCACACAAGTATCCCTATTTCCCACTCCTCTTGGTTTTATTTTTCTACCTCTTCTTCTCCAGAACCTCCACAATGTATGTCCTCTTTGTTTTTATTTTTCTACCTTCATCTCTATGACTAGCGGAGAACAAAGCCAAAGATCGGAGTTCACTTTCTTTCCATCTTTTTTTTTTTTTTCTTGTTTTGATTTGATTAGTTTTATTTTGTATGAAAAATAGTGTTATCTCTTTGTTTCATTGTGTTTGAGAGAGAGAGAGAGGAGTGGGTTAATTTGTAGCCATTGGTATATAAGTTGAATATTTTAATGTGCTCTGTTAATTTTTTATTTCATTTTATTCTTTTGCTAATGAATAGTAGGTCATCAGACCAAGAAAGCTAAGGTTCATTAGCAACCAATTTTTTGCTCATGAACAATAATTTAGAGAGGCTGTTGGAGCACCATTTTGTGGGTTTACTTTCTGAATTTTGGGTTTAGAGAATTTGTTTGAGATGCTCTTAGATAATCATTTTAAACTTTATTTGATTTAAATATTTGAAATTTTGAAGTGCTACCTCCACAATATTTTTGTAATATTCATAACAAATCTTATGGTAAGTTTATTTTCTTACCACTAGGATTTGTTGTATAGTTACTAAATCTGGATTGGTCATTTATCGTTACTTAGACCGACTTGTACCATTAATTAGAATTTTAAAAAGTAATGACACAATATATATGATAAGGGTAAAACCAACATGACGGTAAGGCCGGTATGATTACAATAAGGTGACGGGTAATATGACTCAAAGAGGACGGATGGGTGGTAGACGGACAAGAAGAATTCATGCGTCGCTCTCTAGGCTACCTCAAACCACGCTAGGTTATTAGGGCTGACGTGGCCCTGAGTGTGATTCACGCAAACATTCACGCAAACATAAATACGAAGAATTCTTGCACTGCACGTTAGCCTTAATCAGAGGAATTTCATAAGGAAAGGAATTCTTGAAGGTATGAGAATGGAAAGAGTTTCAATCATAAAAGGAAAGAGCTTGATAATCAAGGGATGGAGGTCGACTCTACACCCCTATAAATACATCCAAAACCCCCATGAATCGAGGTACGCACATTTGACTCAACTCTAACACTTTAGGGTTGAAAAGAAATTCTAACTTGACCTTCGGAGGGTTTTTGGCCGGCACCACACCGGTGCTCTCTTCTAGGTCTCTTTGTTTTCTTTTTGCAGGTTTGATTCGAGTTGGAGAGTGCTTGCAACTTATTGGTGATATTTTCGACATCATCAGTTGGCACCGTCTGTGGGGAACGAGAGTGAAAGGAAAACTAATTCAGCCTTTGCTCTATTCCAAAGACAAAAAGTTGCATGGTACTCACCAGATCGATGGCGACAGTCAACAATCAAGGCGAAGAACCGCATGCTATAGCGCTAGAAAGGCAAGTTCAGACGCTTGCTGCTGCTATTGAGCGCCTCACTAAGCAGAATCACGATTTAGAAGAGCAACTACGACAGAGGAATGCACACCAAAGTGCGCCAGAGGAGGACCAGGAAGTCGCGAGCCCGAAGGGGAGGAACGCCATCGGGCCTGAAGGTAGCACCGCACCAACAAGGTCGGAGCGGCCGGAGACAAACCTGCCATCCGTCTTGGACTCCCTACCACCTCATATCGCAGCCGAGATGCAGCAGATGAAGGAACGTATGGACGTAATGATGAGCGCCTTGAAGGGACGAATATCTACCAACTTGGACGACCTAGTCCATAGAACAGATTCGCCATTCACAGCGCCCGTGACTTTATGCCCCCTTCCCGCGAAATTTCGCATGCCGAACATCGAGAACTATGATGGATCCAAAGACCCTTTGGATCACTTGGAATCTTTCAAGACCTTAATGCACCTTCAAGGTATGCCAGACAAAGTCATGTGCAAGGCTTTCCTCACCACATTGAAAGGACCTGCAAGGGACTGGTACAGCAGGCTAGCACCTAACTCCATCAGCACTTTTAAGGAACTCGGCGCGCAGTTTGTATCCCACTTCATTGGGAGTCACCGGCACAAGAAATCCACTGCGTGTTTGTTGAACATCCGGCAGCGAGAGGGCGAGACTTTGAGATCATACCTCGATCGATTCAATAGAGAATCCCTGCAGATAGACAGGGCCGACAACAAGATACTCGTGGCAGCATTCACGAACGGGCTACGGAAGGGTAAGTTCCTGTTCTCTTTATACAAGAATGACCCAAAGACCATGTCCGGCGTGTATTACAGGGCCACAAAATATATGAACGCAAAGGACGCCTTGCTCTCTAGAGAAGACAAGCCCAAAAAGAGGGAAAGACCAGAAGATGTGCAACCCGACAAGGGGCACAAAAGGGCAAGAACCGCAGAACGACGGGAGGATCGGCGACCCAAACCGCCTACGGGAAGGTTTACAAACTTCACCCCCCTAACCGCCCCAATTGACCAGGTTTTGATGCAGATAAAAGACGAAGGGACTCTGACGTTCCCTGGCAAGCTAAAGGGAGATCCTAATAAGAGGCCAAGAGACAGGTACTGCTGCTTTCATGGCGATCATGGTCACGATACGGCGGATTGCTATGACCTGAAACAGAAAATTAAGGCCTTCATTAGGCAGGGAAGGTTGCAGAGGTTCGTCAGGAAAGAAAGAACGGATCAAAACCATGAACAAAATCCCCGACGGGAAAACGAACGGCCCAGACCACCGGTAACGGACATATGGATGATAATAGGGGGCAGTACTTCAGCAGGGTCGTCTAAAAAAGCTAGAAAGACCTATTTACGGACGATGCAAAGTGTCCAGTCAACGGGCTCCTCATTGGAAGAAATACGACGGAACAGCTCCAACATCGAGTTTTCGGAAGAGGAGGCTCGGCGCCTTCACCACCCCCATGACAACGCGCTCGTAGTAAGCATACAGGCAGGGGACTTCAACATCCACCGAGTCTTAGTGGACAACGGGAGCTCGGCGGATATCCTTTACTACCCCGCTTTCCAGCAGATGGGGATTGCCAAAGAGCGCCTGATTCCGACATGCACGCCCCTTGTTGGCTTTGGTGGAACTCGGGTATATCCTTTAAGATCCGTCACGTTAGCGGTGACAGTAGGAGACTACTCGCAGCAAATAATCAAGGATGTTTCCTTCCTCGTGGTCGATTGCTCCTCAGCGTATAACGCCATACTCGGACGACCCACTCTCAATGCATGGAGGGCCGTCACCTCTACCTACCATCTGATGATCAAGTTTCCCATCGAATATGGAGTTGGAGAACTGCGCGGAAATCAGGTGGCTGCGCAGGAATGTTATGTTGCCATGATGGAGATGGATGACCATGTACAGGCAATGAACATCGAAGAACAAAGAACAGTAGCAGAACCTGTGGAGAAATTGGAAGAGGTACAACTGGATGATTCGAGGCCCGACCGGACCACCAGGATAGGAACCTCGGTCGACCAAACGGTTCGACATGCGCTCCTGCTGTTCCTCAAAGAGAACCAAGACGTGTTTGCATGGAGCCACGACGACATGCCGGGAATAGATCCGGCAGTCATAGTTCATAAATTGAACGTGTCACCTTCTTTCTCT
Organism: Castanea sativa; assembly: GCF_040712315.1. NCBI lineage: Eukaryota > Viridiplantae > Streptophyta > Magnoliopsida > Fagales > Fagaceae > Castanea > Castanea sativa. The sequence continues at coordinate 23,821,950 of NC_134019.1, read as the reverse complement.
CCAGTTCGACAAAAGAAGCGCGTGTTTGCCCCCGAACGGGATCGAGCCGCAGCAGAGGAAGTGCAGAACCTACGAGAAGTGAACTTCATACGGGAGGTGTACTACCCAGATTGGCTGGCAAATGTGGTAATGGTCAAAAAGTCAAATGGGAAGTGGAGAATGTGCGTTGACTTCACGGATCTGAATAGAGCGTGCCCTAAAGACAGTTACCCGCTCCCACGCATTGACGCCTTAGTGGACTCCACCGCAAGACATGAGTTGTTGAGCTTCATGGACGCGTTCTCAGGGTATAATCAGATTAAGTTGGAGAAAACAGATCAGGAGAAAACATCATTTGTGACAAGCCAAGGGCTTTTTTGCTACAAGGTGATGCCATTCGGGCTCAAGAATGCAGGAGCCACATACCAGCGATTAATGAACAAAATGTTCGCGCACCAAATTGGCCGGAACGTCCAGGTCTACGTAGATGATATGTTGGTGAAAAGTGCAAAGGTGTCGGATCATCTGAGGGACCTCGAGGAGACTTTCAACGCTCTTCGAACGTATAAAATGAAGCTGAATCCAAGCAAATGCGCATTCGGAGTAACCGCTGGAAAATTCCTAGGATTCATGGTGTCCCAGCGGGGCATTGAGGTCAACCCCGAGAAAGTGAAAGCAATTATGGAGCTATCTCCTCCGAGGACGGTGAAGGAAGTGCAAAGCTTGACAGGGAAGATAGCAGCCCTAAACAGGTTCGTATCGAGAGCAACAGACAAGTGTCTACCTTTCTTCAGAACACTAAAGAGATCTTTCGAGTGGACGGACGAATGCCAAAGGGCATTTGAGGAGTTAAAAGCATATCTCTCTGCCCCGCCATTGCTTAGTCCGTCCGTGCCGGGGGAGGAATTGTTCCTGTACCTTGCCGTCTCATCAGCAGCGGTAAGTGCAGCTCTCATCAGAGAGGAAGGGAAGACACAAAAACCCGTGTACTTTGTTAGCCGGGCGCTAAGAGGCGCAGAGGAGAGATACCCACGGATGGAGAAACTCGCCTTCACTCTTGTAACTGCAGCTCGAAAACTGAAGCCCTATTTTCAGGCAGATACCATAGTAGTCCTGACGGATCAGCCCCTACGGAGAGCAATGAATAATCCTGAAATAGCCGGACGGATGTCTTTATGGGCTATCGAGCTGAGTGAGTACGATATCCAATACCAGCCACGAACAGCTGTGAAAGGACAAATATTGGCAGACTTCATCGCGGAATTCACTACGCCTAAGGAGCAAAGGGCAGAAGAGACACCTACATGGAGAATTCACATAGACGGATCCTCCAATAAGCATGCGGGAGGAGTCGGAGTTGTACTCCACACCCCGAAAGGAGATAAGATTGAATGCATGATTCGTCTAGATTTCCCCGCTACAAATAACGAAGCGGAGTATGAGGCCCTGGTGGCAGGATTAGAGCTTGCAATAGCGGCTGGGGCCAAGAAGGCAATGGTCTACTCCGATTCCCAAATCGTAGCTAGCCAAGTTAATGGGAGCAATGACTGTAAGAGTGAACAAATGAGAAGGTACCTTGGAGAAGTGAAGGGCCGAATGAGTGACCTCCGATTCACGATAGCTCAGATCCCAAGAGAAGAGAATCAAGAGGCGGATTGACTCGCAAAGGCTGCTTCAGCCAAACCTAAAATTGTCCCAAAGCAGGTATTGTCCTTCATCCAACATTCATCGCTGCTAGATAACATTCAAGTGCAGGAATTAAGCACTAAAGACGATTGTATGGTTCCAATTATGGCGTACCTCAAGGACGGCAAGCTGCCAGACAGGAAGGAAGACGCAAGAAAATTGAAGGTTAGGGCCACCCAATTCATACTGATTAAAGACGTCCTCTACAAAAGAGGATTCTCCCGACCATATCTGAGATGCCTTGGCCATGACGAAGCAGACTACGTGATGAGGGAAGTTCATGAAGGAATTTGTGGAAACCACTCCGGATCAAGGTCTCTGGTGCACAAGCTACTTCGAGCAGGGTACTATTGGCCAACAATGCAGAAGGATGCCCATATTTACGTTAGAGCCTGCGATAAGTGTCAACGGTTTGGCAATCTTATTAGACAGCCAACAAAAGAACTCAGACCCATGACGGCCCCATGGCCATTCGCAAAATGGGGGTTAGACATCATGGGTCCATTTCCAATAGCGGCAAGACAACTGAAGTTCTTGGTGGTTGGTATCGACTACTTCACCAAGTTGGTGGAAGCAGAAGCCCTTGCTATTATCACAGAGAAAAATATTCGCAACTTTGTATGGAGAAGTATTATTTGCCGATATGGAATCCCGAGAGTGCTCGTATCAGATAATGGGAAGCAATTTGACAACGATGCATTCCGAGACTTTTGTTCTCAGCTAGGAATCAAGAATCACTACTCGTCGCCTGCTCACCCACAGGCCAACGGACAAGTTGAAGTCACGAATCGGTCCTTGTTAAAGATTATCAAGACCCGGCTTGAGGGGGCAAAAGGCATATGGCCAGACGAACTACCGAGTGTACTATGGGCGTACAGAACAACGGCAAGAACGCCAACAGGAGAGACACCGTTTCGATTGGCGTTTGGTGCTGAGACCCTCATTCCGGCGGAAGTAGGATTGATGACCTACCGCGTGGAAAGCTATGACGAGAGCAAGAATATTGAAGCATTACGTCTAGAGCTTGACCTTGTAGATGAAGTCAGGGCAGCAGCAGCCCAAAGACTGGCGTGGTACCAAGACATGATGGCAAAACACTACAACTCCAAGGTCCGGCACCGAGACTTCAAGGTTGGAGATCTAGTGTTATGAAAAGTGCTTGGCGCTACGAAGGATGCATCCCTAGGAAAGTTGGGTCCTAACTGGGAAGGCCCGTACAGAATCATCTCATGGCACAGGAAAGGAATGTACTACTTGGAGACATTAGACGGAAGGAAGTTGGGCCATCCCTAGAACACGGAGCACCTGAAGAAGTACTACCAGTAGTGCAGCAGTCATAAGACGATACTTACTACCTTATTTTCAGTTTAATTTTAGACAATCATAGCTTTTACTTTTTCTTTTCCATTGACAATTCGGTTTGTTAAACTTATGAGAGGAATTTTTATTTAGAAAATACGAAATGAATGCTGTTGGAAATTCTACAAGTCCACAAAGTGGATGGATCATCCAAAGGATGAAAAACCTACAAGTCCACAAAGTGGACGGATCATCCAAAGAATGAAAAACCTACATGTCCACAAAGTGGACGGATCATCCAAAGGATGAAAAACCTACAAGTCCACAAAGTGGACGGATCATCCAAAGGATGAAAAACCTACAAGTCCACAAAGTGGACGGATCATCCAAAGGGTAAAAAACCTACGAGTCCATAAAGTGGACGGATCATCCAAAGGATGAAAAACCTACGAGTCCACAAAGTGGACGGATCATCCAAAGGATGAAAAACCTACAAGTCCACAAAGTGGACGGATCATCCAAAGGATGAAAAACCTGTAAGTCCACAAAGTGGACGGATCATCCAAAGGGTAAAAAAACCTACGAGTCCACAAAGTGGACGGATCATCCAAAGGATGAAAACCTACGAGTCCACAAAGTGGACGAATCATCCAAAGGTTGAAATTCTACAAGTCCACAAAGTGGACGGATCATCCAAAGGATGAAATTCTACGAGTCCACAAAGTGGACGGACCATCCCAAAGGATGAAATTTCAGAATCCACAGAGCACACGGACCCTTTTGCCCATACAGTGGACGGGTCATACAGGAGGACAAAAACCTTCTATCCATACAGTGGACGGATCCACTAAAGAGCTAAATAAATAAGCAAAATAAAAAGCAAAATTCAATCAAAGTGAACGGATAGTTCAAGACATACTGAAGATATCATGCAAAGCATAAAACGACAGGTCAAAATATGAACGGATTACCCAAGAAGTATCAATAATACAGTGCAGTTCAATAACAAAAAGTCCAAAAGAGTTGAACAAAATACAGAAAGTGAAATTGTTCCCTATCGCTACAAATTACATTAGTCTTTAATTGTGACGAGTTCCTCAGGGCCTTCAGGCAACGGCTGGAAAGAATCAATGACGGTCGTTTCTTCTGTAGCTTTAGCGACCCCGTCATCACCTGGAACCTTGCCAAAGAGTTCCTCCGTCCCTTTAGAGTCGAAGGGGTGAGCAGGGGTTCGGGCCTCAGCATCTATGGTTATGTGAGCTAAGTCCAAGTCAGGGAATGACGCCTTCACCTGACGGATGCAGTCATCGAACCCGTCGCTAAAGGAGGAACCAAGCTCCGTCAGAAGTGCGTCGAAATCTCAGTACTCTCTGACGGCATCAATTTTCGCTTGAAGAATATTGTCGTCATGGGCTTTCACCGTCTTCCTGAGCAGCTCCACCTCCTTCTCTAAGTTCTCGCGAGCCTGCTCGGAGAGCGTCAGCTTCTTCTCATGACGGACCCTCCATAGCTTCAACTCGTCTAGTTCTTCCGCCGTCGCCTTTGCCTTAGCACGTACTCGTTCAAGGGCTCTTTCTTGGGCCAGGCAACGGTTTGACAAGCCCTTGGACATTAACACACCCTGCAACGGGTCGGATAGAAATAAATTCAGGACGGAAAAGAATGAAACGAAGTTAAAATGATGGAATGGGCCTATGACGGAAGCTAACCTGGGCTAAGCTGTACAGACATGTCTCCCCCATGGTCTCGGTGGCATGGTTCCCCAGGTCTTTATAGTCTTCATCGGTTATGATGGAACCAATACGACGGAGAGCGTATTGGGGGTCTTCACGAAGCAGGACGGGGGCTTCTCCTTCACGGGGTCTGGGTTGGTCATCAAACCCTTACCCTTGCCAATTCCAAGCTTGGGAGCTGGTTTTGCCATGCCGGACCCCTAACCGACGGGTAGACCCGTCACAAGTTTCTGCTTCTTGGAGTGACGGTCCCACCTCTCAGAAGATGGCCTTTTAGGAGCCGTCTGTGACGGATCCACCTTTGAAGCATCGCCCCCTTGCTTCTTTTTTGCTGCTTGCTGTTTGATGATAGCCCGTCTCCTGGCATCATCCATTTCTACAAAAGAAGACGGTCAACAAAGGAATAACATAAAGCCAGATTATCGACGGAAGGATTCCAGAACTTACGTTTGCGTACACCTGCGTCGTATCGTCGGGCGACGGGTGTAGGTTCAGGACCGTCACAATACCAATGTAACGTATCCAATGTGACGAGCTTCGACCAGGTCCGTTCAGACAACTTTGTCTTTTGGAAAATTTTCTCCAGAAAACAGAACTGTTCGGTTGAGATAGGTGGACGGTCCCTCGCTGTAAAAAAAAAAAAAAAATGTTAAGAGAAAATCCATGAAAATGAATGACGGTTAATGAGTAGACGGACTCGTACCAGACGGTGGCATTATACCCCACGTTTTATCAACCGGCATGTAGTCGTCGTCACCTGGACGACACATCCAGTTATCTCCTCGAAGGAAGAAGTAACGACCCTTCCAGTTATGGTTGGAGTCTGGGGTCTCGGATACTAGCCTAAGTACCGGACTCCTCGGCACAAAGCTGTACATCCCCCTTGACTTTGTAATTTCGGACGGACGGTAACAATGAAAAAATTCTTCCACTGTTAACTGTCTAGCACCGTCAGACATAACGCCGTACAGTACCTCGACGCTCAGGAAAACCCTCCATGCGTTCGGAGATATCTGGGTGACGGCCAGACCCAGGTACTGGAGGAGACGACGGTGCAATGCACTTAGAGGAAATCGGAGACCCGCTTTTAGCATTTGCTCGTAGACACCGACATCTTCAAGACCTTAGTAATAGCATTTTTCTGATTTGAATGGTAGACGGATGGATATGGTGTCGGGTATTTGGTATTTTTGCCTCAGCGTGTTGAAGTGCGCTGGCTTGATGGTTGACACGAAGTCATTCACCGTCCACAAAGGAAGCAGGACGAACTCCCTGAAGCCGTCAAGACCTATGACGGATTGGACCGGTGGGTCGACACCATCCAGGTGGTCGGTCGAGTCATACTCTGACCTGTCCCCATCCTGCCCTTCATCTTCCTCATGGGAAGGAGAGCTGGCTGACAGTTCCCTCTCCCCGCTGGAGGTGTCTTGGTCTGCTTGACCTGACGGGAACACCTCTTCGTAACCCGCTCCCTTGCGGGCATAAGACTGACTACTTGACGCCTCACTAGACATTTGACACCTACATATGACGGGTAAAGGAAACCTAAGGCTCTAGATTTGTGCCGACGACGGGACCAACAAGAAAAATAAACAACGAAACATTGGATAAGAATAACTTACTAGTAAACGGCGAGAAAAACACAACGGAGAAATTATCGTTACGTTGTTTCCCGGCTACCCAAAGGAGACGGTTACTCTCTGAACAAGGTCGACGGTAGCGCTCTGAACAGCAGAAAAATTTCTAAAAAGTGTAAAAGTGAATACTGAGGGTGATATATATAGAGGTAATAGCGCGGTAAACGAAGTGACACATCGATTCCAGCAAACAACCATTGAAATCTCCCCCACGTGTCCCTGAGCATTTATGACAGCATCCAGCCTGTCCGTCAGAGACTCTAACCGTCATTCCATGAAACCGCTTCGTAGAGATGACGGTATCACGGAATGAGGGGGCAACTGATAAGGGTAAAACCAACATGACGGTAAGGCCGGTATGATTACAATAAGGTGACGGGTAATATGACTCAAAGAGGACGGATGGGTGGTAGACGGACAAGAAGAATTCATGCGTCACTCTCCAGGCTACCTCAAACCATGCTAGGTTATTAGGGCTGACGTGGCCCTGAATGTGATTCACGCAAACATAAATACGAAGAATTCTTGCACTGCACGTTAGCCTTAATCAGAGGAATTTCATAAGGAAAGGAATTCTTGAAGGTATGAGAATGGAAAGAGTTTCAATCATAAAAGGAAAGATCTTGATAATCAAGGGATGGAGGTCGACTCTACACCCCTATAAATACATCCAAAACCCCCATGACTCGAGGTACGCACATTTGACTCAACTCTAGCACTTTAGGGTTGAAAAGAAATTCTAACTTGACCTTCGGAGGGTTTTTCGCCGGCACCACACCGGTGCTCTCTTCTAGGTCTCTTTGTTTTCTTTTTGCAGGTTTGATTCGAGTTGGAGAGTACTTGCAACTTATTGGTGATATTTTCGACATCATCAATATACAAAAGAAAAAGAAAGAGAAAATGTAGTATATGGTATTAATTTGAATTTAAAAAAGTAAATGACACAATATCTCCAAAGAAAAAGGAAAAAATATATAGTATATGGTCTGGTCAAAACCATTATCAAACCTAATGGTACCCCGCAATTTTTTAATTATTCCCAATGATTATGCTTAGTAGAACATGCATCTTTTCTATGCTTGATTGCTCAGGATGAAATTACTTTAATAGACCAATCAAATTAGGGAGGAAAAAACTAGGAGCGTGCCTCTTTTTCGTGCTTGAATTTTAAATTATAAATATCTTATTATAGACCAATCAGATTACGCAAGAATGACCCAATAATATGTTTGAGTAGATCATCTAATTTTTTAACCATTATTGGTTGAAACTTGTAACATGAGTGACATCACGTAATCAGTGGAAGGTTTTCAGGAAATAGATTGACCGCATAATCAGCTATCGATGATAGAAAAAGATCTCACTAGTCACTACTATTCTTTTCTTCTTCTTCTTCTTCTTCTTCTTTTTGAGAAGAACCTCACCACTATTCTAGCTTTCACTTTTCACTACTTTCATGAAGGAAAAATTCTGGTTTTGTATCTCATACAAAACCCACAGCGGAAGCAACGAACTAGGATCTATTTCATTCATGATTGATAACGTGCACCATGTAAATTTCAGAATTTAAGAACAAGATAGCGTACCTTGGTGTGGAGAAATTCAAAACAAAGATTAGAAGCACTTGGGAACACTTTTAATCTTCACTCCAATTCCACTTTACGCCCAAGATGTGTGGTCTCTCAATCAGTTTTTCAAAGGGAGAATGAAAGTGTGTCTCACACTCTCTCACACACCGTTTCTTTTTCTTTTCTAATCTCTTCAAATAAAAATTATGTATGTTACTCCCTTTATAACTAACTGATTATCTAATTGGGCTGGCCTATTGGGCCTTTCCAATTGGGCTTTAGTGTGTGGCTTGGAGTGGGACCAAAAGGGACCAATAAGACACTAGCTCCAATGGGCCTTGGGCTTTTCCGTCAACTCTTGACAAGTCCAAAGTTGCCATTAATTATATTTAATACCACTATATAAATATAATTGCACTCTAGGCCTTATTAATAAATTATTTCCCAAGACTTTATTATACATGTAACCCCTTCATAAAATATTCGTAGTAACACAAAATCATAAATGTAGACTGCCACTTTGTAAATTACTACATCTTATCCTTGAGTACCCAGTTTAATTCTTTAAAGTTATTCATTATATATTTATGAAATCCAATTTCATAAATATATATACTTTAGTAATTTCTTACTAAAGTGGTTAGGCCTAACTCTCTGAATAACTGAAACCATTAAACTTATCTCAAGGGAATATTTTATATCTCCATCAAGAGACTATGAATTCCATCTTGAGAATATAACTTCCATCAACACTAAATGTGGCTGCCCAACATACTGAGGTTTTGACCATCACTTCAGGTCTCACTCCTGATATATCAAAGCAACCTACACTTCATGATCAGGTCCATTATTCTCTCAGGATTAAGAGTTCATGCAAATAGAAGTCGTGAGATTTATTATTCATTTGACAGTCGTTAGAAGAATAATAAATCTCACAGCGGTCCTGTTCAATATGTTTTAACTCTTAAAACATATCAACATATCAACTAGAAGTTTCCACTTCCATGATCAAGACAAATCATCTTAGTTGACACGTTATAGTCTTCGCAGATGAAATGCCCAATTTCATCACCGACTACGAACTGCAAATTCTGAGTTTACAAAGAACTTGTGATTTATATCTTCTGTGACTTTTCACATAAATCACATACAATGCATCTCATGGACTATATGATAATGTCCCATATTTCATGTTACCATTATTTTAGATAATAATAAAATAATTTTATCAATCACAATATTAAGTCATACATCATGTCATACATAATGTCATACATAACATCATACAATAGGATTTAAGGGCACTAATCCTAACATTTCAAATGTCCATAGAATTGAAATCGCCTACCACAGTAACATATCATAACCCCATAACATTTTAAATTTTTTTTTTTGGTGCAATTTTAAGGCCATTATAGGCCATGCAGACTCCTACTCACCTCACACAACACACACTATGGCAAACTACTCATTCGTTTTATTTTTGTTTTTGAATTTTTTTTATAAATATTAGTGTCAATTTTTGCCAATAATCAAACTAAAAGAAACATGGAAATTGCTTATGGAAAATAAATATTCACTCCTTTGGAAAAATTTATATGATAACATTCTTAGGTATACTATTTAAGATTCAATTAATTTTTCTATTTTTCCAATCTTTCCCTGTTTTTTTTTAATTTTTTTTATATCTATATCTATTTGGCCTTAACAATTAAAAATTATTTACAAATCAAAGAAATATTATTTATAATATAAATTTATAATATGATTAGAATAAAATAAATTTTAAAGTGAACAAAAATAGACCTAATCTATCAAAGGTACAACTGCACTTAATGATACAAATACATAATAACCTTAATTTTATCCAAGCATGCCGCATAAATGGATTAAACACATTATTTGTTGAGTTAATACTTACTGATATTAATGTCATATTAATAATGAAATAGAAAGCTTGGATTTGTGTTAAAAACACAAGAGCTGTTTAGACCCCAAAATTAAAAATTACAGCTCGGTTGATTTTACTCTAACTTAAACTAAGTGTGGAATAGAATAAATGTGAGCGAACAAACAATACAACTACTCTAAGCCATATTCAACAAATCATAGCAATAAAATGAAGGCTAAAAGAGTATGGAAGAGAGATGCAAACACAAGATAACACACCGATGTGTTATCGAAGAGGAAACCGAAGAACTCGGCGAAAAACCTCTCCGCCGCCTTTCAAGCTGTAAAGTTGGGATACACGAATAGTAAAAGACCCTCCAAGCCTAGTCTACCCAATGCACCTAAGCCCTCCAAGATCCTACTCCAACAAGGCTTCTCGGAACAGTGTCTTGTCTAGCTTTCCAGATCCCGCAATACGCCCGATTGCATCCGCCAAGCCTCACCGGCTTCTTTTGGCAAAAATCCCAAAGCTTCCCAATCTTTAAAACACTCTCTACACTCTGAAAAAATGTAGGTTGTGTTTGGGTACAAATATCCTCTTAAGGTATGATAATGGAAGAGGGAATGAGAAGAGGCTACAATGATTTCTCACTAAAGATGAGTAGTTCTCTCTATAAAAGATGGGTGTGTGTCTGTGTTGTTGAAAACCTATCTAAGGTTTTTCTCTTTGAATTGCCTCCTTACACATTTGTGGAAAATGAGGATATATATAGTATGGGTGAAGGGTAAGAAAGTCACACTTAAAAATCCTTCAGGCAAAGAGTTTTGCGGGTATCTCGCGAGAAGGCCTTGCCCGCGAGACACTCGCAAAATTGACAACCTGGCACGACTCTTCAGCTTCTAATCATGTGCTTCTCACATGCCCTTTTTGCGGGAACCCTTCTCGCGAACTTCTCACGAGCTAGTCGCAAAATGCATTGATCTTCAATTAAGCTTGAGTCTTCACCAACTTAATACTAAACCTAATACAATAAAATCCCACAAAAATACAAGGAAACAAATTAAAGCAAATAGAACATTTTTTTTGTTATGGAATAAAGTCAACATAAAACATAGCTGTAAATCACAACTTTACAAAATATATCATGGTTCAGACGTAAACGTTAATAAAAATATAAGAGAATTTATTATGTGTTAAATAAATGAGTTTTTCTTTATCATGGGTAGTGTGATACATGGTGACGAAAATCTAAAATCTAACTTTCAATTTTGATAATGGTGTTCACAGAGAGAGAGAGAGAGAGAGAGAGAGAGAGATGTTAACCATCTACCATATAAGAAATGGTTAACAAAAAGTAAAGTCTCAAGCTGTTATGAGAAATTTATTATTAATGATGATTTTAACATTTTTATAGGTGTTAAGCTATTTTTTGTTAATATATAATATTATTATAATAAGGGTTAGTTGTAGTTAATTTACCTATGTTTTGGCCTAGGGTGTTCCAAACAATGCACAGTGAGGCTTCCTCCACACACACACATACACACGTGTGTGTCTAGTTGGATTCCCTGTATAGTAAGGGACAATATGCACTAGGTACGAACAAGTAGTGTCATAGCACCCCATACCAGCAGCAGCTAGTTCCATTCCATCCTACTGACCATTTATTGGATTGTTTAGTTTTGTGTGTTCTTCATTTCAGTGGCGGCTCCAGGAATTTTTCTCAGGGTGTTCTCGGGTGGGCTTACTTTGCTATAATTTTTTTTCTTCAGATTCTCTGTTACAATTTTTTCTTTTTTAGATTTTAGTTCAAATTTTTTCTTTTTTTTTTATCCTTTTCTTTTTGCTTGAAAGCAATATTATGAATACCGTTTTGAACCCTGTTTCGGTTTCTTTAGTGAAACGGAATATTTCGGTACCGATCTATTTTGATGTACCGTTTTATGGTGTTTGTGGTTAATATATATTTATATTTTCTTAGACAACATAAATTTATTGATCCAAATAAGTAAACCTTAAATAAAACAAGTCATTTAGTTTTTCTTTTTTGACACTCAGATCATTTAGTTATTACATAACAATTACTATTTTAGAATATTAAAACATAAAAATGTAATTAAATAATGAAATACAACAACCAAAAATATTACAATAAGACTGTAAATATGTATCAACCCACTGCAAAACTGCTTAACATAGGGTTTTTTTTTTTTTGTCTTTTATAATGTGTATTCACTTACTTTTAATGGACCATTGACCACTATCCCAATTCAATGCCATGGCCCCATCCACCCCACACTAAGAGACAAGAGCTAATCAGTAATTTCAACACAATTACATACTTTTATATTTGCATACACTTACACAAAAAGACTAAAGCTAAGCAATTTATATTGTCAAAAAATAAGTGAAATGATAAGTCTAACCAATTTGCTCAAAAAAAAAAAAAAAAAGATAAGTCTAAGCAATTTACACAAGACTCACAACACAAGTCAGAAAGTCTTAAGTATGAGAAAGAGAAAAACTGAGAGAGAGAGAGAGAGAGAGAGAGAGAGAGAGATAGAGATAGAGAGAGAGAGTCAGAGCAGAGATGAGATAGGGAAAAGGAGAGAGAAGTAAATACCTTGATGTCGCCTGAGATTAGGAGCAGTGCCGCTGCAGCACGTTGAAGGCTGAGGTTCTTATTTCCCGATCTCGCTTTTGTTGTCACCGATCTCGCTTCACTTTTGCCGTCGCCGATCTCGCAATCTCTAATCTAGGCCAAGTCAATCTCTGATCTCACCGTCGCAGAGCTGCTATGGGTGTTCAATGTTGCTGTTGCTGCCTTGCTGAGTCTTTTTTTTTTTTTTTTAGAATCGTTGCCTTGCTGATGCCGAGTCACTGCTGCTACTGCTACTGAGAACTCAAGTGAGGACGTGAGGTCTTATTAGGTTAGGAATTGGGTAATGGGTATACGTATTAAGTTTATAAAAAAATTATTATTATTACATTTGTTGAGAATCTATGGGTTTGCTCTTTGCTGGGCTTGCACCGATCAGTCTTGTACCGATCATTTTTTTTTTTTTTTTGAGAATCCGTGGGTTTCTGTTTTCAGTATATTGGGCTTTTTTTCCTAATGGGCCTACCTGTTACAATTTTTTTTTAAGATTTTAGTTCCAAATTCTTTTTGGGCTTTTTTTGTTTTTTTTTTCTTGAAAGTAGAACAAATATATTTATATATATATATATATATATATATATATATATATTTATTTATTTATTTGAGGGTGTTCCTAATTTTTTTAGAGAGTAAACAAATAAAAAAAATTTTAATTATTGCATATAAATTTTTTTTTTTCAGGTCACGGTGTTCTTGGGAACACCTTGACATGAACGTGGCGCCGCCCCTGCTTCATTTTCCATTGATTCAAGAATTTTGTATTTCCTCCTCTATCAAGGTCTTGAGGATCTCTAAAATTTGATGAAAAGAATCTCTCATCCTTACTAAATTTTTGAACAGGAACTTGAGAGACAATAATATTTAGTTAACATTCTATGACATTTTGTTCAAAATTTCCATACGTTGTTGATGGTTTATGGTTGCAAAGGCTCGAAAAATTGAGAAACTGAAAAATTCTTGGAAAATATCTGCCACTTCTAGATCACACCATTTAATAGTACTTTTAATGAATCTGCTTAATGAAATGGTGGTGGTGGTGGTGTTTAAGTTATTGGATATATGAAGTTATAAGATTGATGAAAAATAAAGGGATAAACTGACTTGTTTAAGGAGTCACACTTCCAAAATGAAGAAAGGAACTAAAATACTACCTAATCCAATAATAGTTTCTTTTTGGTATACACATGTGATTGAAGTCCCGTATTGAATAAGAATGACAAAAAGGAATAGTTAATATAATGTAATTGAGCCAAAACTCATAAACTTAAGTTTTTGAATTAAGTGATGTTCCTATATGTTATATATATTAGACTTATTAGCAACTACTAAATAATTGGAGTCTCCCAACTTGTTCTCACTCCAACAAATGACATCATAGCTTCATTTGTTCCATCACCCATGGATAACTACTCACACAACTTTAACACTTGCTAGCTGCTAACTACTGTTATCATTACACAACCTTTTTTTTTTCTTTTTTTCTTTTTTTCTTTTTTTCTTTTTTTCTTTTTTGCTGAATACACAACTTATCACTTACTAGCTGCTAATCACTGACCACTATGACACTATCAATTTAATGGGATTGTTTGTCTTTAATTATACCCCAATTTGCGAAGAAGATGACTTGCCACCCAATGAAAGATGGGTGACTATAACGTACCAAACTTTTCTAGTGTGCATCAGTGCATGGTTGAGGTTCCATCGACCTAAAATGTGTCTTTTTACACCTACTAACATGGCTCAGTGTTAGATTGGGATATAAGATCCCCTTCCATAGCTAGGGACCTTGACAAAGCTTCAAGGTACTGCCGTGTTAGGATGATTAAAATTTTTAAAATAAGGATTCATTTATAACCATGACCATGCACCAGGAAAACTTGGAATATTTATGTCATTACCTCCAAATATTTTTTACGAACTTGGAATATTTCTTGTTTCAGAAACTTCATGCCTTACCCTACTAACCTGGACTATTCCACAATACAATCGTAATGCATAATGCAAGTAGCAATTATATATACCTTATTAAGCTAATACAATAATACTTGAGAAATCTTCTTCGTGGTTTTGTATTTGGGTCAACCGTTGCTTATATTTTTAAGGTAAAAGTACTATTTTGGTCCTTACATTTTGAGATCACGGTCAATTCGGTCCTTATATTTTATTAACAGTCAATTTGGTCCCTACTGTTAAGTACTAACGGAAAATGTCTAGGAGGCAAACGATGTGAATTGTTGGCATATTTAAAACTGATATGGCTGCTAAAATAATAATAATAAATTGCTAAATCAGCATCTGCATTATACAAAATTAATTTATTAATTCTACAGAAATTAAAAATAAAAACTAAAAACCCAAAAAAAAAAAGAAAAGAGTTTAGAGCTGGAAAATCCTAAACATGAACCTAGAAAAATCAAAACCCAAATCAACCTTTGAAACTCATCTACCAAAATCTATTGGAATCATTATAAACTTGTTTGAATCACTCGAACCAAACTTAAAGACTAAAAGGAAATAAGAAACTCACTTACTCTCTCCAACCAACGTCGTCCATCCTTGTTTAGCAACACTAACAACAACAATTGAACTCCACAAGCTTTATGTTGTAAAATTTTATGTATTTGCGTGTCTTTTGATTGTTGTTGTTGTTGTAGTCATCAATATATATATAAAGTTTTCTTTTTATTAGATTGTGTAATTTATGCTTCTTGAGGAACACTCTGGAATATATTCCTAGAGCCGCCACTGTAGCTAATTATCACCAATCACAGGAAAAAAAATATTATCATAAACTTCGGAATCTTTTTTATTTCCTCTGAAAGGAAAAGTAAATTCAATACTTCATTACTGTCTTTACTGCATTGCAAGCAAAATGTTGATAAGCAAAATGTTGGTGTTGTTATCCGTGATCATATAGGGCGTGCAGAAGCTGCGTTAACTAAAAGCACTGGGGCGTGTAGAGGCTGCGTTAAGTAAGGTTGATGTTACCTCTGGGGCCTTTGGAAATAGAAGCAATGGCATTTGAAGAAGCAGTACCAGGCTTTACAGCTACTCAGTTTTCACATGTGAAAAAGGCAAGGAAACAAACCAGTACACCTTTTGGCACAATTTGCAAAGGGAATTGATAATTATATAATTTGAATAGGAAAATTCCAGTATGATTAAGTCTCTCTTTACTTTCGATATATTGAATTTATCTTCTTCTTAACATAGGTTGCCTAATTCTTATCAAAATAATAATAAGAAGAAGAAGAAGAAGAAGAAGAAGAAGAAGTAAATTCACTGCTGGTGAAACAAACATAACTTCATTTTTTCTTATTTGCCCAGTGGAAAACAAACATCACTTACTAAGGGCCTTACGCTACACGCCATGTTTAGATTAGAAGATAAGAATGCATCATAGATATAATTTTTTTTTTTTTTTTTAATTCTTAATTCACTTGAAAATGTTAAAGAATACAACTTACAAGAGTGATGGCAGCCCTCTATATATATATATTAGACTTTTTTTCCTGATTAAAAAACGAAAAACTTTTTAATAACGCTACAAGTTAATGCATCGTACCGTAGCCACTTGTAAAGTGTGTGATATTATTATTATTATTATTATTATTTTTTTTTTGAATTGCTTTTCTTAGTAGGTTCAATTTTAACTGAAAGGATAGCCTAACCAAGTCTTCAATTATACCACATTTATATAATTACATTTGATGTACTCTCACATATTTGCAATTACTGATGTGATTCAAATTTGACCACCAAAAAAAAAAAAAACAAAAAAAGATGCCTTTGATGCAGATATTTGATTTTTGTTGGGTCAGAGACAATAAGAATATAAATCACAACTTATCATATGTTTAAATTTTTTTTTTTTTTTTGGGTAAATATATAACAAGTACTGATGGGTGAATTCTACAACAAACTTGACTTGTTTCAACCCACTTTTCTCAAGAATTGACTAAAAAGTGCCGAAACCATCACTAAAAATTGGGGTGCATGGCTAAGTTTGGTAAGCTTTATTCCGAGGGTCATTAAAATCTTCAAAATAAACCTATACAACCCTCGGAATAATCTATTAAAATTAGGTGGGCTAGTTTTTACACTCAGCGCTAATTTTACCTCCAAATTTAAACATTTTTCAACACATCTTATGACAATCTTTGATAGAAGATATCTCAAAATTTCCAACCCTTGAAATAAAGTCCAAAATTAAAATACAAAAGGAAAAACTCATTTTTGTTCATGCTTCACACTCAGAAACCGCTCACACAATCGGAAAATTTTCAAAATCGAAGCTCATCTTAAAAAATTCTCTCAAAATCAATCTGAGCTCATCTCAAAAAACTCAAAAATTGGAGCTCATCTCATCTTCGATAGGCTGATTTGCGATGGTCAGCTATCTCATCTCCGATGACAAGTGAGCTGTTGATAGACTGAGCACACTTCGCCACCCCATTTTCCAATTACAAGTCTGTCTCTCTCTATTTGTTTCCCAAGAAATTATGGAAATTACACTTATATCCGATTCTTCTAAGTACGATCTTCTACGGCTATTCATTTTATTGCATTTCTAGCTCGAATCCCTAACCATTAACTTGTGCTGAAATTTGAGTTCTATTAAATTCCTTTGATTCATTCAAGAATCTGTTTGGTTGTCTAAAACTTGTAGGAAAAGAATGATGTATTGGAGAGGATTTTGGGATTGATTTGTACATTCTGGTTTGATTTGAGCATAAACTATTGGTTGATTTTGCTATTTGGATTTTGGATGAAAAATAGTAAGTAAAGCTTGAATTTTTAGGTTCTATGTGGAAAGATTACTCTCAGAGAGAGAGAGAGAGAGAGTCTGAGTCCTAAGCTTTTATTTCTCTTAATTTTTTTTTTTTTTTTTTTTTTTTTTTGATTCCTATGCAATTTCTTACCCAATGTTTGTTAGTTAGTTTGGTTTTTGTTTTTTTTTTTTGGGAGTTTAGAATCTTATCTGTATGACTTTTGGCGTTTCTTTTTTCTCAGTAGTGAAATTCTATTATCCAATTCATAATAGAAGGCATTAAAATTTCATTACTTTGTTTAGCAATTTTTGTTATCTTGATTCCATCTTCATATGGAGTATCCATGTCACGTATGATGGCAAATGACGAAGGTGGCCTTTCTGAACGCTCTGAGTGGGATCTCTCCACTGGATCTCTTCAAAATAAGACTGAACGGCCAGTTTGCCACATTTCAGGGACATAGGGAACACCAAGAGAATCATATTGTATGTGATCTTGATATGAAGATACCACATTTAGGTACTCTCTCTCTCTTTCATCACTCTTGATAAATTACCCTTATTAATTTAGGACTGGTTTTGTTGTATGTTCGCATTCAAAAAATTTCAGATGTAACACATGAAAAAGAGAGAGAGAGAGAGGGTAATAATATAAATTTATAATGAATCCAATAACAGGACACTCAAAGTAAGGTTTCATATTTTGAAGAAACACTGCTTTAGGAGCATCACATCTCAAACTGACAGAAAACATTAGATGTTTATATTGATGTGGACAAGCTATTGTTTGAAGCTTGACTTGGATGCAGGCAAAAATGGGCTTGGGGTGGGTACAGTTGGTGTTATGGCAGTATTTGATGGTCATATTGGTAAAGATCCTTTCAGGTTTTGAAGGAAATGAAGAGTAGTGAAATAAGGCTTGATAGGCATTTGAGCTCGATATTGTTACGTGGAACATGCTTATTGATTGTCATTGTAAGTCGGGATGCCACGATAGGGCAGAGGAGTTGTTTGAGGAAATGCAGCAGAAAGGGTATAAGCCGTGTACTACGACATATAATATTATGATCAGTTGTTTTGGGGAGCAACAAAGGTGGAAGGATGTGAAGGGATTGTCTGGGAGGATGCAGAGTCAGGGGTTATTGCCTAACATGGTTACATACACGACATTGGTTGATACTTATGGAAAGTCGGGGAGGTTTGATGACGCGATTGAGTGCTTGGATGTTATGAAGTCTGCGGGGTTGAAGGTATATTGCTTGTTGCCTTGATTATTACTTTGAGTGAATATATATACTTTATTGCTTTGGCATGACCATAATAGGATAAGATTATAGGCATCCTATGTTATTTGTGTCCTGCATATATCAAAATACGTTTATATTGTTAATAGAATCTTCTATACCTGTACCCTTTTGAGGAAGTGCGAGTAACCTAAGACAAGTCAAACAAGCAGTAGCATTTGAGGTGATCACTGACACTCTTAGCCTTACAGAATTGCGTAAACTATGAGATGGCTTAAACTCTTGACGGGAAGATTTTAATTGTCAAAGTTGGTGACTCAAAAGGCCCTTTTGTGCACAAAAAAAAATCCTGTCTGGTCAGGGTACTGGTTCTCTGATATCTCCCTTTTTTTTTTTTTGTTAAGTAGTGATACTGATTATTGACTTTTTAACCAGTTGCATCCAGAAGATAATCCTAATTAATGGGAATAAAGGTTTAGCTGTTTTGAGTTGAAATTAGTTGTGTCTACTAGATATGTGCTAAGATGATAAAGAATTCCTTTCTCTTAATGCTTTTACCTGAAATAGGACTTTCCTAAGCATTAGTTGTACATCAAGGAGTATTAAACTTCACTTTAATTTTACCTAATAATTGAATATCTGTATGTTTACATGAAAATGACAGGTAACTTGACAGCCAGTCTTTCAGCTTCTGAACTAACAGAAGATCATAGTCCAGGTAGAGATGATGAAAGAGCTCGAATTGAAGCAGCTGGTGGTATCGTTGTCACTTTTTGGGGTAAGCCTTGGGTTAATGCTGAACTTCCTATGTCCTGAGCCATTGGTGATGTGTACCAAAAGAGGTGGGTTTCTTAACTTGAATGCAGCTAAATTTTCCCTTATTTTCTCATTTTGTAATATTTTATTACCTGATTTTCTATTTTTTATTCCATTCAGAAATAATAATAAAAACCAATCTCAAAAGTTTTGAGACTAACTGCTTTGTTATGATTCACTGTCAATTCTGTTATCTATTTCAAGTTAACATCTATATAGACATGCAATTATAATGGAGCTTGTATTTTATTCTTTTTTGGTCAGATTTGGTGTTATAGCTGAACCTGAAGTGACGGGTTGGCAAACTTTAGATGCCAATGATAGAATTTTGGTGGTTTCTTCTGATGGTATTTTGAAAGCATGACACCTAAAGATGTATGTGATCTTATACATGATTCAAGTTCATGCTCGCCCTCATCCTCGTTAGCTGAATGCATAGTGAATACAGCATTTGAGAAAGGTAGCATGGATAATTTGTCAGTTATTGTAGTTCCATTATGATGGTTTTTCTGTAAACTTGTAGAAAGAAAGATGTTAGAATTACATACTAGGCTTTAGCTAAATTGGTTTGTAATTGCTTTTTTTTGTAGCATTGGATAGACATACAATCATTTACTCAAAAACAGCATGGTGAAAGATCATAACCTTTTTAACCATAATAATTGGGTACATTCATTAATGTTTTGCCCTTTCTTTTATGAAAAATTATTACAGCACTCTATGGACTACTGTTTTCTTGAATATATGCTATCTAGTTGAGTAAATAATGTAGACCAAATATTGAGGATATTCACCTCATATATAAATGGGTTTGGATTCTTTTTTCCTTTCTTTTTTTTTTGGTAGAAAATATTGGATTCAATAATAAATAAAATCAGATTGAAACAAATAAATATTCTTTTTAACTATGAAATAGAGAATGAACTGATCATAGTCACACGACGATTGTTGCCAAGCCTTAAGTTCAAAACAGAGTTTAATTAATACAGTGATTTATATGCATCATTTATTTGTTTTTTTAGAAATATGTTACATTTTGAAAATCACATGTCAATATGGACTTCATTGTATGACAATTTTTCAATCAAACACCTCAACCATTTAACAAGTGCATAATTAATTGGTTTGTCTATTTCCTTGTAGTTCTTAATGCAAGGGAAAGTTGGTGGCTATGCATCAGTCTATAAGAAGTATCAGGAGAAGACAAATCATTTATGTGAGACCTTTTAAACATTAGTACATCAGGTTGTTTTGCATTGAAATAGAATAATATTAAGATTAATATTTTGATCATGCATGATTCTTGTATTGATTCATTTCTCTTCTTCTTCTTCTTCTTCCTTTTTTTTTCTCGTTTATCTAATTAAAATACTAAGTTCATTTATGCTAATATGAAAATGTCTACATAAACTTCAGAATGAAGAATTTAGTAACTTGGAAAGCTAATTGAATTTTGTTTTGATATTTGTGTTTTGGTATAAGATAGATTTTTTAATATGTGGTTCTTTAATGTCTATGTGCATGGCTGTGGGATTTTATCTATTTATTTTTTTAAAAGAGAAAAACCTTATTTTGAGGGTTGGGAGACCCTCAAAAAAAGGTTATTGTTCTCTTACCCCTTCTAAATTTTCCAAAGGTTGTCAATTCTTGATAAAGATAAAACATTTGTTTCGAGGGTCATGTAGGTTGTTAAAATTTCAGTTTCAGGTGTCATGAAGGCCGTTGAAATTTTCATTTTGAGAGAATTTGTTTCAAAGGTCATCAAGGATCAGTTAAACTCTAAAAATAATATCTTTTGAGGGCTTTTAATACTTTTTTCAAGAGTTTTGACTCTCAAAAAAAATCAATTCTGTTGTAGTATATATATATATATGCACTCGTAGCAATGTGATAACTCATGAACATAGAAATGGCACCATAAAATTCTACCATATTGGACAACAGCTAACTGAACCAAAGGCAATGTTCACATAGAATATGACAAAGTTGTCGTAAATGGCAAGAAGCACCCATGACTTGCCGAGATTAACAAAAGCTCTTAGAAATGGAATTAACAATTACCCTATCTTTATATTGTCATTCTATTCCTCCTATCTTAATATTGTTATCATTAACGTTGTTCACGTGATCAAGAACATAATGCATTTTTTTTAATCTTAGATTTTCCTTTCTTCTTTTCATACCACAAAAGAAAAGATCAGCCATGCATGAACTCATACAGAGTCATATATATTTATATATGGTATCCAATAATGACAAGTGTTATATGCTAGTTATATTTTCAAACTTCAAACTTCAGAGTCAAAAGGAAGAGTGCATTTGTACAATCGAATTACATATATAGCAGTTAATTAATTTCTTGTTCCAATATATTGATTTTTATTCTTATCTTTCATGTGATCAAATATTCTTGATTTAATTCCTTTTTTTTTTTTAAGGCTAAAACAATGTGATTTTTCTATTTGAGCGTAACAACATCTAACTACTTTTAAGCTAAGATCTCATTTTGATGAAATATAAGAGAAGGGATGACTCAAAACAAAAACACTCCACATTGTAAAATATTGTTGGCTCAAGACCCAAGATTTAATTCCATATTCTCTTTTACCCTTCCTAATTAATTACCATTTCGTGATTTATTTCCTCACTAGAAAATTGACTTATTGCCATACGTAAGTGTAAAAAACAAATTTCTTCTTCATGATAATAAAAGTGACTTCATTTTTTATTTTATATATATATATATATATATATATATAGATATCAATTAGAAGGGTACACATATATTTATTTGGTTACTACTAAACACACTCCTGATCAAGAACAACATTCTCAAATGTGAGTAATCAATAAGCTAACCGCTAATTATAATTAGTAAGGACGTTCGCCATAATAATTACCCGGAGGATCATAGCTGCAAATGATAAACATCCACCCATTGTGGCACTTGACTCTGGCACACCCAAGATTAACAGAATCACGCCACACAACCTGAGTATAGTGCAGGCACTCACCACCAACACATTTGTTGGAGTTGTGGTTATAGTTAGGCTTCTCAGCTACCCACAAATTCACCGCTTCTACTCCACTAAAGGTATCATAACCTTCAGCAAGATTTTCTCCATATGGCCCTTGTGAATGTTCCAATTTGCAGTCTCCTATCTTTGTATTAGCATAATTTTGAGCATAAGCTGCAATTGTGTTGTTCCATTTAATTGGACCAACACCAACTTTGGCACGAGCAACATTGTGTGCCTGGACAAAGTCAGATTGGGAGTTTTGGGCTAGGGAGACATGAATTAGGGCTAACCCCAAGAAGCATATAGCCAGCAAAAACTTACTAAACCCCATTTTTATCTCAATGCAAGACAGAGTGAACCTTTTCAATTTCTAGTTCTTAATGAAAATGTGATATACTATTGTGTATTGATTTACTTATTTATAGGCAAGAGAGCGGTGGTCGTTAATGATAAAGTGGGATGCATACATACATGAGCATCGTTATTAGATTTCCTAATTTAGGATAATATCCCCAATTTAATTAGGTAATCCCAAAAATAGTATTCTCACGTTAGACTTCCTATTAATTCTCCGTTGTAGGAAGATTCCACTATATTGCTTTAAAAGAAATGTTATGTACACCACATTTTGATAACAAATCCTTAGTAACACTTTGTTATTGATAGGTAAAAAAATAATTTCATTGGTAGGTTCAAGTTAAAACCAGTAGCAACTTATCACCAGAATTTAGGACAATAACAATTTCAGTTGATATTGATTCCATACTTTTTTCTTCTTATTTTAGGACAATAACTTATTTTTCGAATTTTTAGCTAACCACTTTTCAAAACACTCATATTAGATTATCTATTTTAAAATTTATTTCATTTAAATATTTGAAGTGCTACATCCACAATATTTTTGTAATATTTTCAAAAAAAATCCTAGTGGTAAATTTTTTTTCTTACCACTAGGATTTGTTGTATAGTTATTTAATCCAAATTGGTCATGATCCGTTACTTAGACCGATTTGAACCATTAATTAGAATTAAAAAAAGTAAATGACACTATCTCCAAAAGAAAAAGAAAAAAAATATAGTATATGGTATTAATTTGAATTTAAAAAAGTAAACGACACAATATCTACAAAGAAAAAGAAAAAAAAAAATGTATAGTATATGGTATTGTCAAACCCATTATCAAACCTAATGGTACCCGCAATTTTTTATTTATTCCCAGTGATTATGCTTAGAACATGCATCTTTTCTATGCTTGAATTATGTGATGAGTTAAACTCTATGTGCGCAAGATTTTGGTGGGGACAAGTGGGGAACAAAAGGAAGATTTATTGGAGGAATTGGGATAAACTAACTATTGCAAAAAAGGAAGGTGGAATGGGGTTTCGTGACCTGAGAACTTTCAATTAGGCTATGCTAGCCAAGCAAGGATGGAGGTTGCTGCAACAAAAGGAATTGCAATTATACAAATGTTTTTTAGCCCAGTATTTTCCTCGGTTTCATTTTTTGGATGCTCTTGAATCACCTAATTGCTCCTATGTTTGGAGGAGTATTTTGGCTGCTCTACCAATTCTAAAGGCGAGCTGCTGTTGGAGGGTTAAAGATGGGGCCTCGATAAAAATTCAGGCCAACAAATGGATTCCAAATCACCCTACTAATAGGGTCCTTTATTTGGAAAATGTGGATGTGGGAGAGTGGTTTGTGGCAGACTTGATTGAACTGGACATAAACTGTTGGAAGTAGGATCTTATCATGGCAACTTTTCAACGTGAGGATGCGGAGACCATCTGTCGAATCCCCTTAAGTCAAAGGCGTGTGGCTGATTCAATAAGCTGAATGCATAATAAGAATGGGAAGTATTATGTGAAATTTGGTTATTATGTGGCTCGGCAAGTTCTGAGGAATGAGAATTGGGCAGAATGTTCAAGGGGGAACGATGAGCAGAAGGTATGGAAGGCCTTATGGAAGATGAAATTCCTAATAAGGTCAAAATCTTCGGATGGAGAGCTTGTATTGAAATTCTGCCAACCCGATGCAATTTAGCAAAAAGAAATTTAATTGTTGAAACTGATTGCCCGATATGCTTGCACAGCCCAGAGACTGAGGTGCACTTGTTATGGGATTGCCCTACTGCCCAGGATGTGTGGGTTGGAAGTCGGACCAAGCTGCAGAAATGCTCACTCAGCCAACAAAATATATTGCACCTTTTTGAGTTTTTAATGAACAAGTTGGAACCAAAGGAAATGGAGCTTTTCTTGGTGCAAGCTTGGATGTTATGGAACCAAAGGAATGGTGCGTTGCATGGTGGGAAGCTCAAGGATCCTAGATGGTTGAATACAAGGGCTGCAGAATTGCTAGCGGAGAATGCACAGACGAAAGAGCAACTTGCTGTCATACCAAGAGATATGGGAGGAAATGTGTGGTGTCCACCACCTCCCCCTTTCTTCAAACTGAATTTTGATGCTACCATATTTAGGGAGAGATGCTGGTTTGGATTTAGGGTTGTGATCAGAAATGAACAAGGAGAGGTAATGGTTGCGCTCTCTACAATTGGGCCACCAATTTCAAGTAGTGAAGAAGCAGAAACATTGGCATGTAGAAAAGCCGTGGAGTTTGCAGTTGATGCAGGTTTCTCTGAGCTAATAATTAAGGGTAATAGTAAATGTTATGAAAGCACTTTCTTCTCCAAGTCTGGACCTGTCAATTTGTGGGAATGTGGTTGCAAATATTCAATGGCTCACCCGTGGGATTAGAAGGGTGTCTTTCAATTGGGTTAAAAGGGATTGTAATAGGATAGCTCATGTTTTAGCTAGATATGCTAGTACCTTAAATAAGAATATGTACTGGATGGAAGATGCACCTTGAGTCACTTTGGAAGCTATGTAGGATTCAATTTTATTGAATGCATAATGGATTATTTCACTCTCAAAAACATAATTCTTAGGATAAAATTATTTTAATAGACCAATGGAATTAGGGAGGAAAAAACTAGGAGCATTCCTCTTTTTCATGCTTGATTTTTTAAGTATAAATTTCTTTTCATAGACCAATTAGATTAGGCAAGAATGACCCAATAATATGTTTGACTAGATCATCTAGCTTTTTAACCATTATTGGTTGAAAGTTGTAACAAGGGATGTAGGACCAGCCCAAGATAATTTGAGGCTTAAGGTGAAAATTTTAAAGGGATCTTTTTATATCTTAATATCACTTAAATGATATTTATTTTATTTTTTATATTATAATTATTTTATTTCAAATCTATTATTAATTCTTACTAATTAATAAGACTAATATATCCAAAGTGAGCTACTAATTCTATATAGGGTTTACAAACTGTCAAGTCATCAATAAATGAAAGTTGTTTAAAACATTA
This sequence comes from Castanea sativa, assembly GCF_040712315.1. Classification (NCBI taxonomy): domain Eukaryota; kingdom Viridiplantae; phylum Streptophyta; class Magnoliopsida; order Fagales; family Fagaceae; genus Castanea; species Castanea sativa. Next base: position 23,796,274 of record NC_134019.1, on the reverse strand, counting down.
ATTTATTATATTGTTTGATCAGTTTGTAAATTTTTTGTCATAAAATTTTTATTAGTTTTAGTATTTTTCATTCACTTAATAGTGAATTGGTAACTGTGTTGTATTTCTATTAATTTATTATTTTATTTTATTTTTTTTGTGTGTGAAGAAAATACTACAAATTTTACTATAAAAAACTTATAAACTGATGTTACATTTCAAGAATAAATGAATATTAAATTATTTATTGTGATTAGACATACCAATTTATAAGAGGTATGTGATAAAAAAAAATGTACAAATTACACACTCTTCTTTTAATTAGTAGAAAAAGAAAGAAAAAAAAACTTACTGGCGCCATTTTAATTTGGGCCTTTTTATGTTAGGGGGCTTAAGCCATGGCCTAGGGCCGGCCTGCAGGGGTGACATCACGTTATCAATAGAAGGTTTTCAGGAAATGGATTGACTGCATAAGTAACGTATCAGTAGAAGGTTTTCATCTAGCTTTCACTTTTCAGTGCTTTCAAATGTCCACAGAGTTGAGTAACGTATCATAGCCGCATAGTGTTTTAAATTTTTTTTATTTGAGTTCAGGTCATACATAGTGCAACTATTAGGCCTCTTTTATATGTATAAACAAACCCACAAACACAAGAAACACACACTACGGGCCATCAAACCCACAAACACAAGAAATACACACTATGGGCCATACAGACTCCTACTCACCTCTCACAACACACACACTATGGCCCAACTTCTCATTCTTTTTATTTTTGTTTTTTGAATTGGTGGCCCAGCAACTCTTCAAAGTTTCCATAATTTTTAACATCTTGTAGCGTTGGCATCATTGCTGCCTCAACACCGGGATATCATTGATTCCTAATTTTTTCAACGACAGCAACGCATGGTACAAATTTGCCAATAAATAAAGAAAAAGCATTACGGAAATTGCTTGAATTTGTTTATAATTTTCTTCTTATGCTTTTCATGCTTGCAAATTTTCATAATGCTCTCAGATCAATAATCATATCATCTATAAAATGTTTAAATTTCAAATTTGTGTGTGTGTGTATAATTTAAATTTTAAGAATCTAGTTTTTTTTTTTAATATTTATTAAAAATGTATTTATGGATTGAATAGTAAATAATATTTGATTGACATGAATTTTGACATACATATTTACTATTAGACCATATAGAATATTTAATCTAATGGTGAGATTTGTTTTTTAATAAAAAATTAATTTTTTAGTTCAACCAAAAGTTTTTTTTGATCTTGTACAATTTTTTTTTTGTATTTTTTCCTAATTAAAATAGGTAATAGCTTCACCCACTTATAAAAACATATAAATAGATAGTATTAATGCCCACTTTTGAGAAACTGCCCAATGGCATAAAAAGCCTAACAATATAAAGAAAATGGGAAGAAAAAATAGTAAAGCAAAGATCGGTAAGCCAGAATGGCAGGAATAATGGTTAGTAGGCTCACAAAAATAATAAGTTGCAAAAAAGAAGCAAATGGGCCAAGAAAGCCCAAGGAATGAAGTAGTAAATCCATGAGAATAATAAAAAGTAAAGAAGAAATAAATGTACCGGGAAAACCCAAGAAATGAGTTAGTAAACTCATAGGGTTGGCATAAAGGCCAGTAAGCCTAAAAGGTAATAAGAGGTAAAGATGTGATAATTGGGTCGAGGAAACCCAAAGGATTTAGCAAAAGCCTATAGGAGTAAAAGAGGTAAAGAAGAAGTAAATGAGCTGAGGAAGCTCGAGGAATGAAATGGGCTGACATAGCAGAAATGTGATCCAATAGAGCCTAAAAGAGGTAAGGATGTGGAAAGTGGGCTAGCAGGAGCCTCAACCCGTAAGCCCATGGGTAACAAAGAAATAAAAGAGAAGTGATAATATAGCAAGAGCAGTGCAGTGGCATGGTAAGATCACCAACCAAGAAGCCTAAGTACACTGGAAAGAAGAGGATATAGGCTAGGCAAGAAGGAGAAGGCCTATGCCCAAGTAATGCCCAGGCCAAAGAAGAGATGGAAGGTAGGGAACATAAATCTAAAGGCTTATGTATCTTTCAGGCTGCAAGAGTTAAACAACTACCAGAATGTACAGTAGAATCAGACAAACACTAAGACAATGACAAATGCGTGAAGGCTAGAAAAGTAATGGATTCAAACGGAAGTGGAACATACACATATGGCTTAGTTGTTCCTGCCATGAGCACGCTGTACGTTTAAGACTCTTGCCAATGCGCGTCTACACTGGGATGGCCCAACTTGTGCACAAGCTGGCCTAAGGTGTGTTTCACTTAAGTCTGTCACAACTCTCCTACCTTAGAATCACAGACCGTGGTACAACAAGAGAAATCAAGCCCAAAAACATAAAAAGCCCACCACAGATAGTAACTTAAATTTCAATTTATATTACATTACATAACCAAAGTACAACTTTAAAAAGACCTAACCTTTGTAGTTGTAAACTGGGGATATAACATTAATATTATTATTTTCGTGTTTGTTCTAATAAGTATTATTGTTTACTAAAAAAAAAAATTATGTTTATCCCACATTGATTGTGTGTGTTTAGTGTTCGCTATTTATAATCTCAGTCTACAACTACAAAAGTTAGGCACTTTTTGTAGTTATACTCTGATTATATAATGTATTATAAACCCGGTTTAAAACACTAATATTACTATTTTCATATATATTCTAATAAGTATTACTGTTTACTCAAAAAAAAAATTCTAACTTATTTTTTTACTTTTAACTAGGAATATACATCTTGGCAAATTATTTTGTGGGTTAGGCAGACTCCTGCCAACCTCTAAGAAAGGTTGGTGTGCCAAGGAATGGGCTTTGGATTTGAATTAGTTTGATGGGGGCTCACGTTTATGCCAAGGAATGGACCTGGGTCGAGTAAAAACCGAACCGAAAGAGATGGGGCATGAGCTATACTACTGGTGGGATGAGCATTGATTCTTTTTCCTTTTCATTTGAAAAAAGTCATACAAATGAAAAATGAATCAAAGCTACGCCATGTGATTGAGATTAAATTTGGGTAATTTCAATAATCTATTTTTGTAGAAAAAAATACATTTTTTTTTATTTATAGAAAAGTGGAAAAACTACATTAGATACAAGAATTTGTGCTTCTCTGAAGCTACTGCACCTAGTGCATCTTCACGAAGATTTACAACATTTAATAGGTTTATATTAGATTGCAAAGGGCCAATTTTATGCTAGTGGCCTAGCTACTCATCTTTTTTTCTTTTTTATAGTTTTTTTGAAATTTTTAATAATATTATTGTCAATTTTTGCCAATAATCAAACAAAAATAATCATAGAAATTGATTTGTTATACTATTTGAGATTCAACTAATTTTTCTATTTTTCATATTTTTGCTAAGATATACTATTTGACATTTTCTATTTGACCATAATAATTAAAAATTATTTACAAAACAAAGGAAAATTATTTATATATAAATTTATAATATAATTAGAATAAACTAAATTTTAAAGTGTACAAAAATTGACCTAATATGTCAAAGGGGTACTACAAAAAACTAGACCTACAAACGCCACTATAGGGTATAGACCCTATAGTGGCGTTTTTAAAACGCTGATATAGACCCTTATTTTTTTAAAAAAAAAATTAGCTATAGCAGTGTTTCGAAACACCACAACAGCCAAAAAAACCCAACAAAAAAAATTTGATTACCAAAAATTAATTTTTGGGAATCAAAAGTTTTTTTAAAATTGAATTAAAATTTTAATTAAATTAAAAGATAAAAAAACAAAATACAAACACTATGGCTAGCCTAGCAAATTCAAAATGAAGCACAAACTTACCCAAAAAAATTCAAAATCAAACACAACTTTCTTACATGCAGAAATCTCAAACAAGGAATATGAGGAAACTTGTTTAAAAAAATGTTGATTAGTTTTTTTTAAAGGACCTATAGTGGCGTTTATGAAACGCTACTATAGGTCCTTTATATATATATATATATACATATGAGAGGAAACTTCTTTAAAAAAATTCGATTGGTTTTTTTTAAAGAACCTATAGTGGTGTTTATGAAACACTGCTATAGGTCCCTCAAATTTTTTTTTTGGGGTTGGGCTATAGTAGCACTTTACAAACGCCACTATAGGCCCTGGCCTATAGTGGCATTTGTAAAACACTGCTATAAGTCCCCTCATTTTTTAATTTTTTTACTTTTCTGGGTTAGCTTTTTTTAATGACCAATAGCAGCGTTTTTAGACCAGGACCTATAGTGGCATTTTACAAACGCTACTATAGCTCCTTGGAAATGCTACTGTAGGTACAATGTTTAAAAATGCCACTATAGAGTCCTCTGAACATTACTATACGCCTATAGCAGCGTTTCTGCAAAATACCTATAGTGGCATTTTTTTTTGCAAATGCCACTAAAAAAATGTTGCTATAGGCAGCTTTTTTTGTAGTGGTGCAACTTTACTTAATAATACAATCACATAATAACCTCAACTTTATCAAAGCATACTGCATAGATGGGCTAAACACATTATATGATGAGTTAATACTCACTAATATAAAATTTCATATTGATAATGAAATATATCATGGTTCAGATATAAACGTTAATTAATATAAATGAGAATTTACAATTAATTAATTTTAAAAAAAAATCCAGACCAATCAGCCAAGTATATATTATTCAATGAAATGCTGAAAGAAATTACACATAATCTCGAGTAACAAGGGGAGCTATATCGTTCGGGATGAATTCAATTCAAACCTGAACCTCACTGCCAGACTTTAAACGTCTGGCTAGAAAGTGGGCAGCTAAATTACCTAAATGCTTAATATGGTTAAAATTACAAAAAAGGAACTCTGCAGCTAGAACCAGCGCATCATTCAGCACAAGACCAAACTCTGGATGGCTCACATCTTTAGCTAGGAGTGCTTTAGTAAACACCTCTACATCAACCTCCAAAATAATCTCAAAGATACTTAACTCTTTGGCAAAGATTAGAGCTCTTCAATAGGCTAACGCTTCAACTGTTGCAGCAGAAATAGGCATAACAATCCATTCTAATAATGCTCCAATAACACAACCATATGAGTCACGCATAACCACTCCTAAATCAGCTACTTCCAATTCATCAAACACGGCTCCATCAAAATTAATTTTATAACGAGCAAAATTAGAGGGGGGGGGGGGGGGGGGGTCCACCATGCTATTCTGGTCATATCTAGAGGTAGCCGAGAATGCAAGACTTGGGCTGATTGAAGTTCAACTAGTAGACATTTAGCTCTTGCACAAATCACAGTGACTTGCGTAAAGGGCTCACCTAGCCTATCACAGTTACGCCTACTCCAAATCAGCCAAATAATCATGGCTAGGAGATTAACATTAACCAAGTCATTTTTCAGCAAAACCAACTCCAAAAAATCAACAAAGTGATTGAATCTATGTTTGAGACTTTGTTATGTGTTAAATAAATAAGTTTTACTTTAATTTATCTTGGGCAGTGTTATACATTGTGCAAAAAACCTAAAATCTAACTTTCAATTTTGATAATGGTGTTCACACACACACACACAAAAAGAGAGATAGAGAGAGTTAACAAAAACTGAAGTCTCAAGTCGTTATGAAAAATTCACTATTAATGATGATTTTAGAATTTTTAGGTGTTGAGCTATTTTAAATTAATATGTTATTATAATAAGGGTTAGTGGCAAGTAATTTACCTATGGTTTGGCTTAAGGGTGTTACAAACTATTAGGTTCTAAGACCTTAGGAACTAATGTATTAGAATTTCAATATGTAATGTGTTGGTAAATCATGATCAAAACATATAGTTTAGGTTTAGGCTTGCTCAAAGTGTGTTTGATTGTAAAATTGGAATTGAGTGATTGCAGAATTTATTAGACAAAATCTGCAAGGCTCGATCGATTGAAAATTAGACTCAATCTATCAAACCATGTGCAGATTTAATTTTCTGCAGATTTTCCAATTCAACCCAAGCCCGTTTGACGTATAAGGTTTTATGTTTTACTCCAAGTATAAAAGGAAAAACTCTAGCTACATTTTAGAGGCCCTTTGAGTGTTGTGTGCTGAATTTTTTGTGAGATCTAGAAGTGTTTACCTTCATACACACACATAGGTTTATCAAGATCAATATTTGTATCAAAAGCTTGATGATCACTTTAGTTGTTGCTTAAAGAACTCAAAGAAGATCTGAAACCTTTGAGTGGAGTCTAAAAGTCACAAGTAGGAGAACTTGTGGTTGCAGCAGATCAAGGAAAGAAGTAGTCCATGGACTCGGAGCTGTCACGTGGTCGTAGTAGTAAGTTTTCTATACAAGGTAGCAATAGGATGTTAGTGGTCTAAGTGTTATTGTAAAAACTTCAATTATTTCTTAGTGGATTTTTTTTTTTTTTTTAAACCTTGAGGATATCTAGGTTAAATCCTTCCTAGGTTTTTTACCGGTTAGGTTTTCCTGTGTTATCATATTGTTGTGTTCTTTATATTTCTGCATTATTTACTTGATATGATTTATATGTGTTAACCTAGAACTAAATAATTTATCTAAGTAATCACTTGGCTAAATAACTAGGTTAAACATCTTGTGTTTAAAGGATCTAAAACTTTAGATAGACAATGTACAACGAGCCTATATATATATATATATGTTTGGTTGGATTTCCTGTATACTAAGGGTCTATGTGCACTGGGTATGAACAAGTAGTGTCATAGCACTCCATACTAGCAGTTGCTAGTTCCAATCCATCCTAATGACCATTTATTGGATCATTTAGTTTTTTTAGTTCTTCGTTTTCCATTGATTCAAGAATTTTATATTTCTTCTTCAATCAATGTCTTGAGGATCTCTAAAATTTGATGAAAAGAATTTCGCATCCTTTGATATTATTGAGAGACAATAATATTTAATTAATATTCTTTGATATTTTGTTCAGACTTTCCATTTGTTTTTGATTGTTTATGGTTGCAAAGGCTCAAACAATTGAGAAACTGAAAAATTCTGGGAAATAATTACCCACTTCTAGATCACACCATTTTATAGTACTTGTAATGAATCTGCTTAATGAAATGGTGGTGGTGGTGGTGGTGTTTAAGTGTTTGGTGTCTTGGACAAATGAAGTTATTAGAATGATGAAAAATAAAGGGATAAACTGACATATTTAAGGAGTCACCCATCAAAAATGAAGAAAGGAACTAAAATATTGCCTCAGCCAGGAATAGGTTTTTTTTGGTATACACATGTGATTGAAGTTCTGTTTTGATTAAGAATGACACAAAGGAATGGTTATTATAACGTAATTGAGCAAAAACTCATAAACTTAAGTTTTTTAGTTAAGTGACGTCCCTGTATGTTATGTATATTAGGCTTATTAGCTACTACTAAATTGGGGTCTCCCAACTTGTTCTCTCTCCAACAAATGGTATTATAGCTTCATTTGTCCCATCACCCATGGATGGAAACTCCCTAACCAACTAATAACTACTCACACAACTTTAACACTTACTAGCTGCTAACTACTCTTTTCAGAGAGCAACTTTTTTTTTTTTTGCTGAATACAGAACTTATCACTTACTAGCTGCTAATCATTGACCACGCATATGACACTATTAATTTAACGGAATCATTTATCTTTAATTTTACCCCAATTTGCAAAGAAGATGACTTGCCACCCAATGAAAGATGGGTGACTTTTTAATTTATTTTATTCTTTTTCTCCTAAAATAACTACCAAAAACGCTGCCATAGGTATGCTATAACGGTGTTTTAAAAATGCTGCCTATAGTAGCGTTTTAAAAACGCCACTATAGGGTATGGACCTATAGTCATAGGTCAATAGAAACATTTTGTAGTGTTGCTATAGAAAACGCTGCTATAGCCCTTGTTTTTTTGTTGTGATATAGCTTATTTATAAATGAACATACTTTGTTCCATTCAAAGTCATGTTCCAACTCATTTATATTCCACCAACATATATTGCATTAATGATTTTTTATCATTTTAATTTTTTATTATAAGATGAAAAAAAAGGACTTGATTACTTTATAATAGAAAAATAAGAAAGGGACTTGTTTAGTAGTAGAGCATAAATTGATGCATTAAGAATGAAATTGAAAACTTTTATTCCTTATTTAAACCTTTTTAGCTCATACATGGAAATTTTTATAGCTATAGGGTAAATTTCTTTACACACTCACTATTGCACACTTCGTACACACCCTCTTTGAAATTGTATTTTGAAAACAAGATTTAAATACATGGAAATTTTGTAGCTGTAGGGTAAATGTTTTTACACACTCACTATTGCACACTCTGTACACACTCTCTTTGAAATCATATTTTGAAAACAAGATTTCAATTCAAATTATAATATGATGAAATTTTGTTTTTTAAAACACGATTCCACAATTTTAATTGAAATTGTGTTTGCAAAACATAAATTCAACCCATATGGCAGTGCGTGTACAAAGAGTGTGTGTGAGAGACCGCAGGGGTGCTTTCAAAAAAGAGATTCGAGTGCTTAGGGCACCTTTCTTTTGGGGGTAATTGTGTGGAGTAGCCACATATTTTTTATACAAAAAAATAAGAAAAAATAAAATACAATTACATGTCCAAAAATTCCTCGAATGTTATTAGTTGACTATGGAAATACAATTACATCATGGTAGAATAACTTTATAAGGTTTTGGTCCTAATACAATCTATGTAGAAATTACAAAGTTTTGATCCTAGTTACAATCTACCAAAAACAAAAGACAAAACACTAGTCTACCTATCCAAAAAACTAAGTTTGAGGACTAGGTTACTGAATGGGAAGGTGTTAGACACTCATTCCGCCCAGACAGAGTTTAGCCTTCTAGACTCTAATGACCATTATATACCCTTTTGTATGATATTGAAAGATATACTATAACACATGTAACAAACACTTACTTGAAAAAAATTAATTTAAACAAATTCTTCTTATGAATATGCCATATTTTCAAAGAAAAATCAGACCTGCTTTGTAAGGTTGAGAAAAATGAAATTTGATTAAAAAAAAATCAAATCTATTTTGTAAAGGATGAAAAAAGGGATTTGGTTAGTGAAAATCAAATATTTTTTGTAAAGGATAAAAAAAAAATGGGATTTGGTTAATAAAAATCAAATACGTTTTGAAAAGGATAAAAAAAAAGGGGATTTGGTTAATAAAAATTAGATCTGTTTTGTAAAGGATAAAAAAATGTATTTGATAAATAAAAATCAGATCTGTTTTTGTAAAGCATAAAAAGAATGAGATTTTGTTAAGAAAAAATCAAAGATTTTTTTGTAAAGTGTAAAAAAAAATGAGATTTTTAAAAGAGGATTCATATTCATAATTCAAATCTATTATGCATGAATCACATATTCATGGAATGACATTAAAAAAAAAACTTTAACCTAACTATTAATTCATTCTTTGAAATTCAAAATTTGCAGCTTTTTATTTAAGAAGAAAAATATTTCAGAAAAATTTTCAAATCTGTATTTAATGAAAATACTCTGTTTTTTACTTGAAAAAAATTTCCAGATCTGTATTTTGTGAAAATACAAATTTATTTTTTACTCGAAGATCTGCTTTTGTCTCAAAAATTTTTTTTTCCAGATTTGTATTTAGTGAAAATACAGATTTGTTTTGATTTTTTTTTTTAAATGTTTTGGTGATTAATTGCAGATTTTGAAATCAAAGAAGAATTAAAACATGTTAACCAACTAAAGGACATGTTAAAGAAAACTCTAACTAAGCATATGAACATGGCAAATATGAGTTATGAACAAGATCATGATTAAATCAAACATACATTAACAAAATTCATGCAATGAAAATCACAACCTATTAATTAATGGAAAAGAAAAATAGACATAAGAATGAAACTAAATACCTATTGCATGAGCATTCCCTTCAATAGAAGAATATTATAGAAATCAAAGAAATTTTCACTTCTTTGAGGTCTAAAATACTTTACTTACAAAAAAGAAGTTCTTAAAGCCAAGACCTTTAGAACGTCTTTAACATAACAGGAGCAGAGAAGTCAGAAAAGAAAGGCCTTGAATTTTGATCTCTATCCTTTGTTTATAGAGGCTAGGATGCTTAAAAAATAAGCTGAATGAGATAAGATACGAATTGGAACGCGTCCTTATCTCTAAAAATCCGAAATAGACAAGTTTTATCTTAACGAAGAGGTTCCTAGGCCGAGCCACGTATATGGGTCAACTGACACTTGGAAAGTGCCAATTGACACTTGCCATGTGCCGACAGGCCCTCTTGGGTGCCAGGCCTGCTTTTCAGTTTTGGTTCAATTTGAACTCCTTTTTTGAGGATTTTTAAGCCGGGAATTGCACCTAGACCCGTTTTTAATCCGTTTTCTAAAAATTAATAAATTTTTCTTGATATTCAGATCTCTAAAGTGATAATTATTTGATAGAGAAGTATTCCAAAATGACTTAATTATCCACAACTTCTTTGTTATCTGATTATCCATTTTATTCTCATGCAAGCAGGCTTATGTTTTTACACTAACCAATAACCAATTACAAAATTATTTAATTAATTTTAATTGTTTAACCAATCAAAATTAATTTAAATTAATCGTGCGTGAGCAGTTCCACGCAAACAAAATGCATGCAAACCATGAAAACTTGATCATGTGATATTTTTCAATCTGACAGTCCGATTTAGGAATTAGGCATACCGTCATAACCGTTAGAAACTCAAGATCATTTTTATAATATGCAATGAATTAATTAATGCATGTAATGCAACTCTAAATTTTTTGGATATATGAATGGTCACTCTAGCTATCTTCCAAGATTAAATTGTGGATGCAAAATCGAGTATCTACAGTGTGTCATAGCAAGTGTGTGATGATCATTACCCATAACTACATAGATAGTTAAAGATATAGCTTTTAGTAAAACCTCTGGCCAACGTAGTTGCCAGAAGAATCGTAGTTGCGACCAATGAATGTCCCTCCATTGTTGCACCTAGCACATCCTAGACAAACTGAGTTGTTCCAAGCCACCTGATTATAGTGGCTGCACACCCTACCAACACAAGAGTTTAGAGTTGTAGTCATAGTTCGCCTTCTCGTCGACCCACATCTTCACTGTTTCTATGCTTGAGAGGTCAGCACTGCCCCATGCAAGGTTTTCACCATATTCTTGCACTCCGGAGTGCACAAGATTGCAATCACCAATACGCTGATTAGCATAGTTTTGTGCATATGCTGCTACTTTGTCATCCCAATTCAAAAGTGGAACTCCCCACCTTTGCACAGGCTACATTGTGGGTATTAAGGTAGTCTTCTTTGGAGTCTTGAGCAAAGGAGGGATCGACTAGGGTTAAGCCCAAGAGGAAAACAAAAGCTAGCTAGTGAAATCTTACAACCCCATTTTAGTGGAAAGCAAAATGTTAACTGCATGGTGGAGAAATAAGGTATGTGCAAGAGGGGTACATATAGGCAATTAGGGATGTCCATAGTGTGAAATTGTGTGATGGTACAACCGGCTCTCTAGGAGTCAATGGTGTTTGCTAACATTCTTATTTTGAAATTGAATTAAAATCTCGTAAATTCATAGTTAATAATAAACTCATACACCACATCTACACGATACAGAATGAATCAGTATTTTATTTCAGTTTTAAGGTCTAAAATTGAGCATGAAAATATAAATGAAACCAAATAGATAAATAGAAGTATATATGGATATATATTTCTATTTGAATGAACTATTTCGGACTAAGAAATAAGAAAACAGGCATATTAGTTAAATTATTTCTTTTAGTATAAAAAACTCCCACTTGTGGTTTAACCATAAAAGAAGAAACCTCCTATAATATTGAGTGTATCACTTAATCCCTAGTGGATATTTTAAATTTAATGGTATTGTTTTATATGAAACTTTAAATTGCATTTTCACATACAATATGCATAAATAAAAACAATAAAAACATATTCATTACATCACTCAATAAATTGGATTAAACAATACAATACAACAAAAGAAAAAAAGATTATTAAAAAAAAAAAAAAAGGAAAACAACCTCATGTTTCACTTGAACCTTAAAAAAAAAAAAAGAATCATGTAAATGGGTGTGGCACATCATAGGTATAATGTTCTTTTTAAAAAAAAAGAATTCTTATTTCACATGAAAAATATATATGAAAAATCTATATATCGTAGGTATATATGTTTTCCTTATTTAAAAATGAAGGGAAAAATGCTCAAACACCCCCTGAACTTTTAAGTAGTGGCCATAACACCTCTTAAACTTTAATTTTGGCCAATTTACTCCTCAGACTTTAGACACCTACCAAATCAATACCTCTATTATTTTTTTGTTAATAACTAATGGTAAAACTCACGTGAAAGGCACGTGGGAATAAAAAACCAAAGCTAAACAACCTGAACCATTGAGAGAGAGGGAGAAAGTTTGGACTCAGTTTGGAGAGAGAGGGGAGATGATCCAACTAGAAGTCCATAACCACCTCGGTATCCTCTCTCCAGTGCCGGAGTTCCGCCGTCGTCTCATTGGCTGTTCACCGCAGGTAAACTTTTCTCTTTCCTTTTTTTTTTTTTTTTTTTCTACTCTAAGTTTTTCCAATTCTCCTTATGCAATTTTTTTTCTTGGTTTGATAGCTGGTTGTGGTGGATTGGGTAGGCTTGGTTGTGGTAAAATGCCCATATTTGGTTGTTTTTCCAATTCATTGCTCTTTGTATGTAAAATGCAATGCTTTTTAAGTATGCTACATAGCTGTTTGATAAAATACTTGAGAGGGATATGGCCATTAGAGGGGTTGGTTGTTTGGTAAGATTTTAGATGGGTTTGAAACTTCTTGATAATAATTCTAGTTTATTTTGATACATTTCTAATAACTTAATCTTTTTGAGTATATTATTATGATGAATCCATTGATGAGGATTTACTTTGGCACCATATGGTTGTGAGCTAATTGGTGGGAGAGCAAGCTGGGCTACTTTGGCACGTTTTCTCCTGCATAGAACGATATCCATTGTTTACTTGCTACAAATTAAGGTTGCTCATCATGAGAACTACTTTAATACTAAAACAACATTGCATATACTAGTAATAATAAACTAGATAAATGATATACTCAGTGGCAGTAAGGTAATCAGATTCCAGGATTATCTCTAATGGGGTTTGGTTGATTGGTAGGATTTTAGATGGGTTTGCAATTTTTTGACAATAATTCAAGTTTATTTTGATGCATTTCTACCAACTTTTGTGAGTTTAAAACTTCATCAACCTCAACTGGATGAGTCATAAGCTCATAACATCAAATATTGGTTACATACTTACACCACCAACAAACTCGAGGCCAATTAAAATTATCCTTTTCTTCTTTTTCTCTGGTAATCAAACTAACAAAATCATCAATCACCTCACTTGAACCATTTAGAAGAAGAAAATTTAGAAAACCAATGTTTCCTTTTGAACCACCATATGTAATACCGCCACTGCTTTTTCAAAGTTACTTTCGCAAATCATTGAAAGAATGACATGATATTATACTAGAGAACAAAATCACCTCACTTGATATGTACAGTAATTTTAAGTCCCAAATTTAACGTTTGTTTCATTTTTAATTTCCATTAGCTTATATGAAACAATCAAGCTCACATATTAATCATCTAACTACACTACATATACCACATTCACTATAGAAGAGCCAAGTAAACAGCTAATAATAGTAACCCAGCCTGTTCTCCTACCAGCCTATACTGAAAAAGATTAAGTTATTAGAAATGCATCAAAATAAACTAGAACTATTATCAAGAAATTTCAAACCCATCTAAAATCCTACCAAACAACCAACCCCTCTAATGGACGTATCCCTCTCAGGCATTTCATCAAACAGCTATGTAGCATTCTCAAAAAGCATTGCATTTTACATATAAAGAGCAGTGAATTGGAAAAACAAATAACTATGGGCATTTTACCATAACCCAATCCACCACAACTAGCTATCAAACCAAGAAAAAAAAAAACATCGCACAAGGAGAATTGAAAAAAACAGAGAGCAGCAAAAAAAAAAGAAAAAAAAAAAAAGAGAAAAGAGAAAAGTATACCAGCGGTGAACAGCCAATGAGACAACGGCAGAACTCTGGCACCGGAGAGAGGATGCCGAGGTTATGGACTTCTGGTTGGATAATCCCCCCCCCCCCTCTCTCTCTCTCTCTCTCTCTCTCTCTCTCTAAACTGAGCCCAAACTTTCTCCCTCTCTCTCAACGGTTCAGGTTATTCAGCTTTGGTTTTTATTCCCACGTGCCTCTCACATGAGTTTTACTGTTAGTTTATTAACAGAAGAATAACAGAGGTATTAAGTTGGTAGGAGTCTAAAGTTCAAGGCAGGTGTCTTAAGTTCAAGGAGTAAATTGGCCAAAATTAAAGTTAAAAGGATGTTATAACCACTACTTAAAAGTTTAAGGGGTGTCTAAACATTTTTTCCAAAAACGAAAAAGTCTACCAACTTTTTTAATAAACTGTCGCTACAAGTTAAGGCATCATATTGTAGCACTAGTAAAGTGTGTTATTATTATTATTATTATTATTGTTATAAGAGAATTCATATTTATTTTTTGAATTAATTTTCGTAGTATGTTTAAGGTTAACTGAAAGACTAGCCTTACCTAGTCTTCAATTAATTATACCACGTTTATATGATTATATTAGACGTATTCTCTCACATATTTGCAATTGCTGATATATATGATTCAAATTTGACACCAAAAAATAAAAAAAAGGTTTTGAGCTGATTTTTGTGCGATAATTTATTTATTTATTTTTTTTGCTATTTGCGACGGGTGGGCTCATAGTGGGGTAAATCGCTGGCCCAAATAATATTTTCAAAGTGCAGGTAGCCAAACTCAAACTAGGGAGCACACCCAGTTAAACCTGGTACAAGCACCTTGAGACCGAGTGCCCAACCAACTCGGCCAACCCCCTGGGTTGTAGCAATGCGATAACTCGTGAGCATAGAAATGGCACAATAAATTTTTACCATGCAACGGACTGAACCAATGGCAAAGTTCGCATAGAAAGAATTAGAGAACGTTGTCGTAAATGGCAAGGAGCACCCATCTTGATATGATTTGTGGAGAACAGATGCTCTTAGAAATGGAATTAATGTTTACCCTATCTCTTTCTATTCCTCCTATCTTAATATCGTCATTATTGATAACGTTCACGTGATCAAGAACATAATGCTTTTTTTTTTCTTTTTTCTTTTTTAAATCATAGATGTTCCTATCTTCTTTTCATACCAAAAAAAAGAAGCTGAGCTATGCATAAACCCATACAATCATGCATATATATGGCATCCAGTAGTTTCAAGGGTTATATACTAGTTATATTTTCAAACGTCAAATTTCAAAGTCAAAAGGAAGAGTGCATTAATACAATTGAATTACACATATAGCAGTTAATTAATTTCTTGTTCCAGTATATTGATTTTTATTCTTGTCTTTCATGTGCTTAAATACTCTTGATTTAACACAATATTTTTATTTTTTCTAAAACAAAAAAGGCTAAGAGCCTAAGACAAGTGATGAGTGCGATTAATTTATCTGAGCATAACAGTACTTAACTGCTCTTAGGCTAAGACCTAATTTAATGAAATCTAAGAAACACTCACACGTCTCTTGTGGGGAAGGATGACCCGAAACAAAAACACTACACATTGTAAAATGTTGTTGGGTTGAGACCCAAGATTTAATTCCATTTTCTCTTATACCCTGGATTTATTTCCTTATTAGGAAATTGACTTATTACCTTGGCATGGCCCCCATGGTATGCAAGTGGAAAAAACAAATTTCTTCTTCGTGATAATAAAAGTGACTTCTTTTTTATCATATTTATATATCAATCAGAAGGGTACACATATATTTGGTTACTACTGAACACACTTCTGATCAGGAACAACATATTCAAATATGAGTAATCAATAAATTAACCGCTAATTAAATTAGTAAGGACGTTCACCATAATAATTACCCGGAGGATCATAGCTGCAAATGATAAATACCCCCCATTATTGCACTTCACTCTGGCACATCCAAGATGAACAGAATCACGCCACACAACCTGAGTATAGTGCAGGCACTCACCACCAATACATTTGTTGGACTTGTGGTTATAATTAGGCTTCTCAGCTACCCACAAATTCACTGCTTCTACTCAGCTAAAGGTATCATAACCTTCAGCAAGATTTTCTCCATAGGGCCCTTGTGAATGTTCCAATTCGCAGTTTTCTATCTTCGTATTAGCATACTTTTGAGCATAGGCTGCAAGTGTGTTGTTCCATCCAATTGCACCGACACCAACTTTGGCACGAGCTACATTGTGTGCATGGATAAAGTCGAAGTGGGAGTTTTGGGCTAGGGAGACATGAATTAGGGTTAACCCCAAGAAGCATATAGCCAGCAAAAACTTACTAAACCCCATTTTTCTCTCTATGCAAGGCGCAGCGAGCTTTTTCGACATTTCTAGTTCTTAATGAAAGTATTGATTTATTTATTTATAGGCAAGAGAGCGGCGGTCGTTATGGATCGAGTGGTATGCATACATACATGAACCTTGTTATTCCTAATTTAGGATCATATCCCTAGTTTAGGATAATATCCCAAAAATAGTATTCCCACGTTAGACTTCCTATTAGTTCTCCATTGTAGGAAGATGCTACAATATTGCTATAAAAAGAAATGTTATGTGTACACCACATTATGACAACAAATCCTTAGTAACACATTGTTATTGGTGGTAAGGTAAAAAGATAATTTTAATGTTGAATTCAAGTTAGAATCAGTAACAACTTACCACTAGAATTTGTTGTGAAAATATTATAAAAATGTTGCAGATGTAGTACTTCTCATATCTAAATGAAATAAAGTTTAAAATAAATAATCTAATATTGGTATTTTGAAAAGCAGTTAGCTAAAAATACGAAGAAGAAATTAAGGAATCTTTATCAATAACATAACCTCCATAGTCCTTATCCAAAAATTAATAAATAATGAAAAAAAAAATAATACACAAAAATTCAAATAATAATAATAATAGTAATAAAAATAATGACAATGTTTAATTACAAAATTGGTTGCAGTCTTAGGCTACAACCTTATTCAATATCTTTTTATTGAAATTGAATTTTAAAAAATCCACCATTAAATTACACATTTTTCTTATATCCTGCATGTTTAAAAATTTTCTAGAAAATTAAATATTAATAGCTATATCTTCAATAAATTGTTTAAATTGTAAGTTTTTATAATTTAAAATTATGTAGAAAATATAAGCATATAAGTCATAAGGTAAATAATATCTAATTGACACAAAATTTGGCATGTGTGTTAAGACCATAAAGAATAAAAAATTTAATGGTTAGATTTTTAAAATATATAGTAATATTTATTTTGTAACTTATTAAACACATATAAATAGATAGTGTTGAGGGAAAATTTTTGATGTTCCCGAATAGAATATGGGGTAACCAAAACTCAGCGTGGGCCCTTGAAATAAAGCCCAAATGCTTTTCGTGTTGTGTAAGCCCGCCTAAGTAAGACATAGAGACTGCAACTGACAAGAAGACAACAATAAAGCCCAATAACACGTCACTATTATTAGTTTATTATATTATTAATCCTTTTACAGCATCATAGTTCAAATCAGTCTTCCAGCAGTACAATATTATCTCCAGCGCTAGGGTAAATTACATTGAATTGTTAAATAAATTTAATAAAATATTAGCTTTAGGAAAATCTTGTGTGTTTTGTTAAATAGGGTCCATAGTACTCTCAGACATCATTACAGCAACATAAAGAAAAAATTCCAAAAGTCTCAAATACATTATAGCCTCCTATAATAAAACAATAAGTAAATATTAGTGACTGCATAGTGATGAAAAATGAGTTATTTGGCATAGTATAAAGGGAGAGAGGGAATCCCAGCTCAATGCAGCATGTGGTTACAAAGATCCTTAAGGGAAATGAGCGTGGTATGTAAGGTGATGGTTTTTTGTTGGGTGAGTGTGTGAGCTTATGAGAACTTGGTTAAGAGGAAGCTTGGCCGAGTTTCATAGAGAGAGTTTAGGCTGGTTATGGTTAGTTATGGGACGTTTATGGATTAGGAAGGTGTAAGCAATGTGGGGAATGTTGGTGTTATGGTGACTATAGGCTGAGAAAGGTTATGAGTGAGCTCAAGAGAGCTTGGGGAAGCTTGAAGAAAGCTTAAGAGGGACTGAATATTTGCAAAATGTAGTTAATGATAGAAATTTTTAGAGAGGCTTTGGTCTCCCCCCTTCAGGGGCTAGAGTGGTTTCGCTTTTATAGAGAGGATTAGAGCAAACATTAATTAGCTAAAATTCAAAAAACGTAGGTCTAATTCAGGGGAGCAAGATAGCTAAATTAATAACCTGGATTTGGCCTAAAACGGGTGATTTGGCTTAAGGAATATCTTGTCTCTTTGGGCAATGTCTCACATAACCCAAATTCAGCACATTCCCTCATTAAATGCTAGAATTCTTGGAGCTGGTTGGGCCAATGAGGGCTAGGCAAGTATGATGAGAGGATTTTGCTTAGCTACACTGATATTGAAGCATTGAAGTGAGCTCTAACACCCTCAAGCCAAGTGTCAAGTGTTGAGGGCACCCACATGCTTCTGCTGTAGGTTTCCCTAATGCCCTCAAAACCACTAGTTCCCAAATTTTCCCCTTTAGGAATTCATGGGCTTGGTTCATGAATTAGTAACATATATTTCTAGTAATAAAATAAACTATTTAATTGAGCATTTCATGAGTCTTGGTCATGGCTTCCTTGAGTTGTAACCAAAACTTGGAGAAGAAGGGTATTTATTGCCCACTAGATTCTACTGGAGGTAGGATCTTGAGGGAGATGATGATGCCTCTTTGCCCATTAGCTTCCTAACTATTGTTATTGCTAGGAATAGTTATTAGCTACTGTTCTCAATAGAAAATGTGTTAGAATTCTGCCATGACAGCCCCTTGGTTCATTCCTAGAGGTGTGGAGAAACCTTCCGCTGGTGGTGGACTTAATTAGGTTGACTTGTTTCAGCTTGAATTTCTGATTTGTTGGGGACCTTTTTGGGTTGAGCTTTGCTCCATTTTAGCACTTTTGGTTGGGCCACATGGCCCTTTCTTTGCTTGGGCTTGTTCCCTACTCCATGAGATTCTTAGGCCTACAAAATGGGCATAATAATAATGCTTTGCCATGGTTTTTTTTTTTTACTTCTCATGGGCTTTAGTTGTTAGTAGAAATAAAATGAATCCATTAACTTTAATAAATATTTATGATATATTTTGGGTATTAATTTCCATGGGCTTTAAATAACAATTTGTATAGTTTCTCATAATTTTTGCTATGGATTACTTTGTAAATGATATTTTCTTTGGGGCCTTTTAAATAATGACCTCCAATATTTTCTTGAGAATAATATTAACCATGGGTTTTAAATAGAGGCAATATCCATGGGTTTTAAATAAATATGGTAGCAACCACTAAAATGGAATAATGTGATATTCTCATGAGTTTTTCTATAGATAATCATAATGGACATGTAGGATGAATAATTACCATGAGTTTTGGAAATAAATATTATAAATGTTGTGATGTAAGATAGATAGTGAACATGAGTTTATAATATGATATGAAATAAATAAATGTCATGGGTCTAAGATAAATAATCATAACTTTCCATGGGCTTTTATAAGATGATTGCCAAGGGTTTTAAGAATAGATAATTCATAAATTTCATGAGTTTGTAATATTATAGTAATAGGTTTAAGAATTTAAAGTATTGTTCATTATTGGACTTTTAAGTGAAATAATTATGATATAGTGTTTTGCTAAGTGTTAATAACCTTGGGTTTTTCATAAAATAGTGCCAAATAGTTAGTTTTGGCTTTTAATAGTGCCAACGTAAGTTTAGCTTTTGATATTGCCAATGATAATTGGGCTTTGATATTGCCGACAAAAATTGGGTTTTAAATATTGCCAGCAAGAACTGGCTTTGATATTACCAATAAAAATTGGGTTTTGATATTGCCAATGAAAATTGGGTTTTAAATATTACCAGCAAGAACTAGGCTTTGATATTGTCAATAAAAATTGGGTTTTAAATTTGCCAATGTGAATTGGGCTTTAGAAAAATAAAATTGCCATGGGTTTAAATCATAGGCTTTGATTATGGATTTGAATTCCATTGATAAAATTGTTTCACCATGGACTTGAATCATAGGTTTTTCAAATATTGTCAAGAATAAGTATTCTTGGACTTTAAATAAAATAGGATGTGTGTATTGGGTTCATAGGGTTGGTTTTGGGCTTCGCTAAATAATGATAATAAAATTGGATAAAATATGAGTTTTTGGGCTTTTTATGATAGTATATATCATGACCCAATTTAGATAATGAGATATGAAATATTTGTGATTAACATAATAATAGTACAAAAAATATTTGGGAAAACACAATAACTAATTAATGGTATTTAAAAATAAATAGGTGGTACTCAAATAAAATTAGGTGTAAAAAAAAAGTACCCTAACATTTAGCCCCCCGAGTCACGTGTGATCAAGTTATTAGTAATACTATATTTTTTGAAAGAAAAATATTAGGATCACACGTGCGAGTGTTTTTTTTTTTTTTGAAAAATGGTGGCCTTTTGTAGATAACGAGATAGGAAATATTTGTGGGCCAATAAGAAATATTTATGAAGCCCCAAAATAATATATGGGTGATATTTTGGTATTTTTGGTGAATAAATAAAAGTGATTAAATAGGATTAGAGCATGTGGCATGAGTGAAAAGATTGTAGCTCAACATTTAGCCCGAGTATGTGATCAGCTTGCCTTTGGTCACACATGTGAGTTTGAATAAGTCCATAAGCTTGTGTTGCAATGGTTGAATGAGAGAAAGATATGGTGAGCTTGAAAGGGTGAGCTTGAAAGAGAGAGCTTCTTCCTCTTTTCTAAGACTAAGAGAACCCTTCTTCCGCGCTCCTTTTTTTATACAATTCTTCTTGATTGAGCTTTAATTTAGTTATTGGTGGAACTAAAGCCGTTGGCAAGGAGGTTGAAGAAATCGAGCCTTTTTTGCCACTGCATGATCTATGGTGCTGTTATTTCCATTGTTTCAGCAGTAATTTAGAAGGATAATCCAATTAGTGTACCTCTGAATTGGGTGCTGTGAAGAGATATTCTAGTCACGAAACTGCATAGGCTCCACGGTAAAAGCTTTTGTTAGCCCCCATTTGATTTGTCTCTTTCAGGGCTCATTAATGGTTGACTTGGTTGAGAGACTGCTAATGAAGTTTTTTACTGACTCCGTCTTAAAGCCAATATCTTTGGTGAGGTAACATTGTTCTGTTGTCAAATTTCATACCATGATCTAATGCGTCGCTGGAATCTAGAGATGCTGAATTTAATAGTTGTTTAGTTCATGGAAGAGATATCCAGATGAGTGGATTAAGAGGATAACAACATGGTGGAAGCCCTCAAGTCTGATCTAGTGAGAATTCTAGTCATGATAAATCTAAGATCCTCCGATGATGGTTATTTAGATTAAACTGATACTTTTGTTAACCCAACTATTGGTTCCATAGGTCCAACTGTCATGATGAAGCAATTTAGGGGAAGACCATTGCCGATAGGATGAAGATTTATGAACCTATGGAAGAACTCCTTATCTTCTTACATCCTTTCTTTCCTTTTTCTTATATTCCTTGTCTTCATTCATGGCCTTGCATTTTTCTGCCCTTATGGTTCCAGCAGCTTGGTGATAATAACAAGACATAGCCGAGGAAGTATGATGATGGATTTGAGGATAAAAATACAGACTTCGGTAATTTTATGCCCCTTTCCACTTTCTCATCATGTATATTTACTGCTGATGTATTTTCACTTCAAGTTTTGCTGCTGAAGATATAATGGGAATTGACAAAAGCCTTGCTAATGCTGTTGCGGCTGGACAGATTGTTTCTAAAGGGCTCCAGCTGTGATTCCGCCATATCTTCATGATGTTCCTTAGAATTTTTTTTAAAAAAAATCTTCAAGCATGATCTGAAGCTGCTCATACTACTAGAAGGAATTATGACTTGATACTGTTCATCTACTCTTTTGTTGTTACCACTAGATAGTTGACTATGGTCTCTTACTTTATAGCAGTGCATGGAAAATTTCTTGATGTTGCTCTTATAAAATATTAATCTTCAAGGGTACTTGAAGGTATTGTAAAGAAATATTCTGGCTAAATGGTTGGAGGCAAGATTGGTGTTACTATGAGAGGACTATTGCTCTAGCTGTAGTCATATTTATTGTGCCATTGAATCATGTATTGTTTGTGATAATGAAGATATCTGATCTGATGAGAATATTGCATCAATGATAGTTGAACTTTATCCTTTGATCAAATGGATGAGATCATGTGGTGTTTGTCTTTCAACAATGCTTCCCCCTTCAGCAGAGACCATTTGCAATGGCTTTGTTGGAGTAGATCTTTATATTTTCTTAGGTGTATTTTTTCAAAAATTTGCTTTTGCGATGTATTGTAATGTAATGTAATCACTACATAATGTGAAGTGTGTTGTAAGCTTATGCAACTGTAAATGTTGTATTTTATGTGATGTTTTGAAAATTGTTCTAGTCATATATGTTGTATTTTATGAAGTGACTTGAAACTGGTTCAAACGTATAGGCTATATTTACTTTAGCCATAAATTTCTTTTGTCAAGATATCTTGATTGTTAAAAAAAATCACTATTCTTAGGCTACCAAAAATCAAAGTATGGTCATGGAGGCAATATCTATTCTTGAAATCACATGACCATTTTATTTTGATGAGGTCCAGCCATAGAGGCTATTATCAAATTTGAATATTTATAAGTTTGAAACATGTTTTGATCATTGAAATATTGATGCACTTAAGCCAAAATACGGTAATGGAAGTTATACATTTTATTTTGTAAAAATAACTTGTTTAACCTGTGATAGTTTATTTTGAAGATATTAAATTATACAAGGTTTTTCATTGCAAGTTTGAGATGTCAATATCTATTAAAATATTCATATTTTTGAAACAAACATAAGATAGTCATGGTTTAGAGCAAAGACAATGTTTACTCTTTATTTCCGAAGTAGTTTATAGGAAATATGATGATTGAGTTAAGTATGATATAGCTCCAGCCATTGCCACTGATAGGTTCCATGAGATTTTCGCTTTCCGCCATAGTCAGACAATAATAAACTTCCCTTACAAGATAAAGGTCTTCGGACATTGGGATGCCAAATTGATGGGGCCTTTTAGATCAAAGCCCCCAAGTGTGAGGTAGTTGACATCCTTGATGATGCTCAAGATTTCAAAGGTTCCAATATGGTGAATATGATCTTAGTAATATGATGCGTGAGGTCACCACGGCTTTAGGGTGCATGGGGTTACCATGGCCTTGAATGTGTGTGGGGTTGCCATGGCTTTAATGGTGAACATAAAGCTTCTTTGATGACCTCCAATTTGCTTGGTTCAGCGGATGATTCAGAGAAACTTTCTTTTATTGATTGGAACAAGATTGATGATTCCAGTGGCAAGGAGTTATTGAATTTCTTGGATGATTCAGGCTTCTATACTGGGATGGAAAATCCTCGTCAGTTTTATGCCTACAAAATAAAAAAACCCAATATTTAGGAATCATGATGATGATTGAATTAAATAATATATTTTATATTATAATTTTGATTAATGGTCGCAATAAAGATTGATTAATGGTCGCAATAATATATTCATGTTAAATATATATTACTTAATTTATCTCAATCTTTATTTGAGATATCTGATTGAATGATGTATATGATATAATATATATTTGATTGAATGATGTATTTGATTGAATGATGTATATGATATAATATCAAAGTAAATTGTATTAAGCAGTATAGTGCTAGTAGAGTAACATATATTCAATATAAATTTAAAGATAGCAATGTGGTGACTTATCTTGAAAGTTGGGTCCAGTCGTATATCAGTGAACTGATGGCAGTCCAGCAACATGATGACATGAGTATAGCAGTGGAGAGTCCATATGTCATGATGAATCTCTCCATGACTTGACTTTGAAAGCATGTATCACCAAGTTAGGATCTAAACTGAGCATCATGTTGTACTCCTAAGCAAATATATCAATGTACTTTTCATTAGATGGAGAAGGTACGTCAGGTACCACTAGAGGTTCCTTAAATGGTTCAGCTATACAGCTGGACAAGAATTCTTCTTCCATTAGATGTGTTCTCTTTTGGATACAGCCGTGAGTATTGTACTAGCTTCATTTGGCCTAGGACCCTTCTATTTGAGGCAACTAAGCCTCACGCGTCATCATGAGTAACAATATATACTTCCATTTCGTAGCCATGTTTATTCACATTGTGGTTGCGCTTTGCTGCTGGATGCTTTTGTGTACTTTCTTTTACTTTCTTTTAGGTCAAAAATTTTCTTTCAAACTTATTTTTGGGATCATCCTTGATGTCCCTTCAATTTGGCAAGGGAGTTTCAATGAGGCTTGTGATAGAATTTTTCCCATATGAGATAAGTTCATCATAGAGACTAGTTTCATTATAGTGAGCTTCGGATGGTTCAAATGGAGTGAGATTAGCCGGGATGTGTATGGTCTTACCATTAAGTTTCCCCTTTATATGTTTATGGTAAGTGAATGACACGAGCTCACATTTGTGGAGTCATGGTGGTCCAAGCAAGTCATGATAGGCCATGGTTGAATAAATCTTGAGGAATTTTGTAATTGCAATAATAGAACCAGCTCTATATGTTGCCAAGGGTTTGCTCTTAGACCCCTTCATATTGGCTTAAGCAATAGCATGCACGACCAATAGGAAAGTTTGGCCAGCATGAGCTCCAACGGTGAGGGAGTGTGTACCAAATTCAACAATAATTGATATTGAAGCTTTTGGTGCTGCTCTCCTTGACTCCTCTTCGAGCCTCAGTTGTTTGAACAAAATAAAGCCTCACTGAAGAGTAAAGGCAACCGCTGGTAGCATCATCGAGGTGTTGGACATCATTCCCAACATGAATGCCTACCACTAACATGACATTCCCTTCATTGTGTTATGACAATGGGTTCTGCTAGACCTCTTACCCTTATGTGAGGTCAATGGTTCCACTTGAGACCTCTCTATAAAATATATTTTGGAGTGCTTTTAGATCCAGTGATGCACATGTTGATGAAGGCGACAATGTAATGGATCTTGCTTGTCTTTAGAAGTGGGCTCTTGCTTGGTTAGGTTTGTATGGCTTAAGCAACCCATAGGCATCCATCAAAAATTGCATTCATCTCCTCATCAATCCATAGAGTAGGAAGATAGCTTACTTTTTCACTTTCATTGTCTCTTTTTACCTGATTCTCATCACTAGTTTACTGCTAGAGATGATGGAAGCTTGAAGAGTGCTCTTTTTAGGGCTTTCCAGCGGTAAATGATTTTACTAATGCAGCTATCTTGTTGGCATTTTGGAGTTGTGGAACAAATCGAAGCGATATCAAGATTTTCCAAGTATGCATGATAATCATGTAACATATTGTTGATGAAGGTTTGTGCCTTTCATACTACTCATAAAAACCAAGAGCGGTATCTTTAAGCCGATGGATGCAATCAAGAAGTCTTTTAAAAGGATTTTGCTTGGTGTTGTGAAGAGTGATAATGTTGATTTTTCTCTTTCATAGAAAGAAAAATTTTTGAGCAAAAACTTTCAATCATATTGTCCCAAGTGGTGATGGAACCGGGCTTAAGTGTTGCATATCAAGTATATGCATGGTTGGTGAGGGACTTTGAGAATCCCTTTGGACAAAGTTCTTCATTTTTTGTATGAGGACCCATGAATTCGAGAACTTGTTTTCATATCCTAGAGAGTGGAGGCAAGAGCTTCATACTTCTTTAGGCATGGATCATTGAGTAACTTAGCTTGATATGGTGGCTTACAAACAAAATGACTAGGCATCTTTTGGAAGTTTGTCCCTTTCTCTTTCCAGCAGCATGATGAGATCAAAGAGAGCGACAAACTACTAAGGAGAGGTGCTTCGTACACTAGATGGAGGATCTCTAACTGTTGACCCCTTCTCCTGTTAATGTGCGGATTACAAGTTTCCTTTGAGGGGCATGGATGACTAGGACTATTACTGCTGGAATTCTGCAGCAGGTATGGTTGGACAGTGCAAACTGTCACTGCTGGAATTTTGAAGCAGGTATGGCTAGACAGTGCATAATGTTACCGCTAGAATTCTGCATCAGGTACGGCTAGATAGTGTAGAATGTTACCGTTGGAATTCTGCATCACGTACGGCCGGATAGTGTAGAATGTTACTACTGGAATTCTGCAACACGTACGGCTGGACAGTGCAGACTGTTACTGCTAGAGATTAGTATCTGGTGCGGCTGTATAGTGCAGACCACTACCACCGCAAATCAGCATTTGGTGCAACAAGGTAGTGGAGGCTGCCAATGCTGCAATTTGGAATCAGGTGCAATTAAGGAGTGCTGCCTTTGTGCCGCCGGGTTAACATCATGTTGACTTGCTTCTTGTTGGCTATTATGCAACCTTGAGGGCAACATAGACTTTCACTATGGTTGGCTCGCCAGTGGAGTCACCAAAATGTAGAGCGGAAAATTTTGACATTCCCGAATAGAATATGGGGTAGCCAAGTTAAAACTCAGCGATGGGCCCTTAAAATAAAGCCCAAAGGCTTTCCGTGTTGTGTAAGCCCGCCTAAGCAAGAGAGAGGCTGCAACCAGACAAGAAGACAACAATAAAGCCCAATAACACGTTACTATTGTTATATTATTAGTCTTTTTACAGCATCATAGTTCAAAACAGTCCTCCAGCGGTACGATATTATCTCCAATGGTACGGCAAACTATATTCAATTATTAAATAAATTTAATAAATTATTAACTTCAGGAAATTCTTGTGTGTTTTTTGTTCAATAGGGTCCGCAGTACTCTCAGCCATCATTACATCAACATGAAGAAAAAATTCCAAAAGTCTCAAATACATTATAGCCTCCTATTGTAAAATAATAAGTAAATATTAGTGGTTGCATAGTGATGAAAAAGGAATTATTTGGCATGGTATAAAGGGAGAGAGGGAATCCCAACTTAGTGCAGCATGTGGTTACCAAGATCCTTAAGGGAAATGTGGGTGGTATGTAAGGTGAAGATTTTTTGTTGGGTGAGTGTGTGAGCTTATGAGAAGTTGGTTAAGTGGAAGCTTGGCCGAGTTTCGTGGAGAGTGTTTAGGCTAGTTATGGTTAGTTATGGAATGTTTATAGAGAAGGAAGTTGTAAGCAAGGTGGGGAATGTTGGTGTTATGGTGACTATAGGCTGAGAAAGGTTATGAGTGAGCTCAAGAGAGCATGGGGAAGCTTAAATGAAGCTTAAGAGGGACTGAATTTCTGCAGAATGTAGTTAATGACTGAAATTTTTAGAGAGACTTTGGTCTCCCCCCTTAGGGGCTGGAGTGGTTTGCCTTTTGTTGAGAGGATTAGAGCAAACATTAATTAGCTAAAATCCAAAAAACGTAGGTCTAATTCAGGGGAGCAGGACAGCTGAATTAATAACCTGGATTTGGACTAAAACAGGTGATTTGGCTTAAGGAATATCTTGCATCTTTAGGCAATGTCTCACATGACCCAAATCTAGCACATTCCCTTATTAAATGCTAGGATTCTTGGAGCTGGTTGGGCCAGTGAGGGTTGGGCAGGTATGAGGAGAGGATTTTGGTTGGCTACATTGAGATTGAAGCATTGAAGTGTGCTCTAACACCCCCAAGTCAAGTGTCAAGTGTTGATGCCACTCACATGCTTCTGCTGGAGGTTTCCCTAGTGCCCTCCAAACCACTAGTTCCCAAATTTTCCCCTTTAGGAATTCATGGGCTTGGTTCATGAATCAATATTATATATTTCTAGTAATAAAATAAACTATTTAATTTAGCATTTCATAAGTCTTGGTCATGACTTCCTTGAGTTGTAACCAAAACTTGGAGAATAAAGGTATTTATTGCCCACTAACTTCTGCTAGAGGTAGGACCTTCAGGGAAATGATTATGTCTCTCCGCCCATTAGCCTCTTAGTTGCTAGGAATAGTTATTAGCTACTATTCTCAATAGAAAATGTGTTTGAATTCTGCCATGACAGCCCCTTGGTTCATTCCTAGAGGTGTGGAGGAACCTTCCGCTAGTGGTGGACTTGATTAGGCTGGCTTGTTTCAGCTTGAATTTCTAATTAGTTGGGGACCTTTTTGGGTTGGACTTTGCTCCATTTTAGCACTTTTGGTTGGGCCACATGACCCTTTCTTTGCTTGGGCTTGTTCCCTACTCCATGAGATTGGCATTAAAATAATGTTTTGCCATGTATTTTTTTTTACTCCTCATGGGCTTTAATTGTTAGTAGAAATAAAATGAATCCATGAGCTTTAGTAAATATTTATGATAGATTTTGGGTATTAATTTCCATGGGCTTTAAATAACAACTTGTATAGTTTCTCATAATTTTTGCTATGGGTTACTTTGTAAATGATATTTTCTTTGGCGCTTTTTAAATAATAACCTCTAATATTTTCATGAAAAATAATATTTACCATGGGTTTTAAATAGAGACAATATCCATGGGCTTTAAATAAATATGATAACAACCACTATAATGATATAATGCGATATTCTCATGAGTTTTTCTATAGATTAATGGACATGTAGAATGAATAATTACCATAAGTTTTGGAAATAAATATTATGAATGTTGTGATGTAAGATAGATAGTAAACATGAGTTTATAATATGATATGAAATAAATAAATGTCATGGGTCTAAGATAAATAATCATAACTTTCCATGGGCGTTTATAAGATGATTGCCATGAGTTTTGAGAATAGATAATTCATAAATTCCATGAGCTTGTAATATTATAGTAATAGGTTTAAGAATCTAAAGTATTGCTATAGTGTTTTGCCAAATGTTAATAACCTTGAGTTTTTGATAAAATAGTTCCAAGTAGTTAGCTTGGGCTTTTAATAGTGCCAACATAAGTTGGACTTTTGGTATTGCCAATGAGAATTGAGTTTTGATATTGCCAATAAAAATTGAGCTTTAAATATTACCAACGAGAACTGAGTTTTGATTTTACCAATGAAAATTGGGCTTTGATGTTGCGAATAAAAATTGAGGTTTAAATATTGCCAATGTGAATTGGGTTTAAAATAAATAAAATTGCCATTGGTTTAAATCATAGGCTTTGATTATAGATTTGAATTCCATTGATAAAATTGTTTCGCCATGGACTTGAATCATTGGCTTTTAAATATTGTCAAGCATAAGTATTCTTGGGCTTTAAATAGAATAGGATGTGTGTATTGGGTTCATAGGCCAGGTTTTGAGCTTAACTAAATAATGATAATTAAATTGGATAAAATATAAGTTTTTGAGCTTTTTGTGAAAGTTTATATCATGACTCAATTTATATAATGAGATATGAAACATTTGTGATTAACATAATAATAGTACAAAAAAAATTTGGGAAAACTCAATAACTTATTAGTGGTATTTGAAAATAAATATGTGATACTCAAATAAAATTAGGTGTAAAATAAAAAAGTACACTAACAAATAATAACTTAAATTTCAACTCTTTTTGTAACCTCAAGGTAGCTCTACCAAATGGTACCTCTTAATGTTTTGAATAAAGATGTCCATGATTTAAATCTTTCTACTTCTAACAAAGGTTTGTGTATCGTTGTGTGATACCCATAATTAGTAACACTCACAATGAGAGGGGGAGGAGTTGGCCTGGTGGATAGATTAATTTCTCTCATAAGCCTTTTGATTTGAATATGTTGATGGTTGATGAAGGGTTATGTTTATGCAAAGTAATGGGCCTCTGTCTTTTAAAAATAGAACCGAAAGAAATGGCCCACGAGCTATAGTACTAGTGGGATGGGCTTTGATTTTTTGTCTCCAACACGAGGCATCTCTATAAATATGGTTAGTTTTTTTTTTATTATTAAAAAATAGTAATACAAATGAAAATGAATCAAAGTTAGTGCCACAAGATTAAGAATTTGAGATAATTGAATTTGGGTTATTACAATAATCTATTGTTGTGGAAAAACTACTCTCTCTCTCTCTCTCTCTCTCTCTCTCTCTCTCTTCTTTAAAGAAAAGTGAAAAATCTATATTAGAAACTTGAATTTGTGCTTTTCTGAAGCTGCACCGTATCTTTAACAAAATTTACGATATAACTAAAATTGCAAATGGCCAATTTAAATTTTTATGCTAGTGGCCTAGCTAATATATATAAATTTACCGTTATTTTTTAATTTGTTTATAATATGATTGTCAATTTTTTCCAATAATCAAAGAAAAATCAACATGGAAATCGCTTATGAATTTGTTTATAATATGATTGTTAATTTATTACAAAATATAAATCTGTATTATTAATATATTATTGTAATTAGGGTTAGTTGCAGTTAATTTACCTGTGGTTTGGGCTAGGGGTGTTGAAAACAATGCACAACGAGGCTTCCTTCACACATACACATACATATGTGTGTGTGTGTGTGTGTGTCTAGTTGGATTCCAAGGGACAATACTAAAAAGTTAAGAGCTAAATTGACACATTTGAAATGATAGAGACCAAAATAGTAATTTACTCATATTATAATTCATAGGGAATATTTTCACCAATTAGAAAATTTTTTCTAACATCCTAGAGTTTTCGATTACCAAAAGCATCATGAGATTACCAAAAGAATCTTTAGTCACCAAAAGTGTCGTCGGTCACAAGGGGTCATCAAGTACCCAACGGTCGTCAAGTACCCTCCCTGACACTGCGCGACACATTCTGCACTGACGGTCATCACGTATCAATGAGTCTTCAGGTACCAAGGGGTTGTTAGGTACCCAACGGTCATCAGGTACCCTCCTTGACACTATGCAACACGCTCCACCCTGACAGTTGTCATGTATCAATTGGTCGTCAGGTACCAAGGGGTCATCAATAGGGGCAGCGCCACGTTCATGTCAGGGTGTTCCCAAGAACACCCTGACCTGAAAATAAAAATTTATATGTAATAATTAAATTTTTTTTATTTGTTTACTCTCTAAAAAAATTAGGAACACCCTCAATCAAATTTAGGAACACCCTCAAATAATATATATATATATATATATATATATATATGTTCTACTTTCAAGCAAAAAAACAAAACAAAAAAAGCCCAAAAAAAATTTGGTACTAAAATTTTTTAAAAAAATTGTAACAGGCAAGCCCACCAGGAAAAAAAGCCCAATATACTGAAAACAGAAACCCACGGATTCTCAACAAAAAAAAAATGATCAGTACAAGACTGATCGGTGCAAGCCCAGCAAAGAGCAAACCCACGAATTCTCAACAAATGTAATAATAATAAAAATTTTATAAACTTAATACGTATACCCATTACCCATTACCCAATTCCTAACCTAATAAGACCTCATGTCCTCACTTGATTTCTCAAGAGCAGCAGCAGCGACTCGGCATCAACAAGGCAGCAATTCTCAAAAAAAAAAAAAAAAAGAATCAGCAAGGCAGTAACAGCAACACTAAACACCCAGAGCAGCTATGCGATGGCAAGATCGGAGATTAACTTGGCCCAGATCAGAGATTGCGAGATCAGCGATGGTAAAAGCGAAGCTAGATCGGCGACGACAAAAGCGAGATTGGGAAATAAGAACCTCAGCCTTCAACGTGCTGCGGCGCCGCCGCTCCTGATCTTAGGCGACATCAAGGTATTTACTTCTCTCTCCTTTTCCCTATCTCATCTCTACTCTAACTCTCTCTCTCTCTCTCTCTCTCTCTCAGTTTTTATCTTTCTCATACTCAATATTTTCTGACTTGTGTTGTGAGTCTTGTGTAAATTGCTTAGACTTATCTTCTTCTTTTTTGAGCAAATTGCTTAGACTTATCTTTTCACTTATCTTTTGACAATATAAATTGCTTAGCTTTTGTCTTTTTGTGTAAGTGTATGCAAATATAAAAATATGTAATTGTGTTGAAATTGCTGATTAGCTCTTGTCTCTTAGTGTAGGGTGGATGGGGCAGTGGCATTGAATTGGGATAGTGGTCAATGGTCCATTAAAAGTAAGTGAATACACAAAAAAAAAAAAAAACCCTATGTTAAGCAGTTTTGTAGTGGGTTGATATACATATATACACTCTTATTGTAATATTTTTGGTTGTTGTTTTTCATTATTTAATTACATTTTTATGTTTTAATATTCTAAAATATTAATTTTTATGTAATAACTAAATGATCTGAGTGTCAAAAAAGAAAAACTAAATGATTTTTTTTATTTAAGGATTACTTATTTGGATCAATAAATTTATGTTGTATAAGAAAATATAAATATATATTAACCACCAAACACCCTAAAATGGTACATCGAAATAGATTGGTACCAAAATATTCTGTTCCACTAAACAAACTGAAACAAGGTCCAAAACGGTATTCATAATGTTGCTTTCAAGCAAAAAGAAAAAGCTAAAAAGAAAAAATTTGAACTAAAATTTAAAAAAGAAAAAATTGTAACAAAGAATCTGAAGAAAAAAAAAATAACAAAGCAAGCCCACCCAGGAACACCTTGAGAAAAATTCCTGGAGCCGCCACTGGTCATCAAGTCCCAACAGTCGTCAGGTACCTTCCCTAACACCATGTGGCACGTTCCGCCTTGACGGTCGTCACGTATCAATAGGGCATCAGGTACCAAGGGGTCGTCATGTACCAAACGATCGTTAGGTACCATCCCTAACACCGCACGACACGTTCCGCCCTGACGGTCGTCACGTATCAATGGGTCGTCAGGTACCTAGCGGTCGTCAAGTACCCTCCTTGAGACTAAGCAACATGTTCTACCCTAACGGTCATCACATATCAGTTGGTCGTCAGGTACCAAGTGGTTGTCAGGTCCCAACGGCCGTTAGGTACCTTCCCTAACACCATGTGGCACGCTCTATCTGACAGTCGTCACATATCAATGGGTCGCCAAGTACCAAGGGGTCGTCAGGGACCCAGCGGTTGTCAGGTACCTTCCTTAATACTACTCAACATGCTCTGCCTTAACGGTTGATAAGGACAAATCCCATAGTAGACGGATCCAATATGCTAAGCTAATAATAAAGCGACAGTGACGCCTAGAAACAGTCTGGATAGCCTAGCAGACAAAGACCTGGTAGACGGAGTCTCGTCTTGAACGGAAGGTAGAGAGACGAACAAACCCTTTAAAGTGGGCGGACTCTTTAATAAGGACAAACTCTTTAAGGTGGATGGACCCTTTAATGGGAACAAACTCTTTAAGGTGGACGAACCTGATGGAGATGGGTGGCAAAGCCACATGGCACCCATGTGAACTAAGTAGTCTCTAAGGAACCTAATATGGGAATGCTTTGCATACGTTCCATTGTAATCTAAGAGATCCTTACAAGGAAAGAATCCCACAATATATGGATGCTGGAAAAGATCTTCTCTATAAGGAAATACCTTCTCCATCAAGAAACTAAGGTCAGCTTTATGCTACTATAAAAACTCCAAAGCCCTCACAAATCAAGGTATGTGAATTCTCTCGAGCTCTTGCACTATTGAGTTCTTGGAGATTCTTCCATCACTGACTTATCCTTCGGAGGGTTTTTGGCTGGTACCCCACCGGTGCCCCCTTTGATTGGTTCTTTTCTTTTATTCTTTAGGTGCACCCATTGGCACATGTGTGGATGATCAACTCATTGATGATTTTATGTATCATCAGTTGGCAACGTCTATGGGAACTGAGTGATTAGCCATATCACCGCTTTTAAGACAAAGAGTTACATGGTCCAGACGATCAATGGCTACCATCAACCAAGAGACCAGAAACCCACCCAACGCCTTAGAGAGGCAAGTGCAAACCCTCACCGCAACAGTTGAGCGACTCACCCAATAAAATCATGAGCTAGAACGAAAGTTGGGCCAACAGAACGGATAGCATCTGAACCATCTAAATGACGAATAAGGCAGTGGCGAACGTAACAATGACCATCCCTTGACAGACAATCACCAAGAAAAGGATTACCAAGATGAAAGCATTTGAGTGGACCAATGAATGCTAAAGCATTTGAGGAACTGAAGGCATACCTCACATCTCCATCACTCCTCCATCCATCCAAACCCGATGAAGAGCTTTCCATTTACTTGGCCGTGTCCCCCACGGTTGTTAGTTTAGCTCTCATCCAAAACAAGGATCGTGTGCAATTACCCGTATGCTACACCATGGAGAAGTTAGCATTTGCTTTAATCACTCCATGGATATCACTCCATGGAGAAGTTAGCATTTGCTTTAATCACAGCAGCCTGCAAGCTTAGGTCATACTTCCAAGCACACACCATAGTAGTCTAGACGAACAAGCCCCTTAGCCCAAGCATTAGCTGACTTCGTCACATAATTTACGACGAACAAGGCGGAAGGCTAGGGGCAGCCCCATGGAAGGTCTCAACAGACGGATCATCCAACAGACATGCTGGAGGGATCAGAGTAGTCTTACAATCTCTTGAAGAGGACATCATAGAATGCGCCATCCAACTCTAGTCCCAACGACCAATAATGAAATTGAGTATGAAGCTATACTAATGAAACTCGACTTAGCCAAAGCAGTCAGGGCCTCATCAGCCATCATCCATAACGACTCACAAGTTGTCATCGAGCATATCAACGAAGACTATAAAGCCAAGGGAGAGTGGATGAAGAATTAACTTAGCCTTGTCAAGAGACGGACACATCAAAATTTTGCAGCAGAATTTATACAAGTCCCAAAGGAAGAAAAAGAACATGTTGATCGATTGGCCAAGGCCACATCTACCGAACACAAGACTATCCGAAGGACCACAACGTGTCCTAAAGGTTGAAAGTTCGAACATTGCACTATGTGTTGATAGGAGAGGTTTCTCCCAACCATACCTAAGATGTTTGATCCCCTACGAAGCAGACTACATCATGAGGGAAGTCTATGAAGGGGTGTGTGAAAACCACTCAAGTGTGCAATCATTGGTCCACAAGCATGTCTGACTAGGGTATATTGGCCTACCATGCAGAAGGATGCCCAATCTTACATAAAAGCATGCGACAAGCGCCAACGCTTCAGCATGAACTTATGGCTAAACACTATGAAAGGAAGCCGACTGGCACCGAATCCTCATCCTAACGGGATGTATAGACAACCAAGAATGCCTATGGGCACCTAATTCTCATCCTTACGTGATGGATGGACAACCATGGATACCGACGATGAAGAATGCCAACGGCACCTAATTCTCATCCAAAACTAAGTCCTACCTATGGGATGGACCAACAGTCAAGGATGCCTACGGGCACTTAATCCTCATCCAAAACTAAGTTCTACCTACGGGATGGATCGACAACCAAGAATGCCCACAGGCACCTAATTGTCATCCTTACAGGATGGATTGACAACTAAGGATACTGACGATTAAGGATGCCAATGGCACCTAATCCTCATCCAAATTTAAGTCTTACCTATGGGATGGATCGATGATCAAGGATGTCAACGGCACTTGAACCTCATCCAAAAATAAGCCCCACCTATGGGATGGACCGATGATCAAGGATGCCTATGGGAACCTTACCCTTATCCAAAACTAAGTCCTACAAACAAGAAGGACCAACAATCAAAGATGCCTGTGGGCACTTGTTCCTCATCCAAAATTAAGTCCTACCCATGGGATGGACTGAAGATTAAGATAGCCAATAGGCACCTAATCCTCATCCTTACGGGATTGATCAACGCTTTAAAACACCAACAGGCACCGGATCCTCATAGCAAGCTAAGTCCTACCTACGGGTGAACAAACAAACAATGTCACCTAAGGGTTGACGGTCCAACATAAAGTCATCCCCAAGAGGGACAGATGATGAACAAAGTTGCATACAGGTGGACGGACTACCAAAGTTGCCTACAGGTGGACAAAAAACTAAGTTTGCCTACAAGTGAACGGTCCAAAGTAAAGTTATCCCCAAGATGGAAGGACAACAACCAAAGTCACCTACGGGTAAATAGAAAACCAAAGTCTCCTACGATGGACAGTCCAAAGTAAAGTCATCCCTAAGAGGGAATAACAATGACCAAAGTCACCTATAGGTAGATGGAAGAACCAAGCCACCCACGAGTGCCTTGGTCAAAAGCCTAAGTCTTCCTACCTATAGGTGGATGGACGAACTAAGCCACCCACAAGTGCCTTGGTAAAAAAATTTAAGTCCTACTACGGGTGGATGGATGAACCAAGCCACCCATGAGTGCCTTGGTAAAAAATTTAAGTTCTCCTACAAGTGGACGGATGAACCAATTTACCCATGAGTGCCTTGGTAAAAATATAAACTTTCCTACCTACAAGAGGACTGACAAACCAAGCCACTCACGAGTGCATTGGTAAAAAAATTTTAAGTTCTCCTACCCACAGGTGGATGAATGAACCAAGCCACCCACGAGTACCTTGGTAAAAAATTTAAGTCCTCCTACAGTTAGACGGATGAACAAGGCCACCCATGAGTGTCTTGGTAAAAATTTAAGCCTTCTTTCCTATAGGACGACGAACGAACCAAGCCACTCATGGCTACCTTGGTAAAAAAGTTTTAATTTCTCCTACCCACAAGTGGACAAAAGAACCAAGCCACCCACAAGTGCCTTGGTAAAAAATTTGTCTACCTACAGGTAGACGGACAAACCAAGCCACCCACGAGTGCCTTGGTAAAAAATTTAAGTCCTACTACTGGTGGACAGACGAACCAAGCCACCCATAAGTGCCTTAGTAAAAATTTAAGCCTTTCTACATACAGGAGGACCGACGATCCGAGCCACTCATGAGTGCCTTGGTAAAAAAGTTTTAAGTTCTCGTACCCATGGGTGGACGAATGAACCAAGCCACCCACGAGTGCCTTGGTAAAAAATTTATGCCCTCTTACGGGTGGACGAACGAACCAAGCCACCCATACTTGGTAAAAATATAAGTCTTCCTACCTATAAACAGACGAATCAAGTCACTCACCAGTGCCTTGGTAAAAAAGTTTTAATTTCTCCTATCCATGGGTGGATAGACGAACAAAGCCACCCATGAGTGCCTTGGTAAAAAGTCTAAGTCTTCCTACCTACGAGTAGATGGACAAACTAAGCCACTTACGAGTGCCTTGATCAAAAATTTAAGTCATCCTATCTACGGGTGGACGGACGAACCAAGCCACCCATGAGTGCCTTATATAAGTCTTCCTACCTACCGGTAAATGAACGAACTAAGCCACTTATAAGTGCCTTGGTCAAAAATTTTAATTCCTCCTACCTATGGGTGGACGGACGAATCAAGCCACCAATGAGTGCCTTATATAAATCTTCTTACCTACAAGTGGACGGACAAACTAAGCCACTTACGAGTGCCTTGGTAAAAAATTTAAGTCCTCCTACCTACGGGTGGACTGACAAACCAAATCACCCATAAGTGCCTTATATAAGTCTTCCTACCTACAAGAGAACGGACAAACCAAGCCACTCATGAATGCCTTGGTAAAAAAAGTTTTAAGTCCTCCGACTAACGAGTGGATGGACGAACCAAGCTACCCACAAGTGCCTTGGTAAAAAATCTAATTCTTCCTACCAATGGGAGGATGGACGAACCAAGCCACTCGCAAGTGCCTTAGTAAAAATTTAAGTCCTACCTATGGGTGGACGGATGAACCAAGCCACTCAGTTGTGGTCAATGGGTCATCAAGTACCAAGGGGTCATCAGGGATCCAACGGTCGTCAGGTACCTTCCATGATACCGCTCGACATGATCTGCCTTAACGGTTGATAGGGATAAATCCCATAGCAAATGGATCCAATTTGCTAAGCTAATAATAAAGCGACGGTGACACCTAGAGACGGTCCAAATAACCTGGTAGTCAAAGACCTAGTAGACGAAGTCTCGTCTTGAATGGAAAGCAGAGAGACGGACGGACCCTTTAAAGTTGACAGACTCTTTAATGGGGATGGACTCTTTAAGGTGGACAGACCCTTTAATGGGGACGGACTCTTTACGGTTAATGAACCTGATGGGGACGGGTGGCAAAGCCACATGACACTCACGTGACCTGAGTAGTCTCCAAGGAACCTAATATGGGAATGCCTTACATTTTACATTCCACCGTAATTTGAGGGATCCCTACAAGGAAAGAATCCCACAATATATGGACGCTGGAAAAGATCATCTCCATAAGGAAATACCTTCTTCATCAAAAACTGAGGTCAGCTTTACGCTACTATAAAAACTCCAAAGCCCTCACAAATCAAGGTATGTGAATTCTCTCTAGCTCTTGCACTATTGAGTTTTTGGAGATTCTTCCATCACTGACTTAACCTTCGAAGGGTCTTTGGCCGATACTCCGCCGATGCCCTTTGATTGGTTCTTCTCTTTTATTCTTCAAGTACACCCATTAGCACGTGTGTGGACGATCAACTCATTAACCATTTTTGTGCATCATCGATAATTATTGTTGTCATTTCCTATGCATAGTATGCATAATGCATAAAGCAGCAGCATGCACGCCGCTTCCATAATTTTGTCACTATTATTATTAACAGTCTCCATGCCTATAAATCACTTTTAGACTATTGTTTTTGTCTTCACATCTTTAGATGAAGCGTTTGCACCGGCAAGAGGAATCAACCTTTGAGATTTGATTCCTCATTAGGTTTGTCCTTTATCTCACTTTATTTTAACTAAAATTCAAATTCCTTGTTCCTATTGTAAGTATCAAGTTTTTTTTTTTTTTTTAATGAATGAATCAAAGAAAGAAATCACCAGATTTTCTACTTGTAACGTGCTTCCTCTGGCCCCGTTTTGGCTGCATCCATTGATTAACAAAAGCGCACATGACGAGCCTCAACTATATACTTACTTTCCACATGAAGTTACAATTTTTTTAACTTGTAGTTGCAGGGCAGATTCGAAATAGAGAAGGTCTTATATTGACATTACTGCCTGACTGTTTCCTTAATTACATCTAGGTACGGCCCTAGCTAATCCATCTTTGCGTCATGGCTCCACCGGCATCCTCAGTGCAAGAAGCTACAATTCACAGGTAATGGGAATGATTCATGAATGCCTTTGTTAAGAAAGTTGGGAGTACTATTCATTTGAAAGTTTCTTTGCCTGGAATTGCTTTCAAAAGAATAATAGTTACTTCCATGTATGGCACAAACCTATTAGCAACTTATTTTTCCATAGTCTTTATTTCACATATTGTTTTTGTAATTAAATGCAGGAATTATGGTGAAAAGTACGCTGATGTCAACTGGGATGAACTTGGATTTAGCTTAACTCCAACGGATTTCATGTTTGAGATGAAATGCTTTCAAGGAGAAGACTTTTCACAAGGAAATCTCATTCCTTATGGAAAAATTGAGCTTAGCCCAGCTGCCGCAATCTTAAATTATGGACAGGTCAGTAGCAAATGCAACTTTTACACGAGAGAATTGAAGCATAATAAACATGAACTACAACTCTTTTTGTTTATTAATCAGACGTGAACAACTTTATCCAACTGACAAATACATGCATGGTTGTGTGTTTAGGGATTGTTTGAAGGCCTTAAGGCATACAGGAGAGAAGATGGTCATATCGTGCTCTTCAGGCCAGAGCAGAATGCTCTGCGCATGAAGATGGGTGCAGAAAGAATGTGCATGCCATCACCTTCTGTCGAGCAATTTATTGATGCTGTAAAGCAAACAGTCCTTGCCAACAAGCGTTGGGTATTAATTCATTTCCACTACCTTCAATATCCCCTTTAGTTCCATTTAGTACTGTCTTTTTGAATGAATCAATGTTCTTGTTTTGAATTCAAACATATATAGGTGCCACCTCCAGGAAAAGGGTCACTATATATTAGGCCTTTGCTCATGGGAAGTGGATCGATTCTGGGAGTGGCGCCGGCACCAGAATATACATTCCTAGTGTACACTTCTCCGGTGGCAATTATTATAAGGTGGGTTGTGCTATCTGAGAAAAACTTTGGTCCTAGAAATAGTGACTGCAGGAAATTGTTGCAGGGATGGCTCTAGCAGTTACAATGGAGAATAAAGTAGTCATGGGAAGAAATGAGTTATACTAATGGAACTTGGAAGGTCCTTTATTTGTGCACTCTTGATTCTCAAAGCAGTATTATTGAGTAACTCATGTTACACAATACTGATATGCCTAGCAAAATAGCAAGTCCTTTTACCTACATATAAATATAGAGAGTTTAAAATTGTCATGAATAATGTACACATTTCAACGAGCTTCACTTAATTGACTTTGTCCTGCTACACATATAGATCTATAATAGTTAAGATTTTCTTCACACGTACTTCGTCTGTATATACATAATAGGGCACTGGCACGCCTATAAACTTGATTGTTGAGGATAAGCTTCATCGAGCGATCCCTCGTGGAGCTGGAGGTGTCAAGACGATTGCCAACTATTCACCGGTGAGCTACTCATTTTGTTCTATTTTGAGGTACCCATAGGCATCCACTAGATTTCTTTGTGTTAGAATTGTTATTTATATTGCCAAGAGAATTGTGGCTGTATTCCCTCTCTCGGGCTAGTTGTAACAAATATATATATTATTGACTGTGAATTTTTTCAAATCTACCATTAAATTTTATTGTTTTTATTTTATTTTTTATGCTTGCAAAATTTCAAGACAATCAGAGATAAATAATTATGTCATCAACTAGATATTAAAAGTTCAAGTTTTTGTAGTTTAAAAATGTATATCAAAGATGAGTTTCTTAATCAAATTCTAAATAAAGTTTAATTAGCGTGAAATTTAACATACATGTTAAGTTCATAGAGAACATATAATTTAATAGTAAAATTTTTTAAGTATTTATACAATAAAATGTTGTTAGTTGGTGTAATATTTTTCAAAGTACATTAAAAAGTTTTCTTTGGTACTTAATCATTTAATTAACACTTTGGTTTTTCAAAAGTTCTTTTGAAAGAGGAAGCTTGCAATCTAACAGTCATATGCCAAATCAGCAATCAAACGGTGAATTTTAACTAAAGACTGAAGAAGGAATAAACAGCGTCGTTTGATTAAGTGACTCAAGATGTGTCACTAGACGACATCGTTTAACACCCACTCCTTTTAATGTTCAAAGCTACACTATGTCACCTTCTTCAGTAAAAAAAAAAAAAGCTACACGATGTCGTTTGTTGCAGATATTTTATGACCAGCTTGGGAATCCAAAGCTAAAAGATTAATTCTATAAAGCTCTATAAATAGAGCACTCCTAGATTGTAATTCATAAGTGCTTTCCAATATAATTTCTCACATATATTTTCATTTCTTTCAAGCTAGAGTTCTCACACTTTTGCTCAAGTTCACCTAAAAGCTTATCATCTTTTGTGTATGATGAAATAATTGCAATAATTTATTTGTTGTGTTCTTTCTTCTTCACATGAGCTTATAATACAGAGGAACCGTTTTTCGTTTCTTTCGTATATAGGTTCTCCAAGCACTCACTCAAGCAAAGAGCAAAGGATTCTCCGATGTCTTATTCCTGGATGCAAAGACTGGACAAAATATTGAGGAGATTTCAGCTTGTAACATTTTCATTGTGAAGGTATTAACAATTGTTGTTGCCACGGGCAATAATAATTATTTAAATCAATTTTACTTCTGTAAGCATCAATTAAAGCTTTCTTTTCTTATCTTCAATGAGTAGAAGTATGTCTTTTTATTGCTGGCATAAGATGAATTTGAGAATTTCGTAAATAGTAGAAGTACCAAGTTGCTAAAAGAAGTAATGCAAATCAGAATTTTTTTTTTTTTTATATGCGAGTATCTTCAAGAAGAAAGAGAGAGATGTTTATGTATAGGATTAGATGCTACTCATAACGAAATAAACATATTCAATACTTTAGTAGCCAGTTTCACCCAACTTGAGACATTAGTTTGTGCATTCCATCAACAAAGTAAAATGCCATATCATAAGGACAAAGTTTGCCAAACCTCATCCATATTATAATGTGGTCTATATAGTTGTCAATAATTCTAGAGTAAAATAAATTTTCATGAAATTTTTTATAGGTAAAATGTTGTTAATAGTAGATAATAAAACGATATTAAAAGTGAGCTTAGTATTTATTTACTCAAAGACTAGTCTTCTCAACATTCTTGTCATCCTGTTTCTGTAGGCATCATTTCTATTTACATTGCCCATATGTTGTAGGATAAAATTATTTCAACTCCAGCTACACTTGGAACTATTTTGCCCGGAGTTACGAGAAAAAGTATCATTGACATTGCCCTTGATTTTGGCTTCCAGGTGATAACTCTTCTTCTATAATATGATTCGAATTTGAACTATTCATGGTTTATCAGTTCTAGCCAATATTTGGGTGTTTTGGTCTGACTAATCCTTATTTTGTTCACTAATCAACAATAATAGAGGAATCATTGGCACAGAATCAAAAGTAGATTATGATCCAAAACCATTAATGAAACAACCACTAAACTCACAATTCTAAAGTGTTATATTATATGATATTCCAATTGGGGAGAACATGTGCCATTCCGCGGGGAATATTATGCTGGGATTAATTAGCTAATATTAGTGCCTTCCCCCCTCCCCCCTCCCCCCGCCCCAAAATTTTAAAAATTTCTTTAATTATATGTTTATTTTTTCAAACCTTTAATGATTTAACTAAAAAAATAGAAGTCCCCTCCCCCCCTCCCCAAATATTTGAGCTAGTCAATGATGCTCTTTGAAAAAAATATAGAATTTGTCAATTGGTCTAATAGTTATAATGAAAATTTAGTTTTTCTTTACTCAATTTCTTTTCTTGTACATGTCTAATATCAAAATAAACACATTTTATATACTCATTGGAATTTCAAAGATGATAAATTCTCCCAAAATTATCTCTTGAATAAATATATGTCAAAGTTGATATTTAATTTTGTATACAATATATATTTATAAATTATGACCCTAGTATTATTAATATCTTAAGGTTATATACGTGTGTTTACACATGTGTGATGGTTTGTATTAATTCTTGTTTGATATATTGGTACCACAATTTGGCCCCTTCAAACAAAAAATCCTAACTCCACCTTTGGCTACAATGTTCTCAAAAGCAACATATGCCGCATGCATGACCCTTGTTAGAAACTAACATAGATGCTCGTGTTATAACTAAGAGTCAGGGTCTTGTTACTTTCCTTTGTTGTCATTTTTATTCCGTTGAATTAGCAATAATTAAACTCTCATCCAAATGCAAATAACTCAAAACAACCCCCCCCCCCAAAAAAGGAAAAGGAAAAAATGAAGTATAATGTATGAACAGTTAAGACAAAAGACACAAGTAGTTGCTCAAAATTTAATTTCTAACGCAAAATGTGCCATAGGAGCAAATAGTAATTTGGCTAAATTCCTCTAAACTATCCTGAGGTTTGGGCTAATACTAACTAGATCTAAGACTTTTAAAAAACAACCAACTTGGTCCTTAAAAGACAATTTTATCCTTGAGTCCGTTTAGCAAGGTTACTTTATTCTCACATTCTATTCACTCCTCTTTCTCATCTCAGACCCCTCCCCTCTCTTCACTATCTTCTCTCATATTTTCTCTTCTATAGTAAATGTTTATTACATGTTGAGATCTTTGATTTCTATTCACTATGATCACACTAACATGAGCATGGATATGAGCAAAATTCATATACTACACAATTGCACCATGTCATAGACCACAAACATACACTAATACACATATAGCCATATAAATTCTAAAACTTGAAACCCCCAAAAATCATCCCAAATTACTAATCATACACACAGATTCATATGCATACATGAACAAAATCACCATATTAGAGTCATTTTGAGATAAACCCTAAATCAAAAAATACCCACAATTCTGCAAATGACCATGCGCAAACCCCCTTTCAAACCCGAATAAAATAATTACAAAATCATTATATCACATAAGAAAACCCAATCCCTAAATTGACCAAGA
The DNA here is from genome assembly GCF_040712315.1 of Castanea sativa. Classification (NCBI taxonomy): domain Eukaryota; kingdom Viridiplantae; phylum Streptophyta; class Magnoliopsida; order Fagales; family Fagaceae; genus Castanea; species Castanea sativa. The sequence continues at coordinate 23,752,099 of NC_134019.1, read as the reverse complement.
CCCAAACCAACAAAGAACCAAACCAAAAGAGAAATAAAAAAATAGAAAAAAGAAAGAGGATAGAGATCGGTGGCCACTAGTGGTGGCATCAAAGCTTGTGGGTCTTTGCCAAATGTTCCCTTGATATTTGGCACACAAACAAAGATCCAAACCTGGAAACAAAGACCCAAACCCAGAAACGAAGACCCAAACATGTTTGGCATCAGATTAGAGTTGTTGGCAAGGAACTATAGCAACGGTGGTGATGCGAAGCTCAAAATCCCTAGCTAAATGTCTCTATGGCACTAATTTGAAGAGAGAGTGGAAGATAGTAGTGGAAAATCATGGGCTTCGGCCATGAAAGAGAGAGTCTTCAGCTGCCGTGGGTGTGGGTGAGAGAGAAGGAGCCACTGTGGCTGAAAGAGAAAAAATAATAATAAATAATAAAAAAAAGCCAGAGGTCTAAGACAGAGAGAGAGGGAGAAGAAGGGTTTGGATCTGGGATGAGGAGAAGAGAAGGGTTTGGGCTAAAGTAATGGTGCTAATAGAGTTAGGGACAAATTTGTCTTTTAAGGATCAAGTTGGTCATTTTTTGAAAAGTTTTGGGCCTAATTAGTATTAGCCCAAATTACCTCAAAGTAATTTAGTGGAATTTACCCTTTTAATTTCTTAGGACTAATATGATAAAAAAATAAAAAATAAAAATAAAAATTCGATATATCTTTTTGTGCCCATACATTAATTACCAAGCATATCCTTCTCAAAAAAAAAAAAAATACTAAGCATATGAATGTCAATATGAAGCACAAAAATTACAAAAATGGAGCCTAATTTCATGGAGGCTAATTACCATGCATATGAATGTCAATATTATACTACATTGACACTGTCAAATTGTCAATGGTCCATTATATCAGGTGGAGGAACGTGTTATTCCAGTAGAGGAGTTGATGGATGCCGAAGAAGTTTTCTGCACAGGAACTGCAGTGGTTGTTAACCCTGTTGGTAGTGTAACTTACCAGGGTATAAGGTAGACATGAGTGGCTACGTATCTGTTTTTCTGATGAAATCTTAGATTTGTATGGTGATTTTATTTACAACATTTTAGTTCATGGCACTGTTAATATTGCTACTTGATTATCGAAATGCAGGGTTGAATATAAAACAGGAGTGGAAGCAGTATCCCAGAAATTGTGTGCAATGCTAACAGGAATTCAAACTGGTCGTATTAAGGATAAGATGGGATGGACAGTCGAGATCGATTGAGCATGTAATCCATATATAAATTTTAATAATGATGGTGGAGACTTAGCTCTTTATCATATTGAATTTTATGATTCAAAAGTAAATATATTATTGAATTTTAGAAGGTTATCAATTCCTGTTGCTTCGGCTTTTTTTTCCTTTCTTTTTTTTTTTTTTTTGCAATATTTCCATTAACCAGGGACGGATCTATAGGGGAGCTAAGGAGGCCCAGACCACCCCCCCCCACCCCCCCCCCAAAAAAAAACAAAAAAAAAGGAAAAAAAATTGGGCCCCCTAACCCATAGAAATAAGAAAACAAAATTTTGTTTAATACTTTTATATATATATATATATATATATATATATATATATATATATATATATATATATATATTAGAATTGTGCCTCACTCTTCCAAAAACTTATTTGCTTCCTTTTAATTAGTCTAACCCAACTAGCAACCACCCAACTCAAAAACTTAACAAAAACAAATTTTTAAAACAAAAAATAAAAAATCTCAGTCAACCCAATATTAGAGTATTAGTATTAGGTGTTCTAAATGGTAAATATTTAATATTTAGAACACTAAATACAAAAAATACTACTATATGAAACATTTCAAATGCTATATTAAAGTAGCAAAATTAAGTTTTGGTTTGTGAAAATAAATTTTTTTGCAACAGTTAATACTCTTAAGAAACAATATTATTTTGTGTTTTTTTGTCTTTATTGGTAAATTATTGCATTTTAATATATTAAGAAACAATTATTTTATGTATTAATCTTGGTTGATATATAGTTTATTAGTACTGTATGAATATCTAATTGGATATTTTTTTTCTTATACTTCAGTCTCTTAGCTTGAAATCCTTAGTCTGCTCCTAATATTAACACATATGTTACCCCATTTTTCTCACTATAAAACGAGATATTATTAGGTCCACCAAGAAGACTACTGACATGGTCCTCCCTAACCTCCCAAACAATAAAATATCGTTATTTATGCATATGTGACACCATCTTCTAATTTTTTTATTTATTGTGCTAATTAGGATGCTCACTCACACATTTGTATAAATGGCATTGTCTCATTGGTTGGGAGGACCACGTCAACAGTCCTCCTGATGAACATAATAATTTTTCTTATAAAATAGTAATTTTATCAAGAATATCCGAGTGAAATATTCATTTCCTCCAATTCTTTGGGGGGGGGGGGGGGAGGAGATACAAGGATTTTGTGGGTGCATCAATTCTAGTAACAAAATGAATAAAATATCTATTTGATAATAATTTGAATGAGAAAATGTGGGAGTTTGCAGGCTCTAATAATTCTCAGATGTTGAACCAAATAATCTAATTTTTATATTATTAAAAAGTTAGATAATTCTCTGGTGTTCTTTTCTTATTTTTGTATGGATGAAGTCTATACCTCCATGACTGCTATGTCTCAAATCTTCTTTCTATGAATTAATAAACTGATAAGATTTTCTTCTCAAAAAAAAAATCAGAATTTTTAATGAATTAAAATTGAACTATCTAATATGGGTTGAGTTCAAGTGACACATGGTGTAACTCTAAACGATATTACATCACTCAATAACTTGTTATTGAAATCATATTTTAAAAATCTTACAGTTGGATTATATGTCCCATATATTCTTAACAAGCATGCCAATTTTCATGTCAATCAGATATTATTTACCTTTCAATCCATAAACTCATATTTTATGTATTATTTTGAAGCTATAAAAACTTGATTTTAAACAATTTATTAATAACATGACTATTGATCTTTAATCGCTTAAAATTTTGCAATTATGGAGAATATACGAAGAAAATATAATTTAATGGTGGATTTGTTCAAATTTGCATCTAATTAAAAAATATTAGATGGTATAACACAGCTTAAAGTTACAACTTGAACTCAACACATCCAATTTATTATATACTATATAATAAAAGTTGAGTTTAAAAGTTATGGTTATAGTTCCACCAAGTGACTTCACTATATTGCATAAATTTTTTCTAAATTGTGGTTGCAGTAAGTGTGTTAGAAACCAATGAGTAAAACTAACTCTTGAAAACTAACTTGCAAGGGGAGGGTGCCCAAAAACTTTTAAACACATGGTTATACTTACACTTAATCCATGTGGGACATCAGGATCATAACATACCACTACGCTCTGCAACCAACGTCCACGACTCATTCTAGCGACACTGACATGATTGTAGGCCTTTCTCTTTTTGACAGCTCCACTCACCTATCAGTTATTTTAATATAGCCCCTAAATCACCCCCTTCAAGTTTCGACCACAAAATCACAACTCATTTGATTTCATACTCAATCAGTTACATCTGATTACTCGACTTGGTGGTTGGCTCTAATACCAAATGTTAGAAACTTATGAGTAGAACTGACCCTTGAAAACTAGATTGCAATGGAAATTTTAAACACATGGTTAAGATTACACTTAATCCAAATGGGATATCAGAATCATAACATACCACCACACTCTGCAACCAACGTCCACGACGGCTTACTCTAGCAACACTAACCCAATCGTAGCCCTTTCTATTTTTGGCAGCTTTACTGACCTAACTATCAGTTATTTTAATCTAGCCTCTAAATTGCCCCCTCCAAGATCCGATCACAAAACCACATCTCATTTGATCCCAAACTCAACAAGCTACGTCTGATTACTCGAAATAGTGATTAGCTCTAATATCAAATATTAAAAATCTATGAATTGAACACACCCTTGAAAACCAACTCGCAAGGGGAAGGATGCTCAAGAATTTTTAAACACATGGTTAAGCTTGCACTTAATCCATGAAAGATATTAGGATCATAACATATCACCATGCTCCACAGCCAATGCTCACGACAGTTTACTCCAAATACACTAACCCAATGGCAACCCTTTCTCTTTTTGCAGCTTTACTCACCTAGCTATTAGTTATTTTAATTTAGTCTCTAGGTCACCCCCTTTGAGATCCGACTACAATCCACAACTCATTTGATCCCATACTCAATGAGCTATATCTGATTAGTCAACACGATGGTTGGCTTTGATACCAAATGTTATAAACTCATGAGTAAAACTCACCTTTGAAAACCAGCTTATAAGGGAAGGGTGTCCAAGAGCTTTAAAACACATGGTTAAGGTTACACTTAATCCATATAGGACATTAGGATCATAAAAAATCGGCTTCACCAAATTACAACAATATTTTGGATAAAAACAATTTTTTGGATAAAGACAAAATCTTATTAGTTCTTATAAATTTCTTTAGATAAAATAATAATAATAAGTATTTTACAAAACATACAACATAAAATTTCAGTTGATAGAGACAACAACTTATTTGTTCTTATCAATTTCTTTAGATATCAATTTATTTAAATAAAGTAACAGTAAGTGTTTTAACAAAACATACAACATACATCTAAATTTCAGTTGATAGAGACAACAACTTATTCTTATCAATTTCTTTCGATAAAATAACAATAAGTGTTTTAACAAAATATACAACATGCATCTAAGTTTCAATTAATAGAGACAACAACTTATTTGTTCTGATCAATTTCTTTAGATAAGATAACAATTAGTGTTTTAACAAAACATGCAACACGTTTCTAAGTTTCAAAAATTTAAATCTTACTCCAACTAAAAATATATTATCAAAATTTCAAAACTTATATATATACTCACCAATGATCTTTCTATAGAATCTCTTTTACACCCCACATTTTTTTTTTTAAGTTGCAACTTTTTTTGGGGGGGATTTTCAAGTTGCAACTTACACATATGTACTTGTATTGGAAGGATATACATGTTGTATAGATTCAAAGGAGCTGATAAATTTATATAATACTCTATCTCTCTTTCTCTCTCTCTCTCGAACAATTTTTTTCCTAACAAACAACTACTCTCATTATTTATTAAATTTATTTTTTAATTAATTTTTAGGATATATTTCCTCAAATTAAGGGAAAAATTAACAATAGTTTAATTTACATAAAACTTTATTATTTAAATTTTAACAAATTTAAATCATATTTAAACTAAAAGAATATTATAATTTTTTTTAGCTTCCTTTCTTAAGAATAAATAAATGAATTCAAAACCGATACCTGGAATCTCACACAACACCCCATGCTTTTTTTACCCTCAAGTTGTATCTCACGTTTTATTAATTATTTTATAAAATTATTTTATTGATTGGTAGGATATATTTCCTTGAATCAAGGGATAAGATTTAATTATAATTTAATTTAGCTAAAATTTTATTATCTAAGTTTCAGAAATTTAAATCCTACTCCAACTAAAAATCTATTATCAAAATTTCAAAACTTCTATATATTTACCAATTGTCTTTTCATAGAATCCTTCTTGGAACCTATGTTTTTGTTTTTTTTTTTTTTTTTCAAGTTACAACTTACGCATATGTATTTGTATATGATAGTTTTGATTAAATAAATTCATCTTACTTATTGTTATTTGATTCTAAATTTTCATGTATGGATACTGTGTCAAAGGAAGTCTACTATAAAAAAAGCAAAACAAGGGACACTCAATTAATTTCTCTGTTTCTCTCAGGTAAGTTAGTTATTTATTTTTTTTAAAATTCTTAACTTTTGAACTGTGGCGGGCGAAATGTAGATCGGTTAATTAAGACTGGTTTTAATTAAGCTACAGTTCACTCACACAATTAATTTAAAGAGATGGGATGCAAGGTCAACCTTGAAATACCCATTGTGCAACAAGAAACAAAGATTAGAGTTAAATTTTCTTATGCAAAATGGAAATATTCAATTAGAGATAGCATAGAAATTAGCTAAGTGGTCGTCCTCAGGTTCAGTCCGAGGATAAAAATACAGCTAGATTGTTTCTCTCTTTCTTTTGTTTTTCTCCCCTTAATCTCCCGTCCCCCCACATGACCTATTTTGTGTTTTAGGTTTGGTTATTCTATGTATTTAGTTTGTAAATATTTTGATTTTTTCAATTGACTATCGCTAAGAAAAATCTGGTTCAAAACATATATTTTATGTGCATGTAGTGCAATTTAATTACAAGTTTCTTTTGCTTATTGATTCTTAAAACTTTATCATTATAATTATATTTTAAAATTCTTTTTTTTGTGTTAAAATTTTAGTATGCAGAATTCCTCCTATATCCTTTTAGATCATATATATAAGATTCTTGTGAACTATTTCATGATTTTATTTGAAAGTCTAATTAAATTCAATTTAAAATTCCTCCTATATCTTGTTAGATCATAGATAATATTTGGTTAAATTAAATCCATCCGTTTGAATTCCTATGTAAGTTTATCTTTACTTAACTTCTTTTTCATATTTTTTAAGAAGTTCAAAAATTTGGATTGTTTTTCATTAATGAATTGGGATTTTGGCTTTATTTTTTTTTTCAAATATTTTAATTGTTAAATTTATTATTTTTTTCATGTGTAATATTAATATATGTGTTCTTAAAGGATAATGCACAATATAATTAGAGAATTTACTCAAGATGTATAAGTTAGGGTGTTAACCATTTGAATAAAATCAACACTAGAATAGATGATTTAAATATCAAAATAAGACTTAAAAATGAAATTTCTTTTAGGGGGTACAAATACAATTAATTTTTGAATCTTAAGTTTGGAATTAATTATTTTAGGATAAGCTTATTTATGTAAGTATTAGAAAAGATTTAACTCCTTCAGTTTAAATCACCTGGCCTCTTCATTAATAGATTATAAATTATAAATAATAATAATCAGAAAAGTTTTTATTGATCATTTTTTTGGGTTACAACAATTTAATAAGATAGTAATACCACGTGTCATGCCCGAGGTCGTAGAGTCTAGTGTAGTTACGAGGAGACCGTACACTCGGACAATGAGGCCAAAGAGGCGAGTCATGGCCACGTCAATGGCATATCACCATAGGAGGCCACACCTGTAGAGGAAGAACTTCATAAAAGGGGTTAGCCTCGACGTGACTGGAGGGATGGTAACTACCACCACATTTAATGCACCCCACCAAACCCCCTTACCCATGTATGTGAAGAAAACTTCTGAATAGTGCTGTCTTGGTTGCAACAACTCACAAAAGATTTGGAAGGGTGTTTGATAGGACAAGCACTCAAGTAGTAGCCTACATAATCAACAAATGGAGGGTCAAGATCAAAGAAAATGGGCTATATAATGTAAGAGACCCTCCAAGAATGGAGGATCATTTGGGAATTTGTAGAGAAAAAATTGTAGTAACAAGAACTGAAATTTTAATCAAGCTTCAGAGAGACATATACAAGGCCTATTCTCCTCGGACTTAGTCGAGGAAGAGTTATTTTGCATAAAACCTATTTATCTTGGTTTTTCCTGTCATCTAGATCCACTTTAATTGTTGTCCAACTTATCAAAGCCCAATTTCCAACCCATTTTCTATAAATTCATTATGTCGGGCTTGTTGGGCCTTAATTCTATTACCTTTTGGGCTTAGGATCCAACCCGTGCCCCTACAAACATTTTAATTAGAAATATTATATATAAGGATAAATATACAAAATTATGCATTTTATATAATAATAATCATTCATTTAGATAGAAACAAGTTCTAAAATTGTGTAATAATAACCCATTTAGTTAATATCTCTAAAAAAAATACTATATTAAGAAAATTCAAGACTAAAGTCATGCAATGAATATACAATGTTCAAAGGAGTGTTAAAAGAGAGAGACATAGAGGAAACGTTGTCGTTCCAGTCAATAAAGCAACACTCAAGCACTAAACAGTAAACAGTGTTGTTGTAGATCAAGACTAAAACACACGAGTCCAGAGCGATGTGGTATCTGCTGGGATGCACGGACACGATGTGGTGACGCGCGAGGGACGCCACTACACGCGCGTCGGTGCCGCATCCGGCCGCATCTGCCACATGTGTCCCCTTTTTTTCCAGCCGACTCGTGCCGACGCAGCTCAAATTCAGCGCAATTCGTGCTGACTCAGGCTGAATCGCGCCGAATCGGGCCATATCGGGCGATACCGGCGAAACTGCCGAAATGGCCGATTCAGACCGAAACGGCCGATTCAAGCTGAAATTCAAAAAAAAAAAAAAAAGGTGTGAAACACACCGTATGAAATTAATAACAAACCCTACTTCAGCCCACTTCATTCTCACTTCATCAAACCAAACCAAAACTTCAGCTCTCATGCCGCATCACTCCTCAGTGCTCTCTGCCTCTCTGCGGTCTCTGTGCTCTCTGCCTCTCTGCAGTGTGCTCTGCTCTCCATCTCTGCCTTCACTCTTTGCCTTCAGCCCTTCACTCTCTGTCTCTACTCTCTGTCTCCCTTGTGAGACACAGCCTCTCGGCAGTGCCGAGAATCCAAGTGTTAACACGGATTCCGTTAACACTCAGTCAGAATCCAAGTGTTAACAGAAACTTCAACTCTCTCTCACGCATTCTCAACTCTCTCTCACTCATTCTCAACTCAGGTATTGATATAAAGTTTTTAATCTTAGTTTGATTTGTGATTTGTGAATCTGTGAATGTGATTTGTGAATCTTAGTTTCTTTTCAATCTTAGTTTTATTTAGTTAATAGTTATTATTTGTGAATCTGTGAACTTGGTTTGATTTATTATTAATTTATTTAGTTAATAGTTATTATTTGTAGGTCAAATTGAATCTATTGAATTTGCAATGGACGAAGTTACTAGCACAAAAACTTCACCTTCGTCTAATCAAGAAGTGCCAAATGATGAATCTCCTCTTTGGCAGTATGTGAATAAAGTAGAAAAACCAGCTGGTGCATCTGTTAAATCAGGGGGAAACACATACTTTAAGTGCAATTATTGTGGTGTAGTTTATACGGGGTCTTATTCTAGGGTTAAGGCTCATTTATTAAAAATTCCTAGTAAAGGAATTAAACCGTGCCCTAAGGTGACACCGAGTCATAGGCTGGAAATGCAGCAAATGCATGATCAAGTTGAGAATGATAAGTTAGAGAGAGAACGAAGAAGTCAAATTCCCTTACCCCCACCTCCCCCAAGCTGTGGGCCTATACCTATTTCCCCATTTCGAAGACATGAAATGAGTGATAGTACAAATCCGATTGATGGTAAGAGAAGGAAGGTGGCTGTGAATAATACTTTGGAGAAAGCATACCAGAATAATGCTAGACATGAATTGGATAGTAGAATTGCTAAGATGTTTTACACCGGTGGGCTTCCATTTAACTTTGCAAGGAACCCATATTATCGTAATTCCTATGCATATGCTGCTACCCATAGCATTCCGGGTTATGTTCCTCCTGGATACAATGCTTTGAGAACAACACTTTTGCACCAAAAAAAGAGCTCATGTTGAAGAACTTTTGAAACCAATTAAGGACTTTTGGCTTGAAAATGGTGTAAGTATAGTTTCTGATGGATGGTCTGATCCACAAAAAAGGCCTCTTATTATTATTATGGTTGTATCAGATGGGGGTCCAATGTTTATAAAGACAATTGATGGGTCAGGTGAGTTCAAAGACAAACATTATATTGCTGGGGTGTTGAAGGATGCTATAAAAGAGATTGGATATGAAAAAGTTGTCCAAGTCATCACTGATAATGCTAGTGTGATAAAGGCTACTGGATCTCTTATTGAAGCTGAGTATCCTAAAATATTTTGGACACCCTGTGTTGTCCACACTCTCAATCTAGCTTTAAAGAATATTTGTGCAGCAAAAAACACTGAAAAGAATGAAGTTACATATGAGGAATGTAGTTGGATTACACGTATTGGTGATGATGCATCCTTCATACGTGTTTTTATCATGAACCATTCAATGAGGTTGGCAATGTTTAATGAATTTTGTCCATTAAAACTGGTCCAAGTTGCTGATACTAAATTTGCTTCGGTTGTTGTAATGCTAAAAAAGTTGAAGTTGATAAAAAGATGCCTTCAAGCCATGGCTATTAGTGACCAATGGGCTTCTTATAGGGAGAATGATGTTGGAAAAGCCCAAAAAGTGAAAGATCTGATTCTAAGTGATCTTTGGTGGGATAATATTGATTATATCCTTGAATTCACAGCACCTATTTATGATATGCTACGAATAGCCGACACAGATAAGCCTTGTCTTCATCTTATGTATGAGATGTGAGATTCAATGATAGAGAAGGTGAAGGCAGTAATATATCGACACGAAGGCTTGGAAGATGATCAGCATAGCTCATTTTAAAGTGTGGTGTATGATATACTCATTGATCGATGGACTAAAAATTGTACACCACTACATTGCTTGGCTCATTCCTTAAATCCTAAGTAAGTACATTTATTTTCTATTTTCTTTAGTTCCCCCTTCTAGTAAAACACACTTTTTATTTATATTTGTTTTTTAATATTTAACTCTAGGTATTACTCCATTGAATGGCTTTCGGAGAATCCAAAATGCATCGCTCCACATCGAGATTATGAAATTTCTATGGAAAGGAGCAAGTGTTTGGATCGATACTTTGAAGATGGGAATGAATTAAGTGTGTTGAAGTTTGAGTTTGTAGCATTTTCAGGAGGGAGGTTTCCTTCACTAGCTGCCTTGACAGATAGGTGGGTCTTACAACCTTTAGTTTGGTGGCAATACTATGGCACCGCATTTCCAACTCTTCAAACCTTTGCCTTAAACTTCTTGGACAACCTTGTTCATCCTCATGTGCTGAGAGGAATTGGAGCACATACAAATTCATTCATTCCTTAAAAAGAAACAAAATGGCTCTTGCACGTGCTGATGATTTGGTATATGTGCATTCTAATCTTTGACTCTTGTCAAGACGCAATGAGAAGTACATACATACAGCAACAAAGATGTGGGATATAGGAAGAGACTCTTGGAATGAGAGCGGCATACATGGAGGAGCTGGAATTCTTGAGAGTGCAACCCTTACACTTGATAAGCCAGAGTTGGAGGCCATAGTTATTGGGAATGCTAGCACTAGTGCTACTACTAGTGAAAGTGAAGTTCGAAGTGAAGCTATTGATCTTGATGATGAAGATGTTGGTGTTTGATTGTCTTGTTGATTGTCTTTTATTTAGTTTTAGTTTCAAACTTATGAGTTGTATTCTAATTTCTGAACATCATGTAATGTTTTAGTTTCACTCTTGTGGGTTGTATTTAATTTATGAACATCATGTTTTAGTTATTATCTACTATTGCTCTTAAATTTGGTATATATTTATATAATGTGAAAAAGTATGCTTAGTAATATATTAAAAATATACATAAAAATATTTTTAATAATTTTTTAATCACCGAGTCCCGCCGCACCCACACCCACCTTTTTCAAAAATTGCTGAGTCCCGCACCCGCATCTGCACCCGCACTCGTGCTTCATAGGGCATATGTACTGAAACTTTAGGTGAGTCACCTGTTGCAAGTTTCATGTGAACAATTACTAATTCCTATTTGCTTAGGCACGTGTTGTAATATAATTGAGTGTAGATTGGATTAGTTGCATCTTAAGTTCTTAACAGAACTCTGTTATGCTTAGCAATGACTAGGGTCAGTTTTCTTTCTTAGCACTTGCTCTGTTTTGTATATTTAGCAAAAACATTTGTAATTAAGCTCTTAATATTTTCTTCAATATAAGAATCAGAAAGAATTTTATTTAGACTGAGAGTGTGAGTTTTAACATAAACAATTGAAAGTCCATATTTTCCTATGTCATTATTTTAATATGTTTTTTTTTTTCTAATTTAGTTTATAAAGTTATAAATTGTGCTAAGCTATGTAAATTTAAACTAGATAAAATTTAGTTTCTTTCTACTTTGAAAAATCTAACACTAATTTTATTTTTCTTAAATTAGGTTTGATTTTTCTAAACAATTTTCATTTACATCATAAAGTTATTTAATTTCTATAAATTTTTAATTGACTTTTTATTAATACTTATTAAATAAATATATGTGTCATATATAAACACTTTTTGTTGAACTTCCCCGTTAATTGCATCATCTTTGGACACTATTGAAAGCACTTATTAACCTTCTTTGAAGCACTTGAGGATTTAAACTTAATCCGTCACGTAATGTATCCATCTGACCCAAAGTTGAGAATCACATTCTTATGATTGTGTATATATAATATAATACGTTGAGTGCATTCATAAAGTACTTAATATTCTGAAATTATTTGCAGAAAGTCTTGATTTGGATTTTGGGTCTCTGAAGTGAATGAGATAGAGATACAATGACTGAGAGAGATACAGTGAATGAGAGATAGAGAGATACAATGTTTTGGCAAAAATGAAAAGCAAAAATGAAAAGGCACTAAAATGAAAAGCCAAAAAACAAAAAAACAAAAAAAAAAACAAAGGGAAGATTTGGGAGGGGTGCGGATTTAGAAGGTCTATAGTGGCAGTCTAACCCACTACTATAATTAAGGTAAAACGCCACAAAAATGAGACCCTATTGCGGTGGTCGTACAAAACGCCACTAAAGCTCGAATATTACAGCGTTTTTCTCTACCACCGCTATAGCATTTGCGCAAAATGATGTATTTATTGCGGCGGGTTTCAGGAGCGCCGCTATATCTACGTTACCACCGCTAAAACATATATATGCGGCGGTTTAATGTCCCGCTGCTATAGGAAGCTGCAAAAGTCTATACCTATAACGGTAGTCCCAAAAAACACCGCAATAGACCCTATGTACAGCAGCGGTCACAAAAAATGCCGCAATAGTCCAGTTTTGTTGTAGTGCGAGTTCCAATTGCAAGTTCCAGTCGCGAGTTGCCTCTTGATTGCACATACTTGATCAATTCTTTCCACTCTCTCACACACAACCCTTACATTATTCCCACCTAAATACAGGATTTTACATGCTAAATTACAAGCAAATTTGGTACAGAATAAAACCAACACATGATTGAATAAATTCAATCTTATACCAAGTTTTACCAAATTTCTAGGAAATATAGTGGAAAATACCCTTTTCATTCACCAGAATTTTGGCTATTAATGTACACTTTTCTCCCTTACAGGAAGTCAGGAGAAGTGAAACTTGTACTGCATTATTCTAATGCTCCTGTAAGTGAAATTAAGCTACACTAAAGTACATTGGATTATTCTTTAATAGCATGTTGTATTAATTCATTGATCGAGGTATTTTTCTTTTTTTTAATGGGAGCTGAATAATTTATTGGATTATTGCACAAACTTACAAAAAGTAAAACTCCATCAGCATTGCCAGCTGAGACACCGCCTACAACCCGAGTCTCTTTGTACCCACCAATACCTGAAGTTCAAGACCCACCTTCAGCCTACCCAAATTGGTCTCCTTCTCCAACATGGTATCTACCATCAACTTCAGCTTATCCGCCATCTCCACTAGCCTCACCCCATTTATATCCACCACCATCTCCAACTTATCCTCCACCTCCATATCCACCACCTCAAACTTATCCTCCACCTTCATACTAGAGTGATTTCGGATGTGTCTACAATATTGGGAGTGAAAAGATGTATAAAACACAGCCATTAGAATAATGAAAACAGACTCTTTGTTTTCAGGACTTATTTATTTATAGTGATTTGATTTGAGATTTTATAAATTACTTGTTCAATGAATAATGAAAACATAATCTTTACTTTCAGGACTTATTTATTGGTAGTGATTTGATTTGAGATTTTATAAAATAATTGTTCAACATTGTTCACAATAACTTTTTATTGGATTTGTGAATTATAACAAATTCACTATTGAATTATGCTTTCTTCTTATATTTTATATGTTTGAAAATTTTCTAAAAGATCAAATATTGAAGAGTTGTTTTTGTTTAGGACTGTTGATGCCCAAGAAAAGTGGCTTTTTGACTCAATGGGAGATGGTCATGTCAATGTTTACCATAAATAGGTAGGAATGTAGGATCCAAGTATAGTAGTCTGGTTGAAAAGGCCATTCAAAATATGCAGGAACAAGTACAGAGTAAAATGAAAAGCTAACGGAATTGTATTAAACATCTGATAATCAAAGTTTTATATAGCAAAACATTTTTTTTAATTATTACGTGGTTAATTATTAAATAGTAGACTAAACCACATGAAAATTCCCAACATGTACCCAGGGAGCGTGACAGAGAACCAATTTGTCCCAGGAAATAATTCTAAGTATAACAAACCCAAACAAAAGGCAAGAGAGGGACATAACATCTTGCTGTAACTAAAAAAGTACTAATAGATTGCATAAAGCTTTGCGCACTTGGAACGACCTTTTATATATATATATATATTTCTCTCCTAAGACTAGGCCCGAGGCGCTGGTGAGCTTGGAGAAGGAGCTGTAGATGGAACGGAGGCTGCCGCATCACAATAGCCACTTAGAATATTGCCTTCCTCAGCTGTGAAACCGAGTGAAGTGAGCATGGCAGGCCAGCAGTTATGTGTTATAATAGTAATGGCACGGCAACAGTCAGGACCAATATCAGCCTGGCCATTGAGGAAGAAAACAACAATCTCATTTGAACATGATTTGAGCTCCAATAGCGCATTCCAGCAAGGGACTAAGCCTTCACTGGTATCAAGCCTTGCTGCGAGCCTGTGTCCGGGCTTAATGTACAAGTCCCTTGTTGCTGTCACATTTGTCACTGCCAAGAGACATGCAAGAAAGAAAAGCATAAACAAATTTCCGCTAGCCATTTGAAAATGATTGTCTATATGAGAGTGGGAGATTGAGAGATATGAAAAAGTTGAGAAGTGGGAATCTATTTATAGAGCAAGTGATGAGGGATCGAGAGGAAAGGATTTTGTGATGTTTAACCATTATATATAGTGGTAATGGGGTTTAATTGTATTAATCAAAACGTGATAATAGGAGATATGATGGGTTTCTGTAACTGTCATCTGATCAATCAAGATTTTAGCCTTATGAAGCCGAAGGAGTACAGATTTATTTTATGGGAACTTATGACAAGCGGTGACCCACACTTGTAACAAGCCTGAGCAATCTGAAACTCAACTTTGTTCTATGTAACTTTCTTTCAAGTTTTTGTATTTTAAAATGTCTAACTCTAAGTTATGTTGTATACAATTTAATATTTTTTATTGAATGCAAATTTTAACAAATCTATCAATCACTATTGAATTAGATTATCTTCATATATTTTACATGCTTACAAAAGTTGAAAATGATCTAAACCAATAATTATGTCATCAATCAAAAGTTTAAATTTAAAGCTTTTACATTTAAAAAAGTGCATACATGCCGTATTTGTTTTTCAATCTAATAGTAAATAACATTAGGGATGGACCTACACTAAGGCGGGGGGCCATTGCCCCCCCCCCCCCCCCTCAATTAAAAAAAAAAAAAAATCTGGTATACATATGTAATTTGAAAAATTAAGATTCGCCCTTAAATATATATATTTTTGGATCTCTTCTGAAATAGTATCGAGTTCCATTTTGATAAATGTGTTGAAATATTTAAAAAACATTTATTTTATATGTTATACTTTGTTGACATTTTAATAATATCAAATGTTTAAGAAATACTTATTTTATATCTAGTATTTTGTTCAATATGAAATAGATGTTAGTTTTTATTTTCATAAAAAAATTTGTTTTAAGCTTTTGCCCCCCAGGTTCGAATCCTGGTTCCGTTCCTGAATAACATCTAATTGAAACGAAACTTGGTATTAATGGTAAGAATATAAAAAAAAACATATAATTCAAATAGGTTAGTGAAAGAAATTATGCCAATGCTCTAAAACCTAAACGAAATTGAGTTTGGCCTAAAAAAGTGATGTGAATTTAATTAATAACTATATGATGTGGCACTATCACTTAAGTAGTCATATCAATTTATGGATTTTTTTTATTATAAAAATCAAATTTATGTTTTCCATTTCGTTCTGGCAGAAAATTTTCATTCCAGCCGCTTAACCATGATGGATCACGCCCTTCATTTCTTTTCTTTTTTTTCCCTGATTTTCATCTCCAATTGTTTGGCTTGTTTCATTTTTTTTTTTTTTTTTTTTTTTTTTTGAGAAATAAAGCTTGTTTCATTTATTTGCTTTGTTTGTTTTTTTCAGTTTTGTGAACCTAGGTGCGCGACTAAGTCTATCATTGAAAAGGATAAAGGAGGAAAAGTGTAGGCTTTTTGTTTTGACTTTTAATTAAGTCCCTCCACAGTCCACAGTACTAAAAATATGTGAACGAAATTTACTTATTATTATCATTATTATTATTATTAAAAAATTAAATATCGGGTTTGAGATTGTTATATTAATTGAAATATAGACCAATAATTGTAAAATTCTTAGTGAATTATATGGGTTTTGACCAAATATATGTATATAACTAAAAAAATAAAATAGACATAACCCCGAAATAATAAATTGAAACAATACGTAATATTAACCTATGATGTTCACTCCATGATGATTATTATTTATAATTAGGCCAAGATATTAATCGATTTTTATTGTATGCAAAGTTTGAATTTCAAACCTCTTATTCAAAGAAAAATATCTAATTAAGCTAACTATTACTCACTTAATTTATAGAATTTTAGTTGTATATAGCATATACTTCTAGCAATATTTCTTAAAAAATGTCAAAAAAATATTTTCAAAATTATTATTAATAATAAACTAATCAATTATCATTATCCACGTCATATGGTGCGTGTTAATTTCTTTTTTATTCTTTTTTGGTGAAATATAGTGTTAATTTCTTACTCCTTAATTACCTTTCATGTCCCTTGCTGGCTTAAACACCGCGTATACTACTATTCCAAGTCGGTTGGTTAGAACTTAGAAGTGGACCAGTGGTCATCAAACTCGTAATTGTTCGCTTAACTGGTAGACTCTTTCCAAACCTTTTTTTTTTTTTTTTTTGAGAAAGACTCTTTCCAAACTCGGTTGGAAGAGATACCAACAATATTGTTTGACTCTAAAAGTCTTGCACAAAACTTCGAGGAACATGTATCCCACACGTAATATATTAATGAAAATTCCAACTAAATCGTTGCAGTAATACTATACGAGAGTTCATCACAATCCAACTAAATAGCTGCTGTAATCAAATCCATCATGTCGATTATTGGCATTCAAGGCCAAATTCTTGAGGTCACTGGTAATTGTCGATGGCCCTTCAATTCCTTTCTTTTTATAGCTTTAAACTAATGAAGATTACAGCAAAAACGACAACAAAAATTAATACCCCAATCACATCTATCTCCATGTATATATGTCACTCTTGTTCAATGTCGTTTTTGGTTTGGTGCAGTTGTTGGGTGCAACAAGCTCAAAGACACCGAATGGATTTCAAAGCAGGACCCGTATGTGTGCCTCGAATATTCTAGTGCCAAGTATCGCACTAAAACTTGTACTGGTTTGTACCAAATTCTCTGTCGGATCTGAATTCAAACTCGAAGTTTTTTTTTTTTTTTTTACGTTTTTTTGGTTTTATTTGTATATAGATGGTGGTAAGAATCCGACATTCAACCACAAATTTAAGTTGGAGTTAATTGAAGGTTATGTAGAGATAAAAATCATGGTTTGGAACGAGAATATAGTTACTTCCCACAAATTCATCGGCAGTGGAAGGTAATTTGCTTTTGTAGTTTTTATGAAATGAAAATGCATTCTTTTGAGACCCTCTTGGCTTAATTTAATTGGGTGGTTTTGGTTATTGTTAGAGTTCTATTGCAAAAGGTTCTTTCTTAGGGATTCGACGACGACTCCTGGCCTCTGCAGACTACTTCTGGGAGGTAAAAACTGTCCCTTTTATGTTCTTAATCTGTTTTTAAAATGGAAAAAAGGTATTAAAAAAATTTTATAATTTTTACTACATAAAGTTACAGTTTGACATGATAATTAATGTAATTGTTACATTTTAATAAAATAATAAATAAAATTTTACAATTTTTTATTATTAGTGATGCATAAGTTGATAAAATTTATAATATTTCTCGTCACTATTTTAAAAATTATATAGTAAAATCTATAATATTCCTCGGAACTTGTCCTAGAAGATTTATGATTTGGTTTAATTTGCATGGTAGCCTTGATATATTCCATTTTCCAAATTATCTAAATGAGGTTTGATTTTATTTGGTACTATAGTAGTTAATCTGTACAGGTTTTGAGAATATTTATTGTAAAACATGTAATTAAATATTTATCTATAAATAAAAATTCAAATACACAAAAAAAAAGTCAAATAAGAGATTTTGTAGAAAACATTCAATGCAATTAAGTTAGGATTTATTCAAAAAATATCAAGTGTAATTTAATCAAAATTTGGTTACTTTATTCTAATAAAACGGTGAGTATACTAATGTAGGTAACATGTAACAAATTGACCAAATTAAATTAGTAATATGCCTGTGTGGTATTAGAATTAATTAAAAATTAAATGCAAATTAAAGAGAAAATTTTACTAACATAATCAAAAGTTTTTTTTTATACAATATAGAAATTCTGCTCTAGCCTAATCTAAGTATATATGTATGTAAAACTCCCTTCTAGAGACTTAAACTCCAGTCATTACTCCTTCACACCCCACAAACACTTATATTTGTAAAGTAATCATCGCATCAAGAGTTAATAATTAGTGAAGTATATTTGTGCAATGGTCTAACATAATCAAAAGTTAATAATTAGTGAACCATTTAAAACTTTAATAGAATGTACGTTGAATAAATTAAGTCTATGCTAGTTTAAAGTAATATAAGAGAAGATTCTTTTAGGAAAAAAAAGTAATATATGAGAAAAACTCAATTCAACTGCCCATATAGGATGCACGAATTAATTGAAAAATATGTGTAAATTAAAGAAAACATTTTAGATATATATAATCAAAACCATTTTTATTGGGTTTTTTCCCAAACAAAGAAAAGTAAGCTAACATGCATTATTTCTTGACGTACTAATGGAGTAAATGGGCCTTTAGCAACCCCCAAAAAAAAGAGTAAATGGGCCAAGTACTAAACCCATATCACATTTATGAATGTTTGGCGCACACAATACCAAATACGTTCTATTTTTGAAATTCTTGATGAAACATGGTGTTGATATATAGAGGGAAAGGTATAACATCCTATTTTATTTTTCTAAAGTAGGACTTTCACCAAATCTTTCTCACAAACAATAAGTCCCTCATTAAAAAAGATGATAATATTAACAATTTTTTACTTCTAATTGATTCATTCAGTACTCATTCTCCCAATTTATCTTTCACTTTGGAGTTGCAAAATTCCTACATTATGAATTTATATGATACTCTTTTCTTTTTTTTTTTGAGAAGGGAATTTATATGATACTTGACATGCAATAAGTGTTTATACGTCTCTCATAAAGAAATATCTCTGAACATACGTGGACTCACAAAACATTAAGTTGATAACATTTTTTTTATTATACTTTTTATTATATATACCCCAACTCAAAAACCAAAAAATCACGCACAATTTTCCTTCTCATTGTTTGGCTCGGTTTTTAAAGTTATGGTGAACATATAAGCTTATATGCAAGGTTGTTAACCTATTTTTTCTAAAAACGTCCTTCAAAATAAATCATAAATATGAAATATGAAATATGCCCCTTTATTTTTATGAAACCCAATCATTTATTCTTGTTTTGCGCGCAGAGGGAGGGATAAATCATAAATATGCCCGTTTCATGTGATTATGAAATGTGAATTCCCTAATCATGTGAAACAAATTAGTATTTTCTTAAAACCACCTTCTTCTTTTTTATAGTGTTGGTGTGCAAGACATAACATTGAGTTGTTTTTCCATTTAGTTAATTAAATTGAAAGTATTAATTTCATGTCAAATTGTTTAATTTTTCATTTTATCAAAGTTATATTTTTCTCTCATCATTATGTCCATTAATTCTTTTGTTTTCAAAAAATCTTTTTTTGTGTTTTGAATTACAGATTAGCAAATAAGATATAAAATCAATTTTGATTGTAAAAGATAATTTAGGATAGCCTTTAACTTTAGAGTCAAGAAAAATTAATGCAAAATTTAATATATAATCAATTATAATTCGTGATGATTATATATTAAATTGATTACATATCTGATGATGTTGCTCCCATTGTAATTCGTGACAGAAATATCTGTTTATTCAATAAAATTCTTGAATTGATTTTCAAAAAAAAAAGAACCATTTTTTTTCTTTTATTATGATTTTTTAATACATAAACAGATGCCAGTTTTATTTTCATGTATTAATTTAGTGTTGAATGTTTGTGTAATTATTTTTCCTATATGGTGAAAAATTGTTTCATGCTTTGGCCCTCTAAGGGAAAAAAAATCCTAGCATCATCTAGGAGGGACTAAATAATCTTAGAGCAGTGGAAGGAATTCTGGTTCCTTTCCCTTCTTTTCCAAATTCTGAAATTTGAGCTATGGTTTGTGTTAAAAACTTAAAGTTGTATGAACTGTGTCCCTATTAGGACGTAAAATTGTAAAATGAGACTTAGCTATAGGTTGAAGGGAGAATATAGGCAGGCATGATTTCAATCCTAAAAGTTCTTACATTGCTTTTTATCTTATTTCCCGAGTTAATAGTGGAAAATACCTATTGTCATGCACCAAAATTTTGCCTATAGATTAACGTAGGCTTTACTCCATTGCAGATACGCAGGAGAAGTGAAACTTGTACTGCATTATTCTAATGCCCTTGTAAGTTAAACTAAGCTACTCTACAGTATTTTGGATTATTATTGAATAGCATGCAGGCATGAAACTTGTATTAACTCATTAAGGTTTTTTAATGGGAGCTGAATAAGGTTATTGGATTATTGCAGAAACCTGCAACAACAAGCTTTTCTCCATCAGCATTGCCATATGTAACACCATCTATACCTGAAGTCGTCCCTCCGTTCCCTATACCCCCACCAGCACCTGCCGCTACTTATTCTGCAGTTCATTACTCATCTTCATGCCCCTATTCTTCATACCCTAATTGTTCAGCTTGCTTTCCACCATCCCCATTCTCAGCTCCACCACCAACTTCCTATCCTCCCCCACCTTACCCACCAACTTCAAATTATCCTCCACAAGCCTCATACTGCTACCATCCCCAACCAAATCGTCCACCACCTCCACAAGTCTCACCCTCTTATCCTCCCCCACCATACCCTCCAACATATGCTAACCCTCGACCACCTCCACAAGACTCAGCCTATTATCCTCCTGCAGGTAAATTTGTGTTTAGGTGAATGATTCCCACTGCTAATATATACTTAGTTATTCGCTTTTGCTAAATAACGATGTTTTCCATCAGGTCCTTATAGTGAGTATCGTTGACCACTATTGTGAAAATCAATTCACGCAAGATTTAAGAAGATAGAAAAGAGATATCAGCATGGAGACTATGAGCCGACTCCAACCACCACCAAACTATGAGTGAACTCGGATGTGTTTACATACAATAGAATAATGAAAGCATATTATTGTTGAAGCAAAAAATGAAACACATAGTATGGGATAGAGAATTTACTCATGCTCAATTTATGGCTCTTTGATGCAAACACAAATATTCCTTGTTTAAACTTATAATATTCGAGTTATTCATTGATTGCAGGTTTTATAAAATAATTGTTCACTGCTATTTGAATTAGAATCCAATTTAGTAGTGTCTTTATTTATCACTTATAATGTATTAAATAAATATCAATTAATAATTAGGATAAACCATATGTGCATCACATTAATTAAGTTTCTAAATGAAGATATGTATCTCATTCTTCCAATTGACCCACATGACATTTAAATAACTTTAAGAGTGATACTTATTGCAATATAGTCATCATACTACCCATGTCATCTAATTATAAAACTCTTCCACTCAAATAAAAGTTGCAATATATGAATGATGGCAAGAATACCCAGCCAAAAGTACTTCCTTCCATGTACTACAATGGGATAAAGATGGATATGCAATAACTATATGATCAAACAGAATGGTGTTTTCACCTAGTGGTGCTGAAGGTGTTTGGTTTTGGAGATAAATTCATTTGGTGATGATTGGTATTTGGTTTTTGTTAAATCCTTATTTTTATTGGCTTAATTCCTTTATGTATTTTATTCGCTTATTTTTTTATGTATTTTTGGGCATTATTATATTATGGGTAGAATGTACTTGAGCCTGAGAAGGCAGGTCACGACCTGCCAAGTCTCAACAAGCATGCAGACAAAACAGTTTGTTTTTTCCCAATCACTTTTCCAGCTTTTTTTTTTTTGTGAAAAGGAAAATTTCATAAACTAAGCAACTGAATCAGGATTCAGGAGCAACACTCCGTTCATACAAAATCCCAGCATCTAAGCTCAACAACAAAGCAACGTCTGTTGGGAATCAAAAACAAGAAAATTACAAGGAAGCAGTGCAGCCCTCCTAGCTAGTGCATCCACACATTTGTTGGCCTCTCTATAACAGTGTTGAATTTGAACCCTTGGAATTCTAGCCATTCCTTATCTGCAATCAACAACAAGATTGCTATTTCCATTTGGGTTGTGGTTCGCATTCCTAATCAGATTAATAACATGTAGAGCATCCAATTCAATTATCACTGCAGGAAGATTCAGCTCTAAACATAATTGAATTTCATCTCTCAACGCCGCAGCAATGCTCGTTGTGTTTTCAATAGCTCTTGCATACCCCTTAATCCACTTGCCCTCTGCATTCCTGATGATGCCTCCTCCACCCACACACCCTGGGTTGCCCATAGAAGACCCGTTCGAATTGAGTTTGACCCACTGCACCAGGGGTGATGTCCATCCAACCTGAATAATAGTTTTCACCCTCACATTCCTCCCATTCACATATGTCAAACCTCACATCTTCTGCATGTTTGACGGGGCTAGAGAGTGTGATATGAGTATATACATTGCATTGAGAAAGAGTTCATTTAATCCCATCCATCTTTGTAAAGAAATAGAGAACCTTTGTCTAGAGAAAAACCTTCTACCAACCTCTCTTCTCAATTTCTCTCACCATCACTAAATCATTTGGAGAAATTTTTACACCTTCACCTCCATCACCATATACTGAGTGTTGTGAGTTTTGTTGAAGGCTTGGAAACCACTAGAGACATTTCAAATCCAAATCAATTTAAAGGCTTTCTGATG
Source organism: Castanea sativa (assembly GCF_040712315.1). Classification (NCBI taxonomy): domain Eukaryota; kingdom Viridiplantae; phylum Streptophyta; class Magnoliopsida; order Fagales; family Fagaceae; genus Castanea; species Castanea sativa. The sequence continues at coordinate 23,728,752 of NC_134019.1, read as the reverse complement.
GTGGTTCAACGGTATTGTTTCCGGTCAACTAAATGAAGAAAAGGTTTGGTAAAGCCAGTTGTTAGCTAGAGCTTCGAGAGCTCAAGTATATAGGTTGATATGAACTTGGAGGCTTCACAGTCTTTTATGCATCGCAATTCGCAAGTATTCATACTAGTAAGAATTTTCCAACGGAATGAGTAGGGGAGAGGTTTTTCCACCCGTTATTCGGGTTTTCCTCTTCCTAAACACTTCTTAGTGTCTAGCTTGGTTTGGTTTTTTTTTTTTTTTTTGCGTTTTCATATTGCTCTTTATATGTTTTAGTTTATATATATATGTTAATGCTAGCAATATGAAATTTGGCTAATCACTCACATTAGACTAATTGGTAGTTTAGGAACGGAAAATTAAAATGAAAAATCATTCAATAACATATCATGAAAGAGGTTCTGAAACCACAATGGAATATGAGTATGAAAATGCAACTAGAATACATATAGCACAAACTTATGTTAAGTTTTTTTTTTTTGTGTATATTATTTTATGATCATGTTTTTCCTTTGGGTTACAAAAGGCTGAAGACTTACAGAGTTAGCAGTTCTAATTATTGAAACAATAATTCCAAATTCATACAGTAAACCAATGAGAAATATTACGTCCACAATATTTTCACAATAAATTTTCAGTGGTGAATTGTTATAGGTGTGAAAAAAAAATTAAATTGTGGATTCAAATAAAAGCTAATAATAACTTACCACATATGATTTATTGTAGACATAAAACTTCCCAAAACTAATAAATGTATGTAATTTTTATTTTAATTATTCTATATGTCACACAGGCCACCTGGTAGTTTTTTATTTTAGATTTGGTTCCTACAAGTAGGAATTTTATTTTGCAAAAAAAATGTCATTTTGCCACACCAAAAACCTGCTTTATTATTTTACCACATCATTCTACAACATCTCATTTATCAGATGTTTTATTCTTCAATTCTATACATTAAAATAATATTTACATCACATTAAAATAATGTATTAAATTCCTCCCCCATCATCATCATCAACAACACCAACAACAGCAACTACAACAACAACCAGAAAAATTATTGCAGCCACAATCTCCACAAAAAAAAAAAACACAACCACCAAAATCAACCCACAACTGCCGCCGAATCCACCGATTCGCCTATCATCGATTTGCCCATCACCAGCCAATTCACCATCACCACCGCCGATTCGCCCATCACCAGCCAACCCACCCACCACCACTGATTCGCCCATCACCATCTCAACCCACCCACCGCCATAACCCACAACCCGAACCCACCCACCACCAATCTACCCATTTGAACCCACCCATTTCCCAACCCACCCATCAAACCACAGCCAAAAAATGTGAACAAAAAAAAAAAAACCCGAAGTGGAATAGAGAAGATAGATGGTCGGCGGCGGCATCTAGTGGTGGTCTTTGGTGAGATCGGCGGTATTGAGTGGTGGCCTTTGGTGATCGGCGTGCTGTGGAAGATGAATAAAGAAGATAGAGATGAGAGAGAAGACAGAGATGAGAAGATGAAGAGAGATATCTGTGATGAGGAGAGAGAAAACAGGAATAAAATAATAATATATATTTTTCCATTACTTGTCCGTACCGTGGAAAATTGTGAGGGTACTGTAGCATGTTGCAAAAATTTGACACATTTAGCACATCTGATAAAAGGGATTTTTTGGTGTTTAGTGTGCCAAATGTGCCAAATATTTGGCATTTGGCACATCTGTTGTGGATACTCTTAGGCATAATTTTGAAATTTCGACTGTTTAAAGAACCGTACCAAAGAGAGGTTTAAGATTTTTAAGGTCAGACCGAGGTCGAACCGAGATTCCACCATGATGATGTCATAATTTATTTAATAATTATTTAAATTATAAATAAATATATTAAATTAGTAAAAATTGAAAATTTAACTAAAATATAAAAATTTATTTGGCAAAAAAAAACATTTTTCAACCTAAGATTTATGGTGGATTTATATATACAGTAACTTCTAAGAGCATCCACAGTAAATGTTGCAAAAAAAATGTCATTTTGCAACACCAAAACCCTACTTTATTATTTTACCACATCATTTTACAAAATCTCATTTATCAGATGTTTTATTCTTCAATTCTATACATTAAAATAATATTTACTACACATTAAAATAATATATTTTCTCATCCCTATTATCATCGACAATAGCAACAGCAACAACATCAATGCCGATCAACAACACCAACAACACCAACAAACCAACACCAACAACATCAACAGCAACAACACCAACAACACCAGCAAATTTCAAATCCAAAAACCTCAAAAAAAGATGGGAGAAAAAAAAAAAAAAAACTCAAACAGACCCAAACTCAAACAACGATCGGCATAAACTCAAATAGACCCAAACTCAAACAACGATCTGAAGGTTGGCGGTGAGGACTGTGGATGTCGGTGGCAAGCGCTGGAGCAGATCGGCGGCGGGATCGGTGGTGAGGACTGGCAAGACCGGCGGCGAGGACTGGAAAGTGAGGCGGCGAGATCGAGATCGACAGGGAGGAGCTTATAGAGGCGAGATCGAGATCGAGATCGGTAGGGATCGAGACCGAGATCGACAAGGAAGATTTTTGGGTTTGATATGAGGTGCAAAAAGAGAGAAAAACGTTTGAGGTTGAGGGAGGAGCTGGGAATCTAATTTGAAGAGGGAGAGAGAGGCCGATTGGGAGAGAGAGAGAGTGAGAGACGGATTGTGAGGAGAGAGAAAAAAATTCAATTAAAGAAGGGAGAGGAGAGAGAAAAGTCGAATAAAAATAATAATAAACCATTTTGCAACATCCATCCGTACTGTGGCAAAAATACAACGTTATTGTTCAATATTGCAAAAATATGGCACATTTGACACATCTAATAATGCTCTGTTTTTGTGTTTAGTGTGCCAAATGTGCCAAATATTTGACATTTGGCACATTTGGCACATCTGCTACGAATGCTCTTAGAGCATCCACACCAGCTCAGTTAAAAATTTGTAAAATAAAAGAAAGTACAATTTTTACACATTTTATGCAAAAAAACACCCACATCAGTGGATGTATAAATAGCCAAAAATGTGGAAATCCATACACGAGCTACAGTACCGTATAAATATACATGGTTACTGTAGCTCGTGTATGAATTATTTTATTCCAGGAATAGTTCGCTCCATTTTTCCTCTCTCTTCTCCGTTCTCAACGAACTCAACAAACTCAGTATCATCCACAGAGAAATTAACACAGATACTCAGTAACAAACTCAAACATACACTTGCTCCAAAAAAAAAAAAAAAAAAAAAACACACACACACACACACACACACATACACAAACACACCCACGATGCTTTGGTCGGCAGAGCTGCGGATCGAAGCTGGGATCGGTGGTGCTGGGGATCGGAGATCGGAGCTGGGATCGGTGGTGCGTGGATCGGAGATCGCGGCTGGGCTCGGTGGTGCGTGGATCGGAGATCGCAGCTGGGCTCAGTGGTGCGTGGATCGGAGATCGCGGCTGGGATCGAAGATTGGTGCTGTAGATCGGAGATCAGAGCTGGAAAATGGGTAGAGAGATGAGTAGAGAGAGAGAGAGCAAAAGAGAAATGAAGAGAAGGAGAAAGAGAGACACGAATCAGAAATGAAGAGAAGAAATGAAGCGAATGAGAGAGAGAAAGAGAGAAATTACCAAAAAATGAAGAGAAGGCGCGCGGTAGTTCGAGAGAAATAATAATAAAAAAGTGAGGAAATTATTATTTAATTAATAGAGGTGGTAGGACAGATGAACTGATGTAGGTGATTTGTAAAAATGAATGTATAAAATTTTAAAAGGAGATTTTTTGTGTAAAATAGACGAAATTTTTACACGAACTGATGTGATTGCTCTTACTCTTCAATATTGTAAAAATATGACACATTTAACATATTTAATAATACTCCATTTTTATATTTAGTGTGCCAAATATTTGACATTTAACAAATTTGCTACGAATCCTCAAAGTTAATACAAATTTAAAACCTTTTTCTTTTTATTCCCTTAATTCACCTGTCAACGTCATGTCTGGTCTCATCAAGACATCAACTTTACTCATTTTTATTTTTATTTTCCCAAGACTTTTCATTTCCCAAAATTTGATATGCACCACACCTTTTAAAACAATCTCCACCACAAGCCAGCCATTTACTCTTTTATTTTATTTAAGTAGCTGCCGAAGTTTATAGGACCGTATGAATTTTGCGAACGTGTATCCTTGCACGATAATTTATTATTAAAAAAAAAGTTAAAAAATTTTAAAAAAAAATTAATAATTTTTTTAATTTTTAAGAAATTTTTTAAAAAAATAGATAGACTAACCGGAGCTTGTTTTATTTATAAATACCAAAGTAGTTAAAAAAAAGAAAAGGGTTGCCAACAATGACTTCTTCAACCATTTGCTATTTGCTTTTTCCGTTGTTGTTAAAGATGCACGTACCAGACAGAAGTAGGTAAAGGGGTTGCGTTTTGGTTTTGATCGGAGAAAGGATATATAAGAAGACTCCAGTTCATTGATCGATCCACACAGCCATTTTTATCGTTACCATATATATATATATATATATATTCTCTCTTACACGTTCACTCGCTCCATTGGTAAGGATTTATCAGTTATATATGCATCTTGTTTAGTTTTTGACGTTCCATGGTAACAACTAACAATTCTGTGAATTTGATCTCTAGCAAAAAAGGTTATATGAATTTGATCTCAGTATTGACCAACTTCACTATGTGAACCTGTAGTTTTTATTCTTTTTGGCTTTGAAATCTCTTCACTGCTCCACTTTATTATGTACTTGTGATATTGATATGCTTAACTTAATGGATTTGGTTTTTTCCTCAAAAGAACACACTATGGTTCGAATCTTGGTTGCATGATTCCTTCGACTAATGGTTGCATAACAACAACAAAAAATGATTTAGTATTGGTGAACTTGGTTTTTTCAGTGAAATTTTTTTTCTTAATTTTGTTTGCGAATTTATATTTCCAGTCATAATTACATTAAAATAATAGTAAATTTTTCTTCCCATAATAATTTATTTATTGAGTTAATCCTTAATTGTTATATTAATTGAGTTAATTTATACATTAATAAAAGAAATATATTTCTTCCCACCATTTGAATTATATATTCACCTAGAGTTAAAATCTTCTGTTCTATTATGTTTGCTCCACGCCATACTCTACCATTAAACACATATAACGTGTACACCTATTTAATTAAATTAGACTTTTCTTATTTTAATTATCTAAAATAAAATAACACCCCAGAGCCATCACCACCCACCATCAACCTTAGCCGATACCGTCCTCCGGCCTCCGGCCTCCGACGTAATCAGCATCACCTGTCACAGCCAAATCACCTATTTAATTAAATCCAACCCCATCTCCACCGTTCCTTTCAAACCCATCAACCTGGTGAAACCAATGTTTCAAAGTTCAAACCCAACCCAATATCATCACCTTCAACCGTCATCGGTACCGGTCAGCGGCGCCACCAACATCTCTGGTCATTACCAAACATCATCTCCGGTCCGCACCGTCAATCTCAAACCCACCAACTGCCATAGCTGAAACCCATGTTTCATACCCAAGCCAATCCATGTTTCATCACCATAGCTAAAACCCATGTTTCAAACCCATTCCTCATTCTTTTTTTTCTTTTTTCTTTTTTCTCTTCCTAGCCTCCTGGATTACCTTTCTGTTTTTGCTCTTTTAATTTTCATTTTCATTCTCTTTTATTTCCTGATTTTTATACTATTACCGAACCCATTTTGTGTTAGTTTTGTTTGATTTGTTTACTTTTCTTTGGTTGATTCAATGATTTAGTTTCTCTTTGGAGTTTGGTTATTAGGATTTGATGATATTGGCTTGGCCGGGTTTGAAACATGGGTTTCTGGTTGGTGGGTTTGAAAGTAACAGTGGGGATGGGGTTGGATTTAATTAAATAGGTGGGTTGGCCGTGGCCGGCGAAGCTGACGACGTTGGAGGCCGGCGGTAAGAGGACGGCGACAGAAGGACAAGTCACGGTGCCGGCGAAGGTTGATGGTGGGTGGTGATGGCCAGTGTGAGGTGCTATTTTATTTTAGATAATTAAAATAAGAAAAGTCTGATTTAATTAAATAGATGGAAATGTGGCATGTGTTTATTGGTGAAGTATGGAGGAAACAGACAAAATGAGACAAGATTTAGACTCATATATTTACTAGAGAAAAATATGTTATGTAACTAGAATATAACAAATAAATCTATACCATTTAAATTCCCTTTAGCTTCCTTTCTCTCTTACACATCGTAAGATTCATGAAACATATATTTGTGGCAAATACTAGTTATATTTTCATTTTCATTTCAGAATAATGTGAAATTCGGCTATATAAATTCAAGTACTATATATTTGACTCAAATATTAATAAAGAGAGTTTCAATCTATAGTGTGCATATTATTTGTTAATATAGATGGTTATGTACATACATATATATTTACATATAAAAAATTAAGAAGTAAAAAAAATTTGAAATATATATATTGGCCAAAATATCGATAGATTTTTGGATTTAAATTTAGCTATCCGAAAACTGCAATCAAACCATCCTTTACCTCCATTTTCCATCAATGAGATTAATTATTTTAGCCTAATTAACATTTTGAAATGTATTGAAAAATGCAAAATAAATACATGAATTATCAAGTCATGGTTAAGACTGAAATCCTATCCTTAGCCTTAGAAAATCTTCTGAAATAGCCAAAGTAATCACCATTAAGTTCCTGTTTAGATTATTGATGAATATAAAGCTAGACAAGAAAAAGCTTCGCGCTTGATATGATTAGTCTCATGCGAAATTTCATGACATGAGTGACTGTTTTCTTGGTTGCAGCTGAGGCCAAGTTTGTGTCTATGGCTTCACCCACTCAAACCAAGAGTAACAGGTAATACAAATAGCTTTCAGTTAAAATTACATTGAGCAGTTTGACCAAATTTGATTAGCATTTTTTCATGCTGGAAGTTACATAAATATGCTTCTTGCATCAAACTTAGTATATAGTATAAACATATATACCTTGGTGTTTTCTTTACTTACATTTCTTCATGTGATTCGTGATCCATTAAATATATTTGTGTATGCTTGAATAATAATTATCATATGTATCATATATAAGATACGAGGATCAAGGTGAATATATTTGTAACATTCTTCCCTTTCGTTTGATTGCAAAAAATATACATGAAACACTAGTGGAGTTGAAAAATATGCCGATATCAACTGGGATGAACTTGGATTTGATCTAGCCCCAGCAGATTACATGTATGTCACGAAATGCGGTAAAGAGGAGTATTTTACCAACGGAGTCGGAAACATTATTCCCTATGCAAACATTGCAATAAGCCCATTTGCCGGAATCTTAAACTATGGACAGGTGAGATCGTCTTTGATTGTGCAAAGAAATATCATACCCAATTGTATCATTTGGCCTGTAAACGAATTCACTTTTGGTCACATAAAAATAAACCTCATTTATACGTACATACTTATTTACACAAAGCAAGATTCTCTTTATTTTATTTGAAATGGAGAGAATTTATTTCATGATTAAAATTTTATTTTTTATATAAATCTGACACTGAAATATGTGTTATGTAATTTAAAATACTAAATACACTTTTAAATTTGTAATATTTAATCTCTGAATCATCTGATATCATGTCTTTAGGGATTGCTAGAGGGTCTAAAGGCATACAGGAGAGATGATGGTCGTGTATTGCTCTTTCGACCGGAACAAAATGCTCAACGCATGCAGACTGGTGCAGAGAGACTGTGCATGCCATCGCCATCTATTGAGCACTTTGTTGAGGCTGTAAAGCAAACAGTCCTAGCCAACAAGCATTGGGTATCAATTCCCTTCTTGTCTTTTATTCCTCTAATGTCTCAAACCACAATTTTTGAATCTTTAGAAGTTAGTATTTGATGAAATAGGTACCTCCCCCACGGAAAGGTTCGCTCTATGTTAGGCCATTGCTCATTGGAAGTGGACCTGTACTGAGTTTGGTAACAGCACCGGAAATCTCATTTCTCATACATGCTTGCCCTGTTGGAAATTATCACAAGGTGGGTTATTGGCTATGCTTATTTTACCTTAGTTATTAGAGGAAAACTATACTGTACCAATATATACCTAAAACGTCTCTCTAAGAACGCTTTGTTGCAAGAAGACAAAGTCAAAGATAAAAATTCTTTTTGGAACGGGTACAGGTGTAATGTCTCTTACAAGAAAATGAGACCGTATGAGACTCACCTCAATTTTAAAGGCATTACCATATCCCATTACACCTAATATCATCGACAATAAAGTTATGCTATTGAAAAAAGAAAAAAATAATAACAAAAAAATGTATTCTTTTGAATTTTATATTAAATTGCTATATTAATTAACAAGTAATATGAAAATCATAACATTTAATTTTCTCAATTTCATTTATAACCGATGACATAGCTTGATGCGATTGGAGCATTTACTTGGATTTACTACCGACACCATATTTAGTGTACTTTAATCACAATAATAGGCCAAGCCATATCGATAGAAACTGTGCAAAATGTTATCTCTAAGACATCTTGTAATTAAAACTTATTTTAACAAAAACAAATATGCTTATTTACGTACAAGATAGCATCATATATATATATAACATAAAGAGAAGGTAACTATCAAGGATTGAAGAATTTTCAAGAGCTAAATATAACGTTAATCAGCTATACTAGTTTAACGTATCAATGTCTTTTATAATACCTATTTTGAAAGGTGTTGCCTTCACATACTGTAATGTTGGGTTTTTTTTTTTTTTTCCCTCCTTATATAATATAATAGGGTCCCTTAAACTTGCTTGTGGAAGATAAGACCCATCGTGCTACTCCTGGTGGAACTGGGGACATCAAGACCATCACCAACTACTCACCGGTAATCATAACTTCTTTCACGTTTTTGCCTTAATAATTCTACTATTCTAGAGCCTCTTGTGCGATTAATGCCTCCGAGTAAGGTTTTTAGTATTTTTATCTATATCGAAAATTTAATATAATTATAATTATACAAATATACATTAAGAATGAGTCAATAAAAAACTTTACGTTAAAAAAACTTTACCCTTTTTCTTTTTCTGCATGGGTTCAGCCTTTCAGGACAGGAGGATCCAGTGCCAACTCTAGGCCTAGGCTTAAGATCCCACTAATTTTTTTTTAAGTCATAAAATTTTAAAATGATAATTAATTTTTAATATATATATATATAAGTGGGTTTTACATTCTTTTCTCCCTTCCAAGAAAGCCCCAAAATATTGAGATAATAGAAATTCAACACAAATAAAACCCTAAACTTTTCATAAAAAAATAAAATAAAATAAAAAGTAACGAGTATGCTGAATATTATTTAATTGATATTTAATATATGAAACAAATTAATTTAAATAAAATAAAACAACTAAAATTTATCACCTTAGACATCAAAATGGTTTATCTACTTGCCACGTTATCAAGTAAAGGGCTTCATTATGATTTCCTGACTATACTGATGATCACTTATGCGCAGAAGTGTTCCCTCTTCCATTATGTAGGTATACAAAGCAATAGCTCAAGCAAAGGCCAGAGGATTTTCTGATGTCCTATTCCTAGACGCGGTGTCTAAAAAATATATTGAGGAGGTTTCATCTTGTAATATTTTCATTGTCAAGGTATGATAATTTTCGTTGTGATATTTTATCGGAAGCAATATTAAAAATACTACAAATTTTATATCTTATAATTAAATTTATGCATCAATTTTTATACGCATGATAAAAAATTTTAAAATAATTATTTATTATATTGTTGATGAGACACCAACAATTTAGAAGTATAGTTTATTTATGTAACTCAAGACAGATGGAGAATACAATAAAACTGAATTTGCTAAATCATGTCAAGCTCAATCACATATTTTAATCACATTATTTCTCAGAAATTATTGTATTTACATAAATTATGTTGTAGGGCAATGTTATTTCAACCCCAGCAATTTGTGGAACAATTCTGCCTGGCATCACTCGAAAAAGCATCATTGAGATTGCACTTGGCTTTGGTTATCAGGTGATTATTCTTCTCCTATGATTGATGTACCAAGTGACTACACATGTTTGCAATGAAAACATTCATTGCATTCAAAAACTATTTTATTATAAGGTATTCACCAAAGTATTAAATTTACATATTTCAAAAAATGATTACCATGTACTGATTAAAAATGTGCCAATTTTGTTCAGGTCGAGGAACGTGTCATTCCATTGGAGGATTTGTTTGATGTTGATGAAGTTTTCTGTACTGGAACTGCTGTGGTTGTAAGTCCAGTTGCTAGTATAACCTATGGAGATAAAAGGTAACTATCAATTCAGTTCATTTTCATAAATATATATAGCAATATATATGTCTTTTCCTTTATGTGTATATATGAGGACTAGGTCTTATTGGTTTTGGTTACATGGCTATGCATGCAGGGTTGAGTACAAGACTGGAGCTGAAACAGTGTCTAAGAAACTTTATGATATGTTAACTGGGATTCAAACAGGCCGTATTGAGGACAAGATGGGATGGACTGTCGAAATTGATTGAGCCTTCCCTCTCATTTGTGGCAAAATTTTGTTTCTTTTTTTTTTTTTTTAATTTGGACTAGAAGAATGCTGCATTTCTAGAGTTCGTCAAATTTTATGACTTCAAAGGGATAGTTTTATTTCTTCCATTTTTTCCCCTTCTCGTATCATGTGGTGTTGAATTATTGTAGCCTTTTGGTCCTGATAAAAATATAGGCCACCCCTTTCATATTAGAAATAAACGAATTCTTATGAATTACCACTGTTAAAAGCAGAAAAAAGCATTATTTCTCTTGAAACCCTCTCCATGTGTCTAGAATAATCGTGTTAATTAATTCTCAGTTGAAAAAAATTATTAATTGAATAACATGTCATGAAAGAGGTTATGTTACCACAATGTATGAAAGTTTATACAAAATGTATGCAACGTACGGAAAAGCAAAATATATACCTCCAATCGTTGTTCAAGCATCTTGAAGAGGAAACCCACTTGCAGTTGGCATTTTAGGGAGAAATTTCTTCTAACCTATAGCATGCCTTCATGAAATTCTTTTTTCTTTTTTCTTTTTTTTCTTTTTGAGATAAACTTCATGAAACTCATTGATAAAAACATAAACTTGTTTTAAATGATAGATTAATGACTCTCTTTATTTTAACGTTTAGCGTTAAGCATCGCCTACATGATTATAGACTTTTCTTTTTTTTATCAGTACATGATAATAGACTTTTCTTTTCTTTTATCTGTACATGATAATAGACATTGTTGGTAAGATTTTAACGGTAACACATGCTAATATATATCCATAACTTTCACATAGGTAATAACCAATTAATGTTCCTTTTTTTTTAAGTAACAGCCAGTGTTCAAAATTAAAGCATGATGCACGTTATTGCTCATTTTATATTAGTGCAACTTTTTTTTTTTTTTGGCTTATTACTTAAACATGCAAATTGTGGGTCTGCTTTATATAAACTAAGCACTAATCATTCAAATGAAAAACATAAACAAAAACTTAATTTAATGCATTTTGATTAATATAAACATGCTAGTATAATAATGACATTATGGTTTCATAAAGCGAAGTATCATTTGTTTGTTTATTCATTTCCAAAGTCAGGTTTCATTTCTTTTTCAATTCATATAAACAAACCAATAATGGTGGATCCAGATTCATGGGGATGTAGGAAAACTAATAAAATTGCTAATAATTTCTCAAAAAAAATAATAAAATAAAATTGCTAATATAAACGATTACTAGATTTTAATTAATAATTCAATTAAGATTTTCATAAAGATGAAGAAAACCTGCTACGAGCCCACGAGCAATTAGCTGACATGCATGAGCACACATGATATCCGCATTCAACGGAATAAATTATAAGTTTTTTTTTTGGTAAATACAATAAAAAATTTCAACTTATAATATCTTTTTCATGATAATTTTTTTTTATCATCACACTAAAATATTAGTTGATTTTTTGTATAGATAGAGTTCAAATCCAAATAAAAGATTTTACTAAATTTTTTTTAATCAAAAGCTTTATTAGTTAAGCTAATTACACTACAAAAAAAAAGGTTCTATAGCCGCGTTTTTAAAACGTGGCTATAGCTCAGAAAAACGTGACTATAGGACGATTTGGTCTATAGCCGCATTTTTTTAGGCCACGTTTTTAACAGTGGCCTAAAATGCGTAACTATAGGCTTGAGAGGTCTATGGCCACATTTTTTTAAACGCGGCCATAGTTGTGGGTTAAAGCCGCGTTTAAAAAATGCGGTTTTAGGCTAGGATTATAGCCGCGTTTTTAAAACGCGACTTTAGCCCACAACTATGGCCGCGTTTTGAACGCAGCTATACCTTTGAATACTTCACAACAGCCTGCTCTATACCCTCAACTTCTCTCTTGCCTTCAAGAAGATCAAAAGGAACACGATTACACTAGGAACATTTTTTTCCTTTGACTTTCCTACACTTTCTCAGCAATGAAACACAAAATTGATGCCCAGAGTTCAAACAACAGGATATAACAATCATAATAACAACAATATTTCAAAACATAGAGACTTTCTAGTTTCCACAAAGCATCTATACACTGAAATTCCAAAAATTTATTTGCCTACATCACAACAATAATGCTATTTTTGTGAAGACAAAAAGCCTCCCAATGAACCAAACCTAGCATAACTCATCAACTCTATATGAGAGGCAACTTGAGTTCTTTTGTATCTATTATTATTTTTATAGGCAAAATTTTGGAAGACATCCACAATCACTTTGGCATCTATCTCAACAATAAGACAAGTGATATTTAATGTAATTCCAACAAATATAAAGGTAATTCCAATCAGCGCTGAAAGCCAATAATCACAGATTTGACAGTATAACAGTATCAACTGTTATCCTTACCTCCGAAGTGATGACTCCACAAAAATGTCTTCCCTCTTGCTTTTTGGTGTACCCAAGCTATAAAATAAATGAGAGTCCAAGAATGCGTATGGATAAACCTGCTCTCCTACACCAAGAATGATTTTTCAGCCAATCAAAAAGAAAAATATGCTCTCTATGTAGCTATATGTTCCCCAAGAATAAAACCCAATGATATAAGGCATATCTGATTCGTGGAGAAGAGTTTTTTCTTTTTATATTTTTTTTATAAGTAATAATGAATTTCATTAGAAGAACTCTGAAATGGTTTCCAAAAGAATTACAATCTAAGATTTACAAGATCCATGAAAACTACTAAAGAATTTACAAGTTATCCTACCAATTATAATACAACATTCAAACAAAGAATGCAAAAATCATTTTGAATTATACCAAGTTACAAACTAAAAACTAAGTAGCTCCAAAATGAAAAAACTAAAATTTGAGAAATATAAAGCACGACTTTTATATTTGACACCTTTCTTTATAGCACCTGTAGTTTCAGGTGCTTGTTTCTTCTTTTTCAAAAGGTCATAAAGTTATCCCATTCTTCCCTTGTTTCAAGTGCACTTAATTTAAATACTTCCAAAAACTAGAGTCCAAACCTAAAAGAGACAAGTAAAACAAATTGATGTCATCTATAAATTATACACCTTGATAATATTTTAAGTTTTACCTCAACAGCAAAACTAAATTTATTTTTGTATTACAAGACCAACTTAAAAGTAAACACCCTACAAAATAGAAACCAGTGTCATTGGACATAACAAACTACCAAGCAGATTAATTCTTTGAAGGATAAACAACAAGTTTTTTATTGGTTTGCTGAAAGTGGGTAAAAGTACAGTTGTATCAAGAAAAAAAACAAGATTTCAAAAAGTTGCGCATAAGCAATGGAACTAAAAAGCTAATCCAGATGCAAGCTTAAGTATTTACTAAAGAAACAGAAAATAACCAACATTTACTCAACTCTATCTCTATCAAGACAAAACCACTTTGCATAATAGAAATTTGAGTACTGAATAGGCCAAAATGGACCAAATATTCTAAATTGGACCGAAGTGGCTGAATTGGTCCGAATAGACAAAATGAACCCAATGGACCGAATTGAGTCACCAATGCAGTTAATAGAAAATTCTAATGTAGAGCCATATCTAGTCACTTGCCATTGCAACCAGAAGAGCCAATGGTGCCTCTCCAAATGGCATCTTTATTGTTTTCACCAAAGCATTAGCAGATTCTTTGGTGTGAACTAGAAAACATTCAAAAGAACTATGAGAGTTTTGTTTTCTTTTTGATAATTAATTTGTTATAAGGATTGGCTTTTGTCATCTGGTGCTAACAGTATAACTAAAATTCTTTGAATCTAGAACATTCCTTCTACAATGCCCACAAGATTTTGCAAACGTTCAAAATAACAAGACAATGGCAAAGTCAAAATAAATATATAACAAGAATTAGAGAAAAAAAAAAATGTCCTCAGGACAATACCGACATGCAAAATAATGAAACACCGTATGGTTACTATAAGTAAGACTTACAGATTAAATATTCAACTGAATTCATTTAGAATAATGAAATGAGTAACAAAGTGAGCCTCCTAACTGTTAGATGACAATGGGGGGTTAAGCTAGACTCTTAACTCTTAATGTAGTACATCAAATTTAACAAACATAAAAAGAAGTTCTGAAGAATCACAAACTTACCCATACACCTCTCTTGTGTGCTCCATGTCTTTGGGCCGTCAAGCTCTTCGTATATGGCATGGCATAACTAATCCTATGAAACAAAAGGCCAAAGGCAAACAATCAGCAACAAAGTTTAACAATATGAAATCCAATTAAGCGAATTTCAATCCAAATTCTCAAACAGCAAAATGGACAATAAGTAAATATATCGCTTCCAATACGATTTCTCTCTAGTAAACCTCTCTAATTCTCTCCTTAAATCATAAAAAAAAAAAAAAAGTATAAATTCCTACATCTAAAAAAAAGAAGAAGCGTAAAGATAATAGTGGTTTGTTATCAAAGAGTTTGTGTTTGATTTAAATTGGGAAACCAAGTAGCATAATCCCCTAAAAAAAGAAGGGTAAACTCCTACCCCTAAAAAAAAAAAAGCGTCAATTCTTATTACCTGACTGCCATTGAAGTTTAATGCCAACATAGACTCAGCCAAAGAAAAAAAAAAAAATATATATATATATATATATATATATATATATATATATATATATATATGTATATAAAATAAAGTAAAAATAAATCTCACCAAAAAAATAAATAAATGATACATGGCATATTTACTTGATTGCTTCAATTACATTTCACCCAGAGACTTCTAATATTAATGAAAAACTTAAAAACAAAAATCAGGTAGCACAACAATCAGCTCCCTTCAGTTGGTTGGTTGGCTCCAAGAGGTTGATAGCAACCCCTATTTGAAATTCATTGAGAAGTTTTCTCAAGCACCTGGCGTACATTCCTTTTAAACCCAAAACAAAGCCACCCATTAAAAGAGCAAGCCACCACCATTACAAACAACCAAAGAAAATCATACAAAATCACAAAATCCAACAAGACTATCCCATATTTTGGTTCTCAACGCAACAAGACTATCAACACTGTTCTGCCATGCATCACAAACTACCCATTGAATTCCAACCACCCAATAAGCTATCTATCCACTCCTACCACCACCAGCACTGCCAAAATCTGATTTGGACAACAAATCATTTATTTGTTGGGAAAAATAAGAGAGCATTTGAAACCATGATTTCAATTTCCTACCATCAAATGCAGGCATTTGAAAGCATTCACCTACTATTATCAAGCACATTAATGAAGCTAACGTATTGAAGTAAATAGAGAGCATTGTCTAGATGAAGGAGACAAAAGAAAAATAAGTAAAAAATCATGTGATTTAAATAAATATATAAATAAATATATAAATAAAATAAAATATCATACCTACCTTTTCTACATATTCAACTACGGTAGAGTTAATCACCTCCTTGATTACTTGCATGGTTAGAGCATGTGGAGGCCCCTCCATAAAAACCACAAGTACATGGAGTGCTGCTCTAAACTAGTCAGCCACAACAAAGGATAGGTAAATAGTCATTAAATGATTGGAAGCCACTTCTGTTGACTACTGTAACTCTTCATGGATGACCATATGCAATTAGAAAGCAAAAGCAAAAACAAAAAACAAAAGAAATGAGCTTCTCTCCATGATAAAATATACACCTTTTGCAAGACCTCAGAACTCAGACTCAATGAACCATTAAAGCAAACCCCAAAAGCCTCATACAATATATGAACGGATATATATATATATATGACCCAAATTATTTAAACTTATCTATAGTACTTATGAAGCACTTAAAAATAAGCCCATTTTAAATAGAGACATTGAAGAACTCCAATCAATGATATAATAACTCATAAATCACATGAATAAATTCAAAGTGGCCAAACCAAACATAAAACCTCCATCACGTTACAACAATATGATTCCTTAAATCTCAAATAATTGGAGTAGTAAAAAAAAAAAAACAAAAAATGTAAGAATCAAATAGTATACATACCAAGGTTATTGTCGAGGGTTTTGGTGAATTGGTTGAGAGTTGGGGGGACCTTGAGCCTCTGCTTGAGGATCCTCTTCTTCCTCTGAAGCTGAACAATCTTAGGCCATTTGATGAATCGGGTCAGATCTCTCTCCGGTGGCAAAGCCCTACCGATCTCAACATCTCGTCCAAATCGACAACCTTCTTCAACAACCACCACCACTCTGCCTCGCCGCCACGCGTCAACATGTACGGCGTCTCCCCTCCGTTGTCTCCTTCGGTGCGATTCTCCATCAACCATGACCGCTCGATCTCTCCCAACAAATCCATCTCCGTCTCCCCACGCGGCGGCACGTCCAACACTGTCAGCAACCCTTACCACCACCACTTCCAGATCGTGAAGCGCACCGCTCCTCAGAAATGAACCTGTATGTGCTCTCCTACCACTCACCCCGAAATTTCCATATATACCCCTTTACCTGGATATATAAAAATCATATATAATCTCTCTTATCAAAGCCAAAGGGTTGAGATCGGAGATGGAGGATGAGGGTTGAGAGATGGAGGCTTGGAGGGTGAGGGTTGAGATTGAGCTTGAGAGGTAGAGGCTGACGTGCGATTGAAGAGGCTAGGGTTGAATTTAGACAGAGAAAGGTTTGAAAGGCTTAGATCAGTGCCTTAGGGGTTTTTTTTTCTTTCCAATTTATAGTAGGGGTTGTAGCCCCGTTTTTTTAAACGCAGCTTCAGGCTAACTATGGCCGCGTTTTTAATAAACGCGGCTTTAGGACAGACCTATAGCCGTGTTTTATAAACTTGGCTTCAGCCCATTCTAGAAAAACGCAGCTGGAGAACCAACAAACGCGGCTACAAACCTGGTCTTGGGCTGCGTTCAACACATGCAGCCATAAATCTGGAGCTGTGGGTGCGTTTTAGGCAAACGCGGCTTAACTAGGGTCTTAGGCCGCATTTTTGCAAATGTGGCTAAAAAAAATGCGGCCTAAGACCCGCGTGTTTTGTAGTGTTACTAAAAACAAATAATAAATGACGCGATTAAACAGATCCTATCCCCGCAACCATTCCTCGGACTCAGTTTTCAAGGTGACAATATGTTGTCCGGCACGTCTAATTTTAGTTTGAACGTGATAGATCCCTGTGTGTTGGCGTCCCCACTTTATTTGCTAAAGAAGGTGTTCCTGATAGAGAATGGAGTTGTATTGAGTGATTCATTGATGCTCTAGTCTTAAAAAGAAGGGGGAAGGGCGAACACTCAGTGCACGCTGTGTTCCTAATAGACGCGCCCTAATACGTTTTTTATTTTGGCCGACTTGGCCAAACACATGAACATTCCAATCACTTAGGCAAGTCTGAAGGTGTTGTAATTTTTTGTAAAAATCATTAATGAAATTAGGAGATCGAAGCACATGACTTTCATGGTTTGCCCAACACGATACAATAAGATGACGAAAAAGTGGGTGAGTTGGCCACATTGGCTGAAACAAAAAATGTTTATGAGCAGCAGTTTCCCCACCCTCGATCAGTGGAAACAATGATGGGGTGGTGGTCAAAATGGAACCTAGGTAGCGTTAAACAGTGTGCCTTTAAGAAAAGTAATTGCCATGCAGCATTATGGAGGGCCCTATCCAGTCTTTCCCGAATATGGCACCTCCAATCCAAATGTTTATTCGCCCATGTGCACTTGGGCCCACTAGTAGCTAATTCTTAAAAGTCCACACATGGTTAGGCATGAGTGGAAGGCCTGAACAAGAGAAGAAAGAAGAGGTCCGCCACCAAACTTATCATTAGAGTCTAAGAGTTCATTAAAGTCTCCCATTGGCACATTAAATTCAGAAGCTAGCAGTTCTAATTGATTCCATAAATGCAAACGTTTATGTAAAGTAGGAGGGAGATGCATAAATTGCCGAAAAAAAAGCCAAGGAGAAATATTAGGTTGAGAATTTACCCAGATAAGTATGGCGCACTCTGCTCTATCGCACGAACCATATCTAAGTTGCATTTACGATCGTCCCACATGACCCAAATGCCACCCGATAGGCCAATGGGGTCCACTCGGAAATGTCTCAGGAACCCTACTTGCCCTATAACATGTTCAGCATGATTACCACTAATTTTTGGTTCTAGGATGATCAGAATGTCAAGACGATAGGCATTCATAAGATCCTGCACGATTTCAGACAGAAACGGGCATTGCCCGCTCCCCTAACATTCCAAGTTGCTATTTTCATGGATGCAGATGGAGGTGGAAGGTGCATCCGAGTAGGTTGAGCCTAAGAGGTGGACGATGATATCCTCTCATGTGGAGAGGGCAATGGAAAGGGCTGAAACGCCATCAGTGGATCCAAGTAAATTTTGTATTGCGGCGGCAGCACCACACACCCTAGACAAGATATGATGCTGGCAACTAGTGTTCTTAGTGACTCGGAGAAATGCGTTATAACCAACTTGTTGAGATGAAGGTCCACTGAGGACATCATTTCCTCCCCAGTCAAAAAGTTGACAATTGGGAAGGGAAGTGCAACGTCCCCGTTCGTCATGTTTTCTTGTGCTTGGGGTGCTGGGCTTGAAAGAGTGGCGAAGACCCATCTTGTAGACCGACGACGAGGCCAGATATGAAGAGGACGATCTGTTGGACCGGTGGGAGAAGGAGGCAGAGTAGGTGGCACCTCTTTTTGAGGATTTGGCTCCCACTCCAGTGAGGGTGGATCGTTCATGTCCATGCGGGTGGGAATCACCCTGGCATTCCATTGAATCGGTGTGCTCGAATGGAGCACCACCTGTAGAATTGGGATGGGCTGGGGTGAGGTGGGACGGTGGATGAGAGATATATGCGGAATAAGGTGATCTGGTATCATGGAGGGATAAAACGGGGGAGCATCGGGGTCGAGAGATGAGTTGTGATGGGACTGACGAAGTAAAACACGGATGAGATCGCCTCCACAGACAAACCTGACCGATTATCCGCATCACTGACAAGAATGTTAAGACCATTCAATGCTGCCAATAATGTCCCGGACCGTTACAAGACTAGCTGGATGAACCGTTAGAAACGTATTAAATCCCATTACTCAACTGGAGACGTTATCAAGGAAGACATTAACACCACAATGGCTAGAATCCAGAGGGATATATAAAGCCCTCACAACACCAATGCAAGGTACATACATAATCACAAGATATACTGAGCTATTTTTGGTATTTTGATTGTTATCTTCTTCCACACTAACTTTGGCATCGGAGGCATTGTGGCAGGCACCACATCGATGACCATTTGAGTGAGCTCTTGCTTCCGTCGCGACGCCGGAGTGTGACCGGCACTATCTGGACGAACTCATAACGACTGACGAACTTTTGCTTCATCAGTTTGGCGCCGTCTGTGGGAACGACATTCTCGTACTACAGTTTGAAAACGCAGTTCCTACCAACTTCGATATCCAAATGGAATCCAACCAGGATTCAGCGGTCTTGGCTCAGCAAGTTCAAGCTCTTGCAGCCACCGTCGAAGAACTCACCAGACAGAATCAGGAGATGAGACAAAGGCTACAGCAGGAGGAGAACCGATCAAGAGCTGTCCAAGAGGATGAAGGGGACAGCCTCGAGAGAAGTGACCGACGAAGGACCATTACTCCAAAGGAACAGCATTCTGATCTCCTCCAAGAAATGAGAAAGGAGATGGACGAATTGAGAAATGCCATCAAGGAGAAGACGGATCGAAGCCTAGATAGAATGGTCAGGGCAACAGATTCTCCCTTTACCATGGCAATCTTAGAACGACCAGTACCAGCAAAGTTTTGGTTGCCTCAACTTGAGCCTTTTGATGGGCTCAAGGATCCCCAAGATCACCTTAATACCTTGAAGACGACACTGGGCCTTCAACAGCCCCCTAATAAAAAATAATGTGTCATTCCGTCCTTACTACATTGAGGGGAGCTGGAAGAGAGTGGTTCACGAGACTGCCCACTTCATCCATTAACAACTTCGAGCAATTAAGTAGCGCCTTTCTGCGCCATTTTGTCGGAGGGCAACGTCCCAAGAGACCAACGGATCTCCTACTCACTATTAAGCAAGGGGAGAAAGAGACCTTGCGGTCATACGTGAAACGCTTCACTCGAGAGACCCTAGAAGTGGACGACGCAGACGATAAGGTACAGCTGACGACATTTAAAGCAGGGCTTAAGTCCAGAAAATTCGTCGTTTCGCTGGCAAAGAATCCGCCTCGGACGATGGCAGAGATGCTCCTGAAGGCCCAAAAGTACATGAATGCCGAGGACGCACTGGCAGCCATTGTGGACGAGGAAAGGCCAAGAAAGGAGGGAATGAAGAAAGACGAACGTAGGGGGCAAAAGAGGGAGCACCTAGGCCGTCGAGGAAGTGACGTAGATAAACGAAAGGACGAAAAATCTCCACGAACAGTAAAATTCACCCCTCTAATTATGCTTGTTGACAAAATTTTGACACAGATTCAGGATCAACATTACCTTCAATGGCCGAGACCTTTACATTCATCCCCTAACGTGCGTGACAAGAACAAATACTGTCGATTCCACAAAGATCATGGCCATTACACGGAGGATTGCCGAGACCTGAAAGGATAGATAGAGGAGTTGATACAGAAAGGAAAACTGTAGAAGTATGTGAAAAAGGGGGAGTCCAGCAGGTTCAGAGACGGCAATAAGAGCCAGCGCGAATCCTCATCCAAGAATGAGATCCGTCCATCCCAACCACCACAAGATGTGATCAGAGAGATAAGTATGATTGCAGGAGGGCCATTCATGGGGGGATCATACAAGTCTCTCAAGAAAACATGCCAGAGACAAGTAAATAACGTCCATATGGAACCCCCAATTAAAGTAGAGACGGACAAACCAGGATATGTTTTTCAACAAAGAGGATGCTCGAGGAGTAAGGTAGCCACATAATGACCCCCTGGTTATAACGCTCACAATCGAAAGGTTCAACACTAAGAGGATCCTCGTAGACAATGACAGCTCCACAGACATCATGTACTTACCGGCCTTCCAACAGTTGAAACTAGATCCTGGGAGATTGCGCCCATTCGATTCCCCCCTCGTCAACTTCAGTGGGGACAGGGTATACCCCAAGGGCATAGTGACGCTAAAAGTCACAATAGGGACCTACCCGAAGCAGCTGACCCGTCAGTTGGACTTCCTGGTGGTAGATTGCCCCTCCTCATATAATGTAATCATTGGGAGACCCACGCTTAACAGGTGGAAGGCGGCTACGTCCACCTACTGCCTAAAGGTGAAATTTCCAATCGAGGACGGAGTCGGCGAGGTGAAAGGAGATCAGGTCTTGGCCAGGGAATGCTACCAGGCTGTACTGGCTGCGAAGAAAAACCACACGTGGACAATTGAGGAGGAAAAAGAAGACAAAGTAGAAGCTTTGGAAACAGTGGAACTCATTGATAGGGAGACTGCCAAGGTGACGAGGATAGGAACAACCTTAAGCCCCGAGATGAGGAAGAAACTCGTCCAATTCCTCAAGGAAAACTTGGATGTATTTGCATGGAGTCACGAGGATATGCCCGGCATATCACGCCAGGTAATCCAGCATGAGTTGAACGTAGATCCCGGGAAAAAGCCCATCCAAAAAGACGACGAGTCTTTGCCCCCGAACGAAGCCAAGCGATCACCGACGAAGTTAACAAGTTGCTACAAGCAGACTTCATTCGGGAGGTTTATTATCCCGAGTGGCTGGTCAACGTCGTGCTGGTGAAAAAAGCGAATGGGAAATGGAGAATGTGCATGGATTTCACGGACCTAAACAAGGCTTGCCCAAAGGACAGTTTCCCCCTACCTAGGATAGACCAGCTAGTAGATTCTACGGCCGGGCATAAGCTACTGACGTTCATGGATGCTTTTTCAGGATACAACCAGATAAAAATGGTTGAGAAAGATCAGGAAAAAACTGCTTTCATCACAAGCCAAAGGCTCTACTGCTATAAGGTGATGCCCTTTGGACTGAAGAACACAGGGGCAACATACCAAAGACTAGTAAACAAGATGTTCAGCAAGCAAATTGGTAGAAACATGGAGGTTTATGTGGACGATATGCTCGTCAAGAGCAAAAAGGAGTTGACGCACCTGGATGATCTGAAAGAGACGTTTGATACCCTCAGAAAATATCAGATGAAGCTGAATCCTAGTAAGTGTGTGTTCGAGGTAGCCTCAGGAAAGTTCTTGGGGTTCATGGTGTCCTAGAGAGGAATAGAAGCAAATCCAGAGAAGGTACAAGCAATACTCAACATGGCATCGCCGAAGACCGTCAAAGAAGTCCAAAAGCTCACAGGGAGGATTGCTGCACTCAATAGGTTCGTCTCTAAAGCAACGGACAAATGCTTACCCTTTTTCAAGATATTGAAGCAAGCTTTTTCCTAGACTGACGAATGCGAAGCAGCATTTCAAGAGCTCAAACGTTACCTGAGCAATCCGCCCCTCATGAGTCTGTCAAAGGAAGGGGAAAACCTTTATTTATACCTGGCGGCATCAGCCATGGCCGTCAGTGTGGCCCTGATTCGAGAGGAAGATAAGAAGCAGCTTCCAGTTTACTACATCAGTCAAGCCCTCCAGGGAGCAGAAGCCAAGTATCCTAGGATTGAGAAGATTGCATTCGCCTTAATAGTGGCTTCACGGAAGCTGCGACCGTACTTCGAAGCACATCCTATCCTGGTAATGACGGACCAACCAATCAGGAAATCCCTAAACAAACCTGAGTCAGCAGGGAGAATGGTCCAGTGGGCAATCGAACTCAGACAGTTCGACATCAAGTACCATCCCAGAATAGCTATCAAGGGGCAAGCTCTAGCAGATTTCATTGTCGAGTTCATCCTTCCAGAAGATGACGACCGCAGTGATGAGGCGGAACGATGGACGATCCAGACCGATGGCTCATCAGCCCAAAAGAGGGGGGGAGTAGGGGTCATCATAAACACCCCCGATGGAGAAAAACTCAGATATGGAGTCCAATTAAAATTCCCAGCAACCAACAACGAGGCCGAGTACGAAGGGATACCTAACGGGATTGAGACTCGGGAAAGCACTTGGGGTTAAGAACCTGCTCATTCAAAGCGACTTGAAATTAGCAATAAGGCAGATCAGGGAAGAGTATGAGGCAAAAGAGGAGAGAATGCAGAAGTACCTCAAGCTGACGAAACATCTAGCCTAGGAGTTCGATAAGTTGGACTTCGTTCGGATCCCAAGATACCAGAATATGGCGGCGGATGAAATAGCAAAGATGGCCTTGTCAGAAGAAAAACCAACGAACGGGGAATTACTCATGGAGATTCAGAAACATCCCAGCATCGAAGAAGTCCCAATATTTTCCATCCAGAGCGTAAATAACTGGATGGCACCGATCGTGTCGTTTCTCCAAGATGGGCATCTCCCTCGCGACGCCCTAGAGGCCAGGAAGATCAAAACGAGAGCGGCTAGATTTACGATTTTGAATGACACCTTATACAAAAGGGGTTTTTTCATGCCCTACTTGAAATGTGTCAACGAAGAAGAAGCCAAGTACATCCTTCAAGAAGTCCACGAAGGAATTTGTGGAGACCATGCTGGGCCTAGATCTCTAGTAAGCAAAGTTATTCGAACAGGATATTTCTGGCCAACCATGCAGGTAGACGCTGCAGAGCTCGTCAAGAGGTGCAATAAATGCCAGAGGTTCGAGAACGTCCAGAGGCTGCCGGCAGAGAAAATGACGACGATAACCTCCCCGTGGCCGTTCGCACAATGGGGGATTGATATCGTCGGCCCATTGCCCCTGGGAAAAGGACAGGTAAGGTTCCTGCTCGTTGCTATTGATTACTTCACAAAATGGGTCAAAGCAAAGGCAATAAGAACTATCACAGAGGCACGGATCTGTAGCTTCGTATGGAAGAATATAATTTGCAGGTTCGGGATTCCAAGAACAATTATATCAGATAATGGGCGTCAGTTCGACAGCCAGGGATTCAAAGACTTTTGCTCAGGATTAGGTATCAGGAAATAATTCTCGTCCCCAGGACACCCACAGGCGAACGGACAGACGGAAGTGTCAGAATTATCAAAGCCCGACTGGACGAGGTGAAGAGCGTCTGGCCCGAAGAATTGCCCAATGTCTTGTGAGCCTACAGAACAACAGCAAGAACCCCAACGGGAGAGACGCCTTTCAGGCTCACTTATGGCACTGAGGCAGTAATCCTAGTCAAGATGGGTGTGGCCAGCGTCAGGCGAGAAGTATTCCGCGAGAAAGACAACGACGACCAACTTCGAATTAATCTGGACTGCCTGGATGAAATAAGAGACAAGGCCTTCAGCAAGACGGTGAAGTACCAGCGGTAGATGACCGAGTACTACAACAAGAGGGTCAAGCTCAGACAACTTGAAATTGGCAACCTCGTCCTGCGCAAGGTCACCACGGCAACCAAAAATTCCGCCCAAGGAAAGCTCGGTCCTACATGGGAAGGACCTTACAGAGTCGTCCACTACTCCCGGCAAGGCAACTATCATTTGGAAACCCTAGACGGGCAGAGGCTCCCACAACCCTGGAATATTGAGCACTTGAAGAAATACCATCAACAGATGTAACACAGAAATGTACTCATTCCTGAAAATTAATGAAATAAAGATTCAAATAATGTCTTCATACATGTCTCGTCAGTAGTAAATCCCGGAAACCCAATATGGCAAAGCAATAAGATTCCGCCTAGACGGATGTACGTTGCCCACAAAGCTTAGAGATTGTCTCGAAAACCTCTAAGAAAAAGCCTAAGTAATAAGATTCCGCCTAGACGGATGTACATTACTGACGAAGGCGAAAAAGAAAAGAAAAAGCCTAAGTAATAAGATTCCTCCTAGACGGATGTGCGTTACTGACGAAGGCAAAAAAGAAAAGAAAAAGCCTAAGTAATAAAATTCCGCCTAGACGGATGTACAATATTGAAGAAGGCGGAAAAGAAAAGAAAAAGCCTAAGTAATAAGATTCCGCTTAGACGGATGTACATTACTGACGAAGGCGAAAAAGGAAAAAAAAAAAGCCTAAGTAATAAGATTCCGCCTAGACGGATGTACGTTACTGACGAAGTCAAAAAAAAAAAAAAAAAAAAGGAGATAGCTAAAGTAATGTGACTTCACCTAGACGAACGTGCATTGCTGATTGAGCCAAAAGATAAGATCCAACCCTGATGGATACAAGTTGCTAACGGGTCAAAGAGGTTGACGGGTCTTGGAGCACACACAAGTACAACATATGTAAGTAAATACAATGTTATAAAAGTCCAAAAACCCAGGGCAATTACCTTTGTTTTTACATCTAAAAGCCCATAAACACTAGGCTAAAGATATTCTTATCAAAAAGCAAATTAAAAATGTTCTAGAATTTGAGCCTAAAACATGTCAGGCATCTAAAAAAAAAAAGGAGGAAATTTTGAACAAGTAACAGGTTCAAACATCCGGGATGGCATCGTCGTCGGCAGGGGCACCAAGGGCAGGAGCTTCGACGACTGAGACATCAACAGCAGGAATGTCTTCGGGAGCATCAGCAATCGTTGCTTGAGCAGCCTCGTCAACAGAGATCTCCTTGTCCACTTCCTCCATGTCCAGTGTCTCCAAATCTATTCCAAAAGGGTGCTTAATACAGTATCTCCTCAAAAGCTCGAACCCTTTGAAATACCAGCTAAAGAGCACGAAGTTGTACTCCTTAGTCTGCTGAAAACCCTCAATAGCCCTGGAGGCGACGACCTTGATCTTTTTCTTTGCGGCTGCAAGCTGTTTATCCTTTTCCAAAACCAGCTGCTGCTCGACCTTAAGCTCATCGCTCAATTTCTTGACCTCCTCCCTGGCATGATGAACATCCTCCGTCGTAGCTATCAAATCCTTCTTCAGCTTCGAGTTCTCCATCTCCAGGACCTTGATCCGAGTGAGCGAGGACTCAACCTTAGCCCCCTGAGCAAGGTACTCCGAGGAAAGATGAATGGTCTCCCCCAACACCTAAAAAAAAAAAGGAAACACATGAAGGAATTTAACCTTAGTACACCTATATATAATAAAAAAAATAATAATAACTTAGCACGAGCAGGTTACCTGAACGAGCTTATGGAGATGACGACCCATCAACTCATTTGGAGGCAAACCCGAGAACACCTTCAGGTCCTCCGCGGTCATGACCCCATGAGCCCTGTCCGTCGCCAACCTCTCGTCATCCTAGATAGTGGATGAACAAGCAGCCTCCTTCCCCCTATCAGACGTACGAGGCCTTTTTGAAGCAGGGGTCGGGATCTCTTCAACCGAGGTGGCAGGAGAAGCCGTCCTCGGTGCCAAAAATCACTGGAGTGGCCGAAGCAGTCGGAGTGACGGAGGAAACCTTCCCCTTGACACGGAACACCTTCTTCCCAATATTGGACAGCGGTTTGTCCTTCTTAGACTGCATCTTCTCATACATGCCTTTGTTAAATTTCGTCATCATTTCTGCAAAGAAGGAAACACTTATAAAGGAGCAAAGGAACCAAATACAGATATGGGGACCAAGTCTGATGAACTCAATGCTTACTCTTCTCTCCTTCAATGTCGAGGCTCCGCAGGACGTAGGGGGATGGATCAGGGCCAAGGTTGTAAAAAGCAAGCGTCCGCGGATCTACTAAATTGTCCCAGTTTTCGATGGTTTAGGAATACTCAATGGCCTTCTCAACACGTTCCTTATACCTACTTTTGAGCTTAGGCCTCCTTTTAACTGCACAGGAATCAAAGAGGTTAATGACGATAACAGCAGATTCAACAAAGGTAAAAAAGACAAGAAACGATACTGACACACCTAAAGTCAGGGTTCCCCACCGACGAAGCAATCTGGGGATATCACCCCAATCCTGGCTAGAGGGGGTCTCAAAATTGTCCCCGGACACAAAGACAAATCTGGACTTCCAGTACCTGAAGGACGAGGGTAAGCCCTTGACGATCCTAGTTCTTCTCTCCCAAGGTACTAACTCATAATACCCATACTCTTTGGACTCTTTCAAACGATACATATAGACAAGCTCACTCACCTTGATCATCTCCCCGTTAGCGGCCAACCATATTTCCATACAATTAACCACTATTCTCCATGAATTGGGCATAAGTTGTCCAGGAGCGATACCCAGATAAGCTAAAAGCTCCATCACAAACGGATGGACGGGAAGCCTAAGTCCACAAGTGAAAGTGACCTCATAAAAGCACACTTCACCTGGAAAAAACTGACAAGCCATCTCCTCGTCAGTAGGCCGACGAATACGAACCCGTTCCGGAAATTGAAACCTATCCCTAAACCTACCCACGGCATCAGCATCCAACCCACACGCCTCCACGAGGGCATGAAAAGCCCTAACCTCTCTAAATGTCGACGCGGTCGTATCCCCCTCCATAGGGTCGCCGCTAGACGACAACCCAGTCTTGAGATCACTAGACCTAACCTCAGACATTAACCTTTGCTCTCTCACCAAACCCTCGAACCAATCAACTGATTGGCGAAGCAACGAAAACAATTCACCCAAGACAACGCCTAAGTTGTTACCCTCAAAAATGAAATTCTCCAAGTTTGGAAAAACACCTAAGGACCCCCATAACCGAGCAAAAAGAAAGGAAATCGAAGGGCAAGCTACTCTAACCTCAAAATTACTGACCATGGACACCCAAGAAAAATACAGAAAAACAGGAAAGTGCTAAAGTTCCCCAAAAAACCAAGAAACAGAGGCCAAAAAGAAAAGGAAAAGAAATCAGATGTTTGCGAAAAGAAAAGGAAAGAATAGGAAGATGGAAAAGGAGAAAAACATACCTTAAAGAAGAAAAGCAAGAAGCCCAACACCAAGCACGCACCGGCTCAAAGGAAAGTGACAGAGAAGAACTACGTGAAAAAAGACGCTCAGAGAAATAAACTGAAAACTTGGAGAAAATGAAAAGTAAAGTAGGAGAAGAGAAGTTTAAAAATCCAAAAAAAGAAAAACCAAAAATCGGCGGGAAACCCAAGAGTCATACAATGAGGACATAAGCCATTTCCAACCGTATCGTGCCACGTGGCCACGACCAGCATAACGCCGCCACTATCCATTCAATGTAGCGTGAAATCCCAAAGGTCGCCCATAAAAATAAAAATAAAACTTTTCACCTTCCACGATCGTCAGGACACGTCTTGACGACCATGGAACCCGAGGGGGCAGCTGATGGGACTGATGAAGTAAAACACGGATGAGATCGCCTCCATAGACGAACCTAACCGATTATCCGCATCACTGACGAGAATGTTAAGACCAATTAATGCTGCCAATAATGTCCCGGACCGTTACAAGACTAGCTGGACAAACCGTTGGAAAAATATTAAATCCCATTACTCAACTGGAGACGTTATCAAGGAAGACATTAACACCACAACGGCTATAGTCCAGAGGGATATATATAGAGCCCTCACAACACTAATACAAGGTACATACAGAATCACAAGATATACTGAGCTATTTTTGATATTTTGATTGTTATCTTCTTCTACACTAACTTTGGCATCGGAGGCGTTGTGGCAGGCACCACACCGGTGACCATTTGAGTAAGTTCTTGCTTCCATCGCGTCGCCAGAGTGTGACCGGCACTGTCTGGACGAACTCATAACGACTGACGAACTTTTGCTTCATCAAGTTGAAATACGGGTGGTGGTGGAAAGGAGAATGTGGAGGAGAGTCTGAGTCAAGGGAGTGAGGAAGAACGTGGTCCATTCTGGTTCAAAGCTACAATCGGAGTAGTGAAAATAGTGGGATTATGGGAATGCATGTCATCTAAAGACCCTAATATAGAGCTGGAGTTGCATTGTGTGGGAGACTGAGATGGCGCTAAAACAGCCACGTGGGGGTCAGTGGACTCTAAGGTGGACGCTCCCTGTTTCTCCTCTATTAAATCTGTATGATCATTAGTTTCTGATTCCAAAGTTTCCTCAGAAAGTTCAGCTAGGTTGGTATATCTATTATGTAGGAAGTCATCATTAGGTTGACTCCGTTCAGCATCTGCGTGAGGGGATTGGGTCATATGGGCGGTTGGTTGCATCTTTCTAAGTCTACCAAGATTTGAATGAGTCAGTGATATGATGGAGGTGTCAGCTGGAAGGATGAGGTGTCCTTCAGGTAGTTTAGTTGGACGTCCAGGTTTGTTCCTCACATCACTATGGGGTTTCGTATGCCGACGTGTCACTAATAACCATGGACCAAACTCCGATGATGAGTTCGTGTCAAATGGAATCGTAGTGGACTGAGTGTGACCACTTGCAGTGTTATCCCGCCCCATTTCCAAGGACTTGCACTGCTCTTGCGTATGCCCTATCCGTCCATACGAGTAACACACTGTTAGGAGATTTTCATATTGGATACATTGAAGGAAGCTACCTATGGTGACTTGGTTTAATAATGGCTTGTAACAATCAAGTTGGACAAATAAACGAGCAAAACGACCCCTCGCTACCACATTTGAAATGGTGTCTATCTTGATAAAACGTCCTATCTTATTCCCAATGGAACATAGAATTTCAGAGTGAAAAAATTCTACAAGCAACTCTGGTAACCTAACCCGTGCAGCCAATGACGAGACATTGGCATTCACTGCCTGAAATTCAGGCTCCCATCTGCAAACAAATAGATAATGCTCACCAACAAACCACGGACCCCTCTCTAACACGGACATGAAATCAATAGACTGAGTAAATTTAACAAGATAAAAGTCATACCCTAGATCAATCATATGCAAATTACCTTTAGGGCGCTAAATACTTGTAAGCCGTGTCAATAGGGCCTTGTAGCCAAAAGACTTGCCGACCACTTTCACAATGATGCTGGTTTTCCATGGAGCATAAATCTTCTCTTTGACATGGGGAGGTAGCGGCACCATGTAATAGTCCATCACCTCCGTACCATTATCGTTGTTTTCATTGTTATCCATGGCGAACTCATTTTCAACATCCTAGAATGTCTCCTATTCCTCGTCCACCAATATGTCTTGGAGAAGTACATCCCGAAATGATGTACTATTAATCTTGGACTTCTCTTTTTCCTCTGATATGTACTGGTGATCCGTCCTATCCTCTTTTTTACATGTAGAGTTAAGCAAAAATTGAGTTTCAGGTGATGGTTCAGCTGTGGAAAGGGTCTCAGGAGTAATGCTTGTGTTAGTCATTTTCATCCCTTAGAATTCTTCTTTTAGAATTGCTACTTGAAATTCTTAAGTGGAGCAAACTACTTACCTTCAAGATGCTCTTTTACGTTTCCCCAACAACTCTGAAATTAAATCAACTTTAGGGACTATTCATCCACTAAAATCCCTGGGTCCAGATGGCTTCCATGCTCTCTTTTATCAGAATAATTGGGACGTGGTGGGGTCGGATATCTCTAAATTTGTACAGACCATGTTTATCACCTCACAGATTCCGGAAGATTTAACACAGGTGAAACTTGTTTTAATTCCTAAAATTCCTAATCCGGAAATGGTATCGTATCTCCATCCAATAAGCTTATCCAATACTTTGTGCAAGCTTGTGACTTGTGAACAAACTTAAACCTTTCCTCCCAACCATGATCCATCCTGCTCAATCAGGGTTTGTTCCTGGTCGTCGTGCTATTGATAACTACATTCTTACCCAGGAACTCCTTCATTACATTCACCATAAAAAAATAAAAAATAAAAAAAGGTAAGACAAGCCTGTTAGCTGCAAAAATTGATTTGGATAAAGCTTATGACAAGTTACATTGGTCTTTTATTCGTTTCTATCATTTTCCTAACCCAATTATAGATTTAATCTTGGCTTGTATTTCATCTTCTACAGTTTCAATCCTATGGAATGGAGTGATAAGTTCCTAGTTCAAGCCAAATCGGGGTATCCGACAAGGGATCCTTTATCACCCTATTTATTCATCCTCTGTTTAAATCACCTATCCTTGGCCTTGGATCAAGCACTACACACCAAACGTCTTTCCCCCATTCACATGGGAAGACGACCCGTTGGATTCAATCATGTACTTTTTGGGGATGATATTTTCTCATTCTCTCAAGTGACACTCCACGATAGTAGGATTTTATTTGATATTTTTGCTCAGTTTTGTCAATGGTCGGGTCAAATTTGTAATCTTAGTAAGTCGAAAATCTTCTTTTCATGTAACACTCCACCGGAGATACAACACCAAATTGCAGTGTTGACTAATATGCCAATTGTAACTGATCTCGGTAAATACCTAGGCCTACCCTTAATTATTAATAGCAAATCAAACAATACGTTCCAACCCTTGTTGGACAAGATTTAGGATCGCATTTGTGCATGGCAATCAAAACTCCTTTCACAAGCAGGTAGGATCACACTTGTAAAAGCAGTCCTATCTCCTATTACCTTTTATGCCATGCAAACTACCCATATCCCAAAAGGTGTTCTTGATCACATGAACAAATTGATTCGGGGTTTCCTTTACGGCGATACGGCCACGCAAAAACATGTACATTTGCTAAATTGGGAATCCATTACTAAATCCAAACGAGATGAAGGCTTGGGAATTAGGGATGCCACCGCAAGCAATGATGCTTTTCTTATAAATCAAGCATGGTATATATAGTGGAATGATGATACCATGCTGGCAAAATTTATTAGACTGAAACACTGTCGTCGGACAGATTTTCTTAACACTATGTCACACACAAGCTCTCACTCATGGAAAGTGCTCATCCGGGGGCGTAACCTTTTGAAAACGGGTCTTCAATGGGTAGTAGGGACAGGCCACCATATTAATTTCTAAACAAATCATTGGTTGCCACCGGGCTCGATGAGGAGACTTATTCATGGACCCTTACTCTCGCATGAGTATAAGTATAGAGTGGAACGATTTATAAATCTGAATCAACAGTGGGATTTTAGTTCTCTGAGTATGGTTCTACCTGATAACCTCACGCAACATATAATAGCGCAACCTTCAGGTTTGGTAGAGTTCTTCGAGCTTATGTTCAGTAAAGTCGGCCTATTATTTTCTTTTGCAAAATAGGTAGGAGAGCCAAATATAACATAAGGAGTCATGGGATTGGGTTTGGAAGCTTAAGCTGCCCCCTAAGATTCAGTTGTTTATTTGGAAATGTGCACATCAAAGGCTTCCTACGAACTCTTTTCTTTTAAATCGCATGCATCAACCCAATCAGCAATGTTCACGTTGTATGGAAGTTGAAACCCTATTGCATGTACTCCGAGATTTCACATATGCAAAAAACATTTGGTTTTCTTTTCCTCAAAACATGCTCATTCCGGAGTTTTTTCATCTTGATCTTCATGCATGGTGTAAAAGGAATACAAAGATCAGCAACCAAGTGTTTTATGTTCCATGGAGTGTTCTGTTTGCCTTTACGATACGGGCTATATGGCTAAGCAAAAACTCTTTGGTCTTCTCTGGTAAGTTGATACCTTTTCAAGCCTTGAGAAATAACTCATTATCCCATGCTATTGAGTTCTACTTCCTTAGCACACGCACATCAACCTCAGTTCATTTGTCCACATATATATGGATACGGTGGCGTCCTGGGACATACCCATACATCACCATCAATACCAATGGCAGTGCTGTGGGTAATCCAAGCCTAGCGGGTGCAGGTGGATTGGCACATCCACATACAAGAGAATGGTTATGTGGTTTTTTGTTGAAAGTGGATTGGACTTCTAATATAGTGGCTGAACTATGGGGAATAAAGGAGGCATTATTTGCGGCGGCATGGTGGAAGGGACATCAGATAATTATTCTTCAAACAGATTCCCTTTTAGCCACAACATGATTGAATAGCTCTGGTGATTTTCTTGTAGAGTTTACTAATTTAGTTTCTGATTGTAGGTGGCTCCTCAGGCAGGGATGGTAGGTTCGCGTTGAACACATATGGCGGGAAGCCAACGAGTGTGCATATCTGCTAGCCAAGCGGGGTGCATCGCAAATGGAAAGGGAAATCTTGTATGATACTTGTCCGACCTTTTTGGGGAGATGTCTGTACTAGGATGCGATGGGTTTTGTTTCATCCCGACGAACTCGTGGTAGTAGCTAAGATGCAATTTCTTTTGGTTTTGTGTTAACCCGTTGGTAGGCTATCATGTGTGTGTGTGTTCTTACTGTTGGAGTTTGGTGTCTGTTGCAAGGGTTTTTGTGATGTATTTTTAGGCTTGGGCAATGTGTATTGTATTATATTGTCATGGTGTGGTAGGGTGTAATATCTGAACTCTCAATTGTTTTTCTTAGAATAAAATTTCCCTGATATGCAAAAAAATAAATAAATAAATAAATCTAGAAATACAAAAACTTTACAACATATTAAGATAACAAGATGCTAGTTTTATTATATACCAATCAAAAATATATTATCTTAATCGATGCCAGGAAAGTTTTGGATTTTTTTTTTGTATTATTAATAAAGTATGCATTAAATATTTATGATTTGGAAAACACGTTGAGGGCATGAATGGATCGAGGTGGAAAAGTGTCTTTGGAGGTGATGAAGAGCCAAGTGAGGTTTCAAAAAAAATAAAACAAACCAATAGGTGGTGTGGATTTTTTATAGAGGATCAAATATATAGTAAATTATCTTATCAAAACAAAGTAGGATTTGGTGCTTGTTTTTTCTAGTCAAAATATCTGGAAAATCAGTTGTCTGTATAGACCTTACCTACATGGGTGGTGGATAAAGATAAATGGGTCCTATACTAACACCATAAAATATCTTTTGTCTAGTGTAGTATTTCTGTCTTAAATTTTGCTAAGACTCTGGATTCATGGTTTTCATTTTTCCATTAAATTAAGAAACCTTTGAATCTTAAGGGGGAAAAGAAAATCTATCTAAAATTCTACTTGAACCTTGGTTCTTTTTATTTTTCACTAAAAAATCTTAAAAACTTTCACAACCCAAATTTTCAAAGATTAAACTTTGGTTCTTGTTTTCCCATTTTCAAAAATCAACCCTTTCAAAGATTAATTAAATTTACATATAATTTCTATTTAATCTGTACATCTGGCATACAAATTAAGGAAATAAACTAATAGTTTGTGACTCATGTACAACAATAATATAATCTAAAAAATAATACTAAATCTAGCTTGAACCAATTTTAATTAAAAAAATTATTAGAGGATAACACATTAGACACCAAGTCAAATTCTTTGAAACTTTCCCCATAATATTTCAATGTTCAAATTTTGATGATTTCATCAATTCTTTTCAAACCTTTTTTTTTTATAATAATCTAGTTTATTTTAGATTTGGCCCCTACTGCCCACCAAAATAAGAATTTTATTCCATTTGAGTGCAGTTGTGTAGGACCAACGTAATCTTTTCCCTTTGTAAATCAAATCTAGTATTGGTTGCTGCTAACAATGATTTCTTCAATCATTTGAGAAGGCTCCAAGTCCAAGGTATTGATCCAAACATCCATCTTTATCGTTACCATACACATTCTCTCATACACATTGGGAAAACTTATTTTTTGTCAAATTTTTGTATGGGATTGATTTCTTTTGATGAGTACTAAACTTTGGGGTACCAAACTATTGGGGTACCAAATTTTTCTAATGAGTACCAAACTTTAGGGTTTCTCATGCTTTCTCATTAAGAACATGTTTGGTTCATTGGTTGTGTATTTAACACATTTTCCTCACTTGTACATTTTTCATGCTTTGGTCATGCATTGCACATAGCCACCTCTTGCACAAACCTTTGCTACCCTTGTCATGCATTGGTCTATACCTTATCTTTTCATCCTAGCATGTCATGTTTACCTTATGCTTTGTAATATTTTGTTTTGTCTTTTGTTTGAGCTTCATTTCTTATTCATCTTGCAGCCCCCATGCATCTTTATCCTTGTTCATACCTTCATCTCTTGCCCTCATTTCTCCTTGAACCTTTGTCTATTCATGTCAAGAGAGTATACTCTAGAGTAGTATACCAGAGAGTTTTTATCATTTCTATATGACTCTTATGCACATTCTTAGGGGGAGAAATTCTATTTCTCGTGCACATTTGTAGGGGGAGAGATATTCCATAGGGGAGATGCATATACCAAGGGGGAGAAGATACTGTGTTAATAAGAAAACTTTGTCATTTCTGTTTTTCTTTATGTTTTTTTTCTTGTTTGCTTTATGGTGATGTCATATTTAGTGTCTTTGCTTTGTTTTTCTCATTGCATCATGTTTGTGTTGGACATGCATACATCCTTATGCTATTGTGCTTCATTGAATGCATGCTCGGATGATCATTTATTTTGCTATGTGATCATTGTAGTCATTTCTATATAACTGTTTTTGTGTATGGTCAAGTTGCTCATATGTTTTACATCATGTTTACTTGAATGCAATTTACTTATTACATTATTGTTGACACCCCATTTTGCAACCCGCATTTAACCTCACATGGAGGGTAAAAGGGTAATTTTGCCTTGGAAATATGCATCTTGATTCTGGTCATTATATCCTTAATCTCATTTCACCAAAATGATCTTGATGTTGTAACGATTAAATCGACTGGTCATAAGCCCTAATCAGACCACCAGATTGAAAGTTATCATCAAATTAAGTTTTAATGGCTGGGATGCACTATCACAAATTGAGTCCAATTATATGTGATTATGAACAATTGATTTTAATTGGTTATAAGTATAATCAATTTGAGATCAATGATGTGTCATAATTTGATTGGTTAGGACTACATTTTATGGTAGGGTTGCACACACCTAATTAATTAGATAGTTAGACATTAATTATTCAATGAGTAATTTGTGCAATTATCTTTTAATAAGAATAAATTTGGAACCAATTAAATCTGAAATGGGAGTGATTGGAGCCATTTAATGTTAATTGGGAGTTAATTTGGAACCTATTAAAGTTAATTATGCTGAAACCATTTTTTAACAAATGACCTCTGCTCACTTTTTCATCGATATCTCTCAGAATATTTTGAATCTGTGAATGAAGTTAATTTTCCCAGAAACTAGAAATCTTGGGCTTCAATTTGAGCATAAGAACGAGACAATTCCGATCAAAATTGAGCTAGATATGATTTTTTGAAGTTGACTCTACAGGCTGTTGTAGCAGCTACGGGAAAACCGAATTTTGGCTTGCTCCTCACTCCCACCAATCTTTACATTTAATGCTCTAAATTTCCCCCAATGCTAAAATGAGGTCTAGGTTCATGATCCTTTGTCAACCCTCATTAATGACCTTCCATTCATATTTCCTCCACCACTACTATATAAACCCCCCCCCCCTCTCTCCTTCATTCTAGGACAAAAAAACCCCCCTCTCTTCTCCTCTCTTGAGTTCTAGGAAGTTGAGTAATCTTGTCATATCTTGGTCTTCTTGAGACTCAAGATATTGAGTGAGACTCACTCTTCCTCTCATAACTCTTCTTTTCCTCCACCCTTTTGGACCTCCCTCAAGAGTCTCCTCATCCACCATATGGATCTTGCATGAAGGTATAATATCTTTCCCTAATTTGTTTTTTGTGTTGCTATGATGAGAATTTAGGATTAAAGCATGATAGTAATTATTAAAATTCTCTTGAATATGTTTGGATGCTCTTAAATGTTCTTATGTGTTCTTTACATGTTCTTGGTTGTTCATCACATGTTCATGCATAAACACTAGTTTTGATTTTAAATCCACATCAAAAATATGAAAAACATGTTTGTTTAATAATTCTTTCAAATCCTTGAATCTAGGATATCACCATCCACACACATTCACTATAATTTATTTTTCAATCCAAATGAAATGCTTAATAAATTGAATTAGGGTTTATCACATGCACACACATTAAATTCAACATGCAAATTCATTGACATATTGGATGATATGATATGAATGTTGGCCACCATAGTCTAGAAGACCGGTTTCACCGGGCAAGGTGGGTGCCTAACACCTTCCCACCTTGTAACATAGCCTCCGAACTTAGATCAAGGGTTAGTAGATCAAATGATTATCCATGTAATTTTCAATTTTTAGATTGTAAGTAGAAAACAAAGCCATCTACTTTATTTTAGATTGTATCTAGGACCAAAGCCATGTAATTTTCCTATGATCAATGTAAATTCAATTGAAAATTAATAAAATGAGGAATTTTTCAATTTTGGTTTTCTTATTTTTCCAATAATTAAATAAGTGGCGACTCCATTGTAAAACCCTTAATCTAAAGAAGAAAATATAACTAGTCAAACCTCCATTTTGAGAGGCAATAACACGACTCCACCCATTCACGTGGGTTTGGCCTGACACTTTCTATAAAACGGGCCGGGGGCGCGGTCTCTCACAATTATACTTGTCCTTTTATTACTTGTTTTACCTTGAGGGTCTAATGTGTTTTGTGCAAGTGTTTCAGGTTACAGGTATATATGTTCCAAGTGCATCACAACTTCTAGATTTAGGTGTGGGTGAGTTTTGTCATTGTTCACAAACTCACGTTTATGTCTAAAATCTATTTTAGAGTGTTTTGTCACGGAATAGCCAAAAGGGGAGATTGTAAGGTTGAATTTGATCAACCATGTGTTGGCTTTATTCCATGCCAAATTAGCTTGTAATTCAGCATGTAGAAACCCTGTATTTAGGTGGGAATAATGTAAGGGTTGTGTGTGAGAGAGTATGAAGAAACTCTAGTTGTGTGCATTCAATAGGAATCTCGCGACTGGATCTCACGACTGACTTTCGACTGGCAAGTCACCAAAGTGCCACACGTGTGAAGCATGCAGGAAGCTGAAGGGCCACGACGGCTAGAGAACTACAGAATAAAAAGTACAGTCTAGCCTAGCAGTTAACTCACGACTCATTCCAGTCCTGAGGACAAGTCACCAGAATGCCCTGTTTTACTGAAAACTAACTTTTCACATTCCATCTTATAGCCCACTATAAATACCCTTATACCCATGAAATATAATGTGCTGAAAAACGAGCCTATCGGGAGAAAAACCCTAAGAGTGGTTTCTACAACACACCCACCCTATTAAAGAGAGCTACTCAACCTTAGAGAGAAATCTTTGTAATCTCTTCTCATTCCCTCTCCCATTGTTATACCCGTTGAGAGGAGATTTGTACCCAAACACTACCCACACCCATTTAGAGTGTTGAGAGTGTTTTTAGAGTTTGGGAAGCATTGGAAGATGCCAAGGATGGCAGATGCAATATGGAGCTTATTGTGAGATCCAGAAAGCTAGAGAAGACACGGTTAGACTTAACTAGTTGGTAGCAAGAGCTTGGAGGGCTCAAGTACATTGGGTAGAGTAGGCTTGGATGGTCTTTTGTTATTCATGTACTCCAACTTTATTCTCTAGTGGATCATTTTACCGCTTGGAAGGCGGCGGAGAGGTTTTTGCCGAGTTCTAAGGTTTCCTCTACGATAACACGTGCCGGTGTTATCCTTGTATTTGCATCTCTCTTCCCTTATTCTTTACCTTTTAATTGCTGCTGTATTTGTGATTAATTATGGTCTAGAGTGTTTTACCAATTTGAGTTTAGCTTATATTCATCATTCCGCACATATATTATTTGTGTATAAGCTTGTGTTGGTAATTTTGAAATTAGAGGTCTAAACATTTATTAATGTTTTATACTTTAATTGAACTTTCAAACTACTACATATAGAGTTTTACTAATGTATTCCCTAAAGGCATATGTTAGTAAATTATTTTAGCAAACTTTTTATGGAAAAAATAATAATAATTAACTGATTTGACAGCTTTTTCAAAAAAGTTTTCTAAAATATATGGTTAACATATGCTCTAACATTAACCAGACCCATATATAGACACACACACATATTAGTT
Organism: Castanea sativa; assembly: GCF_040712315.1. Lineage (NCBI taxonomy): Eukaryota > Viridiplantae > Streptophyta > Magnoliopsida > Fagales > Fagaceae > Castanea > Castanea sativa. Next base: position 23,689,252 of record NC_134019.1, on the reverse strand, counting down.
CAATCAATGTAATTCTTATTAACACTCAAAATACCAACAATACTAAACGACTAATTGAGTATCCTAAGGTTATTTTTTTTCCCCTAAGTTTCTCTTATTCCTATGAAAACAACCATAAGTCTATAACATTCAAGAAATTAAAATTTAAGAATATAACAAAATTAAACTACAATGGCAGTGTTGGTGGTTTTGGGTGTGGTGAGTTGCGATTCTTAGGTTTCAATGGTTGGGGGTTACGGTTGTGGGTGGTGGCTATCGATGTTAAGATCGATTGGATTGATCTTTTTCTTTTTTTTTTTTTTTTGCTATGGCAATGATCAGCAATGGTTTTTTTGGTTGTTTGGGTCTCATTTTTTACTTACTGCAAACAATTTTACTTACTAATTAACAAATGTAGTTTCATCCCTGGGAACAATTAGCTCTCAGTTAAAATTACTTTAAGCAATTGAAAATTTTTAATTCAATTTTTTTTTCAATTTTGGAAGTTGTATAAATTTGCTTATTGCATCAAATGTAGAACATGGTATGAAAAGGATAAAATTGAGATGGACGGTCAGATTTTACAGAAACAACTTTGGGCGGATGCACTAGGGTGACGGACGAATAAAGTAACGCGACTACATAGTGAGTGAACGGATTAACCTTGTTGGACGAACAAGAAGGTAGACGGACACTAAAGTGGAAAGTGGCCAAAGCCACGTGGCACCTACATGGTTTACTTGGTCGTCAAGGAACCTCAAACAGAAGTAACTTGTGCTCCACGAATTAACCCCAGTCAACAGAATCTCTATATGGAAAGGATCACGCCAAATATGCACATATATAAGGATCTTCTCTACAAAGAAATGTTCCTCTCGGCCAAGGAACCAAGGTCGGTTCCCCCACTACTATAGAAACTCAAAACCCTCAGAAACCAAGGTACGCATAATTTACCCAGCTCTGGCACTCTAGAGTTGTGACAATTTCCTGACTTAACCTTCGGAAGGTATTTGGCCAATACCACACCAGTACTCTCTTAAGGTATTCTCTTTTGGTGTTGTGCAGGTGTTGTGTTGTGTTGAGCACGTGAAGACTGTGAGGCTTACTGGTGATTTCCAGCATCATCATGGTATATACATACCTTGGTGTTCTCTTTACCTACATTTCTTCATGTGACTCTGTGGTCCATTAATACCTTGATATACATATAGGATTTCAATTTACAACAATTATCTTATGTGTCAGATATAGGATATATTGATGAAGCACGGGTGCGTTTGCGAGTGCGGATGCGGGTGCGGCCGGGTGCGTCAATTAAAAATTTTCTAAAAATATTTTTATTTATATTTTTAATATATTTCTAAGCATACTTTTTCACATTATATAAACAAATACTAAATTTAAGAGTAATAATAAATAATAACTAAAACATGATGTTCATAAATTAAGTACAACCCAAGTTTAAAATCTTTTTTTTTATTCTCTCCATTCACTTGCCACTCCAGTGCCAACAAGTCAACAATACATCACATTTGGTCTCATCAGAATGCCAACGTTACCTTTTTTTTATTTTTTATTTTGTTTACCCAAGGCTTCCATTTCCCAAAGCTTAATCTACACCACACCTTTTAAAAAAATCTCTACACAAAGTCAGCCTTTTACCTCTACATATTTTTTCTTCTTTCGTCTTCTTAACCTTCGTATCTTCCCACTCCAAAGAGCACAGAGACGAGTGAGAAAAAGCTGAAGAACAATGCGTGTTTGAAGTGAGGGAGGCTGAGTGTCTCACAGTGGGTTGGTAGGGTTTGTTATTAAGTTCAAACGGTGAGTTTTGCACCTTTTTTTTTTTAATTTCGGTTTTTTGGCGGTTTCGCCCGATATGGCCCGAGTCGACACGAATTAGCCTGATTCAACGCACATCGGCCCACATCGGTGCCACGTCGTGAAAAAAAAAAAAAAGCTAGACACAGCACCAACGCGCAGACAGCGGCGTCCCTCGCACGTCGCCGCGTCGAACGCGGGTGCAACGGGCATTTTGCCACGTCCATGCATCCCAGATACACATATTGCTTTAGCTGATCATGCTAGAATTTAGACGACTTGCATATTGCGAAACTCATTTCACTTTTCCATTGTTAATATTGATCCACCATCTCTTTTATCTATTTGTAACATCTCTTTCTTTTGTTTGAAAAATTATATATAAAACACTAGTGGAGCTGAAAAATATCTTGATATCAACTGGGATGAACTTGGATTTAATCCAATCCCAGCAGATTACATGTATGTCATGAAATGCTCAGAAGTGGAGAATTTTACTCATGGAAACATTATCCCCTTCCCTATGCAAACATTGCAATTAATGGGACCATTTGCCGGAGTCTCAAACTATGGTCAGGTGAGAGCATCTTTCACTCTGAAAAGAAATATAATACCCAATTGTATCATTTGGTTTGTAAACAAATGTATTATTGGTCATATTTAAATAAACCTCATTTAAATGCTCATACTAATCTCCAAAGATTGTTTCCATTTAACTTGAAATAAAGAGAGATTAATTATTTTTTATGATTAAAGCTGTTTTCTTGAATGTGACAATAAACAGTACATTACATGTAGTTTTAAAAATCAGATTGGCCGGTTCAACCTTGAATTGGCCAATATTCTGGTTCGGTTATGTTAAAAAAAATTTAAGATAATGGACTCTTTGACCCTTAGGTAGAGTTTATTTATATTATTCTGCTTCTTTTTCCTTTTTTTTTTTTTAAGAAAATGTAGAGCTTAAACCCTCCTGGCTAGCTGTCCGTGAACACTCACGTAAAAAATAAACACTATACCTTTTAATTTTTTTGCATAATTTAAGATGAAAAAATTCACATAAAAGTACTAAAAATTATTAGATATTTTTAAATAAATATTATTAATTTATAAACTTATCATATATTAATAATTTTATTTAATTACAAATTTATAAATTTAATTATTTATGATGTCATTGATTCGACTATCAATCTAAATCCCGATTGGACCAAAGAACCAATAACCAATCTTTTTTTTTTCTTTTTTTTCGGTCCGATTTTTGAAACCATACTTACGTTATTTAAATATTAAAACACTAATGCAATTGCACTTGTAAATTTATAATTTTTAATCGGAATCATCTGTTGTCATGTTTTTAGGGATTATTTGAAGGTCTAAAGGCATACAGGAAGGATGATGGTCATGTATCGCTCTTTCGACCAGAACAAAATGCTCAACGCATGAAGATTGGTGCTGAGGGAATGTGCATGCCATCGCCATCTATAGAGCACTTTGCTGAAGCTGTAAAGCAAAGAGTCCTGGCCAACAAGCATTGGGTATTCGATCACTCCCTTCTTGTCTTTTATTCCTCTTAATGTCTCAACCACGCACTTTTTTGAATCTTTAGAAGTTTGTGTTTGATGAAATAGTAAACTCCCCCAGGGAAAGGATCGCTCTATGTTAGGCCATTGCTCATTGGAAGTGGACCTATTCTGGGTTTGGTACAAGCACCAGAATTCTCATTTCTCATATTTGTTTGCCCTGTCGGTGTTGGAAATTATCATAAGGTGTGTTATTGGCTATGCTTATCTGGCCTTAGCTTATAGAGGAAAACTATATATACTAGTTTATCAACAACAACAACAAAAAAATAGACTCTACATATATTTATCCCCGTTACATAAACTACATTACATGTAGTTTTAAAAATAGGTGTAATGTCTCTCACATGGGGGATAGGGATACGGCTGGATGCATGAGAGCCAACCCAATATGAGTGGCATTACACCTAACACCCTCAACAAACAATAAAGTTATGTGGTTAAAAAAACAAGGTCACCTTTTGAATTTTATATTAAATTGTTATATTGATTAAAGAGATTAATGTAAGATAAGATTTTTCATAATTTTTTTTAATAACCACTGACACAGCCTGATATAATTGGAGCATTCACCTGGATTTACAGCTAACACCACTTTTATTTATTATACTTCAATCATCATAGGTCAAGTTATGTCAATAGTTGAGAAAATGGTTACTTCCTAAACTTGTTGGTGTTGCCTTCCTAAAATGGTTGTTATAGTTATGAAAGTGGTGTCTCCTAAACTTCTTGTTAATTAAAAGTTATTTTAATGAAGATGAATATGTTTAGTGAATCCTGCTTATTTCCTTACAAGATCATAGAATAAAGAGAAGGTAACTATCAAGTATTGAAGATTTTTCAAGAGCTAAATATAACGTTAATCAACTACTTCAATTAGCACATCAGCATGTCTTTTATAATATCTTTTTTTTTTTTTTTGATATATATAATATCTATATTAGTATCTTGAAAGGTGTTGCCTTCACATATTGCAATGTTGTTGTTGTTTGTTTTTTCTATAAAATAAGGTCCCTTAAACTAGTTGGTGGAAGATAAGACCCATCGTGCCATCAAGATTCAAGACCATCACCAACTACTGACCGGTAGGCATTACTTCTTTGGGCTTTTGCTTTAACAATTCTAGCGCTGCTTGTGCGATTAATGTTCACGAGTAAGGCCTTCAGTATTTATTGGACTAAAACGAGATGCTATTCCCATTACCCACTCGTTTTTTCTGTATGGGTTCAAAAGGAGGATCAAGTGCCAACTCTAGGCCTAGGTTTAAAGCCCCCACTTGTCCCATAAATTTATAAAGATCCCAAAGCCCCCAATTATAAAAACAAAAGGCTTCCAAATTGTAATAAAATTAAAAAATAAAATAAAATAAAATAAAAACTAGATTTAAAATTTCAAAATAATAATAACATTAAGCAATAGAAATCCAGCCCAATTAAAGCCCTAAACTCTTTCACCAAAAAAAAAAAGATACAAGTACGTAGAATATTATTTAATTGATATTTAAAATGTTTCTTAAAAAAACAATTAAAATTTATCGCTTAGACCTCAAAATGTACCATATTAACCATGTGAAGATCATCGGTCTAATTTTATAAGGTCTACTTAACACATTATCATGTCAACAGCTTCGTTATGATATCTTGATTATATTGATCAGTGATTTTTTTTTTTTTTTTTTGGGAGGGGTGGGGGGGGGTTACAAGTTGTAAAAAATAAATAAACCAGTAATTGCTGGTTGTATAACTATATTCATCAGTGATCACTTATGCAGAAGTGTTCCCTTCCATTATGTAGATTTACAAAGCAATAACTCAAACAAAGGTCAGAGGATTCCCTGATGTCCTATTCATAGATGCGATTACTAAAAAAAATATCGAGGAGGTTTCATCTTGTAATATTTTTATTGTCAATGTATGATTAATTCTTGTGATGTTTTATAATAATCAAAAAATGAAGTTAGAAATGTTACAAATTTATAATAATCAAAAAATGAGGTTAGAAATGTTACAAATTTATATTTATATATATATATATATATATATATATATATATAAATATAACAGGTCATTTTTTAATCACATAACCAAAAAAATTTGTAAATTATTTATTTATTATTATGCTTCACTTTTCATAATTTGATAGTTACAATATAGATATAGGGATTTTTGGACCCTAAATATCTTCATTAGAAGACTAGGAACGGCAATTGAACTACAGGGCTCTAGACTTATTTATTATGTTGTTATGTGGTAAAAATTATATTTATTGTCATTTCTAATTTATAAATTCTTAAAGATAAGTATGTTCCAATTAATTTAACTCGTAAAGTCTCTTGTCTCTCAAATAAAACATCTAAAGTTCAATCTCCATATATACCAAAAAAAAAAATCTTACTCTGATAATAAAGAGTAATCATTATGGAATGGACATCATAAATTTGAAATATTATTCAATTCTTATTTATTAAAAAGAATCTTCAAGGAAAATTTTAGTAAGTTTGGTATTTTACTTTTATCATTTAATCTCCTCCATTTTTCTGATGCTACACATGAGCTCTTATACTGATAACATGTTGAAGAAGCTGTGAACGACAGAAGTAAAAAACTCAAAAACGACAGAAGGAAAATAAGACTAAAGAAAGAAACGACAGAGGAAAGAAGTAAAATGAAACGGGGCGCTTTGTTTAGTAAACCCACACAAGCCACACGAGGGAAGGAAACACAAATTCAGTTACAAGGGAAGCCAACTGTCAAGTTGCGGTTGGTCAGTTAATTGAAAGTTAGTTATTGTGCCCAGAGCTATGCTCTGTTTCTGATTCTGGATTTGTATATAAGTTCTGTTAGATTATAATTAAGAGTTAATTCATTTTTGTAAGATTTTAGAATCAAGTTTGTTAATAAGAGTAAGCTTTCAATCCTCTGTTATTTTACATGGTATCAGAGCATTTTCTTTCATTTTCTCACTTGCCAAACAGATTTTTTTCCTTCGTTTGTTTGATTGCACATGACTTCAGATTCGTCAAGTGCACCCTCTTCTTCTTTTGCACCAACTGCAAATGCAGCTATGGCAGATGAATCTGCCAATAACCCCTTTTTCTTACCAGCGAATGAAAATCCTGGTTTAGTTCTCACATCACAACCCCTCACTGGTCCTGAGAATTACATGACTTGGGCGAGATCTGTGTTTTTGGCTTTGAGTTCCAGAAACAAGTTTGGATTTGTCAATGGTTCAATTTCAGAACCAGATCCAACTTCACCTTTGTTCAATTCTTGGAATAGGTGTAATACTACGGTTCTTTCATGGTTGACTAATTCCCTCAGTTCTGATCTCAAGGCTAGTGTAATCTACATTAATTCTGCAAAAGATCTATGGATTGATCTCAAGAACAGGTTGTCTCAAGATAACACTCCACGTTTGTTTGAGCTTCAAAAGGAAATTTCTCATTTGGTTCAGGGATCACTCTCAGTGAGTTCCTATTTCACTAAATTCAAGACTTTATGGGATGAATTTGTGAACAATCAGCCTTTCACAATTTGCAATTGTCCATGTGTCTGTGGCTCCAAGAAATCTCAGCTTGATGCCCAGCAAAAGGAGCATGTGTTTCGTTTTTTAATGGGCTTAAATGACAACTATGGCACTTTAATTGGACAAATCTTGCTACTTGAGCCTTTTCCCTCTCTTAACAAGGTATGTTCATTGGTTTTGCAAGAAGAAAAGAAGTTCAAGCAAGTTCGGCAATTGGATCCTGTTGCTATGCATGTGAATGGTCCTAGAAATTTTCAAGGAAATCAAGGTTATGCTCGTAACAATGGAGGAAAAGGGGGCAATTATAAGAGGGAGAGACCAGTTTGTACTTATTGTGATTTCACTGGTCACATTGCTGACAAATGCTACAAACTTCATGGATATCCCCCAACAAGGTATGGAAAAGAAAAAGTCAAAGCCATGGCTAATCGGATTACGGGAGGTTTTGGTTGTGATGGTACAAACTTCGATCCCAAGGTGATAAGCCTAACATTGGCAACATTGGTTTGCATACTCCTTTTGGTGTTCCACAGTCAGGTTCTGGTTTTAAGCCTTATCAACATACCTCTCACATTGGTCCAATATCTCAAGTGTCCACATCCAAGAATTTGTTATCAACATACCTCTCAATCCCAGTGTCCAATATCTCAAGCTCAATGTGAACAGCTTCTCAATTTTTTGAAGGCACATAATGCATCTAGCTCAGGTTTTGGTACTGCAAATGGTATTTGTACTCAGTCTGCATCACAAGTTGCATCAGTGATGGCATCAGCACTTCCATCCTCTACAGCTACTTCCACTTCATCACCCTCTTCCAATTTCTCAGGTAATCCCTTTTGGATTCCTCCAAATTTGTCCCATTCTATATTTTCAGCACAAGTCATTGATAGGCAGTGTTTTAAGTCCAATTCTTGGATCATTGACACTGGTGCCACTGATCATATGGTGCACTCAGTGTCTCAACTGACCACAATCACTTCTCTTGTCCATTCTTGTGTCTATTTGCCAAATGGGGAAAGAGTCATTGTAACACACATTGGAACTGTGCAAATTTCTTCCACACTCACACTTACAAATGTCTTATGTGTTCCTTCTTTCAGCTTCAATCTTATTTCTGTTAGTAAACTTACTCAGGCCAATAATTGTTGCCTTATTTTTCTTGGTGATTGGTGTTTCATCCAGGACCTTGCTCAATGGAGCATGATTGGTCTGGGTAAGGAATGCACTGGTTTGTACTTACTACAAGCTTCTGTTCCATCTTCAAGTTCAGCAGCTCTTGCCACCAATGTCAATCCCATTTCTCCTTCAGATTTGTGGCATTCTAGATTAGGTCACCCTTCTTTGTCTAAGCTTCAATTGATGAAATCATCTGTACATATTGATGTTTCTAATAAAACTTCTTGCTGTGATGTTTGTCATTTTGCAAAGCAAAAAAGGCTATCTTTTCCTTCTAGTACTCATGTAACCTCTAATCCTTTTGAATTGCTTCATTGTGATCTATGGGGTCCCTTTTCAACTGCTACCTATGATGGTTACAAGTATTTTTTAACCATTGTGGATGACTTCACTAGATGCACATGGGTCTATCTGCTTAAACACAAATCTGAAACTCAATCTTTATTCCCTAAGTTTGCAACCATGGTTTCTACTCAATTTAATTGCACAATTAAAACCATTAGAAGTGACAATGGCACAGAGTTTTTCCTAAAAGATTTTTTCCATTCCAATGGAATTTTGCATCAACTTTCTTGTGTTGATACTCCTCAACAGAATGGCATTGCTGAGAGGAAGCATCAACACATTTTAAATGTGGCCAGGGCTTTGTTGTTTCAGTCTAAACTTCCTTTGTGTTTTTGGGGTGACTGCATCTTCACAGCAGTGCATCTCATCAATAGAATTCCTTCCAAAACCTTAAGTAATAAAAGTCCTCATGAAATGCTCTTTCAATCAACCCCTTCTTACCATCATCTGAGGGTTTTTGGCTGCTTGTGTTTCATCTCTACCTTGTCTCACAATAGGCACAAATTTGCACCTAGGGCTAGAAAATGTGTGTTTCTTGGCTATCCTCATGGTATTAAGGGTTACAAAGTTCTTGATCTTCAGTCTAATTCTGTTTATGTTTCTAGAGATATTGTTTTCTATGAAACTGTTTTTCCTTTTGCTGAAAATCCTCAACCTTCTACTTCATTTTTGGATAATTTTGTTTTCCCTCATGCTTCTGTTGATGGTCTTCAATCAAACCTTGTCTCCTGTCCTTCCTCCACTCCTATACCTAACCTTAATTCTCTTCCTCTTCCTATCATTGATTCTTCTCCTGACATTGTTTCTGCAGAACCACTTTCTGTGGATTGCTCTTCTTTTGAGCCTGTTCCTCTCCCAGATTCCACTGCTTCTCAGCCTTCTAATTCCCTTCCTTGTGATTCCAACCCCCTTATTTCTCTTAGAAGATCTTCTAGATCTCACAAACCTCCCTCCTACTTGACTGATTACTCTTGTACCTTTGTCAGTACCAAACCTAGTTCTGGTTTGCCTTATGATCTTTCCCATCATTTGAGCTATTCTCATCTTGGCCCTACTTTCCATTCCTTTGTCATGGCTGTCTCCTCTACTCCATCAGATCCTGTCTCTTTTCACCAGGCAGTTCAATTTTCTGAATGGAGAGCTGCCATGGACAGGGAAATAGAGGCCTTAGAAATGAACAACACTTGGACATTAACCCCATTGCCTCCTGGTAAGTCTGCCATTGGTTGCAAATGGGTTTATAGAGTTAAATACTTACCTGATGGTACTATTGAGAGGTATAAGGCTAGGCTTGTTGCAAAGGGGTTCACTCAACAGCATGGATTGGATTATTCAGAAACCTTTTCCCCTGTGGCCAAATCAGTCTCAGTTAGGATTGTTCTGTCATTGGCTGCTGTGAAAGGTTGGTTCCTCCACCAACTGGATGTAAACAATGCTTTTCTTCATGGTGACCTTATTGAGGATGTCTACATGTGTTTACCACCTGGCTTTCACAGCAAGGGGGAGTCTCATTTGGTCTGCAAATTAAACAAAAGCCTCTATGGTCTCAAACAAGCTTCTAGACAATGGTTTGAGAAATTTTCCTCAACTATTATGCAAATGGGGTTTATTCAATCCAAGTCAGATTACTCATTGTTCACTCACACACAAGGAGCTTCATTCACAGTTTTATTGGTATATGTTGATGATATACTCTTGACAGGAAACAATGTTGCTTGTGTAAATAATTTGAAGAAGGTCCTTGATGCTAAATTTGGATTGAAGGATCTAGGTTCATTGAGGTATTTTCTGGGATTAGAAGTTGCTAGGACAGATGAAGGTATTAGTCTCAATCAAAGAAAGTATGCTTTGGAAATACTCAAGGATACAGGTTTTATTGGTAGTAAACCTGTTAAGTTCCCCATGAACAAAATTTGAAGTTGTCTAAGCATAAGGGTAAGCTATTGGAGGAACCAGGCCAATACAGAAGGTTAATTGGAAGACTTTTATACCTCACATTAACAAGGCCTGACTTAACTTATGTTGTGCATAGGTTGAGTCAGTTTGTCTCACAGCCAAGGGAACCCCACTTGCAAGCAGCTCACAGGGTGCTCCAATTCATTAAAGGATCACCAGGTAAAGGCATTTTCTTCCCCAGTAATACACAGTTGCATATTAAAAGCTTCTGTGATGCAGATTGGGCTGGTTGCCCAGATACAAGGAGGTCTCTTACTGGTTATGCAGTGTATTTAGGAGATTCTTTGATTTCTTGGAGATCAAAGAAACAAGGAGTTGTGTCCAGATCTTCAGCTGAAGCTGAGTATAGAGCCATGGCAAGTGTGGCATGTGAGGTCACTTGGGTTTTACAATTGTTGAAGGACTTGAGGATTGAGCATTCAAGACCTGCCATGTTATTTTGTGATAATCAGGCTGCCCTTTACATCGCAGCAAACCCAGTTTTTCATGAAAGAACTAAGCACATTGAGGTGGACTGCCATTTAGTGAGAGATAAAATTCTGGAAGGATTGATCAAGACTTTCCATGTTGCTACAAACTCTCAAGTTGCAGATATCTTTACAAAGCCTTTGGGTTTTTCATCTTTTGTGAGATTGTCAGAGAAATTGGGGTTGAGAGACATTTTTCTACCTAAATCATTGAAGAAGGATTCTGAGCAAGTACAATTGGCTTCCTTAGTTCAAGTCTCAAAGTCTGATACTCTGGACTTGAGGGGGAGTGTTGAAGAAGCTGTGAATGACAGAAGTAAAAGACTCAAAAACGACAGAAGGAAAATAAGACTAAAGAAAGAAACGACAGAGGAAAGAAGTAAAATGAAACGGGGTGTTTTGTTTAGTAAACCCACACAAGCCACACGAGGGAAGGAAACACAAATTCAGTTACAAGGGAAGCCAGCTGTCAAGTTGCGGTTGGTCAGTTAATTGAAAGTTAGTTATTGTGCCCAGAGCTATGCTCTGTTTCTGATTCTGGATTTGTATATAAGTTCTGTTAGATTATAATTAAGAGTTAATTCATTTTTGTAAGATTGTAGAATCAAGTTTGTTAATAAGAGTAAGCTTTCAATCCTCTGTTATTTTACATAACAAAAAAATTTCAGAAACTATATGTACGGACAATTTAGAAGTTTAGTTTATTTATGTAACTCAATACAAATGGAGAATCACATATTTTAATCACACATTATTTCTAGAAATTATTGTATTTACATAAATATGTTGTAAGGTAATGTTATTTCAACCCCAACAACGTGTGGAACAATTCTGCCTGGCTTCACTCGAAAAAGCATCATTGAGATTGCACTTGGTTTTGGATATTAGGTGATTGTGCACTAATAGAAACTAACCACCTGATGGTATGACTTAATGGTAGGAAATCCTAATGACCCCTCATATCTAAAAGTTTGAGAGTTGTGAGTTCGGAGTAGTAGCAATATTCATTATTGTTCAGACAGTCTCAACACCATACAAAAGTATGTAAAGTTTAAGTGGATTAGGGACAATGACCACACGCATGAGCCCCTTCTTACAGCCAAAAAGAAAAAATGTTACTACCTACATATACGTTGGTAATGAAAATATAAATTGCCTTTCAGAAATTTTTTTATTCTAAGGTATTAAACTTACATAATTAAAAAATGATAACCTGATCAATAATGTGAAAATTTTGATCAGGTTGAGGAACGTGTCATCCCGTGGAGGATTTGTTTGATGTTGATGAAGTTTTTTGTACAGGGACTGCTGTGGTTGTAAGTCCCGCTGTTAGTATAACCTACAAGGATAAAAGGTAGTTGTAACTATCAATTCAGTTCATTTTCATATATATATATTTATAGGGTAGAGGTAAACCTATAGCAATAAGCACTGTTTGGTCTTATAGGCCAAAGCCTTTATAAGCAGGATTGAATGCAAAACTGGAGCTGAAACAGTGTCTAAGAGACTCTATAATATGTTAACTGGAATTCAAACAGGCCGTATTGAGGACAAGATGGGATGGCCTGTCGAGGTTGATTGAGCCTCTCTTCACTCTCATTTACCACACAACTTTGTTTCTTTTTCTTTTTTCTTTTCTTCGATTTGGACTAGAATGTTGCATTTCTAGAGTCCATCCCAACCTTTGAGAGAATTTTCTTCTCTTTGTACATTTTGTTTTATTTCCCTCTCGTATCACATGGTGTTAAATTATTGTGCCCCTTTTGAACGAAGCACTCAAAACTAAAACCGCAAGATTTACGACTGTAATCTCCTTTTAAGGAACCTGATATTTCCAGTTAATATGGATATCAATAAAATGGGCAATAGAGGATTTTATAATATTTAACTTTGGGGGTTAATTACCTTCTCATGGGATAAAGGGAGTAATACTCAGAATGGGAAATAATTACAACCAGCTTGCTGAAGAGACAACATTGAGATAAAATATATATATACACACACACACACACTAACCTAGAGAATTTTCTCAACAAAATAAAACCGTGACCAATTAGAAAATCACAAATTCATTAGAAAATCACAACTGCAAAGTAGAACTGCTCTGAGGATCCAAACTCTCTCTCTCTCTCTCTCTCTCTCTCTCTCTCTCTCTGTGACATTTAACATGCATGTTCGCACTTGGCACAAAGAGAGAGAGAGAGAGAGAGAGAGAGAGAGAAGAAAAACTTGATCATCCTAATAGTAAATTAGCAGATCTTGCTGGAATTAGTGATTCGAGTAAAAGTTCCTTTCTCTCTTGCTACAATTCAAACGCACCAAATAAAAATGACACCACCAATACACAACCAGAGCCTGAGAGGAGCGTGTCCATAAAACATATTAAACTCTGAACCTCCCCAACCCTCGACCAAAAAAAATTTTAAAATAAAAAATAAAATAAAAAACCTTGCCCCACCCCACCTTTCCTAAAGAAGGGAGGGAGATATTTCTTTTACTAAGAATATCATAATCTACTTCTTGGGAATTCTATAATTTAATTATTTGTACAAAAATGGTGCATATCTATGTAACAATTAACCTCAGGATATCAAAGCTAATAACAAATTTCAAGTATCAATCTCTAAACTTAATATTGTTTAGATGCTCTATGAGCAAATCATTCCAAGTATCAGTAATTCCTGGTAAGCACCAGTGCATGCAATCATCATGCTTCTTTCCGCCAGATGTGGATGGATGGGCATCTGCTCTAAACTCACTCATGCGAGTTATGTCCAAAATATGGAAACCAGACGCTTTGAGGGCTTTGTATAGGTGCTCATTCACCAGGCGTGCCTCAACATTTGTTCCATTATTCTTCAATGAGAAAATTTCTTCAACCTGAAAGGTAAACCAAGACTTTTAAACCTTTGTTGTCGTCTTGCAGAACAGAAGCACAACAACAATAGAAGTATGTAGATAGACTTAACAGACCATGCTTCAATATTTACACATATTAGAAATGGAAGTTCCAAGTGAATCACCTGCTCTGGCAACAAAGGCTGTAGCCGTTGACAAGAACCACCTTGGTCCCAGTCACCTCCCTCAAAATGTCTAGGTGATTGTGTACGAAAGAATTTGATCGCACCTGGTTGCAATCTTTTCTCTACAAACAGTACCTATCATGAATAAACATATACTTTATGAGCAAATAACTACACAAAAACTTAACATATGCAGAGTTATATATAACATCTGATCATGTTGAACTCACAACCACAACTTGTCAAAAAAAAAAAAGGGAGCATCTGATCCTGTCAAAATCAGTTCTCATTTTGCTTTTTCTACTTTAATTATGGCATTCTCAGATCAGGTAATCATGTAAAACTATATGACAATGAACTCATGACTGCATTGATAGCTCGCATTATAACCTTTGAATCAGGGAACTCAGACATCCATAGGCATGCAGAGCATGGCCTATCCCCATCTTGCCTACGCAGACAAAATTTTAGGACCAGAAATTGCAGCCATAAAATTTAGTAACAAGCAGGACTTTAACATTACTATAGCTACAAAAACTAGGAAGAGTAAGCCTGCGCTTAATTACAGCACTAGTTATATATGTGCTAGCCTGCAGAAATAAAGTTAGAAGTACAGTTGGACCACTTGTCAAGTGAAAGCATAGATGTTCACAATTACAGAAAGTCAAATAAAGAGAAATTTTCAATCCCATACCATGTGTTTTAAAACCATATCCAGGCCAACATGAGGGGGAATTGGAGGTATGATAGGCTCACCCTTCTCAAAGAAAAGCATGGGTGACTTCACAGGGTCAAATTTTGAAGGAGCCCACCACCTATTAACATGAACCAGAAGGCCAAATCATGATCAGCAGCAATCTCATACCAGGACCTTGTCAAATGCAATTTAACATAATGGATTTTTTTTTTTTTTTTTACTCATCAAAAAAAAATGTCATTTAACATAAATATGGGGGTGCTAGCATGCTACACGTAACTTCTTATTAAATTAATATTTTGAAAATCCTTCCATTTAATTACACATTCTTTCTGTTTTTAGCATACACACCAAATTTCATATTCATAAGATGTTATTTACTACCTGATCTAAATCTTAGGTTTGCTTATAATTTTAAAACACAAAGAACTTGAAATTTAATATTTTATACATAAGATAGTTTGTCATTGATCTCTATTCATTTTGATTTCTAAAAGATATTGAAGGTATAAGGAGACAATGTAATTATGTAATCCAATGATGGATTTATCTGAAAACGCATCCGATGAAAAGAGTTGTAACATTAGCAAAAGTTACACCAAATGTAACTTAAACCTAAATGATGCGGACAAGAATGAGTCCAAGGAAAAACAAGATTAAATACCTAAAGAATCAAGATTTGTGGCCTAGTATTCACTATTCAGCAGCTTATTTTAAGCTTCAAGGGTGTGATTGCCTTCTCCTACCTAAGTGTGATTGCTTAGGAAGGCCTAGGTGTGATTGCCTAGTGTTCTATTTATTCTTTTTTTTTTTCTATTTTATCCACTGTTTCTAACCCAAACAGCCATCAAAGATTCATTCTTTTGTAACCTAAAACCCTTAAACATCAATCTTTATTAAAAAACCCTTCAAGAACTCATCAAGAAATCTAGAATAGTGCTGAATTCTTAAAGATCCTGCATCACTAAACCTATATATTTTTAAGAATTGGTTCGACAAAAGTTTGAAGTAAGCCATGAGAAGTAGTTAACTGAAGATTTCACATATGGGAAAGGACGAACGTTGCCAGCTAAATCTTACCCATAGGGTAGCTATAATTATTGTATTCAAATAATAAGGAAGTCAATTCATCTATTCTCACCAAATATAAGCAACAAAACTTCCCAAGAAACACATTAAAATCTCAAAAAATCATGCAAATTTAAATCAGAGGTAGTTTCTATATTTTTGTCACTACTAAAATAAAGTTAAAAGTTAAAATGATCGGAATCAACAAGGGGAAAAAATCCAAAAATAAAGTCAATTCATTCAGCAAGATACATGCGTTACACATCATATAAGTTATCAATACTCTATGAGATATTATGGAAAAGAAAAATTCACCAGTGTCCTGTATTAAATATTAGAATATCATGGAAGGCTGGAGCCTCTGCCCATGTGCCTTCTGGTACATCAATGTCGACTCTAAAACCCTCTCTATATCCAAGAGACTCCAACGCACCACCATTAGCATTAGCTGACCACCTGCATGGAACAGGAGCAGAGCACAAGCCTGAGCTTTACAATTCAAACTGTGGATTGTATTGTACACACAATCAACTAAACAACTAAGAAAAACAACAATTATATTCAATGCATGATCTTTATCAGTCATCAGTGACTGCATGATCTGTAATTTCAATTTTAGACTGAGCAAAAAAAAGTTCACAGAACTTCAAATTGAAGCCATGCACCACATCCATTACAATTCTTAACCACCAAATGATAAAGTCACTAAGCTGCATGACTCATTGTTGCCAAACACATTCCTATAAAACTCTTCAAAATAATTACCGAGTTAAAACACAATGCCTTTTTTTTTAATTACTTTTTACTAGCAACCAAATCTTATTAATACATAACTGGATGGTAAAATTCCCTTTAAACTAAATCCAGTAAAAAAATCAAAAAGGTGCATTCTGTGTAACATTGTGCTCTGAATCAAATTCATGATAAAAAGACAATTCAGGAATCAGGATGCCATAATCCACATAACATAGTGCTCAGTCTTGAACACATGATGAACAATTTGGGAAGAACTACTGAAAATTCTTAGTGTCCACTTGCCACGAGCTTTTTTTGTTTAGATTTTAGCTTATTTTTGTTTGTGTACAGAAAAAAGCCAAATCAGCTAAACACACACTTAGCATTCCCAATAATCTCACATTTTGTATATCTATCAATAAGTCTAGGGTCACAACAAATTTCACAACTAAAGATGTGGCGACTTGCTAATGGTGGATGATAAAAGAGGTGTCAGTACTGGGCCCATATGAGAATCAATAATAATCTGCCAACTTAGCAGTTTTGAAAAATGCTGTGTATTATTCTATACAAGTATATATGTACATACACACCTCACATTCTGGATTCTCTGGGAAAGCCCTCCATTTCTAGAAAATGTATACAATGTTTCCAATACATGTATTCTCTCATTCACAATGTGTGGGACCCACGCATTGTGAGTGAAAGAAAGAATGCATGTATTGGACACACTGTATATGGCTATTATTCATCTTATTCTTTAGTAACTCATCAAAGAAACTTTAAAAATGGTGAAAATTGCAGCTTAACATACATTAAGGAAAAAAAAAAAGGAGGGAAGAGAGAGAGAAGGTTCTTAGTCCAGCAAAATCAAGTAATGAACAAAAAAACCATGTTTCCAAAAACAAAATGTGAAGAAAGAAAACAAGAGGAAACAATTATAAGTGATGGTGGCAGAAGATATAATATGTCATGCACTTAGATACAGAAAAATCATGACCAGATAACACCTTACCTACCATAACGCGCCAAAAGATTTGTTCGATGATATGCAATGGTAAGATTATAACGAAGAAACGTAAATCCACGATCAGCACCAGCTGGCCGCCACTTCTTCACTTCACTCGAAACTCGCTTCAGGGTGCAGAACAGAGAAACAAACATATTTCTATTCAAGGAATCCCCAACAAACCCTGCACTGTTGAACATTCATAAGGTCTACAAAAAATAGCACCATAATCCCATACATAGAATCCATTGCTAAAAGTACACTATGCGGGCGTGCTGTATAAATACGCAATCAGTATGCAAAAACATTAATATAAGTAATGTATAGCTGCATACCAATGGTAATCAGAACAAAAGATGGTTAAGCAAATTAAATGAATGGAATTTAAGTTGCAGAAACTGTTCAGCAAAATAACAATGTAGCTAAAATCTACAAAAACTACTATTTCGCATTGCAAAAAACACAATTTTATGGTGAAATTAAAAATAAAACCCATTTGAAAATGCAATTTTCTTAAAAACTCAAACAAGAAGCCATTATGCATTTTCATTTAGAATTGATATTTATTCATTGAATTTTATAATTTTGTTTTCCAATTGCACTGATTAACTTTACTAAAGCAATCACATTGATTCACTTTCTCTTTCATTTTTCCTACACTTTCTCGGCAACCAAACAGAAACTAACTGATTCGTTTGAGAGAGAGAGAGAGAGAGAGAGAGTACCGATGTTGGTGTCTCTGAACCTGTGAAGAAAAGCAAGGGGGTCGAATGGCGGGAGATCACAGGTGCGGGGCTTCCATCGCCACGTGGTGAGATCGAAACCGTTGGATTTGTTGTTGGAGATGCAATTCCAGCCCCTGAATATCTCCTTGCAAGTATCGTCGTACCTCGCGGGTTTCGGGTCGGGTTGATGGATCCAGGAGCCATCGGAGTAGTCGCAGGGAGTGGAGTCGGGGGTCCGGGTTTTGAAGGTGCGGTAGTAGGAGTGGGAAGGAGAGGGAGAGGGAGAGGAGGTTTTTCTGGAGAGAGAGAGGAGAAGGAAGATGGAAGCGAAGCAGAGGAGAGAGAGAAATGGGAAGAGAGGGACCTTCTTTGTGTGCTGTTGCTCTCTGCTGGCCATTGCCTATCGCTGGTGGTTCATGTTCACATCATCACTTCTTCATTTCTAGTACTTTTCGGATCCAACTCCAAATAGGTGGCTTTTTCTTTGTTCTTTTTCTTTCTATTTTTAACTACAAACTTGCTGATTGAAATTTCATGCAAGTTCAATTTTAAAATTTAACTAAAAGATATCCTCACCTCAGATAATACATAATATCACATGGTGACTAATTTGATAACCCCCTTTATTTCTTAATATATTTCAAATGAGCAATTTTTAGTGTTTGAGGGCTGTTTGGTATGGTGTTTTGACCAACAGTTTTCAGTGATTAAATAACATTACATGTAAAGATGTCAATTCGGGTTAGCATGTTGGGTTCGTGTCGTGTCGAGGTAGGGGTATTTGACTAAATGGCTCAACCCTAACCCAACTCATTTAATAATCGTGTCATGATCTTTCAACCCTAACCCGACCTGTTAATAAGGCAGGTTGACCTGACCCTACCCATTTGTACACTTAATAAACAAGTCATGTTGAGTTGACACGAATGTAACACAACTCATTTCAACCTGCATAATGTGAAATATAACATCCATCTAAAAATAATTTTTTTTACATCCCAAAAGCAATGCATACACTTCAAATCTTCAACCCATATTCTTGTAATCTTTAAAAGCAATACCCACCAGATCTAGTTTATAAATTATCTCAATAAACCCACTTAAAAGATATGCAGACGATGTTTAACACTAATACAAACACCAAAAAAAACACATGGTACAAGACAAAGGCTACAACCGTGGCCTTAATCAACAATTAATATATCTCATATATTAATAACGGCACGTGGGTTCAAAGTTTAAAGAACAAAAGTGTAAAGTTGTTATTTACAACTATTTTGTGTTAACTTTAATTCCGTGCCAAATTTAATTGTAATTTTGTTCAATCATATTTACCATGTATTTTATGTGGGATTTCATTGTATGGATTGTGTGTGTGAAAGAATGTGAAGACTCAAGCTTGCACTGAAGAATGAGTGGTTTTCGCGGGTATCTTGCAAGTAAACTTTCCGCGAAGTAAGCCACGTGAAGAGCACATGACTGGACTGTGAAGAGTCATGACAATCTGGTGACAACTGGTTTTCGTGAGTATTTCACAAGTAAGGCTTTCCCGTGAAATACCCGCGAAACATTCTGTTATGTTATTTTGGCTTATCGGCTCCATCATGTCTTCACTCGCACTATATATACCCACATTACCCACATACCGTGAAGAGTGCTTTTCAGAAAAAAAACCCTAGCATATACACTTTAGAGTCAGAGATCGTTATACCCACAATCATCTACACAATTCTTTGTAATTTTCCTCATACTCCTACCTTTCCATATCCATATCCTTGAAAGGTTAATAGTCCAAATACTTACTACTCCTAATCAGAGTGTCAAGTAAGGTTTTGGTGCTGCTGGGAAGTATTGGAAGAAGCCAAGTTTTGGCAGATGCAATCGGGTGCATTACGAAATCCGGAAAGCTAGATAAGACACGGTTCCTAGAAGTCTTGTTGGAGTAGGAGCTTGAAGGGCTTAGGTGCATTAGGTAGATTAGGCTTGGAGGGTCTTTTACTATTCGTGTATCACAACTTATTATCTAGTAGATCGATTTATCGCTTGGAGGGCGGTGGAGAGGTTTTTCACCGAGTTCTTCGGTTTCCTCTTCTATAACACATCGGCGTGTTATCTTGTGTTTGCATTTCTCTTCTCTACTCTTTTATCTTTCATTTTACTGCTGTTATATTATGAATATGGCTTAGAGTAGTTTTATTGTTTATTTGCTCGCATTTACTCTATTCCGCACTTAATTTAAGTTAGAGTAAAATCTACCAAGTCGTAATATTTTAATTTGGGGTCTGGACAGCTCTGGTGTTTTTACACAAATCTGAGCTTTCAAAAAGCATTATGTAGAAAAAATAAACACATTAGAGAGAGAGAGAGAGAGAGAGCAATAACCAGTTTAAGATTTTAAGTTTGAGAATTGGGCATGAAACTATAAGATAGTAGAGTGAGTAATACGGCTAAAATTTAAAATAAAATAAAAATTAGATATTTATAAGAAGGTTTAGAGATTTAGGGTTTTTAGGGTTTAGAAATCTAGGATTTGTAAAGTTTCAATTTCCAATTATATCATTTGTAAGTTTTTGTAATTACTCACTTTTCTTTTTAAATTTAAAATATATATTGAATATAAAAGGTATTTGGCAAATCTAAAATAAAATAAATATTTATTTTTTTATACAAATTAAACGGGTTGTGTTAAGTGGGTCATTTCGAGTTGACACAAATAAATTTGTGTGTCAAACGTGTCTATCACGGGTTACGTGGGTTGACTTGCTTATGACACGTTTCTTATTGTATCACTTTCAGGTCGACTCATTTATGACCCAAACTCATTAAGGCTCAACCCGAACCCGAAAAAACCCGTGTCGGGTTCATGGACTGGGTCGAGCATTGACAGTCCTAATTACACGAATTTCCACACACTTTTTCACCCACAGGTATTTCCAAAAAATACAAACAACATTACTATAACAACATTACCAAACAGCCCCTAAATTTTGAAAAATAGGTTTTATTAGTCCCTATGTATAGTTTCCTCTTTGTTTTTTTTTTTCTTTTTCTTTTTTATAAATGACTAAACAATACAATGAGATAATGAGCCCATTTGGATAGACTATTCACAAAGCTTTAAGAGCACTAACATTGGGAATGTAAACACCCCCTAGTTGTTATTTCATAACCTAAATCACCCAAAACCCACTCCATTCGGGTTTGTAAACTTAAAAAAATTTACAACCTATGAATAGTAAGGTTGCATATAATAGTAAGGTTGCATATATGCAACCTCTATTCGTAGGTTGTAAAAAATTATTATTTTAATATGTGATTTTGTATAAAGAGAAAAAGGGAGTGAAGGAAAAAAAAAATAATAATATTTTTTATTATTTTATTAAGTAGTTTATATTATTTTATTGGGTTGTATGTAAAAATAAAATTTGGGATGTAGGGTGAGTTGTAAAATGGGTTGATAAAATAGATAAAGTAGTGTTTGAGAATGCAAAATAGGTTTTTTTTTTTGCATCCCCGGATGCTAATGCTTTACCTGCGTTTTAGTCAAACATGATTTTGTAAACTGTTTGGCTCCACAAAATCAGCACATTTGCATTTTTAAACCTAGATTTTTCATGTTCTAGAAAACACTACTTCTTTCTGCCCTTTGAGAAATGAATTTTAAGTTACCGCTAATTTTTTCTTCTAAAAATCAATATAACGCCAACGATAATCTTAATTACCAAAATACGAGCTTATCCTTTCCCCATGTATATCACCTCCTCTATTCTCTCTGTCATTCTATGCTCTCCCACGGGTTCTTTGTTCTGTGTTCCCTGCTTCTACTTTGTTTGTTGTCGTCATTCTTGATCTCACTTTCCAGGTAACCATTCTTCGTTACCCTTCTATTGAATTTATATTATAGATTTGAGCTTTTTGTATGGTAGGTTACACAATTGTTTGAAACCAAAATTTAAGAACTTATTTTGACTGAGGGGATTTTTTGTTGCTACTATTTTTGTTTCTTCATGAGTTATGAATTTATTAGGGTTTTTGGTTGCTTTGAGACATGCCCATTTTGAGTTTTGGTTAGAATTATTGCTTTATATATGTAGCCACATACATATAGTTGGAATCAGAACTCTTTTTTTTTTTTTTGGGTGGGGATGGGAATAAATGGATAAAGGAGTTTTCTTTATTTTGTTTCTTATTCAAAAATCAGGATTGTGTTTATGGGTTTTTGATATAAAAAAAATCAATTTTTAACATTTATTAGTGATAAAAAGCTTAATGGGTATTCCATGCGATGTGTATTGTTGGATGGCCATATAGTAATAAGAAAAATGTGAAATAAGAGAATATGCATTGTTAGCCATATGTGAAACTTCCCAATAAAGCATAGCTTATGTTGATGTTTTCTTCTAGTTCTCGTGATTCTCTCCCCCCAAAGGTTGCTCTGCCCCCTGTCGTGCACAACAAAGGCTCCTCATATAATGCCAGCCGTGCTTGGCTTTTACCATTTTAGCCCTTAACTGTTTTTTGTCTGGTGCGGGTGTCCTTGCCGACCATTACTGATTGGTCAGTCACCCAACCAACGCCACTTACCAACGCTGGCCATGCCACTCCACCTCACCAAACAAAGAAAACCCTTTTGTTTGTTTGCTTGTCGTGGCACCCCTACCTGCCACGATGTAAGTACTATCTTCCTCTCCGTCCCTCATGGCATGCACCTAGTGGTTCCAACTCAGCTTTGCCTCTTTTGGGTGGTATGTCATCCCAGCAGGATACTGCCTCCAAAAGAGCCTAAACAGATAACACGATAATAGGTTTTTTCCCCTCCCCACCGCCAGACCATGTCCTCTTACCTCTAACCCATGACCCACCACTTCCTGTATTGGCTGGGTACAGGCTAGTGGTGTCTAAGTCTTGCGCGTGCCTTACTTCCATGCTCGTCCAAATTCTGCCCGCTGCTCATGTGTTTGCCGCGGTCTGAAGGTCCATCTGCCCATTCTGCAGTTCATCTTTGGCTTCTTATGGCATAGGCTGCTTTCCCTTACTTTTCATTTATGGCTTACCTTTTTAAGGGCTGTTCATTGCCCGATTATGGGCTGTTCCATGCTTTTATTCTCAACCTTGTTATTTGCTTCCTATCACATCATTCTGTTATGCCTGCTATGAAGTTTACCTGACCTAGGGCTATTGGGCTTCTTCAGGCTTATTGTTCATCCCTTCTTCGACAGCACAATAGACTTATTGGGCCTTTTACTGCATTGCTTGCGGGCTCCCGCGTCCCGCTTACTTCCTTTTGGGGCGTCTCTAGCCCGTTTACTTTCTTAGGGCATCCTTGGCCCTTTCCAATTCTATGCTTCCTATGAGCATTTACTAACTCCTTGGGCTTCCGTGGCCCAAGTATTCTATACTTCATCTTTGGGACTTATGGATTCTCCATTGCCCCTTACTCTCTCTTTACTTGCATTGCTTTGGGTCTGCCATGACGGTTATGGCCCATTCCCGCATTTTCTACATCCATACTGCCCATGGGTTTGCTATTTCTTTCTTTCCGAGCCTTCTTAGGCCCATTTACTTCTTCAGGGTCCACTTGTTTGCTTTATGGACCCGTGATCCATTATTCCTGCCATTTGGGCTTAATGGTGCTTCCACTTTCTTCTGCCCACATTGTTGGGTTTCCTCTTCCTCTTGGGCTTTTTAAAAATGAGCATCTACACATGGCAAAAACTAAAACTTACCCAATGGCTTTACCCAATTCATGGTACATAACTCAAACGGAAAAATTTGATCAACGGCATTTTTTCAGAAAAATTATTAGATAAATAGCATGCGGCTGAAAGTATTTAGTAAGTTAGACTGTTTTTTGGAACTCGAGTTTGTGAAACTCGAGTTCCAACCCAAAATTGAGTTTGGGAAACTCAATTTACTCTTGGATTCATCTGACGTGGACTTATAAAAAAAAAAAGAATCCAGGAACTCGAGTTCCTGTGAAATTTTTTTTTTCCCACATGGAACTCAAGTCTAGCAAACTTGAGTTCCCTCCAGGCAAATTTTTTTTTTTAAATGGAACTTGAGTTTACTATACTCGAGTTCCATGTGGTTTTTTTTTTTTTTTTTTAATCCAGTTCAGATGAATCCAAGGGTAAATCGAGTTTGGGAAACTTGATTTTGGGTTGGAACTCGAGTTTTACAAACTCAAGTTGGGTTGGAACTCGAGTTTTACAAACTCAAGTTCCAAAAACAGTCCAACTTACTAAATTGTTTCATCCTGCATGCTATTTTGCTCATATTTCTCCAAAAATATGATGTTCAGCAAACTTTGCCCAACTCAAACCCATATGTGTGTGGTGTGCCCATTTATGACATTTTCCAATTAATTAATTCAATTTTAAATATATAGATTTGGTTTTTTTCTTGCTTCTTGGCTTCAAAGCTCTTAAACTTGAAGGCAATTCACCAGTTATGTCTAACTTAAGGATGCCAAATAATTATAGAGGAAAGTGTTTTATACGCTAGGCCCACATGTCAGTCTCAAAATGGTCTTATACGTCTAGCTCATACAAGAATTTCTCTTATTATAAACATCACTTGAAGGTTGCCAATTACTCACCTTAAGTACCAAATTGCCGTGGGCTCCATTTGGCTAAAAAAAAATCATCTCCAAAAATGATTATATGTATCAGTAATAATAAATTATTTGAATCTAAGATCCAACTACCAAAAAATAATAGATAAATAAAACTAAGAGAATCAATAGTTATAAACATTCTTTTTTTTTTTTCAAAGATAATAACAAACTAAAATATGTTAATTTGTACAAAACCCACCTCGGTATGAGTCCATCACCAATTCGATCTCCAATTTTCTAAATATCTATTCTTGGATGATACATTCTTGATTGGGAGGATAGAAAAAGTAATTTGTTTGGTTAAGTAGAAAAGTAAAACGATAGAAAATGTAATTTGTATACATTTACTCTCATGCCTTAGTACATAAAAAATAACTTTTTAATAGCTTATAAAAATTAATTTTTTTAATTACTACAAACAAATACAACTAATAAAACATCTAGAAACAGAAAATTAAATAATAATAATTTAAAATTTTGCCGCTTGATATGAAAAAAAAAAAAAAAGAAGAAGAAGAAGAAGAAGCAAAACATCTTCACGGTAGAATAGTAGGATGCATGTATTGTAAGCGTCAAAGTCTTTAAATAATAAATAAATAAAATAAAAAGCTAACCAAGTTAAACCAACATCTGCACAGTTGGGGTAGATGAGTCATTTTTCATCTAGCTCATTGCCACCTGAAATTAGGGGGATTGATTTTTGGTGGGTCCAGTGAGAAAACACCATAAGTCTCATCAGTTTTTTCTCCTCTCATCTCTCCAACCAAACACTCATTAAAATCATTTTCTCTCCAATTTTTTCTCCTATCTTTTTCGTCCTCCCTAAAATCTCTCCATTCAAATATACTCTAAATTAGGTGGATTGATTTTTGGTGGGCCAGGGAGAAAACACCTTAAGCCTACTAGTTTTCCCTTCTCTCATCTCTCCAACCAAACACCTACAAAAACCATTTTCTCTCCCCATTTTTCTCCTCTATTTCTATCGTCCCTAAAATCCACCTAATCAAACAAACTCTTAGCAAGCAAATTAATCTATAAAACTAACAAACTAACATTTACATATTTGGATCAACTCATCTAAAGCTACATGGTTATGATCCACTTATGAAATAGTGGTTTCTAACACCCAAAAGTAGTTTTTGATCCACTCATCACATGTATGAAGAACGCTAATGATCCTACAATATGAACTTGAGATATTTAGGGTTCAATCCCTACTTGATTGAGAGGGAAGATTTGAGATAATTAATAAATGAAGAGAGATTTCAAACCATAGTTGCTTAGGGCTCAAATTCGAAGGGGAATGTTAAATTGGGACACATACAAGTCAGGGTTGGGTAGAATAGATGTCATGTTATTAAAAATAGGCCACCACATAATGGAACAAGAGAGAAAGACCAATGGACTATTTGTTGACTCATTTTTCACCGTTATAGGATAGGACCCTTTAGGGAATGTTTGGTTGGAGTGAAAACAGGGAGGATGAAAAATAGGGTGGAAAATGACATTTTTCACTGTTTGGTTGAAAGGGGGAGGGGGAGAGAAAAGTGGTGGGGCCCACAAGTTTTCTCTCCTCTCCATTCAAAATACAATCTCTCCAAATTGAAGAAAAAATTGGAGTGAAAAGTGAGAAAATATTTGAACAAAACTGCCCCACCTCTTTACTTTTTGTTTTATTTAAGAGAGACATGATGGTAAATTTATACAAACTTTATTTTCAACCAAACCAAAAAGTTTTCCATCCCTCCACTTTTCCACCCTCTCAACCAAACACAAATGAGGAAAACAAAAAAAATTTATATCCTCCTACTTTTCCATCCTCCCTCTATTTTCTATCATCTCACTTTTTCATCGTCCCAATCAAACGAACCCTTAATTTTAGGCTCACAAGCCACAACAACCCATTAAACTAGTTGATCGCACATTGCTGGTTTCACTAAATTTGTTTTGTCTTCAAGTCTTCAACTCTTATCCTATGCAAATCCCTTGTTAAGTAGATCATGAAATCTGAATAAATCCCCTGTCCCAAAGAAACATAGTAACCAATCACCAAAGAAAGAGTCAACCTCAATGTCCTTAATAATAACGATACGTTTGGAACATTGTAATAGACTCTGTAATGTAATAATTATTCCTTAGGAATAACCATCTAGTTGTTTGGTTGTGTTTTTATTTACAAGCAATAGTCATTCCTTAGGAATAACTTTTCTTTAAAATGAAGATTTTTTTTTTTTTAATATAAGATAGAATTTCTACTTTAGCCTAATCTAAGTGTATATGTGTGTGAAACTCCCTCTAGAGACTTAAACCCTGGCCCTTGCCTCTCACACCCACAAGCATTTATACTTGTAGAGTGACCACCGCATCAAGGGGAAACGGTGGTAAAATGAAGAATAATTATTCCTTACTAAAATGATTGTAATAACTATTTCTTAACCTACATAATAAATACAAAAATAAAAATTACTAAAAATCCCCAATCTTACTAACTTTCTCTCTACCACCGCGCACCCTTGGCGCGATAGGCCGAAGTGAGGGGCAAAGGCCGGAGTTCAAGTCTCTAGGAAGGAGCTTCACACACATGTACACTTAGATTAGGCTAGAATAGAATTTCTATCTTGTATAAAAGTAAAAAATAAATGCTCTCTCACTCTCTCTCTCTCTCTCTCAAGAATCAATTCATAATTTTTTTACTATTTTCTGGTTTTGTTATGCTTTATGTTTTTTTTTTTTTCTATTATTGTTTTGACTACTAGTTCTACATTCAAAGCACAATGATGTTGAAAGAGTAAGAAAACCCACTGGGCTAGCATGTTCTTTGTTATGATTTGGTATTGAATTTTGAAAATTATAAATTGTATTTAGTTTTATATTGTTTGTATTTATAAATTGGTATCTATATGTTGTGAATTGTGATAAAAATCACTATATTACTATGATATGATGTTATCAATTTTTTATGTATTAAGATTAATTAATTAAAATAATACTAATCAATTAATCATATTTTTTTTTCAATTTATAAAAGAATATATATTAAGCCATATTGTAAGTATATATCTTTTTTAAAATAGTATTTTAGGAAATTTGGAAAAAATATAATAACATTCCACTATCTTAACATAGGTTCAGGCTTCCACCACAACGTTATCACCAAACAAATGAATACGAAGAGTTACGTCATTCCAATTTATTGTATTACTTGTAATACTTATTCCTATTACAATGTAATAACTATTATAATGTACTAAGCGTGCTCTAAGTTTCAAATATTCTTTGATAGGATATTGATCAGGTTTTTTTTTTCTCTCGTTCGTTTTTCAATGCTTTGCAATCCACCAAATGATTATGTTAACTAGTATTTGTCCTTCCTGTTGGTTCTCGAGAAGGTAAAACAATTCCCATCTACTTGTTTTGATGTTGAAAAAGAACCCCCAAGAAAAAAGTTCTCAGATTTGACACAAACTGGATGGGAGCCGACTCTTCCACAGTTAAGACACAACGATAGTAATAACTAATAACGAATAAATAATAGTAGGTCACTATCTACCAAAATAAAAATAGATCACTTACATGTGAAGCTTCTAAAAGCAATCCAATTATGAAATTATTCAGAAAGTTATATCAATGGCAAAAGCCATCATCAAAGAATCATGATAACTGCTGCATTATATCAATCTTTTGATTACAAATACAAAAGGGAGTTTGGACGTGCTAGTTAATGCATTTATCATTACAAATACAAGTGGGAGTTTGGACATGCTAGTTTATGCATTTATCATTACAAATACAAGTGGGAGTTTGGACATGCTAGTTTATGCATTTATCATTACAAATACAACAAGCATCTGGGAGCTAAAACCTTAAGTGAATACAAAAATGGTTAAAGTCATAGCATGCAATCCATCTTCCACAATAAATACACTGACAAGAAGATCTAGCTCTTAAACAGAAGACAAATGTAGGCTCTGTAATTTCCACAGAATATAAACTTACCCTTCGGGTTCTTAAGATGCTTGCAGGAATAGTTTCTTCTGTCAGCTACAAAGTAAAGATATGATACCTAGGTTTGGTTTTCAATGGTGTGATTTGAGGTGGAAAACTTGGCAGGCTGGCTTATACGACCTCTTGGTTGAAGCCTGTTCAAACTTCTTTGAGGCAGCTTCATTCTCTTCTAACCTATTCTGAACAAAGTATCTTATCCACCAAGATGAGCTTCGCAATTTGGCCTTCACAAAATGAACATTCTCATGTCATGTTCAACAAGTCAATGCTGTAAGTAAATTTTCTTTAACAGGAACCACAACATAACAGCAGTTGCACAACAAAGGCACAAAAAGCAAAGACATCTTTGAAAAGCACCATTCAAGTAATCAATTCTCAACCATCACTTTCCTGGATATCCTATTCTTGATTCAAAATATATAATTACTTAGTTTTCTGCTGTATA
The DNA here is from genome assembly GCF_040712315.1 of Castanea sativa. Classification (NCBI taxonomy): domain Eukaryota; kingdom Viridiplantae; phylum Streptophyta; class Magnoliopsida; order Fagales; family Fagaceae; genus Castanea; species Castanea sativa. Next base: position 23,660,080 of record NC_134019.1, on the reverse strand, counting down.
TAACTGAGAAAAGCATCTAACTCTTTCATGTAATAAAATTTAAAAATATTCATCCTTTTACTTGGATCAATTTAACAAACAAATAATAATTAATAATTTTGTCCAAACCATTGAAATTTATTGATAATTTTCATAACCTTGGCCTCAATTTTGTTCAATTTAACTTCCAAGAAAACTTTGGAAAAGGAAGGAAACAAGATTCTTCAAACACATGCTGAAAACAATTATCGCAAGAATTCATGGTTCAGTTTATTTACCTTAATTTGTATGCAATCAACCATAGAGTTTAGTATTTCACAATTATTCATAAAGTCTTTCTTTTAATGACAATTTATAAATTTACTTCTTTATTCCATCAAATACAAAAACAGACAATATGTCCACAATGTCTTAAAAAAATTGGTTTGCTCAATCATAACCAATTTGTTTATGTTAGACCAGCATATAGTGCACTGAACAGGTCTGAAATGCAGAGTTACTATTTTTCTTTCTTCCTTTTTATTTGTTTGGGGGGGGGGGGGTGAGGGGGGGATGTTCTTGGCTAGCAAAAGGTCTCAAGTTTGAGTCTGACTCTCCTAGTTTTGTGCACTTAGTACAACCTATTGTTCTTCTTTTACTAGTAAGAGTTACACACACCCAATGCGTTGTGAACCCACAGCCTCATCCTCCATCCATTCTTGTGGAAGGGAGAAGTGTCATTTGAGCCATAGCTCCCCGGCAATGAACAGTTTTTCAATTACGTCATCTTTTTCGAATCCAGGCCACATGTTGCCAAATCAAATTGCACAACAATGGCAATAAAGAAGCCAAGAGCTTTGTAGCTCAACTAGCACCTCCTAGTGTTTTCAATGGAGTCATCCAAGATTCAGACCCCCACCCCAACTATTGATGTATTTATACACAAAAAGCAAACAAACAAACAAACAAAACAAAACAAAACAAAACAAAACAAAACCAATGACTAAAGAACATTAAGAAAAACATAATCACTTACTGGACGGCCAAATTTGGACAACTCCGCACCTTTCGCTCTACGCTGACCTGGATAACCTACACATGGAAGAAATCACCAAAATTTTAGAACTTTAAATTTTTTTTGTGGTAAATAAAATTTAAAATAAATGGGGGGAAAATGACTATGTAAAGATAAATTTTGCACGTGTGTGTCTATTACACTATGTCAAGTCCTTTTGCTATTCAAAAGATAATACTGCCTAGGTCACTGATATGATGACAGATATCAAGGGGCATATCTCTAGATAGCAGTTATGAACACTAAAAGAGAATCTCCAGAAGGGTACAATGCTTATTTAATTTGAACAGTACAAGGGTAGCTCCAAGAAGGGTAAAATACAATTAAACCAGATCCTGAAAGTTGAAAGTAAAGTCAAACTATCACAAAAGTGAGAATTGACAATTACAGTATTTACATAAAGGAGAGGGGATGGTTATAAAAGCTTGTCCGAGAGAAATTCAAATATAATCAATACAAAAGCTTGAGCCATCCAAATGGTAATGTCATCCAAGAAAAGAACTGACATTGTTCAGGATGCATAGAACAACCCCAGGTCCCCAATTTTTTTTGAAAGAGGGGGAGGGGCGGGACAAAGATCATTGTTGTTGCTGCACAGGAATTGCATTCTGGGAAGGGAACGTGGCAAAAGAGAAAGAACAAAGGGATATCACATTGTCATTGTTTTATACAGTAGACTTCAGAATAACCATAATTACAAGTGAGTATAGCACCAAAGTTACTGGCCAAGAAACGAGCTAAGTTAGATTATCAGCCATCAATTTGGCAAACCTGGTCTTATTGATCAAATGAAATCAGCTGAATCAGGCCCCATTAGTGTCATCAACTTCTTGTTCATTTTAAGTTTTCAACTAATGAGCACAAAATGTTTCACAACCTGAAAGTACATAAGCCTTATAAGGAATTACCAGAAAATATAACCAAACCATCTGCAGATACCCTCATCAATTCTGGAAGGGTTTTGTTGAGATACTTTGGGGACAAGTATTCCAATGCATCTGACACTATAACAACAGAAAATGATTTTGGCCTGTAGGGCAAAGAAAACTTGATATCAGCCACCCGTACAATGCCTTTACGCACAAGACTCTTGCAGCTGGTATCAGTATCATCTAATTCATATGGTTCCACACCCCATGCTTCAGTATCCTCTTCTTTCAACAATTTAGATACCACCGGACAGGTATCAGGGCCCACATGCAACACTTTACGCATGCTGTCACCATAAGCTTTCTTTAGAATAGGTAATGCTCTCTGAACTTCTAATGTACATGAAACACCACCTGCATATTTGTACTTGTAATTTGTTAATTTTAAAAATAAAATAAAATAAAAAAATCATCTCCCAAAATTTGCATTACTAAAAGTACTAAACAGTCAGACAAATACCGCGGAGATTAGTGATGCTTACAACCAGAGGACAGTGCATGCAAACTACAAAAATATAGTAAACAGATGGTTCAATAATCACCTTTTGCTTACTTCTATCCCAACTCGATAAGATTCAGATTTCACTACATATTCATTATATTGAAAACCCCAAATCAGGGTAAGATGGATGTCAATCAGGATATTAAGAATGATTGGAAAAACCATGAAAGACCTCAAAGATTCTTGAATATAGATCGGGAGAAAGTAAAGGGCATGAGGCTCCCAAAGATAAGGAAACTCATCCTCCCTCTCAAAAAGATTCCAATCCTATGGCCCATCACTATTTCACTCTATTCATCCTCCTATGATTATAAACCTTAAGCCTCTAACAAGTCAACCTTTAAAATCATTAGCAATCAAGCAAGAGAGAGGAAGAGAGAGATCCAACATCTATAGGCATGTGCAGTACCCCTGTATAATACATACTTCAGAATGAAGGCAACACTGCCCACAAAACATATTGTGATACTAGGATCCATAAAGACAGGAGCATAAACATCATTTACCATTCATCGTAGAATTGAAAACTATGTTATCATCCATATGCTTAAGGAAAATCAAACCACCACAAATTTCAGATGGTTTTTAATACTAATCCCATGGATAAACATGTGTGCTATATTTTAATGAAGGGAGGGAAACAATTAAGAAATTCAATGGATCCAGTGTACATGAATCAATAAACAATAACCTTCACATACAGCAAAATACTCAACCGTTGCATTCAATATGCAAAATCTTTGAAGAATTGAAAACCTATAACAACAAGAGTACAAGACAATGTCAATAATATTTACCTTCAACTTTACTTACAACTTCTATTTCACTGCTTGGTTCACCTGTCATGCAAAACCCATTGAACAAAAGACATGTCATAGAAAGTAAGACTGACCTTGGAAACAAAAAGCAAATGAGATTATCAAACTTAGTTCATGAACCTTCCTTTATTTTTTTAGTTTTCTTTTTTCTTTTTTCTTTTTTCTTTTTTCTTTTTTCTTTTTTCTTGAGCTGACCCACAGCTGCAGTCAGACGTCCAACTTCCTTAAGCATTCATTGGTTTGACAAGAGTAGAGACAAGGAGAGGTTCATGAAACTTTTTTGTTCCCAGTAATCAAGTGCACAGACCACATACAAACCTGAACCACTATAGAAATAACCAATAACAAGGATTGCGCCCTGAAATTTTCAAATAACAGTTCTATCAATATTTTTCATATAGAAACGTGGCCAATTTAGGTAACTATATTAAACACAAGCATGTTGTGAATAGACAGTCATTGCAGAGAGGCATAGATAAGAGAGACTTAGTCAGCTATATTTTCTCACTAACAAACAAATAGAATTTGTATTTTGTACATTAATTATTGCTGGAGAAGAATTATGCAAAGGAGAAAAACAAAAAAGAGGCCATAATGAGAACAAAAGGTACCACAACAACTAGTCCGATAGATAGTAGAGGTGATGAGCGTGATTTGGACTGCACCGCACCCACAAATGGGATGTTTACACCATCCCCAATGCGTCGAGCAGGATTTACTGGCCTCCTTGACATAACTTTATAATGGTACTGAGCCTACAAAACCTAGCATAAGTTGAAAAGAATTTCAAATAATGGTGTTTCCAATTTAAAAAAACTTCTTCAATTTTATAATTTTTATTTACTCAATAATATAGAGAAATTCCTATAATCTGATCTCAACAATGTTAACCTTCATAACAAATATATCCTTTATATAGGCAAAACATGGCTTCATGGCACCTGTTATTAAGAAAATGAAATTTCTAACAATATTTCAAATGCTAGAAGGATACACACTTTCCAAGCATAAGCATATATCATCAGCTAATGGAATTGCTTGGCATAAGTACCAGTCAGGTAACTGATGTTATCATGGACCTTTCCAGAAAAATCAAAACACAGCGACATTGGTATAGCTGCTTCATCAAAACTAGAAATTGGCAACAGCTTATGCATGTTGTGTGTCTGTGCTTGTTATATACATAATGCCAAGCGCATCCCAAATGGTAAGCATTTTTCTTTTATGATTAGTATGTTTCTTCCTCTTCTTTTTTTTCTTATAAATTTGATATCTAATAGATCAATTCATACACATTTTCCAACTCTTTGAACAATACTACCCTACTATTTCTTTGCATAATCTATAAAGCTACTTCCAAGTTGTTTATTGCATATCATTGTGCTTCTTGCGGTATCTAATCTTTTCGTCCAAACACACCAGAATTATAGCTATCTCAGACTGCCATTGATGCCTTGAACCACGATGTCACTCATGCCCACTATCTCAAAACCAAAGCAAAACATGCCTAACAAACAAATTAACTTATCATGAAGTAATCATCAAAAAATGTTGCCATTGACATAAAAAGCATTCAAAACAACCTTCACATTCACACAAATCCAAATCAAATCTCACTATGCAAAAGCCAACAAATTGCCCATAACAAAGCTACTTAGCACACCCACTTCACTTTTTCACCACACCCATTTCTCTTATTATAACTCTCATCCAAAAAAGATCCAAAATTTCAATACCCATTTAGCAAAAAATGAGTACAACAACATAAATGTTGCAGAAATATATGTATATCAAAGTGCCAAAGAAACACATAAAAAAACAAGGTATATATTACAAAGTGTGCTAAGCAAGATAAATAATAACAAAGAAAGAAGTTTGAAAGAAGAGGTTAACCTGGATTAAGAAGAATACAAAGCTGGGTCTGAGAGATCTCTCAGAGCTCGATCCAGATCTGTGCTTGGTCTCACTGTGTCAGCTTAACAAAAAGAGAGGGAGCTCTGTGAAAATTTTAGTTACCTCTATTTCTTTTTAATTATTGGACTAGGTGTCAAATTTTTTCTTTTTCTTTTTCTTTTTTTAATTCTAGGCTAATTTATGAAAGCTACTTTTATTTCCATGGGAAAATAATGAGCGGCAATAGGGTTGATAGATACTCGATATTAATTTGAATCTTTTTTTTCATCTAAAAAAATATACATTTTTCTTTATCTAAAAAATATTAATTTGAATTTTTTTCTTTAGAAGGATTAATATGGTAATTTTAAACAATATTTTTTAGAAATATAATATTTTTTTTAAAGGTTATATATTCGCGTAACAATTTCAATACAAAATTACATTTTTCATTTTTTAAATTTGTAAAATTTAAGTACCCTCTTCTCAAAAAAAAAAAAAAAAAAAATTTAAGTACCCTATTTTAGTTTTTCAAAATTTCAAATTTGAAATTTAAGAACCCTATTTCATTATAACTTCTTCTTTTTTTACATAACTAATAATTAGCTGATGTGGATCAGTGGATGTCCAAAATTTATATAGAAAGTTGATGACGTGACTACATAGTTAAATTTTTTTTTTAATTTGAGGGATTAAAGTAAAGCACTTTAAAATTGAATGATCAAAATCATGTGTCCCCCCCCCCCCCATTTGAAAGGACAAAAATACAATTTACCCGTATATATTCAACTGTTTTGGTGAGTGTAGTCAAAATTCATAAATAATCCTAATGCTCATCCTCATTTTGTCTAGTACCTACTCCATCTATTATCTATTTGTGTTTTAGGTCTGAAGAGGATCAAATATGAGACGGATCTCTCTTCGTGAAGCGCGACAGTACGGTCTTGACATGTGGATGGTCGACGGGTCAATACTACTAGGACACGTAGTGGACGGCTGTAACATTTGGCCTCCGTCGGCATTGGTTGGGCTTCATGGATTCCTAACCGGAATCAACTTGCATTTCGCGATAAGTCTAATATGGCTTTGCTTGATCTCCACACAAACGTGAATAAAGCGAGTTCTTGCATTACACGTTTGACCATAACCAAAAGACTCTTATAAGAAAAAGAGCTCTATAAGGAATGCAGAATTGAAGAAGCGTTATCCTAAAAGGAAAGAGTTTCCTGGCCAAGGCATGGATGATTACCCTACATCGATATAAATACCCCAAAAACCCTCATGAATCGAGGTACGCATAATTAACTAGACTCTGGCACCCTAGGGTTGTGAAAAGACTCTAACTTGACCTTCGGAGGGTTTTTGGCCGGCACCATACCGATGCTCTCTGTTAGGTCTTCTCTTTTCTTTTTGCAGGTGTTGTCTCGGTTTGGGAGTGCTTGTAGCTTACTGGTGATTTTTTTCTGCTTCATCAGTTGGCGCTGTCTGTGGAAAAGATAATTAGCCTTTGCTCTATCCCTGAGACAAAGAGTTGCATGGTACTCACTCGATCAATGGTAACAACTAACAATCAAGGCGACGAACCACATGCCACAGCTCTAGAAAGGCAAGTCCAAACGCTTGCGGCGGCGGTTAAGCACCTAATCAAGCAGAATCGTGATTTAGAAGAGCAACTACGGCAAAGGAATGCACACCCAAGCGCACCAGAGTAAGACCAGGAAGGTGCTAGTGCGGAGGGGAGGAACGCGGAAGGGCCTGAGGGTAGCAACGCTCCGACTAGACCGAAGCGGCAGGAGACCAACCGGCCATCCATCTCAGACACCTTACCAACTCACATAGCAGCTGAGATGTAGGAGATGAGGGAACGTATGGATGTGATGATGAATGCCCTCAGAGGACGAATCTCCAGCAACCTGGACGACCTAGTCCATAGAACAGATTCGCCTTTCATAGCACTCGTGAATTCATGCCCCCTTCCTCCAAAGTTTCGCATGCCTCAGGTGGAAAATTACGACGGATCTAAGGACCCATTGGATCACTTGGAATCTTTCAAGACCCTAATGCATCTTCAGGGCGTACCGGATGAAATCATGTGCAGGGCTTTTCTCACCACGTTGAAAGGGCCTGCAAGGGACTGGTACAGTAGGCTGACACCTAATTCCATCGGCACTTTTAAGGAATTAGGCACACAGTTTGTATCACACTTTATCGAGAGTCACCGGCATAAGAAGTCTACTGTGTGTCTGATGAACATTGGGCAACGAGAAGATGAGACTTTAAGATCATACATAGCCCGCTTTAACAAGGAAGCCCTCTCGATAGACGAGGCAAATGACAAGATACTTGTAGCAGCGTTCACAAACGGGCTGCGTAAGGGTAAGTTCTTGTTTTCTCTGTACAAGAATGACCTAAAGACTATGTCCGAAGTGTTTTACAGGGCAACGAAGTACATGAACGCAGAGGATGCCTTGCTGGCTCGAGAGGAAAAACCTAGAAAAAGGGAAAGGCAGGAAGATATACGACCGGATAAGGGATGGAAGATGGCTAGAACCAGAGAACGACGAGAAGATCGACGACCCAAACCACCCACTGGAAGATTCACGAACTTCACCTCGCTCACAGCCCCAATTAACCAAGTGTTAATGCAGATCAAAGATGAAGGAACCCTGACGTTTCCCGGCAAGCTAAAGGGAAATCCGAACAAAAGGCCAAAAGACAGATACTGCCGTTTTCATGGCGATCATGGCCACGATACGACGGATTGTTATGACTTAAAACAGCAAATTGAAGCCCTCATTAGGCAAAGACGGTTGCAGAGATTTGTGAGAAATGAGAGAACGGATTAACTCTAGGAACAAAATCAACGACAGGAGAACGAACGTCCCAGACCGCCCGTAGGAGACATACGGATGATTGTAGGGGGCACTACTTCAGCAAGGTCGTCCAAAAAGGCCAGAACGACGTATTTGCGGATGGTTCAAAGCGTCCAGTCGACAGGTTCCTCACTGAAAGTGACACGACAAGATAACCCCAGCATCGGGTTTTCGGAAGAAGATGCGCAACGCCTTCACCACACCCATTACGACGCGCTCATCGTCAGCATACGGGCAGGGGACTACAACATGCATTGAGTTTTGGTGGACAATGGAAGCTCAGTGAATATCCTCTACTACCCCGCGTTCCAACAAATGGGGATTGGTAGAGAACGACTGATCCCAACAAATGCACCCCTTGTTGGCTTCGAGGGGACAAGGGTCTACCCTTTGGGCGTCGTCACATTGTCTATGACGGTCGGGGATTACCCACAGCAAATAACCAAGGATGTAGCTTTTCTTGTGGTCGACTGTTCTTCTGCTTATAACGCCATCCTCGGACGGCCCACTCTCAATGCATGGAAGGCTGTCACCTCTACCTACCATCTAATGATCAAATTCCCCATCAAATACGGAGTTGGAGAGCTGCGTGAAAATCAGGTGGTTGCACGGGAATGTTACATCGCCATGATGGAAATGGATGACCACCTACAAGCAATGAGCATCGAAGAACAGAGGACGGTGGCAGAACCGGTGGAAGATTTAGAAGAAGTACAACTGGATGATTCTAGGCCCGATCGAACCACGAGAATCGGCACCCTGGCCAACCAAACAGTCCGACAAGCGCTCGCATTATTCCTCAAAGAAAACCAAGATGTTTTTGCATGGAGTCACGAGGATATGCCGGGAATAGATCCAACAGTCATAGTTCACAGGTTGAACGTGTCACCCTCTTTCTCTCCTGTCCGACAAAAGAAACGAGTGTTCGCCCCCAAACGAGACCGAGCCATAGCAAAAGAAGTACGGAAGCTACAAGAAGCAGGCTTCATACGCGAGGTGTACTACCCTGATTGGTTGGCAAATGTAGTAATGGTCAAGAAGGCCAACAGGAAGTGAAGAATGTGTGTTGACTTCACAGATCTAAATAGGGCTTGCCCTAAGGATAATTACCCACTCCCACGTATTGACACCCTGTTAGACTCCACCGCAAGGCATGAACTTTTGAGCTTCATGGATGCCTTCTCCGGCTACAACCAAATCAAATTGGATAAGACTGATCAGGAGAAAACCTCGTTTGTAACGAGTCAGGGGCTTTTTTGCTACAAGGTAATGTCTTTCGGGCTTAAAAATGCAGGAGCCATATATCAGAGATTGATGAACAAGATGTTCGCGCACTAAATTGGCAGAAACATGCAGGTTTACGTAGATGATATGTTGGAAAAAAGCGTAAAGGTGTCTGATCACCTAAGGGACCTCCAAGAGACTTTCAATACTCTTCGGACATACAAAATGAAGCTGAATCCGAACAAATGCACGTTCGGAGTAACCGCAGGAAAATTCTTGGGATTTATGGTATCCTAGAGGGGCATTGAAGTCAACCCAGAGAAAGTAAAGGCGATTATGGAACTATCTCCTCCAAGGACGGTAAAGGAAGTACAAAGCTTGACCGGGAAGATAGCAGCCTTGAACAAGTTCGTATCAAGAGCGACGGACAAATGCCTCCCATTCTTCCACACACTGAAGAGATCATTCGAATGGACAGACGAGTGCCAAAAGGCATTTGAAGAGTTAAATATGTATCTCTCCGCTCCGCCGTTGCTTAGCCCATCTATATTGGGAGAAGAATTGTTCTTGTACCTTGCCGTCTCCTCAGCCGCGGTCAGTGCAGCTCTCATTAGAGAAGAAGGAAAGGTACAAAAGCCTGTGCACTTTATAAGCTGGGCACTGAGAGGAGCAGAAGAGAGGTACCCTCAAATGGAAAAACTCGCGTTTACTCTCGTGACCGCGGCTCGGAAGCTCAAGCCATACTTTCAAGTGCATACCATAAATGTCCTGACAAATAAACCCTTACGGTGAGCAATGAGCAGTCCCGAAGCTGCTAGACGGATGGCGCTATGGGCAATCGAGCTAAGTGAGTTCGATATCTAATATCAACCACGGACAACAGTGAAAAGACAGATATTGGCAGACTTCGTTGCTGAATTCACTACCGCAAAGGATCAGGGGGCAGAAGAGATGCCCGTATGGAGAGTTCATACAGACGGATCTTCCAATAAGCATGCTGGAGGTGTTGGAGTTGTACTCCACACCCCGGAAGGAGACAAGATCAAATGCATGATCTGTCTGGACTTCACTACTACTAACAACGAAGCGGAATACGAGGCCTTGGTAGCAGGACTGGACCTTGCGATAGCGGCAAGAGCTAAAAGTGCGGTTGTCTACTCCGATTCTTAAATCATGGCCAGTCAGATTAACGGGAGCTATGATTGCAAGAATGAAAGGATGAAAAGCTATCTTGAGGAAGTGAAGGGTCGAACGAATAACCTCCAATTCAAGATGATTCAAATCCCAAGGGAGGAGAACCAAGAAGTGGACCGACTCACAAAGGCAGCTTCGGCCAAACCCATGGTCATCCCTGAACAGGTATTGTCCTTCGTCCAGCTTTCATCATTATTAGATGACATTAGCATGCAGGAGGTAAGCAATAAGTGTTGTTGGACGGCTCCAATAATGTCGTATCTCAAGGAAGGCAAGCTGCACGATAACAAAGAAGACGCAAGGAAGTTGAAGGTTAAAGCTGCCCGGTTCGTCTTGATTAAAGACGTCCTATACAAAAGAGGATTCTCCCGACCATATCTAAGATGCCTGAGCCGCGAAGAAGCAGACTACATGATGAGGGAGGTCTATGAAGGAGTTTGTGGAAACCATTCTGGATCAAGGTCTTTAGTGCACAAGCTACTCCGAACAGGATATTACTGGCCAACAATGCAGAAGGATGTCCACACATATGTTAGAGCTTGCGACAAGTGCCAACAATTTGGCAATTTTATAAGGCAATCAACGGAAGAACTTACCCCTATGACGACCCTATGGCCGTTTGCACAATGAGAGTTAGACATCATGGGTCATTTCCCGACAGCGGTAAGGCAGCTAAAGTTCTTAGTGGTTGGTATTGACTACTTCACCAAATGGGTGGAAGCAGAGGCTCTGGCCACTATCACGGAAAAGAATATTCGTAATTTTGTATGGAGAAGTATTATTTGCAGATATGGAATTCCGAAGGTGCTGGTTTCCGACAACGGGAAACAATTCGACAATGACACATTTAGAGACTTTTGTTCTCAGCTTGGGATCAAGAATCACTACTCATCGCCCGCCCACCCGCAGGCCAACGGACAGGTTGAAGTCATGAACCGGTCCTTGCTTAAGATTATCAAGACCCGGTTCGAGGGGGCAAAGGGCATATGGCCAGACGAATTACTAAGTGTTTTATAGGCATACAGGACAACGACGAGAACACCGACAGGGGAAACACCGTTTCGATTGGCGTATGGTAGTGAGGTTCTCATACCAGCAGAAGTAGGATTAACAAGCTACCGTGTGGAAAGCTACAATAAGAGCAAGAATGATGAAGTTTTGCGTTTACAGCTCGACCTTGTGGACGAACTCAGGGCAGCAGCTACACAAAGATTAGCGCGATACCAAGACATGATGGCAAAGCATTTCAACTCCAAGGTTAGGCACAGGGATTTCCAAGTGGGAGATCTGGTCTTAAGAAAAGTACTCGGCGCTACAAAGGATGCCTCCCAAGGAAAGCTGGTCCCTAACTGGGAAGGACCATACCGAATCATTTCATGGCATAGGAAGGGAACGTACTACTTGGAGACTCTAGACAGAAGAAAGCTGAGCCATCCATGGAACACAGAGCACCTGAAAAAAATACTACCAGTAGACAAAGGGCAAAGAAAACAGCAACATTTACCTTCTTATTTCCAGTTTATTTTTTAGATAGTCATAATTTCTACTTACTAAAGCTAAAGTTTTTTATTTTTCTATGAATAATATAGTTTACCAGTCCGTTATAATAAAAGGAGTTTTATTCAGAACGTATGAAATGTGTTTTGCTCAAAATCTACTAAGTCCACAAAGTGGACGGATCATCCAAAAAGAATGAAAATTTATCAAGTTCACATAGTGGACGGATCATCCAAATTGGATAAAAATCAATTAAGTCCACATAGTGGACGGATCATCCTACAAGGATGAAAATATAAGTCCACATAGTGGACGGATCATCCAAAACGGATGAAAACCTATCAAGTTCACATAATGGACGGGTCATCCAAGAAGGATAAAAAGCCATGAAGTCCACATAGTGGACGGATCATCCAAAATGGATAAAAATCAATTAAGTCCACATAGTGGACGGATCATCCTACAAGGATGAAAATATAAGTCCACATAGTGGACGGATCATCCAAAACGGATGAAAACCTATCAAGTCCACATAGTGGACGGGTCATCCAAGAAGGATAAAAAGCCATGAAGTCCACATAGTGGACGGATCATCCAAAATGGATAAAAATCAATTAAGTCCACATAGTGGATGGATCATCCTACAAGGATGAAAATACAAGTTCACATAGTGGACGGATAATCCAATAAGGATAAAAATATAAAGCCCACATAGTGAACAGATCATCCTACAATAAAAAAAAAATAATCCACATGGTGGACGAGTAATCCAATACGGATAAAAATGTATTGTCCACATAATGGACGGATCATCCAAAAGGATGAATGTGTCCAAAAAATGGACGGATCATCCTCTCAAGGATGAAATGTACAAGTCAAATTGTGAGATGGACGGACATTATAGATAAAAGATGACTTAATCGCATACAATTCACAATTGGACGGACCCCTGCGACATGAATAGATTATCTATGATACGAGCAATAAATTAAAAATGCACGACGGATAAAAGCAAGCGAATAAGCTAGTTAAATCTTACAAGAGGAAATATGTCCACAAAAAAATTATGACGGTTCAACAAAACAAATTACGACGGTTAAAATTTTGTCCTTAACATTCGGAAAAAAAAAAAAAAAACGGCTGCTGATGCTTGGGGGAAATGGTTTCAATTTTCTGGTCGTCGTCTGGTTGATCTTGAGCAAGAGTCTAGCTTTCATCCACAAGAGGAGCAGTGACGGCAAACATATCTTCTGTACTCTCTGAATGGACGGAGTGAGCTAGTGTCTGCCCTTGAGCGTCTACAGAGACATGGGACACGTCCAAATCAGGATATGAGGCTTTGACCTGACGGAGGGCATCATCAAATTCGTCAGCAAAGGATCTCCCAAGCTCTACTAAAAGAAGGTCGGAGTCACGATACTCCTGGATCGCCTCTTCTTTAGCATCACGAATCTAGTTCCTGGCGTCCGTCACCTCCTTTTCTTTGTCTTTCAAAATTTGTGTCAGCTGCTCCATCTGCCTCTCTAGCTCTCCTCTAACCTGCTCCGAACAGGTGAGTTTTCTCTCCATATTGATCTTCCAAGCTTTTAGATCATGAAGCTCATCCTCTATCAGCTTATTCTTCTTCCTAAGACGGTCCAAAGTTGTCTCATGACTAAGACAACGGCCCATCAGCCCTTTCATCATCAACATGGCCTGAAAACAAAGTCAAAGTAAATATGATGTAAACGACGGATAAGGAAGGACGGTTTCGAGGTTGAGGACGGGTTTAAAATACCTGAGCAATAGTAAAAAGCCCCGTCTCTCCCATTGCCTCTGTAGCGTGGTTACCAAGGTCCTCATAATCATCAACGGTGATGATAGACGAGAGTTTTTCCAAGGCATATTCAGAGTCTTCTCGCAAGAGGACGGGTGGTTTCTCACCGGTAGGAGGTGGACCCTTCATCAAACATTTACCTTTCCCATGCCTCATGGGAGTGACCGTTCTTTTGGTCTCGGCCTCCAGCGCTACGACGGCCTCAGGGGTGGTCTTCTGCTTCTTTTGTTGACGGTCCATCTTCTCCGGTTGCCTCCATTTGGATGGAACGGATGAACCCGTCCCCTTAACTTGTTGACCGGCCTCTTGTTTCTTCTTTGCTGCTTGCTGCTTGATGAAGGCTCTTCTCTTGGCAGCGTCCAATTATGCAAAGAAAAGATGGATGTGCAGCATTAGAAAAGAATGAGTAAAAGAAACTGAAAGCGTTTATGACGGGCTTATGTTTGCGAACTCTACTGCCGTAACGACGGGCGGCAGAAGTTGGTTCGAGGCCTTCACAATACCAGTGGAGTGTGTCGAGGGTGACTAATTGTGCCCACGTCCTCTCTTCAAGCTTCGTCTTGTTAAAAATCCTCTCGAGGAAGCTCCACTCCTCCAAAGTAACTTGCGGACGGTCTCAAGCTGCAAAAGAAGACGTTTAGAATAACTTACAAAAATTAAAAAGTTTGAACACACGGGAACTAAAAGCAATTGCATACCTGACGGAAGCATTATGCCCTATGTTGTGTTGACGGGCATATATGTGTTATCCCCTGGACGACACATCTACTCGTCCCCTTCCATGAAAAAATACCTACTCTTCCAGTCCCTATTAGAGTCGGGTGTATCACGGACAAGCCTCAACAACGGGCTCCTAGCTACGAAACTATACATATCCTTTGACTTTATGATCTCAGTAGGACTGTAACAGTGAAAGAATTTTTCCACCGCCAGCCTTCGTGCACCGTCTGACATGGCCCCGTACAAGACCTCCACGCCTATGAAAACCCTCCAAGCATTTGGGGAGATTTGTATGACGAATAGACCAAGATACTGAAGTAGTCGACGGTGGAGAGAGCTTAGAGGAAATCTGAGCCCTGCCTTTAGCGCTTGCTCATAAATCCCAACGCCGTTAACACCCCTGTAGTAACATTTCTCGGATTTGTGGGGGAGACGGAGACGGACGTTGTCTGGAATTTGGTACTTTGCCCTAATTGTTTTGAAATGGGATTCGGTGACCGTGGACCTAAAATCATTGACCGTCCACAGGGGTAGCATGACGAACTCCCTAAGGCCGTCAGGACCGATTACAGATTGAACAGGGGGATTGACGCCGTCTAGGCCATCACTTGAAGACTCCTCTGAACTATCCGACTCCAAACCTTCGTCATTTAAGAAAGGAGAAGTAGCGGACAGATTCCTTTCTTCACTTGAAGTGTCAGGGTCTCTTTGACCTAACAGGAATCCCTCATCGTAGCCCGCCCCGTCGCGGACAAACGATTGATTACTCGACACACTAGACATTACCTACATATGACGGTAAAACCTAAAACACTGACGGATCTACAGAAAGTGCACGAAAAAGAGAAAAAGTTCAGAAGTACATACCGGATTGAGATCAAGCAATATAAGATGACGGAGATATTAGCAAGATGGTGCAAGTGCACAATGTAAACGACGGTGGCGCTCCGATTGCAAAATTTCTATAAGAAGGTGAAAATGAAGAAAGAGAAGGCAAGCTTTTATAAAGCAAAGGGCATGGAATACAAAGGGATGCCTCGCTTAGGGTGAACAGCCAATCAATAAAGGCCGCGTGTCCATTGTCATAAATAACCCTGGCCCGTCTGTCTCGATATGTGGCCATGAGAAAGGAAGACTGCCACTCCATGAGTCCATCTAGTTTGTAGCAACGGACTCAAGGAGTGAAGGGGCAACTGAAGAGGATCAAATATGAGACGGATCTCTCTTCGTGAAGCACGACGGTACAGTCTTGACATGTGGATGGTCGATGGGTCAATACTACTAGGACACGTAGTGGACGGCTGTAACATTTGGCCTCCATCGGCATTGGTTGGGCTTCATGGATTCCTAACCGGAATCAACTTGCATTTCGCGATAAGTCTGATATGGTTTTGCTTGATCCACACAAACGTGAATAAAGCGAGTTCTTGCATTACACGTTTGACCACAACCAAAAGACTCCTATAAGGAAAAGAGCTCTATAAGGAATGCAGAATCGAAGAAGAATTATCCTAAAAGGAAAGGGTTTCCTGGCCAAGGCATGGATGATAACCCTACACCAATATAAATACCCCAAAAACCCTCATGAATCGAGATACGCATAATTAACTCGACTCTGGCACCCTAGCGTTGTGAAAAGACTCTAACTTGACCTTCAGAGGGTTTTTGGCCGGCACCACACCGGTGCTCTCTATTAGGTCTTCTATTTTCTTTTTGTAGGTGTTGTCTCGGTTTGAGAGTGCTTGTAGCTTATTGGTGATTTTTTTCGGCTTCATCAAGGTCTATATTTGTATTATTTTGTTTTGTTTTTTTAAGTTAAGAGGCCTTTGGCCCATCTTTCTCTTTTGTTCAAACCTCAAATGGCCCATCCTTAGTTTGTCTATAGACCTATCCTTGTTTTGTCAAAATAATAATTTAAAACTTTCTGAGTTTACAAAATGATACAGACACCATGCAAGAGGTATGTTGATATTTAGTGTGTTTGTAATCTAGATCAATCGTATAATAAACTAATACTAATTATGTATCAACGAGAGGGCACGTTGTAAATTGTGTGAGGTTTTTTTTTTTTCCAGTAAATTTACTTGTATGATATTAATACAGTATTAAATCCATGGTCAAGAGTTAGTAGTGTAAATTATCGATTGAATTTTGTCATATTCAAGCTTGTTTCAGCTGGATTTGAAAAAAATTAGGGTTAAGTATTTACATTTTTATTTTAAGGGGTCAAAACAAGAAAATATTTTAAAAATATTATATATAACATTTTTATAGTCAGTTTAAGGTGTTCATTTGAACCCCATAGGCTTCAAGTGGAGCCACTCCCGGCCACAAGGGATCATTCAAACCAATAAGTTATGCCAAGAGCCTGATATCTTAGTGCTATTGCCTATTCTCTTTTATGATGGAGGAATCATAATCAAATATCTCTTTTTTATTGTTGTAACTTATAAGTTGTAACTATCAAATTATTTAATATAAAAAACATATAATTGCACCAACCTATAATGGTGAGGGCTGACTAATAAAAATTATTAATCTCTTGGCTCAAGATAAGCTGATAAGAATCTTACTATACAGTTTTTATAAGATAAGTAGATAACCATCCAGCTAAAATGCACTTTTGAAACTCAGTTGATAGTTACTAAAATAGATAATAATTTTATACGAGTTGATGTGAATGCTCTCAATCCTCTTATACTAAAAAAGTATCAGGAGCAATATTCTTATTAGTTACTTGCTACCAACTGAATTTGTCTTGCCTAATTGTTGGGATTGATTATTGGTTGTATAATCCCTATTCTATACTCTCGTTCTGTAACTGTGCCGATCCTTATCTACTTGATATTGATATGCAAAGAGATTTTGATGACACAAACATATAAACCAAGAAACAAATTTGCCAAAGTCAATAGTAGTAACACTTTGCTAGTTCCTTTATTTTCAAACACCCCCCCTACCCCTTATCTCTCATGTCGGGAAGGGTATATTCGAACTTAACTATGAGGATCATTTTAAGGTTTAGGAGCCACCAGGCTATCTCAATACTCAAAAAATCAATTGAATTTGTCACAAATATCTTGTCATAAAATTATTAGCATTAGTTGGCTCAAATGATTCTTCCTTTTTATGATAAAATTTAATTAGAAACTAAACTCTTTTACTTAGCAATTTTCTTTTCTTTTTCTCCGGGGAGGTTAAATAGATTGAAATCTTTAACTCATTTGACCTTCATTCCATTTGAATAGGAGAAACGTTCTTATCAAAAACAAAATAGGAGAAATGTTTTGGTCATTACAAAATATTTTATTATATAAGAGTTACAAACTGATCCATTTCTATACCCAAAAAAAAACCAAAAAAAAAAAAAGAAACAAATTGATCTATCCTTTAAATTTGAAGCACAAAAATGTACAATATACAAGTATCATAGGTTACATTTGACAATTGACATCATTAAAATGATTATTAGGTGTAGGGACGTTATTGGTGCCTAAGCCCAAAATAGGAAAGAGAATGGGCCCAAAGAGCCCAATATAATGAATTTATAGAGAGTGGGTTGGAAATCTAGGTTCTAATAAGTTTAGATAACAATCACAGTGGGCCAAAATGACAATAGAGTAAAGATGAAGCAATTTTATATAAGGAAAACCATCATCGGACCCAATCCGAGGAGGCTAATTCTTCTATTTATCTCCCTTAGGAACAAAATACAAATATTGTTCTTCAGTCTACAATGTTTTTCTCCCCTTCTTTCGATCCCCATCCTCTGGGTCCTTTCTCAATATTATATTATCTTCCCCCTCTGCTTCTACCCTCCACATGTAGATCAAATTGCTAGTATTCATCCTTATCTCATCAGCACATTCCTGAAGTCTTTGGGAATAGCTGTAAGGTTGAAAACTGCTGCAAGGTTTAAAACTTTTGCTCAGGTATCACTTCCTCATTAATGCGGCCAGAGAGTTAGCTAGAGAGTATTCAATGTGGTGAAAGCAGCTTTCTCTTAAATATTTCATAGTTTTTCTTTGTCTTATGCTCTCACGATATATATCCTTACCACCCCCTACCCCCTTATCTCTCATGTCGGGAAGGGTATATTCGAACTTAATTATGAGGATCAGTTTAAGGTTTAGGAGCCACCAAGCTATCTCAATACTCAAAAAATCAATTGAACTTGTCACAAATATCTTGTCATAAAATTATTGACATTAGTTGGCTTAAAATGATTCTTTCTTTTTATGATAAAATTTAATTAGAAACTAAACTCTTTTACTTAACAATTTTATTTTCTTTTTCGCCGAGGAGGTTAAATAGTTTAAAATCTTTAACTCATTTGACCTTCATTCCATTTGAATAGGAGAAATGTTCTTATCAAAAACAAAATAGGAGAAATGTTTTGGTCATTACACACAATATTTTATTATATAAGAGTTACAAACTGATCCATTTCTATACCCAAAAAAAAAACAAAAAAAAAAGAAACAAATTGATATATCCTTTAAATTTGAAGCACAAAAATGTACAATATACAAGTATCATAGGTTACATTTGACAATTGACACCATTAAAATGATTATTAGGTGTAGGGACGCGATTTGGTGCCTAAGCCCAAAAAAGGAAAGAAAATAGGTCAAAAGAGCCCAATACAATGAATTTATAGAGAGTAGGTTGGAAATCTAGGTTCTAATGAGTTTGGATAACAATCACAGTGGGCCAAGATGACAATAGAGTAAAGATGAAGCAATTCTATATAAAGAAAATCGTCATCGGACCCAATCCGAGGAGACTAATTCTTCTATTTATCTCCCTTAGGAACAAAATACAAATATTGTTCTTCAGTCTACTGTGTTTTTCTCCCCTTCTTTCGATCTCCATCCTTTGGGTCATTTCTCAATTTTATATTATCTTCCCCCTCTGCTTCTACCCTCCACATGTAGATCAAATTGCTAGTATTCATCCTTATCCATATATCACTTCCTCATTAATGCGACTAGAGAGTTAGCTACAGAGCATTCAATGCGGTGGTAGCAGCTTTCTCTTAGATATTTCATAGTTTTTCTTTGTCTTCTGCTTTCACGATATATATCCTTACCAATAGAATCTCCTGGAACATTGCTTCTGAGGGGCAGACCACACCTTCTAACCTCTGACATACCCAACCAATGAGGCATCTCTCCTCAGCCCCCTCCTCAAACCATTGTGACTAAACCTGTTCTCTGTTCATTAACGCTGATCTCTATAACAATGTCTACCCCATCCTCAAACAATTGGGCATCCTCAGACCGGGCCCCCAGCCCAGTATACACTATTGGCCCTATCCTCCCTACATTAGTTTTTTTTTTTTAGAAGAAAACGATTATTAGGTTGTAACTTATGCTTACGCATGAAAATATTTAACAACAATGATGACAAGATAATTTTACCTAGTTAAGTGAGATTATCATCTCAACTTTTGTGCCAAGTATTATGAATCGGTGACTTCACACGAAAATTAAAAAAAAAAAAAAAAACAAAATTAACAAGTGATGCAAAATTAGACTACAATTAAAAGCAGTTTAGATTAGATTTAAATTATATAATTGTATTCCAATTATAATGTAATATATACGATGAGATATGGTATGATGTGATGTGAAGCTAAATAATACTTTCTTTTAAGTAGTTTTAACAACTCTTCTTGAACTCATTGGCTAAGAAAAATTGGACAAGTAATGACTAGATTATTGTGTGATTGGAGGGATTATTAATCCTTTAGGAAGTCTTATTAGTGTGCGTTTGGGAGGGGTTGAAACGCCCAGCGTCTGCGTTTCAGCCCCTTCCCTTTTTTTTTCACTGGGACGTGTATTGTGTACTGTTCATTGGCCATGAACAGTGATTTTAGACCAATGAACAGTAATTTTAAGCGTAAACAGTGTTTTTTATACATTAAAAATTATTTTGCTACAGCATTTTTCAGTTTTCAATTTCAGCTACATCCAAACGGATCGTTAATGTCTTGATTTTGAGATGAAAGTGTCGCCAAATCAAATAAGTCTAGAACCCATGATTTTTCTCTTTTATTTATTTTAATTCAACAGTTAGGGAAAGGAGAATTCTAAACTCTAGAGTCTAAACGTCATTTTTGGAAACATAATAATGAGAGAAAGTGCTCGAACTTGAAAGCTCATGACAACTTCATGATTCTCTTAGGCAAATGACAAAGCATATGATATGATATAAACAAGTTTTTTTTTATTCGAGCCAAATATAAACAAGTATATTATATCACAAAGTTGTTTGGGAATCAGATACGTGTTTATACTTTATCTTGGCGGTGTACCACTCGTCTTAATATTAACGAACCTCAAATCCTATCATGAGGCAGATTTGTACAGAGCATTATTATAAAAAGTGTTTTGGGTCCCCATTGGACAATGGGTCCAGTGTTTTGACAATTCCACTAACTAGTTTATCTAGGGTCATTTCGTGCCCAAATTCTTGGCCTGCCATTTGCTGTTGTCTTCATTGCTAAATTTAAAATTCAACTATTTTAGAAAACAATCGGCTTAATAAGTAATGACAAATGGTTAGGTCTAGCCATTTGTATTATAGGCATGTTACCAAACTATAATAAATGTCTTTTTCATGAAAGCTTGTTTGACGTTTACTATTTTACCGAACTAATTTAAGCTTGGTTTGGATACAGTTGATAGCCTCCACGTTTTGGTTTTGGGCGTTTCAGTTTTTTTTTTTTTTTTTTCTTCTGCTGCACGCGTCAGGGGGACACATTTTACTGTTTATGCTACTGTGCCTGAACAGTAGCCGCATATTGTTGACTTTTTAACTACTTTTCATCACATCAATGACTTTTACGATACTATTCACACATTTAAAAATTATTTTGCTACAGTGTTTTCAGTTTTCAGCTGTATCCAAATGGACCCTTAGTTTATTTCTACAACAGTCTTCATTTTTTTTTTTTTAAATTTAGATGGCATAATAGTACAGTAAAAATCACTTTCATAGTTTATACTTTATAGTTTCATACAATAAAAAATGATTTTGTTTGACATTGACGATTTTACATAAATAATTTAGTTTGTTTCTACTTCAGTCTTCATTTTTTTGAATTTAGAATAAAGAATACTACAGTAAAAATCAGTTTCATTCTATAAAAATTGACCCAAAAAAACCAAGTTGTTATTATCCACGGCTTGATTTTATAGTTTTCGAATATTTTCTAAAGAGCATTCACATTGATGTTAACCCAAAATGCTAAAAAGGCATGTGATTGCTACATTGGTGGTGGTATATTTATGAAATTTTACAAACGGTAAACAGTAAACTGTCATCTTTGCAAGTCTATTGTGGCAAAGGTATACAAATTATTTTTGTTTATTTTGGTGGTAGTGACTTTTCGTCATTAAAAAATATTCTCTTTTTTTTTTCTCAAATTAAGTGATAAAAAAATATAACTTTTAATATTGAGTATACTATAAAGTAAGATATTAAAATAAATAAAATAGATTTTTGAGCCCCTAACTCGCATGAATACTACTAGAGAATCACTTTTTAGTATTGAGTTCTTTTTTCTTTTTTCCTTTTTTGAACAGTTGCTTAGTGTGAGTGAGAGTGACCTAACTTGGGGCCAGAGGCGGAGCCAAGGGGGGGGGCGAGAGGGGGCAAGTGCCCCCCCTGACTCCTCCTAAAATATTTCATATTACTACTATTAGGAATTTTTTTAAATGCTTTACCTTCCTTGATGCAGAAATCAAACAAAAATCAGGGAAAATGCTTCCTGGCCTACTAAAATAAAGGAAAAATGACAAGCTTACCTAATACCCAATTAGTCAATGATAGCGTGTAAGGAAGGAAAAAAAAAAAGGGAAAAAGTTTTCTGACACAAGAAAAAATAAATGGAAGAATTTCCCTCAGGAACAATAACACACTCCAAGAGTTTTGACTTGTCAGCTATTAGCTTTTAATTATCATGCACTTACCATAATAATAATAATAATAATAATAATCATCATCATCGTGCATTTTAGTGTCTTTCTTATGACATTTCAATTGATAGTCTTATATTTTACACAATTTTTTTTAATGTCCTCAATTTCTTGACATTTCAGTTTTAAATTGTGGGTTTATGTTATGAACAAAATTTTCATTATTTTTTTTTAAAAAATACAAAGTCGAATTTTACATATAATTTCAAAAACAATTAAGAAAAGATAGTGAAACGTGTATACAACTTTGCAAGTAAATTGCTATACTTTTAATATTTTTCAAATTAATTTATTTCCGCAATTTATTTTATAGTATTAACTTAAATGTCTAACTATAGTTTAGGTTTAATTAGTTTTTGTATGACACATATAGTTGTTATTGCTTTTTTTTGTTAATATAGATTTTTTTTTTTTAATATTGACTTCTAATCTTGCCCCTCCTGGATTGAAATCCTGGCTCCGCCACTACTTGGGGCCACCAATTCTAGAAAGGATCTTCATATTAATGCTGTGAAATGAGGTTTGGGTAGCCTGGTGTGGGAATGAAAGGTCTACATAAGGGTGTATATTGGTCAAGTTGGGTTGGATTTGAGGTTTTTTATTTTTTATTTTTTAAAAAGAGTCTTAATATCAATTTCATGAAAATATAAAAAGCTATAAAAAAAATCAATCGTTTTATCTTTTTTAATAAAAAAACTTTTAAAATAGTTATTAATTAAACTAATACTACTCATTTAACTTTATCTTATAAGTAATTACCATACAGACAATGTTTTTGAAGTAGAATAAGTTTTTTTTTTTTTTTTTTTGCGCTAAACTTGAAGTGGAATAAGTTAGAAAGTATTTTGCGTTGCACTTGTATTTCATGATTGTGACACGTACGTGTTCTATATAAGCTTAATGGGAGCGAATGCTTGGTAAGCCATCTCTCTTCACAATAATATAAAAACTCTTGACAGTCCAACTCGCACTTTGCTTTCAAGTTTCAAGTGGACCCTACAATCCTTTAAAACCCAAATCAGCCCTATGCTATATATCATTATATCGATCCTAGCTTTATCATCAATGGCACTATAATTCCTCCAAGAGAATAAAGTTAAGCTTTTTTCAACCATTGGTATTTGTTTATTTCAATCATCCTCGTACCCTGCGTCGCTGGCATTTGTTTGCTTCCAAAACACCGAAAATTATATCTTATATACCGGCTCCCAAAACACAGCTTAATCAAATTCAAGCCTCGAACACAGTTTCGTGACGCTATTATAAGAGCATTTACATTCATTTTTCTTAATTCTATCTTATTTTATCATTTTAAAAATCACTTTATCAATTATATAAATATTATTTTTCAATTCACCAACATCTAAACTTCTATTTTACCATACTACACATTAAAATAATATTAAAATAACAGTATAAAAATATTTCTCAATTCTCTCTCTGATCTCTATTTCTCTTCCTCTATCAACCTTCTCAGTCACACCACCACGACCGTTCACCTTCTCAGTCACACCACCCACTTCTGCTGAGCAAAATTCATAGCAAAATCCAGCCAATCACTCGCCGATCTCCGATCCAAATCAAAATCAAAAATCTAAATTCAAATCCAAATCCAAATCCAAATCCAAAATCAAAACAAAAAAAACCCAAATCACTCGCCGATCAAAACAAAAAACCCAAAATCAAAACAAGAAACTCATTCCAATCGCCGATCAAAACAAGAAATCCAAAACACAATGAATCATCGAACTTGAAACCAACCCACACCACATACCCAGCAACCATCGTGAACACAAACCTTAACTACAACCCATTGCACCACCACCACCACTGATGAGCATGACTGTGAACAAAACCCACCACCAACAAAAAAAAAAGACCCACGGTGAGCAAGTGCAGACCTACGGCGAGCAAAACCCAAACCCATGGCGGCAAACCCACGGTGAGCAAATCCTAAATTTACGCCGGCAAACTCAGACCCACGGCGAGCACACCCAATCGCCACTCCAAAACCCATTCCAAAAATCCAACACAAATCAACACCGATCCATGTCGTCGTCGTCAACCAGAGAGAGAGAAACCAAGCCACGTCACCGTTGTCATCCATGCCGATCTACGGTGGCGTGGTGGCTATGGGTTTTGGGTCTGTAGAGAGAAGGAAGAGAGCAGAGAAATAACGAGAGAGAGAGAGAGAGAGAGAGAGAGAGAGAGAGAGAGAGAGAGAGAGAGAGAGAAAGTGTTGGAATTTTTTAATAAAAAGGAGGAGAGAGAGAGAATTAAATAATATTATTTTTATTTACCATTAAGCTACCGTGCATTCTACATTTAGAATGACACTGTAGCTTGATTGTAAAAAAATTTACAATTGTTGAGTTTTACAATAATCAATGGAGTGATGTTTTTGGGCTTAAATGGGAAATTGGGTTTGCATTTGTCATTTGTCCTATACGTTGTGGATGCTCTAATAGTAGTAAAAATGAAAGCTTCACCTACATTGGGTAGCCAAGTTGATTAAATACTGGCCAATAAGCCTTAGGATTTAAGTTTGAGTCCCAGCAACTAGTTGTGTGTTGTTACTTCTTATATCTTATTTACATCACAAACAGTCCAAAGATAATAAGTGATAATTTCTCACAGACCCGGAAATATAGAGTCTCTTCCAAATACAGGTAAGATGCTACTATAGTTACACTCAAATAAAAAAGTCACACTAATCACTCATTTTACCCATTTTTTATTCAAAAAAAAAAAAAGATGAAAGTTTTAAAGCCTTAAACTACTGTACTTTTAATATTAATAATAGGCGCAAGATATGAGGATCAATACGACCGATTGAGGGCCGATGTAATTCCTATGAATAATTGAGATTGATAGTTACAAAAAATAATTTTCAATCTCAACCATCGATTCAAAAAATTTAAGATAAAAATTAAGAGAAATAAAAAGTAAAAATAAAAAAAAGTGAAAAGTGTAAAAAATTTGTAAAGAATTTAAGTGAATTGCACCAATCCAAATCCCAGTACCACTGCCACACGTCTGAGTGTGAGCAGAGAAACGATAACGACAACGCCAATAGAGATTTTAGGACTGCATATTCGGATTTGAGACACCTCCTTTTCATTACTATATTCTGGTTATTAAGACCACCTCTTTGTCTTTTTCTTTTTGTAGTTATTATTATATTAATTATTACACAGCCACACAAATCAACGTATCATAACCCACATGTCACCCACTGATGACAATTCCGTTAAAGTAAAGAACTTAGAGCATCTACGGTAGTGGAGTTAAAAAATTAACTTTTTAACTCCACTAAAAGTTATTTTATCTATTTTACCTATATATATCTACACACATACTGCAGCAGTGGATCTATTTTAGCTTTCAACACAATAAAATAATATAAACATCACAATAAAATAATATATCTTCTACAATAAAATAATATATCCCACAACTCAAAAAACATTCACAACACCAACTACAATAAAATAATATTTTTTTTGTTTAGCTCTCATGAACAGTGCGCATCTATCTATAGATGTGCACTGTTCATTAGAGCTAAAAAAAAAAAGATTTAGCTCCACTGCTGGAGCATGCTTTTTGGTGTTTGAAGAGTTAAAAAATACCAATATACCAATATACCACCACTACTGTGAGTGCTCTTATAAGATGATATTCGGGTTTCACCGTTATATTTATGTAAGTATATACACTCACATGAATGTTGATGACAACTCACTCATATTCATACAGTGTGGTTTACATGCATAACGGTTCGGTTTACATGCCACAAAAATTGTGAAACTACGTACACTCACATGAATGTCGATGACAACCCACTCATATTCATACAGTGTGGTTTATATGCATAACGGTTCGGTTTACATACCACAAAAATTGTGAAACTTACCACCTCCTCGTACCTTTTAAGGGTCCCTACAGAAGAAAGGTATTCAAATGTGACGAACAACAAGTAATTTAAATATATATATATAATATGATTTGTATAAAATTTTTCCACTTTCAAAAAATATTATAAATTTTACAAATTATCAACCACAAGAAATTATTTAAATAACAAATTTTTGCTACAACTTACACTAGAAAAATTAACATTATTATATATTTTGAAAATTTAACAGTAAGATTTCATTTTATTTTATATTCTTATTACCCATGGCAAAATTTTTTGTTAATAAAATGTAATTTACTATTTTGTTCTTAAACTTATTTTTTATGTATAATCGTAGACAACAAATATTTTAAATTTAAACATTTGATTGGTCATATAACCATTAATCATTGATTTTTTTAAAAATTTTTTTGCAAATATTGAGGATATAAAAAGAAAATGTAATCTAATAATGAATTTTTCAAAATTCACATCTAATAAAAATATATTAAGTAGAGTTGTAGCCATTTTTTACAACTAAGTTTGTAGCCAAACTTTGTCTTTATTTAAATACTCATTAAGCAATGCTACATACACAAAATTTTTCACATTAATTGAATTGACAAGTTTTTACTAATTTTTATATGGATCCATTACTTATATAACTTTTTTACCTACCACTAACAGTCTATCATATCAACAAAATTTTGTGTCTATAAACTTTTTTATACTCATTTATTACTTTGTTGACATGTCACTAATTACAATTATTGTCACACTAGTTTGTAAAATTTTATAATAAAATTTATAAGAACTTTAATTTTTTTTAAAAAGGAATTAATTGAAATCCAACCAAATCATCTTTTAGTCGTATTAAAAAGTACGAATAATAATAATAATAATAATAACAACAACAACAATAATAATAATAATAATAATAATAATAATAATAATTGTGGGGGAGATAAGTCCAGGAGTACGTATTTATATACATATTGGGTCAAGGCCCAATCCAAGTATGTTAAAGCAGTCTGAGGATGCATGGATAAATATCTTACTAAAGATTCGTGTTGGTACATAGTGAGGTAAAGTTTGGTCATAATCATCCGAGAAGGTGGTCCGAGAATGAATACTTCCTCGGCTCAGCTAAGCAAAGGTCAGAATGGATTGTCTGCCGTCTAGAGGCAACATCCCATAAGACTCTGTTGATTAGGATATCCACCACTAGGGTATAGGACAAAAGGAAACTATGAAATATCTAAAGGGAAAGCTGCTACCACCGCATTAAATGCCCTATAGCTAACTCTCTAGCCACATTAATGAGGAAGTGATATTTGAGTAGCATGGCTTAGTCTTACAGTTATTTTCAAAGGATTTAGGAATGAGTTGATGGGACAAGTATCAAAGAAAAGAAGTCGATCCATACGTGGAGGTTAAGGAGAAGAGGTAGAAAGATATAAAAGGCAGAGGAAACCCCCAAAAGGAAGAGATCAGAAAAAAAAAAAAAAAAAAAGAAGGAAAAATACTGTAGACTTCATAAGAATATCTGTAATTCTAACCTTAAGAAGAAGAAAATATAAGAATCGACCTCCTCAGCTTGAGTCCGAGGATAGTTTATACTATACAATTTATTCCATCTTCATCATTTTGTCATCTTGGCCCATTGTCATTGATATCTACACTCATTAGAACCTAGGTTTATAATCCACTCTTTACAAATTCATTTTATTGGGCTTTTTGGGCCTATTCCCTTTTCTATTTTGGGCCTAGGTGTAAAACGTGTCCTTACAATAATAATAATAATAATAATAATAATAATAATAATAATAATAATAACCTTAGGGCATTCAAATCAATATATCTTTGAAAATTTGAAAAGGCTCCACATTTTGCTCAACTAATTTCCAAAACCTCTCGTACCAGTCTATGTATAATTGTATAAAATTCATTCACAACTATAGTAACCATGTAAATTTACACTTGCATTATTTATCTTACATTTTGTTTTTTTATTATATCTTTACATATCTTGAGAATGTTAGTTGTTGCGCGTGAAAAAAGAAAAACAATTAAAAAAAAATTAAGGAAATTTGATATTTTAATGAATAGAGTTTGAAATAGATAATTTGATTATTTTTTAAAAGTGATAATATAAAAATAAAATAAAAATTATAAAAAGTTGATTCTTATACTAAAATAAACAAGAATCTTTGCACGATCTCAATCCGTATTAGATTCACTCATACTAATTTGAGAATGTTGTGAGATTATTATCGCTGTCCATACTCCATATCATTAGTTACTCTAATTAATCGTGAAATTCCCCTCCCTTGCCATTATCATTTCATCATCTAAACACCGTATACTAATACGTGTATGTATATATACGTGCAAAAGCAAAATACATACACAGTATAGATTTGCCAACTGTTCACACTTTTATTTATTTTTTTAGTTTTACAGCCCAGTCTATTTCTTTCTATAAATTGCCCTCTCGATCTGTCTTTCTCTTTCTATTTCCTCTGTAGAATCCAGGTGGTTCGAGAAGCTATTATATAGCTTTGGAAATGGAAGAAACCAGTTGATCTTTTAACATCACTGTTGTCCATAGTCGTTGTTGCTAGAAGAATAGTGAAGAGAGAGTGAAAATGGCGGTGGAATACAGTTGCTGCGGACCGGAATTCTTCATTCACATACTGATAATCGTGCTGTTGGTGATGTTCGCCGGAATGATGTCAGGCTTAACCTTGGGGCTCATGTCCATGAGCCTCGTCGATCTCGAGGTTCTCGCTAAGTCTGGTACCCCTAGAGATCGCTTACACGCTGGTACTCATTCCTAATCTTGTTCTTGTTTTTTTTTTGCTTCAATTCAATTCAATGGTTTCAGTTTTTGATTGTGTTGTGTGTGGGACCACTCTAAGGATATGATCATTTATATGCTATGCTAATTTCCTTTTTTAGCTGTTACCGAAAGTGAGTTCAATTGCGTTTTTGGATAACTTTGACATTGAATTTAATTAATTGCGTGTTTTTTTTTTTTTTAAATTATAAATTGTTGGATATTTTAATAGTTACTCAATTGGTACTTAACTGGGGATGTAATCATTGTAAACTATTCTGGCTCAAAAATAGTAAAGTTTGGCAGCCTGAGATAAACTATTAGTTTAATTTTGATTTTGTTATTGGGGTTTCAAATTATTCTGAGAATCTGAACTCCTTGATGATGGATTGTTTATTTTTATTTTTTTGACTTCGTTTGAGCGGTAATTGGCGATTACAATAGCTGGCAATCAAACTTTATAAAGATAGGAGGGAGTTCTATTCATGAGTTTGCAAATTGTGTAGGTTTAGAATATCATATGAGCTCGATGTCACTGAAATGAACATCGGGTTTTTTTTTTTTTTTTCTAGGAATTTTAATTGAGCTGGACAAATTAATATTTGTGATGTCTTAGAGTTTGTGACTGTTTTGGTGTGGGTAGTTGGTTGCATTGAGGAAGCTAGATCAAAGAAAACCCAATTTGGACAGATTTGTGGATCCTTATTTGAATAGAAGTTATAAACGAGGACAACACTAGCGCAAATTGAAAATGCTGAACGTTAATAATCGGCCTTCTTTTGCTGTTTTGACTTTATAAAATCCATCTACATTTTCAAGAACTGACTGATCTATATGTATAGGACTTAAAAAAATTTGCATATTCCTATCCAATAAATTTTCTGATTTAATTATCTTCAAGAAAAAAATATATTGTTACACATTCCTGATTGTGAAGTTTAATGAATCATCTCTACGCGAACATGGGCCAGTTGAAGGGAAAGAGCAAAGATTGACTTGGCAAAAATAAATAGTCTATCTTCAAAAAAGATAAATGGGCATTTAACATTATTGTATGTCCTGTGCTAGATGGACCTTACAAACTCATAGTTTACATATAATTACCATAATTCTATAGAAAATGTTGAGGGATTTTTGCTTATAAAGGTGATGGTGAACAGTGGGTTGTGAAAGTGGTTTATAGTTACAGTATTCTGCAGTGCTTTTTAATGAGTCAATGCAAAATGCATCTGAATGATATTGTTTCAAGTGGAAGTTTATTGGTGATCGAACTACTTATACTAACTTCCTGTACTTTGTAATTACAGCGAAGATATTGCCAGTGGTAAAAAATCAGCATTTATTGCTTTGCACCTTACTAATTTGCAATGCTGCTGCTATGGAGGTATACTATTGAGATTTATTGAGCAAGGTATTTAGTTATGTACATAACGTATCACAAAAGATTAGGTAATATTGTCTATCATTTTTCCTTTGGCAGACACTTCCCATTTTTCTTGATCATCTGATTACGGCTTGGGGTGCTATTTTGATTTCAGTGACATTGATTCTTCTGTTCGGTGAGGTGAGGTATTTATCTGACTTTATTTCTGTATTTTTAAGAAAGCTAATTCAGGACAGATGGCTTATGTTGGTCTGTCTGATTTGGTATGCATTGCTTGCACATATGGATAATTTTTTTTTTCTGAGATGGCCTTTTTTAGGCCTGACCAATTAAGAAAAGTGGCCATTTTATTGGGAGGGATCTATTGAATGGTTGATCCCAGCCCCACTTACCACATATGCAGGATAGCTGACAATTTTCATCCATATGATTTTCCTTTAAAAGAACTACTTAAAAGACATGAATTTATGTTTTGGCTGGTTATTTTAATTTACCCCATTCACATGTATGTTTCATGCTGGTAGTGAAGTGTGTCTGAGTTCAGTATTTTCTTTTTATTTGTGGAAGCAGATAATACCGCAATCTGTTTGTTCTCGATATGGTTTGGCAATCGGGGCAGCAGTTGCTCCAGTTGTCCGTGTTCTCGTCTTTATCTGCTTTCCTGTTGCATATCCAATCAGCAAGGTAAGATATGCTGAGCACATTATTCATTTATGTCAGCTATATGTTGCGACCTATTATTAAAGTTTTATTGTTTATTTATGTTTTTTGTGCATTTCCAGCTATTAGACTGTCTGCTGGGACATGGGCATGTAGCTCTTTTTCGCAGAGCTGAGTTGAAAACACTTGTAAATATGCATGGAAATGAGGTGTGTATGACAGCTCCAATATTCTATAATTTCAAACTAAAAGCAAACCCCCCCCCCCCCCTCTTCAACCTTCTCTCCCCATCTTTTTCTTTCATCACTGAGCCCATATTTTCTTTTCTCCAAGTAATGCACTCCACTTTTTTCATGTGCTGATTTTACTTGTCATGCAATCACTATGCTGCACTTGTTAGTTTTCTCCTCTATTAAAGAGCCCTTCAGACTCATCTGATCCAATTCTTGTCATGCATATTAACTTATTTACCCCAATTCTTCCTGCTCCATTCCACTTATACTGTCTGCTTAACAATCATGTTTGGATGGTATAGGCTGGAAAAGGTGGAGAACTGACACATGATGAGACTACAATTATTGCTGGAGCACTTGAGCTTACTGAAAAAACAGCTAGTGATGCCATGACTCCCATATCTGATACTTTTGCAATTGATATCAATGCAAAGCTTGACAGGTGATTTTTTGGACGTATAATACTGAAAATCATCTTGCATCGGTTATGTTACATTTGAATAAATTAGCTTTCTCAAAATACTTGCAATCATGCAGGGATTTGATGAGTCTAATATTGGAAAAAGGGCATAGCAGAGTACCTGTTTATTACGAGCAACCTACAAACATAATTGGACTTATCCTGGTATACTGTTGATCAATTACCTTATGCATTTTTTATTTACCAGAAAAAAAAAAAATTTAAGCATTTTAGAAAATATTTTAGAGTTTATGGAATGATTTTATAAACAAATATTGGTCAAGAAGAGTATGTTAGTTTTTGTCAGATTTTTTTTCCCCTTCTTCTTGGAGGGATCAATGTTGATGACACTAAATACCACATGTGATATGCATATAGAAGACTTACCCCAAAAAAAGGATAATAATTTCTCTTTTTCATCAAATCCACCCCCCTCTGCCTTTTTCCCCTTTCCTCTTATTCAGGTGACTAGGAAAGTTGATAGGATGTTGAGTGAATGATGGTAAAGGAGTGGGATCGGATGACTAGGACTTAGGGGTTCAATTGTTACCAATAATTAACGGGGTTATTAGATGAATGGTCTTGATTAAGTGGAATTGTCTTATAATCAAGATTGGTTGTCTGTTCTTTCGCTTTCATCAAAAGGCTGTACACATTTAGATTCCATTTGAAATTTTTAGTTTGGAAAAATCAGAATGTTTTATGTATCTTGTTTGGTACTTTATCCGTTCATCTATATATTTTTTACACTTTTCATCCATTTTGATACATGTCAAGTAATTATTTCACTGCTGCCTTCCATCCATGCTTCTATTAACATTTTGTATTCTACTAGTTTAGGTCAAGAATTTGTTAACGATTCACCCAGAAGAGGAAGCGCCAGTAAAGAGTGTCACCATACGTAGGATTCCAAGGTATTTATGTTGGATGAAAGGAAGCAGTACATCTGATGTAGTTAAAATGAAAGTGATATTTAAAGTATTCTAGAAGCATTGGATGTACGTTATTACTCATGAACTGATGTTTGGCATTTTCTGTGGTATAGGGTGCCAGAAACTATGCCTTTATATGACATATTAAATGAGTTTCAGAAAGGTCACAGCCACATGGCTGTTGTTGTGAGAAGGTGCAAGACAACAGTGGAGCAGACCCCTAGCAGCCCTCTTGAAAGTAGGCACCAATTTCATATCTAACCTGCCTTTGGAAGATTTCCTAGGCCTAAACGTGTCTGAAAAAGCACCTAAGACGGAAATCCTTTGCTTATTAATTTCATATTATTTGAACTATAACTGCTCTCTCTCTCTCTCTCTCTCTCTCTCTCTCTCTCTCATGAAATAGATCAAGTGAAAGATGTGAAAATAAACATTGATGGTGGCATGTCTTCCAAAGAGAGGATTTTAAAGAGCAAGAGGTCATTCCAGAAGTTGAAGAGCTTACCCAACAGTATGAATAATTCATATAATAAGGGTGGTTCTAGGAGCAAGAAGTGGTCAAAGGACATTTACTCTGACATTCTGCAAATTGATGGCAGTCCACTTCCAAAGCAACCAGAAGAAGAAGAAGCTGTTGGCATAATTACGATGGAAGATCTTATTGAAGAGCTTTTACAGGTACAAGAGACCATTTTCTACTTAATTTCTCATATATTTAATATCTTTCAACAATATCTCATTGGTGGCATCTGACAAATCAATTTGGGATTGTGTAGGAGGAGATCTTTGATGAGACGGATCATCATGAGGAGGACTTATGACACCAGTCTTTCTATGCAGAAGGATTATCATGAAAACGTTGTTTTTGTTTTTGTTTTTGTTTTGGTAGTTGGCCTATATGAATGTTGTTAAAAAGTTGAAACCACCATAGGGATAATAGGGAGACCGTGTTGTATTAAAAGCCTTTGATCGTTAATGAAGCGAGAAAGAAAAGTATAATTCCTTCTTCTTTAATATTACATTAGCTTTATGAGTTGAAGTGTAGAACTATTGGTAGTGAAACATAGTCTTTCGGTTGGTCAATATGGACGAAACTTTGTACATGTGAATGATATGTGATTTTAATTTAGTTGTCTGCTTCGTATGACTCTGTCTGCACTTTCCGGCCATGTTTTAGGACTTGACGCACTTCATGTCTGGCATCCCAGATGGAAATATAGTAAGCAAAGGTTATAAAGAAATAAAGATATACACAATCACTGATCAGGAAAAGAAAAAGTTACAAAGATATTGTCATGCCCTAACAATTGTATTGAGTACGCAACCTGGAATGTCCAAGGCCTCACTAAAGAAGAAAAAAAAAAGTTTAAAAGTTACTTTACAAATGATTCAATACCGACTTCGCAGATTTTGTTCTTAAAGACAACAAAGGAAGAAGATTTGCTAGAGCAGATTTGGTTCTTAAAGACAACAAAGGAAGAAGAACTTGCTAAAGGCAGAAGAATAGTTAATTTACACGAATCAGCATATGTTGATAAAACAAATTATTGGGAATAAGCCTAATTAACTTGTCTGATAGAGCAAAATAATTAGAGGATTAAACCCTTATGATAACAAATGGTATAAGGCTATTTGTTTCCCTATTATCAATCTACTACACGCCAATTACAAATTAGTCAAAAAAAAAAACTATAGATTTGCTTGAAGAAATGGCTACAAGAAAAAATCTTGACATGCCATATGAGGAGTTATCTTTACTGGCAAATTATATTAAAGTACCACATCAAATTAATGATAACGAGAGTTTTGTTTCATTGTTATCAGAAGATAAAGAAGAATATTTATAACCTTATCATCTAGATTGAGGGATAAAATAAGCATGTGAAAAATATCGTAGACTTTTGCAAACAATAAAATGACAATCATGTATTTATATAACTATTTGCCCATGTTAATTAATGTGCAAACTTTTATTTTATGTTGTCATGAAAGCTAGACGCATATAGTCATTGTAAGTACACAATTGCACCTGAACCCAAAGAAGGTTATGGGCTCAAGCCCAATGAGCCTTAAACAATGAAATTTGTAGAGTGTGGGTTTGAAATCTAGATTAAAGGTACTGAAAACTTGATAACGGGCTTTTATAAGCAAGCACTTGTAAATAATGAATGATAATTGCAAATGGGTCTCCGAGGACTTGAGCCGAGGACTATTTCTTTACTATTTCTCTTTCTTCCTTAAAGATTACAATTCTTAATTTCTATCTTAGTTACCGACCCCCCATCTCTTTGGCCTTCACCCCCCTTAAATACTTCCTTCCCTGATACTTTTTGGATAGTGACTTCCCCATTAATGCGGCCAGGGAGGTAGGTGCAGAGTCCTTAATGCGGAGGTGGCAGCCTTTGCTCTTGATATTTTCTTTAACACTGGTGCATCTAGAAGGTTCGGGGCTTCCCCTTTTAACCAACAGTCTTTCCAAAATTCTGTCTTGACCTTTGTAGTGAATCTCCGAGTTTTTTTGGAACGGTCCAAGGAGGAACTCACCCTCGGCTGTATCCTCGGACCCTCGGCATATGGGCCGATTCATAATACTAACAAATTCCTAGCTTATGAACAAATCGGCCTTCCTTGCTAGAGCCTAAAGGCCCATATGCCCACTTGGGTCATTTTACTCTCCACAGTCATGATTCTTTCTTAATTTTTGACTATTAGTATAAGACACCTAATGTACTACATGAGTATTTAGTTTTTGTAGTCTTGCATCTCACTTCTCTATATAAAGAGATCAATCTTTGTAAAGGAGCAACGAATAAAAAATATTACTTTCTAAATTTTTCTATAACTCTTCTTTTAAATTTCTTACTTATCTAAATAATATAAATCTGTTAAACATCAAGCATCACCGCTCTCTCTCTCCCTAGAAATCTCTCTCTCTAGAAATCTCTAGACATCACTTTGCAAAGCCACAATTTGACTATCATTCTAGAAGTTGATTTGGACAAGAAATAAATAAGCTAGAGCCTAGAAGATTGTAGAACTGAAACTACAGAGACAAAAAGAAGAATACTCTAGAAGCTGTCATGGGTTAGAATAGAAATTAAAAAAATAGGCCAATGTTAACCATAAGTGCTTAACAAAGGGAGTCATATTTAATAAAAAAAATTAAATAATTAAAAAAAAATGACATAAAACTATTCCTTTTAGTTATTTTAATATTTTTCTCTGGCTTCACACCGAAAAAAATGACATAAGACTACAAAAGAAAAAGACAAAAAAATATCAAAAGGTGCTGTTAACAGTCACCTTAAATAATAAGTTGTTGCCTAGAAATTACTAGAACTCTATTGAAGCTAGAAGCTTTAACGTTGATTACTTAACCGACCTCCCGATTGTACAAATAGGAACCTTTGGTTCCCACTTGTGTGAAGTGTGTGAGGTGATGAGAAGTGATGTGCAGCGAGTGTAAAAGTAAGGTGAAGTGTGTGCCATAGGCATAGGGGCGGCGCCACCTTATGGCCAGGGTGGTCCCAGGACCATCTTGGCCTGAATTTTTTATTTTTTTTATACATAATCATTTAAAATTTTATATTTATCTACCTTTAAAATTTGAGAATTTTCTGAATTTTTTTTATGCTAATAAAATTAAATTTTGATTTATAATTTGATCAACTTAATAATATATTAGAGTCTTTCAAGCAAAAAGAACCACATGCTTTTATATTCTTTTAAGCCTAAACTACTGCTTTATTTTTCGTTTTTGCTTTACTTGACACATTATATGATTACGTTTTCTCAAAAATATTATAATATATATTATACAACTAATTGGTCAAAGTCACGTAAATTTAGCTTTTTTTTTCATTGTACAACTAATTTTCTTTTTTCTTTTACCGATAATTTTGATTAGAAAAAAATAGTAGTTTTAGTTAATTAATTAAATAAACTTAAAAATTTATTTAATTTTATATAACATCAATTAATTCATTATATATATATATATATATAACAAACATTTTATTCTTATGATTATAATTAAACATGTGATTGCCCATTCTAAGGAAATTTGATTAAATTTACACGAAAAGTGTCACCAAATATTATGTTTTTACATTTTGCTATCATATTATTAGTAATAAACTTATTATATTTTTATTTATATAATTTAAAATTTTATAAATTATATTATTTATAACGTCACCGGTTCGACCATCGGTCGGATCTCGGTTCGACTAAAAAACCAATAACCAGTCCTTTTTCTGGTTCTTTCACCATATTGGTTTATAAAACCATGGAAAAATCCAAAAAAAAAAATTTATAATAAAACCACTAACAAGGTCCAAACCAAATGCCAATAAAAAAGCCCATTACAAGATCAATCTTATCTCAGACTAAGACTATCACAACTCCAACACCGACACAATTATGTTTTTAATTCAACAAATATTAAAAAAAAAAATCTTCACTGCTTCAATGCCTTGAAGATTCACAAGTCATTAAACAATTTAAACTAAAACTAAATCAAACCTAAAGGTTAAAAGGAAATAAGAAACTCACTTACTTTCCCCAGCCATCGCCGTCCATCCTTGTTCAGCAACACTAACAACAACTACAACTGAACTCTAAGAGCTTTATGTTGTAAAACTTTATGTATTTGCGTATTTTTTTATTGTTGTTATTGTTGTAAATATATAAAATTTTCTTTTTATTAGATTGTGTAATTTACGCTTCTTGAGGAACACGCTAGAAAAAATTCCTAAAGCTGCCACTGCATAGGCAGCAAGTATTTAGAGTGAGTATAGTGAAATAAAGTCGAGCTAGTGTGTAGGTGTCTAAAAGTGAGGTCTGTGCAAGTGTATTTGGTGAGTAAGTGCCATGTGTGGAGTGCACTAGTGTTTGTGTACGTGAGTCAAGTATTAGTGCTTATAAAGTGTTGTAATTCAAATAGTCAAATTTTAAATAAAAACTCTTTGTTCAGTGAATTGTTCAACAAAATCTACCACTGTTGAGTGTTTGTAAATGAGTATGAAGCAACCTCTCTAGAGAGAGAGAGAGAGAGAGAGAGAGAGAGAGAGAGAGAGAGATAAATACACACACACACACACACACATATATATATATATATATATATCACATGCTTCATGCGTGCCCTTAGACTTTTTTTTTTTTAAGTGCCATAAATTTTCATTCATTTCAATTTAAGGTTTACAAGTTTTCTCATTAATATTAAGCAATTAGAATTTATAAGTGGATAAAGCAATTTGAAAATTAATAGGAGAGTGACCCTATTTTTTAGGCAATATTTTAGTGGGAGTTAGAGTTGTATTTTTATCGAATTTTCCTTTAATTTTGTCTTTACTTAAACATAGGGGTGTATGAGCATTTTTGAACAAAAAAAAAATGAGGATTCCAAGCCGGAGAAACCACTTAAATAGAAGTAGTATAGATATAAATTAATAACTAATCATGGATTTTCTATGGGGTGATATACAAACCTAGAACTTTCATTCTCAATCATGGAAGATTGTGAGTTGTAACTCGTTTCAGGATTAATTCCCACATCTAATGTGGCAATTAATGTCATAAAATGACTCGTTATGGACAAATTTTTTTTTTAATGGACAAAATTGATAAAACTTGGTTATTTTCCACATTGCTCTTTTCTTCTTCTTTTTTTCCACATCTCTCTCGCATATACGGTCAGCCATTTGAAAAGGCCGGAACTTAAGGCGTGCGCATTTGGCTTTTGGACCCAAAAGGTATGGTTACATGGTTACACAGTTTTGGAGAGCATGCCAAATGGTGCTGCCATAGCAACACTTTACTTCATCAGTTCATCAGTAGTCACTGCCCTACACAATCCAAAGTGGCAATTAATTATTAGTCTCTGGTTCACCCGAAACACACTCATTTTCAGACAGGAACTGATTCACGGATAATCAAACAAATCCTCAACCTTGCCATAGAATAGTTCTTTACTTGCATCCCTAACCATTCACATAGACCCAAAAAGAATATGCAGATTTACAAGCTGTAAGATTTGGATTACATATGACTTGAGAAATGTGATTTCAAAATGTCATTTTGGAATTTAACTCAATATTTGTTATTGTCATTCTTACTTCTAACCAAACCATCACTCCTTGGTTGTTCTCTCTTATGTTGGATTGCATGGCACCGGTGAATAGGTAATGGCAGGTGATACCTCAACATGGTACCATGGAGCAAACCAATGTGCAGATCTTTTGGCAAAATGGGGAAGTAATAAACAGTATAACAGCTTTATGCATATGAGCCCTGCCCACCTTTTCACATTATCTTTTGACGTACTCTTAATGCCACTTGAGCTGTTGTTAACCTTTATTTAATTAAACGAATTCCCTTTTCTTTTTATTAAAAAAAAAAAGGTATAACCACAAAATACAAGGTATCTAAATGGGGGCAGAGGAGAGAAGAGGGAAGGTCTCCCTCCATCCAAACATAGGGTATGGGACTTTGAAACATTGCAGAAACCTTCCCCTTCTTTTCTCACCTCTTGCCCTATCTCCCTCCATCCAAACATTGGGTTAGGAACATAGGGCAGTTGAACATTAGTTCCACAAATGCTTCTTCATGTTTGTTATTTTACATAGAAAGGAGGGAAAGTCATAATTCCGAGAGTGCATTGACACAATAGTGCTTGAAGTCCAAAT
Organism: Castanea sativa; assembly: GCF_040712315.1. Taxonomy (NCBI): domain Eukaryota; kingdom Viridiplantae; phylum Streptophyta; class Magnoliopsida; order Fagales; family Fagaceae; genus Castanea; species Castanea sativa. The sequence goes on along the minus strand of NC_134019.1, from coordinate 23,620,504 downwards.
GTGTTCAATCTATTTTCTTTCCTTAAATTTATATTATTGTAAAAATCTATTGTTAAAAATCAACTTTGTACAAATAGGGATTTCCATTCAAATTGACATACACTAACTTGTGACCTTTATGGGAGAACACAGCACAATATAAAATAGCCTTACTTGTGACGCTTATTTCTTTTCTCCTCCTTCCTCTTCTTTTTCTTATCTTTTGACTTATCTTTGGATCTGTGCTTCTTCGAGTGCTGCTTGTCAGAGCTCCCTGAGTGAACCTTCTTTGCCTTCTTTCGCTTTTGCTCATGAAGCTCCTCTTCAGAAGAATCATATGACTTTAATGAATAAGGCTTTTCAGGACCATAGACGACACGGCTTTTCCCTACACCAGGGCTTCTTGAAAGCTCCTCTTCCCTAAAGTCTGGACGATGTGGAAGGTAAGGACCTGTTTCATCCATTCTTGGCCCAACACCACCTCTGCCACGTTTTACCCTGCCACTTAAAAAATATTATGTCAAACTAATGAACTTTTTTCCCACATATAAGAATTTGTTCTGATGATGATAATTTAAAACTAGGTGAGTCAAGTGCAAGCACACGCACACAGACCTTGAGTGTAGAAACTTCTCAAGCTCTTCATCTTCCTTTGAATAGCCATTCTCATACCCTCTTTCATTTGATGATCCTGAAGCACTGGCAGTGTTAGCACTTTTGGGAGGCCTCTTATTTGTGCTTGTGAAGTTACTATCCCTAAGACTGCTGTCACTGCTGCTCCCATCTCTCAATCTGCCTTTGATCCTTTCGTCCAGCTCTATTTCTTTCTGCCGGACTCGCCACATCTCATTCACTTCCACTGCTCGATTTGCTGGTTAAAAGAGGAAGGGAAAAAATCAATCTGAAGCTGACCCACACACACATAAAAGCCACAATGGAAAAACTAAGGCACAAAGTTTCATATGACAGTAATCATTGCCAACTAATTAAGTTTTTCTGACTTAATGGATCCAAATCAAACTAATTGTAAATTGAAAGCTTCAGGTTCTGCCAACCACATATGATAACCAACACTAAAGTGATTGAACCAGTTGTTTATACATCATTGCAATGCTTTCCTCAACTCCTTGCTAACAACATTTCTTAATCCTTTTTTCATATTGGTCATGCTGCCATGCCCATGTTCAATATATAAACTAAAGGAAAAACCTATTAGTGAAAGTCAAGAAGGCAAAACTTATAAAGAACCTAGTACTATAATGTGCCACAACATTTATGAAGGCAGGCAATGACTTTCCTATTCATTTCTCCAACACCTTGATCTGACAGCTAGATCACAAAAAAGCAAGCATATCAAATGCTCAGCTTTCTACATGAAATATTCAAACTCATACAAATTTTTTTTTTTACAAAACATTGAAACACCAACTCATTAAAAAAGTAACATGGCAACTCTAGAACTAACCTTGTTGCACACCAAGAACAGTAGCAGTTAGAAACCGTGAATTAGGCCGAAACCTTTCTTTACGTTCTCGAAGATAGACATGCACACCTTCCCTCTCTGCTTGTCGCCGCAATTCTGCTGCTTCTTTCATAAGCATAGCAGCTATTCTGTTTTCCGTCTCAAGATCCATCTTCCCTATTAAGCAAGTTCCATAACACATAGGAGTGAGCAATTTATTGATCCACAGAAACACCCTCAAATAAACATGAAGCAGTAGCACTAAACTGAAAAGGTTGGGAGAGATCAAGTAAGAAAGAAACTTCTTATCAGTTTTCCAAGAACCTTACCACATACAAATTTCAACAACAACAAATGAATTCACAGAGAGTGCAAGTCACAAGAACAATAGGCAGCGTTGCATGCCTAGAAGAGGCAAAAGAAATGCAAAAACAAAAACCGATGAAGCAAGACAACACTGCAAAGCAAACTATATCCAACCAAGACTCCAAGATATTAGCACCCTTTGGGCTGCAGAGTCTACCATGTGAACTAGCACCATATCTTGAGAAGATAAGTGTAGAATCTAAAACCCATACATCCTACTCTGTCAACTCCAAAACCAACCAGAGGAAATCACAGAATTCAATGGTAACATATACCTATTAGGCCATTGGTTCATCAAAACTGCTACTATTTAGAACAGGCATTTCCAAACTAATGGGCCCAAATGGGTGGGCAAACGTGCAATGAACAAAATTTTTTTCCAAAACCCATTTCAAAAATCATCCACTAGTTCAAGAAAAAAACATAATATTTTCAGATTCTACACGCATACCCAAACTAATGGATCCAATGAGTAGGCAAAAATTGAGCAAACAAAAATTAAAGCAATTCTTGTAAAACCCATATCAAAGATCATCAACTAGTTCAAAAGAAACAATTTTTATTATTATATTCAACTCTCCATCCAAATTTTCGCAGCTACCAAACTGAACAATATGATCCCCATCCAAAAAAAAATTCAAAATTATTCACCACAATTTATTTTTGAGGGGAAAAAAATGCAAAAGTGAATACCATAATCTTTCCAAAAAAAATTAAATAATAAAAACAAAAGTTTTTTTTATGTGTCCTAAATTCAACCAAATTTAACATATGCTCTTCTAAAAGGGTTTCAAAAAAAAAAAAAAAAAAAAAGGAACTCACCAAATTGATCAAATGAAACAGCAAAATTTGTGAAAGCAAAGGTCTATAAGTGGTAATTTGAGCAAAGACGTCTGGAATCCTCTTTTTTATGCCAATGGATTGGGAAATTGCTACATGCAAAACCCTAACATCAGTTCACAAAGGATATAGACCCGTGGATTGGATCGTAAGCCTATCATTAATAAACTTGTCAACAAAATTGAAGTAATTTTTTTTTAATATATAATTTAATAGTTGGGGATGGGGACTTCGGGGCAAGAAATTTGAACTTTCGAGGTCTCTGTTGGAAACACAACGGGAGTGTCAGTTAAGCTACAGAGCTCGCTCTTGGCAATTTAAGCCTATTAGTCATGAATAAATCAAAGAATTGATTTTCGGGCAAAAGTTAAATTTGCAAATTTAGCCTAATAAATATAATGCATTAGAATTCAAAGGTATGAACATTGAACACAGTAAAGTTGTAATTTTTCTGTATGAATTTTCTAATTATACAATGTTTTATATATGAGTCCCAAGTTTTGGATTCCAAAAGAGTTGAACACGATTTCTAATGTTGTAAATTTCAGTTTTTCTATATGAAGCAAAAGATTGAAAGAACAATAATATAGAAACCAAACATAAAATCACCCAGATTGAAAGAACAGTAGTAGTAACTCACCCAAAACAAGATTATTGTTTGCGTACGATACCCAAAGAACAGCAATCGTGTTCGTGTGTTTCGACTTTCGATTGTTGTTGTCGAAGACGACCGACACAGCAAGTCTCTAGTCTCTACAATTGGGCTTAGTTAGGGCACCGATCGATCGATTTGGGAACAAAATTGAAGTTTCGCTTTTTCTCTTTTCTCTTTTCTTTTTCTTTTTCTTTTTATGGGTTTCAGCTGACTATAAGCTAGGGCTTAGAGTTGAAGGCCCAATAGCATCAAATTAGGACTGAGCAAGGGACCCGACCCACCCGACAGCCCGACCCGACTCAAGAGGTTTTGGGCGGGTCTGAGAATTTTTGGGTCTAAATTTCGGGTTATTTTCAGTTTAGGGTCGGCGTCGGGTCTCTTATATATGCTACTTCTGAACCCAATTTGCTTTTGGAAAAAAAAAAACCTACCTACTCTTTGTTGGTTTCTCTCCTCCTCCCTCAACTCTCCGCCTCCCTCAGCTACTCTCCCAAGTCTTAATCTCACCTAGTTCTATCTCTACATGTGTAAGGCATCTCTCTTTGTTAATTTAGTTGGGTTTTTAATACTTTAAGATTTTGGGTTTTATTCTATGTGAATATCCTGTTTGGGTTTGATTTTCTTGCATTTTGTGATGTGGGTTTAGCTTGAATCGTACTAACAGGTAGCAAAACTAGTTTTTTTTAATGACCCATTTCGATGCTTTTCAAGCTTTTGTATTTCAAGGTTCCTGAAAGTGTTGGTAGTAAGAGGTTTGAGTCTGAAAATGAGAGAGAGAGAGAGAGAGAGAGAAAGAGAGGGGGGTTAATTTTACTAGTACACAAAAAAAATGTTGAGTCTGTAAATGAGAGAGAGAGAGAGGGAGAGAGAGAGAGAGAGGAACTAACAGCTTCTGGTCAGTGGTCATCGTTGGTTTTGAGCTTCTTTTAGCACCCAGTAGTTGGGTTTGTGATTGACGGTGAATTAAAATGAACATGACGGATCTAGGTGGTTGATGTGACGATACAAGGGTGATGGATTGATAATGACAGACAAGGAGGTCGGATCCACAGTGGACGAACAGATACAACGCGGTAGCCATTGGCCTCAAGAACCCCTAAAGAGGATTTACACTTTATAATTACATCTGATGTGGCTTTGTTTGATCTCCACGCAAACGTGTATAAGAAGAATTCTTGGGTCACACGTTTAAGCCTTGATCAAAAGATTCCTATAAGGAAAAGAACTCTAGAAGGTATGTAAAAGGAAAGAATTCCAATTTTATAAGGAAAGGACTTCATGGTTAAGGTACGGAAGTTAACCCTACACTACTATAAATACCCTAAAACCCTCATAAATTAAGGTACGCATTATTGACTCAACTCTGGCACTCTAGGGTTGTGAAAATTCTAACTTGACCTTCGGAGGGTTTTTGGCTGGCACCACACCGGTGCTCTCTGTTAGGTTTTTGCTTTTCGTTTTGTAGGTGTTGTTTCGATTTGGGAGTGTGTGTAGCTTATTGGTGATTTTTTGGCATCATCAGTTGGCGCTGTCTGTGGGGAAACGCATCAGCATTGGAGGGTAATCAGCCTTTGCTCTATCCTTAAGACAAAAAGTTGCATGGTACTCACTCAATCGATGACAACAACCAACAATCAAGGCGACGAACCACACGCCACAACTTTAGAGAGGCAAGCCCAAACGCTTGCGGCAGTGATTGAGTGCCTAACCAAGCAGAATCATGATCTAGAAGAGCAACTGCGGCAGAGGAATGCACACCCCAGCGCACCAAAGGAAGACCAGGAAGGTGCAAGCGCGAATGGGAGGAACCCGGAAAGGCCTGAGGGTAGCAACACTCCGAGTAGACCGGAGCGACAGGACACTAACCGGCCATTCATCTCAGACACCCTACCACCTCACATAGCAGCTGAGATGCTGGAGATGAGGGAACGGATGGATGTGATGATGAATGCCCTAAGAGGTCGAATCTCTAGTGACCTGGATGACCTAGTCCATAGAACTGATTCGCCTTTCACAGCGCTCGTAAGTTCATGCCCCCTTCCCCCAAAATTTCGCATGCCTTAAGTGGAAAATTACGACGAATCCAAGGACCCATTGGATCACTTGGAATCTTTCAAGACCCTAATGCATCTTCAGGGTGTACCGGATGAAATCATGTGTAGGGCTTTTCCTACCACATTGAAAGGACCTGCGAGGGATTGGTACAGTAGGTTGACGCCTAATTCCATCGGCACTTTTAAGGAATTAGGCGCACAGTTCGTATCACACTTTATCGGAAATCACTAGCATAAGAAGTCTACCACGTGTCTGATGAACATTAGACAACGAGAAGACGAGACTCTAAGATCATACATAGCTCGCTTCAACAAGGAAGCCCTCTCAATAAACAAGGCGGATGACAAGATACTTGTAGCAGTGTTCACAAACGGACTGCGGAAGGGTAAGTTCCTATTTTCTCTGTATAAGAATAACCCAAAGACTATGTCCGAAGTGTTTTACAGGGCAACGAAGTACATGAACGTAGAGGATGCCTTGCTAGCTCGAAAAGAAAAACCTAGAAAAAGGGAAAGGCAGGAAGATACATGATCGGATAAGGGACAGAAGATGGCTAGAACTGGAGAGCGATGGGAAGATCGATGACCCAAACCACCCGCGGGAAGATTCACGAACTTCACCCCTCTCACAGCCCCAATCGACCAAGTGTTAATGCAGATCAAAGATGAAGGAACCTTGACGTTTCTTGGCAAGCTGAAGGGAGATCCGAACAAGAGGCCAAAAGACAATACTGCCATTTTCATGGCGATCATAGCCATGATACGACATATTGTTATGACTTAAAACAGCAAATTAAAGCCTTCATTAGGCAAGGAAGGTTACAGAGGTTTGTGAGGAAGGAGAGAATGGATCAACACCAGGAACAAAATCCTCAACGGGAGAACGAGTGTCCCAAACCACCTGTAGGAGACATACGGATGATTGTAAGGGGCATTACTTCTGCAGGGTCGTCCAAAAAGGCCAGAAAAACCTATTTGCGGATGGTTCAAAGCGTCTAGTTGACAGGTTCCTCACTGAAAATGGCGTGACATGATAACCCCAGCATCGGGTTTTCAGAAGAAGATGCGTGACGCCTTCACCACCCACATGACGACACGCTTGTCGTAAGCATACGGGCAGGGGACTACAACATGCATCGAGTTTTGGTGGATAACGGAAGCTCATTGGATATCCTCCACTACCCTGCATTCTAGTAAATGGGGATTGGTAGAGAACGACCGGTCCCAACAAATGCACCTCTTATTGGCTTCGGAGGGACAAGGGTTTACCTTTTGGGCATCGTCACGTTGTTTGTGACGGTCGGGGATTGCCCACAGCAAATAACCAAGGATGTAGCTTTTCTTGTGGTCGACTACTCTTCTGCTTATAACGCCATCCTCGGACGGCCCACTCTCAATACATGGAAGGCTGTAACCTCGACCTACCATCTAATGGCCAAATTCCCCACCGAATACGGAGTTGGAGAGCTGTGCGAAGATTAGGTGGCTGCACGAGAATGCTACATCACCATGATGGAAATGGACGACCACCTACAAGCAATGAATATCGAGGAACATCGAACGGTAGTAGAACCGGTGGAAGAGTTAGAAGAAGTACACCTGGATGATTCTAGGCCCGAATGGACCACAAGAATCGGCACCTTGGCCAGCTAAATAGTCCGACAAGCGCTTGCATTATTCCTCAAGGAAAACCAAGATGTTTTTGCATGGAGTCAAGAGGACATGCCTGGGATAGACTCGTCGGTCATGGTTCACAGGTTGAACGTGTCACCCTCTTTCTCTCCTGTCCGACAGAAGAAACGAATGTTCGCCCCTGAACGAGATTGAGCCATAGCAGAAGAAATACGAAAGCTACAAGAAGCAGACTTTATACGCGAGGTGTACTACCCTGATTGGTTGGCAAATGTAGTAATGGTCAAGAAGGCCAATGGGAAGTGGAGAATGTGTGTTGACTTCACAGATCTGAATAGGGCCTGCCCTAAGGATAGTTACCCATTCCCACGTATTGACACCCTGGTAGACTCCACCGCAAGACATGAACTCTTAAGCTTCATGGATGCCTTCTCCGACTACAACCAAATTAAATTAGATAAGGTTGATCAAGAGAAAACCTTGTTTGTAACGAGTCAGGGGCTTTTCTGCTACAAAGTAATGCCTTTCGAGCTTAAAAATGCAGGAGCCACATATCAAAGATTGATGAACAAGATGTTCACGCACCAAATTGGTAGAAACGTGCAGGTTTACGTAGATGATATGCTGGTAAAAAGTGTAGGAGAGTCCGATCACATGAGGGACCTCTAGGAGACTTTCGATACTCTTCGGTCATACAAAATGAAGCTGAATCCGAGTAAATGTGCGTTTGGAGTAACCGCAGGAAAATTCTTAGGATCTATGGTATCCCAAAGGGGCATTGAGGTCAATCTAGAGAAGGTGAAGGCGATAATGGAACTGGCTCCTCCAAGGACGGTAAAGAAAGTATAAAGTTTGAACGACAAGATAGCAGCTCTGAATAGATTCGTATCAAGGGCGACGGACAAATGCCTCCCCTTCTTTCACACACTGAAAAGATCATTTGAATGGACAAACGAGTGCCAAAAGGCATTTAAAGATTTAAAGGTGTATCTCTCCGCTCCGTTGTTGCTCAGCCCATCCATGCCGGGAGAAGAATTGTTCCTATACCTTGCTGTCTCCTTAGCAACGGTTAGTACAGCTCTTATTAGAGAAGAAGACAAGGTACAAAAGCCCCTGTATTTTATAAGCCGGGCCTTGAGAGGAGCAGAAGAAAGGTACCCTTAGATGGAAAAACTCACATTTGCACTAGTGACTGTAGCGCGGAAACTCAAACCATACTTTCAAGCGCATACCATAAATGTCCTGACAGATAAACCCTTGCAAAGAGCAATGAGCAGTCCCGAAGCTGCCAAACGGATGGCGCTATGGGCGATCGAGCTAAGTGAGTTCGATATTCGATACCAACCACGAGTAGCTGTGAAAGGACAGATATTGGCAGACTTCATCGCTGAATTCACTATCATAAAAGATTGGGGGGCAAAGAAGATGCCCATGTGGAGAGTCCATACAGACGAATCTTCCAATAGACATGCTGGAGGTGTCAAAGTTATACTCCACACCCCAGAGGGAGATAAGATCGAATGCATGATCCGCCTTGACTTCTCTACAACCAACAACGAGGTGAAATACAAGGCCTTGATAGCAAGACTGGACCTTACAATAGCTGCGGGAGCTAAGAGTACGGTCGTATACTCCGATTCTCAAGTCGTGACCAACTGGGTTAACGAGAGTTATGGGTGCAAGAATGGAAGGATGAAAAGGTATTTTGAGGAAGTGAAGGGTCGAATGAATAACCTCCAAATCAAGATGGTTCAAATCCCAAGGGAGGAGAACCAAGATGCTGACCGACTCGCAAAAGCAGCTTCAGCTGAACCTATGATCATCCCCAACCAGGTATTATCCTTCATCCAGCTCTCATCATTATTAGATGGCATTAGCATGTAGGAGGTAAGCAATGGGCGCCGTTGGACGGCTCCAATAGCGGCGTATCTTAAGGATGGCAAGCTGCCAGACAACAAAGAGGACGTAAGGAAGTTGAAGGTTAAAACAGCCCGGTTTATTTTGATTAAAGACGTCCTATACAAAAGAGGATTCTCCCGACCATATCTAAGATACCTTGGCCATGAAGAAGCGGACTACGTGATGAGGGAGGTCCATGAAGGAGTTTGCGAAAACCATTCTGGATCAAGGTCTTTGGTGCACAAGCTAATTCGTGCAGGATACTACTGGCCAACAATGCAGAAGGATGCCCACACATACGTCAGAGCTTGCAACAAGTGCCAACGATTTAGCAATTTCATAAGGCAACCAACAGAAGAACTCACTCCTATGACAGCCCCATGACCATTCGCACAATGGGGATTAGACATCATGGGTTCGTTCCCAATAGCGGTAAAGCAGCTAAAGTTCTTAGTAGTTGGCATTGACTACTTCACCAAATGGGTGGAAGTAGAGGCTCTGGCCACTATCATGGAGAAGAATATCTGTAGTTTTGTATAGAAAAGCATTAATTGCAGGTATGAAATTTCAAGGGTGCTGGTTTCGAACAACGGGAAACAATTCGACAACGACACTTTCAGAGACTTTTGTTCCCAGCTTAGGATCAAGAATCACTACTCGTCACCCGCCCACCCGCAGGCCAACGGACAGGTTGAAGTCACGAACCAGTCCTTGCTTAAGATTATTAAGACCCGACTCGAAGGGGCAAAGGGCATATGGCCAGACGAATTACCAAGTGTTTTATGGGCATACAGGACAACGGCGAGAACACCGACAGGGGAAACGCCGTTTCGATTAGCATATGGTAGTGAGGCCATCATACCAGCAGAAGTAGGTCTAACAAGCTACCGGGTGGAGAACAACGACGAAAGCAAGAATAACGAACAAATGCGTTTACAACTCGATCTTGTGGATGAAGTCTAGGCCGCAACAGAACAGAGACTAGTGCGATACCAGGACCTGATGGCAAAGTATTAAAACTCCAAGGTTAGGCACAGGGACATCCAGGTGGGAGATTTGGTTTTAAGAAGAGTACTCGGCACTACAAAAGATGCCTCCTAAGGGAAGCTAGGACCTAACTGGAAAGGACCATACAAGATCATTTCATGGCATAGGAAGTGAACATACTACTTAGAGACACTTGACTAAAAAAGACTGAGTCATCCATGGAACACGGAGCACTTGAAGAAGTACTACCAGTAGACGAAGAGCAAAGACAACAGCAACATTTACCTTTTCATTTCCAGTTTATTTTTTCTAGTAGATAGTTATGGTTTTTATTTCCTACAAGTACTTTTAGAGCCAAAAGGCGTTTTTCTTATTTTTTATGAATAATAGTCTATCAATCCATTGTAATAAGAGGAGTTTATTCAGAACATATGGAATGTAGTTTACTTAAAATCTACCGAGTCCAAACAGTGGACGGATCATCCAAGAAGGATGAAAATCTATCAAGTCCACACAATGGACGGATCATCCAACAAGGATGAAAATTTATCAAGTCCAGACAGTGGACGGATCATCCAACAAGGATAAAAATCTACCGAGCCCAAACAGTGGACGAATCATCTAAGAAGGATGAAAATCTATCAAGTCCACACAGTGGACGGATCATCCAATAAGGATGACATTTTATCAAGTCTAAATAGTGGATGGATCATCTAAGAAGGATGAAAATTTATCAAGTCCACATAGTGGACGGATCACCCAACAAGGATAAAAATTTATCAAGTCCAAACAGTGGACGGATCATTCAAGAAGGATGAAAATTTATCAAGTCCACACAGTGGACGGATCATCCAACAAGGATGAAAATTTATCAAGTCCAAATAGTGGACGGATCATCCAAGAAGGATGAAAATTTATCAGTCCAGACAGTGGACGAATCATCTAAGAATGATGAAAATTTATTAAGTTCACACAGTGGATGGATCATCCAACAAGGATGAAAGTTTATTAAGTCCACACAATGGATGGATCACCTAAAAAGGCAAGCTCACCAAGCCCACAAAGTAGACGAATCATCCCAAAAGGATGAGATTCGTAAAATCCACATAGCAGACGAACCGTCTTAGGACCACGTTCATTAAAATGATATAGTGAACGGGTCATTAAAAAAAAAGAAAAAAGAAATGAAGAATAAGAATTTCTAGTTGAAGGATAAAAATCAACAAGGACGGCCAAAAGAAGACGGATTCATTGAGAATTAGTCGAAGCACTAACAAAATATAACAAGCAAATGACAACGGCTGGAATCAGCTGTTCTCCCATACATTTCTGATATTCAAAATAAAAATAAATCATGTTATTCCTGAACCACAACGGTATCCTCGTTAGCATTAGAGACTTTGGGTAAAGGTTGACGGGCGTCGTCCTCAACGGGTCCTTTTTCACCAACCTTTAGGGCTTCGTCATCACCAGGACCTTCACCAAAAAGTTCTTCCGTCTCTTCAGAGTCGACGGGGTGGGCAGGGGTTTGTCCCTTAGTGTCTATGTTGATATGAGCAAGGTTCAAATCAAGAAACGAGGCCTTCACCTGATGAAGACAATCGTCGAATCCATTGCCAAAGGAGGAACCCAGTTCGGCTAAGAGGGCGTCGGAATCTCGGTATTCCTTTACAACATCAATCTTGGCTTAACGGATGTTGTCTTCATTAGTTTTCACTGTCTCCCTCAGTAACTCCACCTCTTTTTCCAAATTTTCACGAGCCTACTCGGACAGCTTTAGCTTCTGTTCATGGTGAAGCCTCTAGAGCTTTAACTCATCAAGCTCCTCCGCTGTTGCCTTAGAATTTGCGCGGACACGTTCCAACGTCCTCTTGTGAGCAAGGCACCGGTCCATTAATCCCTTAGCCATCACGACCGTCTGCACCAACAATATATAAGCACAAAAAAAAAGTTAGTAAAAACATGACGAAACAAGTAAATGACGAGCACTAACCTTAGTAAGTCTAAATAAGCAGGTCTCCCCCATTGCCTCCGTCGCATGGTTGCCTAGGTCTTTGTAATCCTCCTCTTTGATGATAGAAGTTAATTGACCAAAGGCGTATTGCGAATCCTCGCGAAGCAAGATGGGGGGCTTCTCTTTGACGAGGTCAGGATTTACCATCAGACCCTTGCCCTTACCTATCCCTAGATTAGGGGGCAACTTCGTCACACCGAACCCTTGACCAGCAGGCAATCTCGTCACCAGCTTTTGTTTCTTATTGTGACGGTCAACCTTTTCAACTGGTGGCCTTTTGGCGGACGGATGAAAAGAACCCGTCTTGGGGGGAGGGTCAACACCTTGTTTTTTCTTGAGAGCTTGTTGTTTGATAAAAGCTCTTCTCTTGGCATCATCCATTTCTGCAAAAAGTAGACGGGTGAAATCAATGTTGCGCGACAAAGCAACGGTTGAGAGTTAAAAGACTTACGCTTGCGTTTCCTGAGTCTTATTGACGGGCAGTAGCTGTAGGGTCTGGACCGTCACAGTACCAGTGCAGGGTGTCCAAGGTGACGAGCTTTATCCAAGTCCTCTCCGACAACTTGGTGGTCTGGAAGATTTTTTCTTAAAAGCCAAATTGTTCTGTTGTAATAGGTGGACGGTCCCTAGCTGCAAAACTGAATGGTTAGAGTAACTTCAAAACCTCATAAGAACTTGTAAAGTAAAACGAGGCTCATACCGGACGGAGGCATTATCCCCCAAGTCTTATCCACCGGCATATATTTGTGATCGTTAGGACGAAACATCCAATCATCTCCCTAAAGGAAGAAGTATCGACCCTTCCAGTTACGATTGGAATCTGGGGTCTCGGACACTAGCTTAAGCACCAGACTCCTCGGCACAAAGCTATACATACCCTTTGACTTTGTAATCTCAGACGTACGATAACAATGAAAGAACTCTTCCACTGTCAACCGTCTCGCCCTGTTAGACATCACACCATACAAGACCTCAACGCTTAGGAAAACTCTCCAAGCATTTGGTGAGATTTGACTGACGGCCAAACCTAAGTACTGAAGGAGACGATGGTGCAAACCACTTAATGGGAATCGAAGGCCCGCTTTGAGCATCTGCTCATACACACCAACGTCTTCAAGACCCTTGTAATAACACTTCTCGGACTTAAAAGGTAGACGGATGGGAATGTTATCAAGTATCTGATATTTCTGCCTAAGCGTATTGAAGTGTGGCTGCTTGATGCCAGAGATGAAATCATTCACCATCCACAGAGGAAGCATGACAAATTCCCTGAAATTGTCAGGACCTATGACGGACTGGATCGGCGGATCTATACCGTCTAAGTTATCGTTCGAGTCATACTCTGACCCATCCTTATCCTGCCTTTCATCTTACACATCACAAGGAGAGCTGGCTGACAGTTCCCTCTCCTCGCTAGAGGTGTCTTAGTCTGCTTGACTTGATGGGAACACCTCTTTGTAGCCCATTCCCTCGCGGACATAAGACTGACCACTTGACGCCTCACTAGACATCTGACACCTACATATGACGGGTAAAGGAAACCTAAGACTCTAAATCTATACTGACGACGGACCAACATGCGAAATAAAGAACAAAAATTAACAAGCGAAAAAGGTACTCACAGGTGGACGATATCAAAAGGCGACGGACGAGATGAAAGGAAGACGAATTTCAACTTCTTGCGGTGACGGATCACACAAAGTAGATGGTTGCGCTTTGATCAACAAAAGATTTTCCAAAAGTGTAAAAGTGAAAGGGATGGACAGTATATATAAAGGGAACAACGCGGTAAACGAAGGGGCACATTAATTCCAACAAACCACCAGTGGAATACCACCACGTGTCCCTAGTACATTTATGACTGTTCCAACATGTCTATCAAAACAATCCTATCACAAGTCAAAACTAACCGTCATTCCATAAGACCGCAGCGGAAACTTGACGGCCTCATGGAATGAGGGGGCAACTGACGATGAATTAAAATGAACATGACGGATCTAGGTGGTTGATGTGATGGTACAAGGGTGACAGATTGATAATGACAGATAAGGAGGTCAGATCCACAGTGGACGGACAGATACAACGCGGTAGCCATTAGCCTCAAGAACCCCTAAAGAGGATTTACACTTTATAATTACATCTGATGTGGCTTTGCTTGATCTCCACGCAAACGTGTATAAGAAGAATTCTCGGGTCACACGTTTAAGCCTTGATCAAAGGATTCCTATAAGGAAAAGAACTCTAGAAGGTATGTAAAAGGAAAGAGTTCCAATTTTATAAGGAAAGGACTTCATGGTTAAGGCACAGAGGTTAACCCTACACTACTATAAATACCCTAAAACCCTCATAAATTAAGGTACACATTATTGACTCAACTCTGGCACTCTAGGGTTGTGAAAAATTCTAACTTGACATTCGGAGGTTTTTGGCTAGCACCACACCGGTGCTCTCAGTTAGGTCTTTGCTTTCCGTTTTGTAAGTGTTGTTTCAATTTGGGAGTGCGTGTAGCTTATTGGTGATTTTTCGGCATCATCAGTGATGTTGAACTTCAAAATGAAAAAGAACATAACCTTCATGTTGGATGTGAGAGAATGAGGCAGAGTGGAGCAATGCGGCTGCAAATGAAGATGACACAAAGAGGAAGCGAAGCTTGTGCTTTCTTTAGGGTTTTGTTGTTGTTGTTTTTTTTTTTTGGGTTTTGGGTTTTTTCCCAAACAAATAGGGCCAAGGCCCAAACCTTAACAAATGGAGTCTGGCTCTTAGAGAGATCAGACATCAATAGTGGACTTAGCCCATTTAAGGACCCATCTCCAATTTCAGCAGTAGCAAGCCCATTTGGCTGATCCCATGCCTTAAAAAAGTCCAACCCGATACTCAAAAAACCGACTCGATTATAGACCCGACTTTTCGGGTCGGGTTTTGGGTCACAATAAACCCGACCCAACCCAATATCAGTTCTACATGAAATAGCCCATTTATGCAGATCCAATAGAGCAGTATATTTTTAAAAATAAATAAATAAATCATAATACACGGCTTCTTTTTCTTCTTCTTTTTATTTTTATTTTTTAATATAAATTTTAGGATAAATTGTAAATTAAAATCTGGGGTTATTTGAATTTTACACCATAAAATTTGAGAAGTTGAATTTTACAACTTAAAGTTTGGTTCCATTAGCAAAACTCCACCATTTATTAGTTTAAACTGTTTAAGTGACACGTTGGTGTACTAATATGATTATTTTATGTCAAATCAGCCCTAAAACGGCACTATATCACTTAATATATATATAAGAGCCAGCACAAAGTCAAATATTGGTGCTAGTACAACACTGTTTCAACAACTTAACCTAATTCCTAAATTAAAACCCCACGCACCCCATGAACTTGATAGTAGAGCAGACCCATGAAGCCAAATTAAAACCCATCTAGTGTTGTCATAAAGCTCAAAATTTTTTGCAAAAGAAGGCAGTTAGGTGACAATTCTTCTTTGTTTTGTATTTTCCTTTTAGCTCGAAGAAGGAAAAAACACTAAAACCAAAAGAAAGAAAAGAGACAAAGGGTTCATTTGGATAGAACTTATTACTGAAAACACTGTAACAAAATAATTTTTAAATATGTGAATAGTATTGTGGGACCCATTTTTAATAAAAAAAATTGTTAAAAAAAGTACGTGAACAGTGCGTGCACAGTGCGTGAACAGTGTGCACAGTACGCGCACTAACCCATTTATCCCCCCGCAATAGAAACGAAGAAAAAAAAGAAAGAAAGGAAAACACAGCCAGCAAAACGTTGGATCCAAACGGGCAAAAAGAAGAGAATTGAAACAAATTGCAATTGACAAAGCTCCGCTTAAGGTCCGTTTGGATACAGCTGAAAATTGAAAACTGAAAACATTGTAGCAAAATAATTTTTAAATGTGTGAATAGTACCGCGTGTCCCATTTAAAAAAAATTGAAAAGTGTGTGTACTGTTCATGAACAGTACATGAATAGTACTTGCACAGTGATGAATAGTGCTGCTTGTTGCCGGTTGAAACTTATGCACAGAAGAAAAAAAAAAAAAAAAAGAGGGCTGGAAATGCTGAACACTAGACGCGTTCAGCTATCCAAACCAAGCCTTAGCTTAACATAAGCATAAGCATAGCCATGTTGACGTTATGCCCAATTCAACAATTCCTAAGGTAATGTGCACCACTCTAATCAATCTCTATTCACATGCCACTTGTCATTTTTCTTTCAATCCGATCACCAAAGCTTTGGCTAGCAAAAACACACGTACAAAACCTATCAAATTCCAATTATTTTAGAGAAAGAAAGTTTAATAAATGTTCATCATCATCATCAACTTATAGTATAGTTAAATTGAGAGAGAAAAAGAGATCAGAGGACTTAGAGATCATTAACTTAGTTGGATGGGCTATGATATGGGTTCATGGGGTTTTAGTTTGGGAATAGGTTGAGTTACTAAAATAGTGTCATACTGGCACCAGTGTTTTGTGTTTTTAGTTTGGGTTAAATGACTTTGTGCCAACATTTTTTTTTTAAGTGAAACAGTGTCGTTTTAGGGTTGATTTGGCAAAAAAAAAAAAAATAAACTCATCAGCACACCGATATGTCAATTATCAAACTTCCGGATGTAAAATTCAACTTCTCAAATTTCAGAGTGTAAAATTTAAACAACTCCAAACTTTAGGGGTATACTTTGCAATTTACTCTAAATTTTAAGTTGAAGTAACACATTTTTATTTTTATTTTTATAGAAACGCCACATTTATTGTTCTTATCAATTTTTTCACTCCACTATTATATATATATATATATATATATATATATATATATAATCGAAGCCCTTGGCCTCTCCATAATTTTCCATATTAGCATTTTTTATTTATATTTTTTAATTTGATTTAATTAAAAAAAAGACTCACTAAAATAAACTTTAGGATTAAGAAAAGAAAAAATAGACTCATGTTAGGACTCTCTTTTATATATATAAAGACTTGAAATTTACAACTCGTGTTTCACCTCTAAATTTGGTGCATGGGCATTGGGTTTCTATGGAGGAGTGTATGGAAAGGATAATCCAAGCAGTATCCATGAGGGTGACCATTAACCTTTCGAATAGATGTATTCACAATTTGATCAGTAAAGTTCAGGCAGTAGTACTTCCTTCACGTGATTCTTCTTTGTTTATATGTTTTATTTTATCGGCAACTATTAAGTAGATAGCATGAAATCGCGCTAACGATTCATTATTTGCTCAAGTCTTCCTCGCAAATCAGGTTTGGACTTTTAATGAAGATTCTAATAATGGGCTTGGATATCTGGTTTGATCGTGGATTTTGATACGGGATTTCGATGGGGTTTCTGATGTAAGTTTCTTATATTGCGATGGTTTTTTTAAGTTATTTGGATCTATAGTTAGATCATATGGATGATATTGATAATGGTTTAATCATGGTTGATTTTGGTATATGTGGTGGGGTTGGCCAATTTTCTTTAATCTTTGGTGGCTGATTTTCTTCCATCCTTGGTATATTGTTTATGCAGTGATTTTCTTTAATCTTTGGTAGTTTTTTGTTTTTTGGAAAGAATTCTTTGGTAGTTTTTTTTTTTTAATTGAGAAGAAATTCTTTGGTAGTTGATGTTGTATTAGAAGAGATGGGAGTGCATTAAGAAGAGAGTTTTTGATTGGGTTTTGTTTTTAGGGAGAAGGAGAGTTTTTTTTTTTTTTTTTATAATTTCTAATCAAAATTTTTGTTTTTTTATTTATTTAAATAATGTTAATGTGTAAAAATGTGGGACCTCTAAAAAAATTCAAAGGCACATTAGCCACAGTTTCAGTAGGACATAAATTCAGATAATACATTTTTTTTCTCTTTTTATTTATATTTAATACTTGCAAACTAGACTACAATAATGTTCCTCATGTTATAAATATAAATATTATGAGTTAGGTAGTCGAATCAAGGTTTGATCAATTAAAGAAGTTTTATTTTTTAATACGAAATTTAAAAAAGATCATGCGCTAAAATATATAAAAAATGTTAATGGATGTCTAAAGACATTGGTTTAGAAACTATTTTTATAAACATTTTATAAAAAAAATGATAAAGTAATTAGTTTTTATGATAAATTTATATATATTTTTTAAAATGGTATAAAAATTTTCTTACTGTGGTTTATTCAAAATGACTCAAAATCTATAGATAAATATGTGAATTGCAAATCCATAGTAGCTATAGCACTTTTTTGGTTTGTTTAATTGGCACCGAGCTATAGTAGCTACATTCCTTTTTTTTTTTTTTTGATCATTGGTTTGTTTGCTTTTTTTTTCTTTTAAATATTTATATGAGCTAGCATATATATTATTATACTAATATAACAAATTTTACAATATTTTCACAATTATTAAAGTATCAATTTCTTATAGGTTGATATAAAATAATAAAATATGAGATTTTGACCAACCGCAATTGAAAATAAATACTTTGTCAAAATGTTATAACACTTGTTGTGTGAATGTGTAAAAACTACAGTACTTTTTAGTTTGTTCAATATGTACTGGTCATCACTTCATTGGCTTTTCTTTTTTTTGGGGTCATCAATTTGTGCTATTTTTTTTTATATTTATATGAGCTGATATATATATATATATATATATATATATTGTTATACCGACATAACAAATTTCACAATATTTTCACAGTTATTGAGTTGTCAATTTCTTATAGGTCGAAATAAAATAATAAAATATGAGACTCTGACCAACCATAACTAAAAATAAGTGTTTTGTGAAAATGTTGTAACACTTGTGGTTATTACAATATTTTCACAATTGTTGAGATCTCAGTTTCTTATACATCAAATAAAATAATGCTAAGTCCACAACATTTTCACAAAACATAAGTAAGCTACTGTAGGGACATTGGGCCCAGTAATTTACAAAGGATGGCCCAACAAAGTCTCTTGGGCTAAAAACCCAATCCGAGGACATCAAATGATTTAGGAGTACATGAATGTACCTCGTAAAGAAAATGCTAGGTAAAGATGTGATAACGTGTGAACAATTATGTCCGAGAAAAGTTTTGTTCTCGGATATTAAAGCCGAGGTCATAGGAAGAGAGGTTTAGTATCCCCAGACTATGTTATAAAAAATCCTGTGGCTACGGGAAGACACGGTACACGTGGAGGATAATAGAAAGGGCGGTGGAATATCTAAGGTAAAGCTGCTACCACCGCCCACACATTAAACACTCTGCAATTGATATACTGGCTGCATTAATGGAGAAATGGGACCTGAGCATGAGGTTTGGAACTTGGTCCCTGACCCTAGAGGACTTTGGGGAAATTTGATGGGACAAGTATCTAAAACCAGCATTATAACCATGAGGTGGAAGATGATAAGAAGAGAAAGAGGAAGTATAAATAAGAGAAAAGGCCTTCAGAAGAAGAGAGGCTTTTTCTGGGAAAAGAGAAAGAATAGTATATGATAATCTGACGATCCATAATTGTAATCAACCTTGAGAAGCAATATTGTAAACTATCCTCGGATTGTGTCCGAGGATGAGCTTTTATTCATATTTTTACAGATAACTCCTTGTTTGTGCCATTGGGCCCGTGGCCCGTTCTTTCTTTGTTATTTAAATCACCCTTGAAATCTAGATTTCAAGCCCACTCTCTACAAATTTATTGTAAAAGGCCTTTCAAGCCCATTCCCTTTGATTGTGGATCGAAGGTTCGACTTGTACCCTTACAATTGGTGCCGTCTGTGGGAATTTAGTCTTTGAGGAGGTTTAAAACATCATGGTGGGCTCAGGACCACAACGCCATGCAGAGTCTGTGGGCTCCCAACACGAGGATCACTCCTTGCATCCTAATCACGAGGAGAACCGGGAAGGTAATGTGCATACTATGCACACTACCAGAAGTACGAGTCATTCACAAGGGGGAAGCAGAGTTCCTCACGAGGAGAATACCAGGGCCATGCAGAAAGAGATTGACAGCCTAAAAAGGAAATTGCGTCATGAGAGGCAAAGGCGAACTCCTTCTATCTCCGATCCCTTTTCGGAGGGTTCCGAGATGACAATTATAGGCAGAGGTCCAGAACTCCCCCAGATGAATCTTTCTCTTCTGAGGAAGACAACCTGCATGGGAGGCAAGGCAGAAACTACTCCTCTAGGGGCTTGGGAAATGATGCAATGGGTAGGGCGTTGCACCAAATCTCTAGGTCACCCTTCACATGCAAGTTGGAAGAAGGGAGGTTACCTCGACGTTTCACACAACCGGCCTTCACTATTTACAATGGTCGGACAGATTCTGTGGAGCATGTGAGCCATTTCAGCCAAAAGATGGCGGTACATTCCAAGAATGAGACCTTGATATGCAAGATCTTTCCCTCTAGCCTGGGGCCCGTGGCCATGAGATGGTTTGATGGCTTGAGGGCAGGCTTTATCAATTCTTTCAAAGAGCTTACTAGAGCATTTGGCTCTCGTTTCATCACATGCAGTAGAGTTCCTCGACCTTTGGATTTATTATTATCCATGACCATGAAGGATGGGGAAACCCTGAGAACGTATTCGGATAGGTATTGGGAGATGTTCAATGAAATTGACGGGGACTTCGATGACGTGGTGATAAGGACCTTCAAGGTCAACCTACCTACGGAGCATGACTTGAGGAAATATTTGACGAAGAAGCCTGTCAGAAGCGTGCGTCGGCTCATGGATCGCATCGATGAGTACAAAAGGGTTGAAGAAGATCAGCAGGAAGGAAAGGGTAAGGCGAAGGTTATCCCACAGGAGATGAGGGATTTCAGGTCGGACAGATACAACAACAACAGACCTGCAAGAGATTTTTCCAGACAAGCTGGTCCTACAGCCCCACAGGTGGTCAATACCGTTTTCAAAGAACCAGTGCAACAGCTGTTGGAGAAAATCAAGCATGAGTCATTCTTCAAGTGGCCCAATAAGATGGCAGGGGACCCTTTGAGACTTAACCAAAATCTCCATTGCCATTATCACCAGGAGAGGGGTCATACCACCAAGGATTGTCGAACTCTGTGGAATCATTTGGAGCAATTGGTTAAGGAGGGGAAGTTAAAACAATTCCTATGTCAGCCTAATGGGCAAGGAAACCACTTAGGGGCGGTAAACCACGGGGGTTCTTCATCAAGACCTCCTCTAGGAACAATCAGTGTTATTTTCACGGCACCTGGAAAGACTGGCTCAACTCCTTTTAGGGTGATGTCTGTGGCTCGGACCTTGGCCGAGGAATCGAGAGATCAGCCGAAAAGGATTAAAGAAAATATACTACTAGTTTTGGGTTTCTCGGAAGAGGACAAAATCGAGACTATCCAGCCACATGATGACGCCTTAGTTGTTACCCTAAGAATAGGGAATTACAATGTGAAGAGGGTGATGGTTGATCAAGGCAGTAGCACAGATATCGTGTACCCTGACTTGTTTAAAGGGTTGAATTTAAAGCTTGAAGATCTTATGGTGTATGACTCACTCTTGATAAGCTTCGAGGGAAAGGCTGTCATACCAAAAGGGCAAATTAGGCTACCTGTACAATCTGACCTAGAAGTGGTAAACGTAGATTTCATCGTGGTGGACGCCTATTCTCCCTATACAGCTATTGTGGCAAGACCTTGGTTGCATGCTTTGGGTGCTGTTTCCTCAACCTTGCATGTCAAGGTTAAGTTTCCTTTTGGAGATCAGGTGGTGGAGCTGCTTGGAAGTCAATCTGTAGCTAGACAGTGTGTCACGGCTGCGATTTTGCGTCAACCTGAACTGGAGTCCTTGGCCTCGGCTAACGAAAATTCATAGCAATCAAAGTCTTTGGCCACAACCAAGGTAGATGAACCTGCATGTGAGGAATTAGAGAAGATTCTCATAGACAATGACCCTGAAAAGTTCTTTCAGGTGGGGGTTCAATTGCCACAGAAGGAGAAGACGGATCTGATTTTGTTTTTGAGGAGAAATATGGATGTATT
The DNA here is from genome assembly GCF_040712315.1 of Castanea sativa. Taxonomy (NCBI): domain Eukaryota; kingdom Viridiplantae; phylum Streptophyta; class Magnoliopsida; order Fagales; family Fagaceae; genus Castanea; species Castanea sativa. The sequence goes on along the minus strand of NC_134019.1, from coordinate 23,598,618 downwards.
TGCATGGAATGCTTACGAAGCCCCTGGGGTTGATTCGAGTTTTATTTGTTATCATTTAAAAGTCAATCTAGCTGTGGTACCGAGGAGGTAACCACCTCGGCAGTCCTCCAAAGAGCGTTCTGAGGCTGTGAAGGAGGAAGTGCTCAAACTCAAAAAGGCAAGTGCTATCAAAGAAGTTTTTTTTTTTATTCTGAATGGTTAGCCCATACGGTGGTGGTGAAGAAGAAGAATAGGAAATGGAGAGTCTTTGTGGACTTTACAGATTTAAACAAAGCTTGTCTGAAGGATTCTTTCCCAATGCCTCGGATTGATCAGTTGGTGGATGCTACTGTCGGGCATCCTCGGATGAGTTTTCTTGATGCTTTCCGAGGTTACCACCAGATACCTTTAGCTGTGGAGGACCAGGAGAAGACTGCATTTGTCACTCCTACAGGAAATTATCATTATAAGGTAATGCCCTTTGGTTTGAAAAACGCAGGGGCTACCTATCAAAGGACGATAACGAGGATGTTTGAGACACAACTGGGAAAAACTATCGAGGTATATGTGGATGACATGGTGGTAAAGAGTAAAGCGGTTTCTACGCATTTGGAAGAACTGAGCAACACTTTTCAAATGCTGAGAGAGTATAAATTGCGACTCAATACCTCTAAATATTCTTTTGGTGTAGGGTCGGGCAAGTTTCTGGGCTATATGGTGACTCACCGGGGAATTGAGGTGAATCCTGCTCAGGTTAAGGCCATTAGTAACTTACACCCACCTCGAAATCCTAAAGAGGTGCAGAGAGTAACAGGAATGACTGCTGCCCTTAATCGATTTATATCTCGGTCCGCGGACAAATGCATGCCTTTCTTTCAGTTGTTGAATAAATGGAAGGGTTTTGAATGGACTGAGGAGTGTGCGATGACTTTTCAATAGCTTAAAGCATATCTCTCATAACCACCCGTTGTGTCTCAACTAGAAATTGATGAAGTTCTGTTTGCATATATTGCAGTAGCTAATCATGTAGTTAGTTTGGTTCTTATACGGGATGATAATAATGTCCAGAGGCCAGTTTATTATGTAAGCAAGTCTCTGCATGAAGCCGAGGTGAGTTATTTGCCACTGGAGAAAGCGATCTTGGCGGTGGTGCATGCTACGCGAAGGCTTCCTCATTACTTCCAGTCTCATATAGTTATTGTCTTAACACAACTCCCTCTTAAATCTATACTTCGAAGTGCGGATTATACGGGAAGAATTTCCAAATGGGGCACTGTCCTAGGAGCTTTCGACATCAAGTATATGCCTCGCACCTCTATAAAGGGACAAGTCATTGCGGATCTTGTGGCGGAGTTTGCTGAGCCCCTATTAGAAGAACATATTGAAGGATTAGGCATGGGTAAAAAATCAGTAGGCATGATTTCATACAAAGAGCCTCCGTTATGGAAAGTAAATGTTGACGGAGCAGCAAATCAAAGAGGATCTGGGGTAGGGCTAGTTTTTGTATCCTTGGAGGGAATTACTTTTAAGAAATCTTTGAGATTGGGGTTCTCGGCCACTAACAATGAAGCAGAATATGAAGCCGTCCTCGTTGAAATGAACATGGTTTATAAGATGGAAGGGAAGATGGTACAAACATTCTCGAATTCACTATTGGTGGTAGGCCAAGTGGAAGGGAAGCTAGAAGTAAGAGATTCAAGAATGCAAGGATACCTAACCCAGGTCAGATGTATGCAATCCAAATTTGAGTCTTTTTCTTTATTGCATGTGTCTAGGTGTGGGAATACTCATGCCGACTCCTTAGCCACACTCGCAACGTCCTCGGCGCAAAGCCTACCTTGGGTCATCCTTGTTGAAGATTTGTGGAAACCCACTGGGACGAGTAATAACGCCACTCGAATTCTTCAAATTAGGACAGAGCCTAGTTGGATGGATCCAATTGTGATATTTCTCAAAGATGATATCTTGCCTAGAGAAAATTCTGAAGCAGATAAGGTTCGTAGGAAAGCACCTCGGTTCTAGTTGTCCAAGGATTAGAAATTATACAAGCGCTCTTTTTTGGGACCATATTTGTTATGTATGCACCAAGAGACAATGAAGTTACTTTTGGAAGAGCTGCATGAAGGGATTTGCAGAAGCTACACTGAAGGAAGGTCTTTGGCTCATAGAGCCCTTACTCAGGGCTATTGGTGGCCCAATATGCAGAGAGAAGCACAGGATTATGCGAAGAAGTGTGACCAATGTCAAAGATTCGCTCCGAACATACATCAACCAGGAGGTGTTCTTAATCCTCTGTCTAGCCCTTGGCCTTTTGCTCAATGGGGCTTGGACATTGTTAGACCTTTCCCAAAAGCAGCAGGAAACAGACGATGGCTCCTCATCGAAACGGATTATTTCACCAAATGGGTTGAAACTGAGCCATTATCAAATATCAGAGATATAGAAGCAAAAAAGTTTGTATGGAAGAATATTGTCACCAGGTTTGGCATCCCCCATACTCTCATTTCAGATAATGGTCTACAATTTAATAGTAAGGCCTTTAGGAAATATTGTTGTGATCTAGGTATCACGAACAGATATTCCACTCCAGCTTACCCTTAAAGGAATGGGCAAGCCGAGGCCGTCAATAAAGTGATAGTTAATGGGCTCAAGAAAAGGTTGGGTGATGCTAAGGGAAGATGGGTAGAAGAACTACCACATGTCTTGTGGACATATCGAACTACACCCCGAAGGTCCATAAGAGAAACACCATTTTTCATGACTTATGGAGCCGAGCCAGTAATATCTCTAGAAACTGAGTTCCCAACACTAAGGAAGAACTCCTTCATTCCAGACAGCAGCGATAATCTATTGAGGAGAAGTTTAGACTTAGTTGAAGAACGACGAGAGAATGCCATGGTTCAACTAGCTTATTATCAACACAAATTCAAGCAGGGGTATGATTCTCATGTAAAATTACGGCCTCTTGCACCTGGGGACTTGGTACCGAGGAAAGTTTTGGGTACAACAAAGAACCCAGCATGGGGAAAACTGGGGCCCAACTGGGAAGGACCTTATCATATTACTTCGGTTGCAGGCATACGGGCTTATAATCTTGAAGATCTAGACGAACATGTTGTACAACGTCCTTGGAATGTAAATAACCTACGAAGGTACTACTATTAAATGTAAGGCACTTCGGCCATTTTTGTTAACACTATATTACGTTTATTATTGTCCTTCATCTAAGTATTAAACTGAAGCTTGGTATGCCTAGATTCTTAGACCACATACCTCGTCTAAATTGATATTTTTTATCAAGTATCAAACTGAAGCTTGGTATGCCTGGATCCTCGGATCATATACCTCATCTAAATTGATATTTTTTATCAAGTATCAAACTGAAGCTTGGTATACCTAGATCCTCGGACCATATATCTCGTCTAAATTGATATTTTTTATCAAGTGTTAAACAGAACCTTAGTTATGTCTGGTCCGAGGATCATCTGTTTTGGAAAATTTAACATATCAATTCTTTCACTAAGTGTCAAACTGAAGCTTGGTATGGCTGGATCCTCGGAACACATACCTCGTCTAAATTGATATTTTTTATCAAGTGTTAAACAGAACATTAGTTATGTTTGGTCCTCGGATCATCTACTTTGGTAAAATTAACATTTTAACTTTTTCACCAAGTGTTAAACAGAACCTTAGTTATGTCTGGTCTTCAGATCATCTACTTTGGAAAAATTAACATTTCAACTCTTTTTACCAGGTGTTAAACAGAACCTTAGTTATGTCTGGTCCTCGGATCATCTACTTTGGAAAAATTAACATTTCAATTCTTTTTATTAAGTGTTAAACAGGTTCTTAGTTAAGTCTGGTCCTCGGATCATCTACTTTGAGAAAATTAAATAGTCCAAATCTTTTTACTAAGTGTTGAACATGGATAAAAGTCTCCCTAAGACGTGCCCCATCTAAATGAAATTCAACCACTTATATCTTAAAAGTCTCCCTGACATAGTGATAAATGGATAAAAATCCATGAGTATCACTTAATGCATCTACAGACATATTGAACATGTCTATGGTATAAAGTTCAATCCAGGTTGTTGCTTTGACTTTAGTAAATTAACAAGCGTAAAAGAATTATTGTTCTAAATATAACAAAACAAGTATGAAGTGGTATGATCAAGGCAAAACAAAGGCGAAAAGCATCAAAACAAAGGCAAAAAGCATCAAAACAAAGAAAGTAGAACTTGTGCTTTCATTAAATTCAAAATTCTTTAGAATTACAAAAGTACTTGCAAAATATCAGAATTACACTAAGTAGAAATAAAGAAAAAAGCTAAAGATGAGAGGAGAACAATCACTGCTTCAACTTTATCTTCAAAGGGCCTTTAGGGTCTTGAGGAAGTTGAGGCTGCACCAAAGACTCATCAGCAATTCCTTTGCCTTTTGGATCATCCTTCAAGGTTATCGGATTCGCTTGATCACACAGCACGTCCTTGGAAGACTCATTAAGGTCACTTGAGGGTTGTATGTCCTCTAGTGCCTTTCCTTCTATTGGATCAGCTTGCTTGGGGAGTTGATCTTCAGCAAGAATAGAGTCTTCAGCCAGCTCACCTTCCTTATCCTCAGATGGTAGTTAGGCAGCATCATCATTAGCTTGAGGAATGTCAGAGGCTCGAATGGCTGGAGGATAGTAGACACTCTCTGCTTTCCAAAGAGTAGAAGAAGCATCAACCCTAGCTTGGGAAAGTGCCTCGTTCCACACTTGGAGGCAGTAATGTCTACAAACCTCAGGAACCTGAGCCTTGAAGGTTTCTGTGATCTCCTTTACACCGATCTCATAACCTTCTTGTTCAGCTCGGTCTTTTGCATTCTCGGCCTCTTCTCTTGCCTTTTCAGCCTCTTCTTTTTCTTAAAGGGCTTTCTCTTTACTCTTGATGGCCTCCTCTTTGACCCTCTCAGACTCCTTCAAATCTTTTTTAAGGTACTCAACAAGCTTTCGTGCTGCAATAAGATTCTCATCAGTTGGCCTAAGCAGTAGTCATTGGACCTCGGTCTGTTTGGCAGTGGTTTTTAGAGCAGCCTCCAAACCTGACTTCTCACTCTCAGCCTTAACAAGTTTGTCTGAGACCTCCTACATCTTTTTCTTCTGTAGGTCCGAGATCCTTTGGGCGATTTCGCGCCTTGATTCTTCGGCCCTCAAAGATTTGTATGAGCTGATGGCGATCTCTTCTGCCCTATGGGCAGATTGAACAGCCTGTGAACAAAAAAAAAAAAAAAACAACAACAACAACAATACAAAAAAAAAAGACAAAGTTATAAGTTTTATGAAATAAAAGGAATAAAAAATGGGCAAAGTTTAGAAGAGATACTTACCATGGCAAGTTCCTTTTTTAGAATCATAAATACATTGTGGTCTTTTTTCTTTCTAAGCTCACCCATGTTCTCGGGGAGCAGCAAAGCTTGCTCCAATGCGTCTGCTACGCATGCAGCAGTCCCCTCATCAGAATTTCTAATGGATGCCTCAACAGTAACGGCATGATCATCCATAGTCATGTCAGGGAGCCAGAGGGGAGCATGTACGACCACGTGAGATTCGGTCCATCTATCTGACCTCGTCTACACGATGCAGGCTTGCTTTCCACCTTTTTCAATCTCAGGCTCTTTAGGAAGAGAGCCATTTCCTACCTCCATCACTTCTTTTCCTTTTTGCTGATCCCGTTTTCTTTTAAGGTCAACCGGATTGGTACGCTGGGGTTGGGAAGGAGGAAGAGGAGAAGGGAGCCTAGACTCAGGGCCTTTTTCAGCACCTTTATCATGGACCCTAGGGCGAAGTTCCTTAGGAGGCTCTTGAGACCCCGCTTGAGCCTCGAGTACATCTTTTAAACTTGGCTTGGCCTTACGTTGGATACCCATATGGTCGAACTGTCGAATAAAATCTTGTGAGACTTGAGAGGATGTGCCGAGGATAGAAATTTGGTCTTCGGGAGAGTGGGGTTGATTAAAAACCTCGAACTCATCCTAAGAATCAGATACTTCGACAATCTCTTCTTCTTCCTTTATGCTAGGTTGGGAAGAGGTTGCTTCACCAAGTATGTTTTGTGTTGAAATAGTGACTAAGGGAATCCCAACCGGAATGGGTCGTGGGGGTTGTACGGGTTGGGTAACCAGAGTACCCTGAGGAATAGGAGCCCCCTCGGGTAGCAGGAAACCTTCAATGGCAACGCTGATCCGGGGAAGACAGGGGTCCTTGGCTTTGATCACACACTTTGGCGCCTAGAAAGCCTTGAAAATGGGATCGTAGCCGAGGATTAGATGAGCTGCTCGGAGTTGACTGTCTGTGTGCATGAAAACTTCGGCTTGTAAAATTCTATCCATTCGCCCAAAATTGACAAGGAGAGGGTGACGATCCGCTGCGTGTGGATCTGTAGAATTGTCCAAAAGAAAGAAAAACAAGATAAGAATAAATAAAAAGATAAAAGGGGTCGTTTTTAAGAGTTTTAGATAAAATCCAAAACTTCACTTGGGGTCCCCTCCCTTGTCGGACAAGGTAAGCCGTCGTGCCAATCTCCTGATATGATCAGGAAGTCGTTTTTTTAGACCCTTATTGGATTTGGGTAGACACTGAATTAATCTAACTGCTGGATGTCTAGATTTTAGGTAATATTCATCTTTTTTTGTTAGGTAGTGGAGGTTATAAACCCAGTTCACATCATGATGAGTGAGCCCTAGGTTCATCCTCTCATTTAAGGCATCTATGGAACCTAGGATCCTAAAGACATTTGGGGCGCACTGGGTGGGAGCTAATCTAAAAGCCCTAAGATAATCCCTAGTCACAGTCCCTATTGGGATTCTCATTCCTCATTCGATGAATGCAATTATCGAGATTACTACCTCCCCCGTTTTTCTTTTTACAAAATATTCCTCTTCGTTACAGTACTAATAGATACGCTCGAGGGAATTTAGTATTTAGCTTTAAACTGCTCTATTTTTTCGTTTGAATCCACCAGGGATGCAAATCTACCCATTTTTGAAAAAGGGGGTGTAAAGAAACTAAAAAGACTAAGCCGAGGACAAGAGAGTATAGAGAAAAAGAAAAGGAAAGGAAGAAAAACAAAAGAAACAAAGAGCTGATAAGAAAGGGAGAGAGTATGAGAGAACTTACTTTAAAAAAGAAGAAGGCACGGTCACCTCGGACAGGGTATTTGGTAAAAAGAGAAAGCACGTGGAGGTGGCAAATGTAGCAGGTACGTTATAGGAGTATTGTGGTGTGAGAAGATTTGAAAGAAATTAGTATTTATATATCAATAAGAATTACGAAGCGGGAGAATTCCCGCCTCAACCCAAGAGCAGCTTTCAACCGTTGGATATGTGTTACATCGTTGAAACGTGGGGAACATGGAAACGTCAGAATTTAATTCAGGGACACTTCGCATGCCGAAGCGTCGGGAACATGCGATGGGTAGTTCAAAAGTCATTGTCCTTGTTAGCAATATTGCCAGAAATCCGCAAGATAAAAGGAGATTTAAGTCGAGATCATTTTTTCATCCCGAGGTGAAGAAATAAAGAATCTCAAGGGGCTATTGTAGGGACATTGGGCCCAGTAATTTATAAAGGATGGCCCAACAAAGTCTCTTGAGCTAAAAACCCAATCCGAGGATATCAAATGATCTAGGAGTACATGAATGTACCTCGTAAAGAAAATGCTAGGTAAAGATGTGATAACGTGTGAACAATTATGTCCGAGGAAAGCTTTGTCCTCGGATATTAAAGCCGAGGTCATAGGAAGAGAGGTTTAGTATCCCCAAGCTATGTTATAGAAAATCCTGTGGTTACGGGAAGACACGGTACACGTGGAGGACAATAGAAAGGGCGGTGGAATATCTAAGGTAAAGCTGCTACCACCGCCCACACATTAAAGACTTTGCAATTGATATACTGACTGCATTAATGGAGAAATGGGACATGAGCATGTGGTTTGGAACTTGGTCCCTGACCCTAGAGGACTTTGGGGAAATTTGATGGGACAAGTATCTAAAACCAGCATTATAACCATGAGGTGGAAGATGATAAGAAGAGAAAGAGGAAGTATAAATAAGAGAAAAGGCCTTCGGAAGAAGAGAGGCTTTTTCTGGGAAAAGAGAAAGAATAGTATATGACAATCTGACGATCCATAATTGTAATCAACCTTGAGAAGCAATATTGTAAACTATCCTCGGATTGTGTCCGAGGAGGAGCTTTCATTCATATTCTTACAGATAACTCCTTGTTTGTGCCATCAGGCCCGTGACCCGGTCTTTCTTTGTTGTTTAAACCACCCTTGAAATCTAGATTTCAAGCCTACTCTCTACAAATTTATTGTAAAAGGCCTTTCAAGCCCATTCTCTTTGATTGTGGATTGAAGGTTCGACTTGTGCCCTTACAGCTACTATTGGTAAATGAAGAAGTGATATCAGTTGTGGGTCCATTTTAAAATCAGAAACAACATGCCATCTAGAGTTTGTTGTGAAAATATTATGGAAATAACATTTCTATAAAATAAATAATAATATATTAGACTAAAACTTACCATGGCTGAAAAATAAAGGTATTGTGACAATATTGTGACATTTTGTTGTGTTCCTAAACTTCTTTTTTGGTTTATTCAAATTTGGTAAGCAAAAATTCATTATTTCACGTACAATTTTCTTCTATTGATTTTTTGTTTGTTGTTTTTTTTTAATACATAGTTTAAAGTAGTTGTCCCAATTAAAAATCAATAACAATTGACTACATAGGATTTGTTGTCAAATGTTGTGGATGTAGTATTGCTCTAAAATAAAATTATAAAATATCATACTAGGGCCCACCATAGCTAAAATAAAGGTATTGAGAAAATATCTTGACATTTATTTTGTTCTTGATTATTATTATTATTATTATTTTGCTTAGCCAATTTGTTAAGCCAAAATTCATTGTTCTACGAACAGTTTTCTTGGGCTGAATTTTTTTTAACACATTGTTTAAAGCAAAAAACATATATTTTTACTAACAAAAAATAATTATGGAAAAAAGCATTTTCCCCCTTTATGTCTGGGGTAGTTTCATCCCTCTAACTTTAAAGTTGAGTAATTTCCTTCTTTATATTTTGTAGACAAGTATATAGTCCCTGCTATTACTCTTTTAGATAAACCCTAACAAAATCTTATGATTCCTATAATATTTTGTTGTTAAAATGCCTCACTAAATTTTAATGTCTCAAAAATTTTCTTCGTGTATTTTGAGTTTTGTGTGTTAGTCATACTTAGAACATAAAAATAGTGATGTATGGTATTTTATTTGTTACATAGAGACCACTAATTTATTAGTAGTTTAAATCTTCTAGATTTGTAATTTAATCTGATAGAAACTTTAATGACATATGTCTTTTATTGTTTTGTTCTTTTTTATTTTAATACAAGATAAAATTTCTAATCTAGTCTAATCTAAGTGTATATGTGTGTGAAGCTTCCTCCTAGAGACATGAACACCGACTCTTACCTCTTACACCCCACAAGCACTTATATTTGTAGAGTGACCACTGCACTAAGGGTGTGCGGTGATATTTGTTTTCTTTCTTTAAAAGGTGTTCATTAAAAATTAAGTAAGCTAAACATTGTAGTTAGGCTTATAAAATAAATGATAAAGAAGGAAGTATGAAAAACAAAATATTCATTGCAAATAGTTGTAGGTATTTAATTTGACGAAGAGTTTTAATTGTAACATATGTCATTATTTATTGCGAAAATTTAAATATTGTGACAATGTTTTATCAAAACATAGTTGTTTTTGTTGGAAGATGATGACATTTGTTATCATTCTTAGTAGATTTTTTTGTGAGTAGATAATGTTTTTAGCAAATAAGTCGAAGAAATGAAAAAGTATTTTGTATCAAATGATACCACATCATCTGTATCAAAATCCAATAAATGATCAATATGTGAGCAAAAATAACTACTCACTAACACATATCTTTCAATTGTTAGTAGGTTATTTATTTTTTGCTAACATGTCTTACATTTATTGGATTTTGATACTGTTGACATGGTATCATTTGATATCAAATTCTTCCTCTTAAGAGATTATCATGCTAAATAGATAGCCATATATTAAATAGTTATTCTAAATTTAAACATATAGTTTAATACTACTTCAAAAAAAATTAAATTTTAAAATTTCTCACCTAGGAACAATTGCACGTGCTGCCCTTACTAGTACAATATACCCTTGTTTTTATTTTTTTTGCTAATATGTCCTTGTGCTCATTAAATCTATTGGAACTAGCAAGAGTAATCAACGTTAGGCTAACAGATGATTTCAGTGGAAAGAGGAGGTGGAAGTTTCAGTGGAGAGAAGTAATGATGCCCAGCAGATGGATTCAGTGCCAACTGATGAAGTAATGGAGCCTGAAAGGGGAGAGGATGGTCCTAACCTCTCCAAGTGACTGTAAGGCTCTCTTCCCTCTTTTCTTTGTCAATAATCAATAATGAATGTACTAATTTGGAATTGTCGGGGTGCCCTTAACCCCTCCTTTTGTTCAATTATTAGCGATATGATCCGCATTCATTCCCCTGCTATCATGATAATAACTGAAACTAAAGTCTGTGGTGATTAAGCTAAGAGGATTGCTGACAGACTTCCTATTGATGGTGCAATTTTCACCAATTTGATTGGATCATCTAGTGGTTTGTGGGTCCTCTGGGATTCTAATTAGGTGGAGATTTTTGAACTCTCATCTACAGAATATGAGATCCATGTAGTGGTCTCTACCTTTGCGAATGCTCCCTGGCTTTTATCTGCAGTTTATGCCAATCCAAGATTCGCCAAGTGTCGCCTCCTATGAGACAATTTGGTTGTGGTGGCTAGCCTTCACTCTATGCCTTGGGTAATCGCAGGTGATTTTAATGAGGTTCTTATGGGCGATGACAAATTCGGTGGTAATTCGATTAACATTAGCAGGGCCTTACGTTTTTAGGATTGTCTAGATTCTTGCAAGATGATCGACATTGGTTTTGCTGGTCCTCGGTTTACTTGGTCCAATGGCAGACCCCTATCCCACCTGGTTCAAGAGCGGATTGATAGAGTGTTTGAATGCTGAATGGAATGCGACCTTTCTTGAAGCGGCGATTCTTCATTTGGAGAAGGGCCACTTCGATCATTCCCCAATCAAACTTTTTCTAGATAATAGGCAAAATTTTTGCCCCCCCCCACCCTTCAGGTTCTAACCCATGTGGCTCTCACATCCGTCTTTTCCAAGGGTGGTAAGAGAAGCCTGGTCCAATCCTCCTTCAATTCAATATGCAGTTTCCTCTTTTATTGAGAAGGCAACTAGTTGGAACATGACTCATTTCGGTAACCTTTTCTAGAGAAAACAGAGAGCTCTTGCAAGACTTAAGGGGATCCAAATGAGCTTGTCTTTTAGGCCTAACAACTACCTTGTGAATCTTGAAAGGGAGTTAAAGGAGGAGCTTCTTGAAGTGACTAAATTGGAAGAAGAATTATGGGCAATGAAAGCCCGTATTTTGTGGCTTGTTGAGGGTGACAAGAATACGAGCTTCTTCCATATGTTGACTCTTGTTCTTAGACGACATGACCATATTTTATGTATGAAGGATAGTACGGGCAATTGGCTGGATGGAGATAGGGAAATTGCTAACTTTATCAGAAAAGGTTTTTCCACCCTCTTTACTACTAGTCTCAGTTGTGCCCCTAGAGCTAATTGCAGTTCTGGAAGACTTACCTAAAGGAGGAGGAGGCTAGGCAGTTGGACAAACCGGTTTTCGATGAAGAGATTACCGCCGGTCTTTGGGCGTTGAAGCCGTTCAAAGCCCCTGGTGCTGATGGCTTACACGCTGGTTTTTTCTAGAGCTTCTAGTTGCTTGTGGGAGAGCCGGTTAAAAAAGAGGTTAAAAGCATCTTCAATAGTGGCATTATGCTTGAGTTTCTGAATAAGACTCTCATCACATTGATTTTGAAATGTAAGAGTCTCGAATCTTTGTCTCACTATCGTCTAGGGGTGTGCGCGGTTCGGTTGGTGCGGTTTTTTTTTTCCAAATTTATTACCGAACCGATAGAGATTGGTTTTTTCATAATTGAAACTGATGCACACCGCCAAGGGTTGGTTTTTTGACCTATAGCGGTGTGGTTTTTTGCGGTTAGTTTAGTTGGTTTGAAATATTAAAAAAAATATTTTTTTCAATAATAAAAAAATTGGGCTTTCAAGCCCAATATCAATATATCAACCTATTCAAGATTTCAAGTAAACGCAAACTATTTTTTTATTTAGCAAGCCGTCAAAAATCTAGTCACACATAAAACAGAAGCAAAAGAAAAGTCAAATTTAAAATTTAAAAAAAAAGAAGTAAATATGCCAAATAATATTCTTCTACATCCAGCCAACACACAAAAGCATATTCCAACTCATACTTATACCATAAATACTCATTACTCAATTAGACACTAACAATATACATTACTCATTCTCAATTATATTAACAAAACAACTATAATTAGAATGTAATGCAAATAAAATTAATATCAACTTCCATGTAAAAATAAATAAATAAATAATTTTTTTGACCAAAGAAATGATTTACCATGAATATATACTACAACAAATAAACAAAAGCCAATGCCTAATAGGTAGTATGGTAGTACCGCAGTAGTTACACTAAGTAGCTCCAAATCCCCAAGTCAAAAAATATAAAAATACTGAAAATACTAAGCAATATATTGAATCATTAGTGATAATAGCTCAAAATCTTTCTCAGTGAATGATTGAAGAGTGATAGCTCTCTCAGTCTCCCTCAAAATCAAATTGCTAGGAAAAAAAATGTCACTTCTTGTGGACTTGTATAGAGAGAGGGACGAACCGGGTTAATTATTTGTGACTATGAAACTCACTGGTGGTGTTGCGGCGGATTGGCAGGGGGTGAGCACTAAGTAGCAGCTTCAGTGTTGCAGCAGCAGTGAAGAAGCGAGAGAGAAAGAGAGAGTTCTGAGGTAGGTTATGTGAAAAGAACCATTTATATGCTTGTTAAAATTTGTAACCCTAAAGTAAAACTACTTCGTTTTATTTATTTATTTATTTATTTTTTAAATAGCCCTATTAAACTGAAACGTTCCGTTTCATTAAGTCATATATTAGGAAAAAAGAATCATAGATTCATAACATCATCATCTTTATTAGAGCTGGACTTGGATCAGAAGAACTGGAGAAGCAAAGAAGTGGAGAATGATATACATACAGGTATCGGTTCAGTTCGGCATGTATTGGTTTCAAATTTCCAGCTCTGGTGACCGCACCGCACCGCATCGGCATCGGCTTCGTCAGTCGATTACAATGGCGGTGAGGGATGATCGGCGTTGGTCGGTTGGATCGGTGCCGATGACTTTCTGCTCACCCCTACTATCGTCCAATTAGCCTCTATAACACTATATATAAGATAGTTACTAAGATCATAGTGAATAGGATCCGCCCTTTTCTTCCAGAGCTTGTTTCTCCTTTCCATTTCGCTTTCATTCCGGGAAGGCAAGGAGTGGATAACGCTATCATTGTTCAAGAACTCATCCACACCATGTCTAAGAAAAGAGGAGTGGGGGGAGTAATGGCAATCAAGCTAGACCTTGAAAAGGCTTACGATCGCCTTGAATGGAATTTTATACGGGATTCTCTAAATCTCTTTAAATTCCTGAAACATTTGACCTCTTTGATTATGAGTTGTGTTTCATCTACTTCAACTTCCATCCTCTTCAATGGTGGAGCTCTCGACCCTTTCCTTCCATCAAGGGGTATTCGCCAAGGGGATCCTCTCTCCCCATACTTATTTATTTTGTGCTTGGAAGTGCTTGGGGCTTTCATTACGGAGAAATATCAAGCCATACAAGGGAATCCCATTTAAACCTCACAAGGGGGGTCCGACCTTCTCAAATATATTTTTTGCCGATGACCTCATGCTTTTTGTGAAGGCTGGCCGGAAAAATTGCTTAGCCATTAGAAAAGTTCTTGACGTCTTTTGCGACTTATCTGGTCAAAAAGTCAGTGGGGACAAGTCCTGGGTATTTTTCTCTCCAAATGTAGATCATGATATGCGCTCTAGTCTTTGCGATATTCTGGGATTTTGGTCTACATCAAACTTGGGGAATTATTTAGGCTTCCCTATTAAACACTCAGGCATCATGCAAGATTTCGGGTTTATTCTTGACTGAATCCAAGGTAAGCTAGCTGGCTGGAAAGCCAATTTGCTTTCCTTCGCTGGTAGACTTGTTCTAACTCAGGCAGTAACATCTACTATTCCCAATTATACAATGCATTGCATGGAACTCCCCCCTAAAATTCTTCAAGGAGTGGATAGGCTAAGTAGAATTTTCCCTGGGGATCGTCTAAAAAGAAGAAGAAAGTCCACCTTATTAGCTGGAATAAAATAACAAGGCTAAAAGAGGAAGGAGGACTTGGCCTCCAAGCTGCAAAATGAAAGAACACAACGCTTTGGCTAAACTCAATAGGAGATTCCAATCTGAAAAGCCTGTGCTATGGGTCAGAGTGCTTTCCTCGAAGTATTGTTATCAGAGAAGGACCTTGAGTAATCGGATTAGGAAGAAGTCGTGCTCCCCTGTTTGGTCTAGTCTTAAGAAAGGTACGCCAACCTTTAATAAGGGGATGAAATGGATTGCTGGGAGAAACAGTGGGTTGTCTCTTTGGTTCGAGAAATGGCTTGATAAAGGTACTTTAAGAAGCCAAATATCGGGGCCTCTTAATAAAGGGGAAGAGAGCATTATTAAAGGTTGTGAGCTTTTTTGGTTGGAACCTGGAATTTTTGTCCTTCTCCCCCCGACCTCAATCCTCCTTGATATAAAAGCAACCCCAATCCCCTTTTCTAATCAAAACGAAGATTGTGCTACCTGGATTTCATCTCCAAATGGGGAATTCAAACACTAAGACGCTTACTGCTTGGCGAATTGTGCAAAAATTGCTGCTAAACCATCTGTCCAGGGAGCCTGGGTGTGGAAATCCCTACTTTCCCCAAAATTAAATGTTTTTTATGGCAATGCTGTCATTTTAGCATTTCAGATCGTGCTTTACTTGCTGAGAGGGGCATGGATATTTCCCCGATTTGTTCCATGTATAATTCTGCTAATGAGACCATTATTCACGCCTTGAGGGATTGCCCAAAAGCCCAAGATTTTTGGAACTCCTTTTCTCCGCCAATGCAATCCTCCTTATTCTATGTCACCCATCTTACTGATTGGTTGAGACTTAACTACAAAACTTCTAAACCCAACGGTGTGTCTACCTTAGATTGGAGCGTGGTTTTCCCACTTGCAATTTGGAATCTTTGGTTACAACGTAATAGAGTGGCGTTTGGAAAATAAATTTAGCAAAAAAATCCGAGTGATATAGTGCTGACAAGTGCAGCGGAATTTGCTTATCTGGGGACCTATGGAACCTCTCACAAGGTGCGTGCTAAGGTCTAGGTGAAATGGCTTCCTCCCCCTCTTACCTGGTTTAAACTTAATTTAGATGGTCCGTCGTTAGGCAATCCTGGACTGGCAGGAGGTGGTGGGCTTATTTGGAACGATAGGGGAGAATGGGTGAGGGGCTACGCCTGTGCTATTGGTACTACTAGTAGTTTGGCTTCTGAATTATGGGTGCTAAGGGATGGGATTTGACTCTGTATATCGCTTAAGCTTGCTGCGGTGGAAATTGAATTGGATGCTAAAGTAGCAATTGAGCTCTTGACCAAAGATGGTGACAATCCTTATGGCAATAATATTATTGTTGCTGATTGCAATGAAGGCGTTAGGCATATTCCTCAGTTTCAAATTATACACTATTATATAGAGGCCAACAAATGCGCTGATGCTTTAGTTAGAAGGGGAGTTCTTCTTGCGCAAGGCTTCTCTATTTTTATTCAACCCCCTAATGATGTAGCTCTACTACTTAGTTTGGATTTTGTGGGAATCCTGTATGATCGTTTTGTACCCTCCCCGTTTTGTATCCTCCCCTTTGGAGGCTCTTTAGTTTTTTTTTAATCTACTATCCTTTTGACCAAAAAAAAAAAAGTTAGGCTAACCGATAGAATAATCAATATACAAATAAAGTTATGAAATAGTTACATCACTTCAACCTTATATTATTATCATATCATATCATCATTATTATTATTATCATTGATGTGACTGCTTGAAATAAAGATAAGTACAAACACCAAATCCAACCCCAAAAAAAAAAAAAACATTATCACGTTTGGTTCACCAAACCAAACCGTAGTAGTAGTGACTTGATTCTTCCTAGTTGCATATTATTAAAAGTGTTTTTTTTTTAATGATCATTATTAAAAGTGTTTATACTAATATATGCTTTTAAGATTTATATTAATAAATATTTTTAGAAAAAACTTTCATCTAAAGTCCTTGCCAAAAAAACAGATCTAGTAGGTAGGGCTTCAGCAATATAGTATTTGATAAACAGCAACATGGTTAGCGTAGGGCTTCAGCTGGCGGCGGCTTTGCCTTGAGACTGCTCTGCTGCTTTATTACTGCTTCATTAACATTTGTTTGTGATTGTGATTTCATTTGACTTGTGTTTGTGTTGTATACTGTACTGACTGTAATACACTCTCTATTCGGACTTTCCCCGTCTAATTTTGTCTCAAAAAAAAAGAAAAAAAGAAAAACCACAATCCCATACCTCTCTAACCTGAAAATATGTCTGCAATGCAACAACTCTCATCTCCAATCTCTTCATCTTCCTCAGCTTTCCTTTCCCATTCCAGCTTTAATTCCAGGTACCCATTTCTCCATTCTTCTCCCTCTCTCTCTTTTTTCGCTGTTTGGTTCTCTAGAAAATGAAAGATCTAATCTTTTTATATTTATGATATCCTATATTTGTGGGTTTTTGATGCTGTGCAGAAGTAAAAATGTTTCGGTTCCGGCAAAAAGAATCGGTATTTGTAAATGTGTTGCAGTGCCTCAGGAGGCTCAGACTGGTACCATTTTCATTGCCTTCATGTCAAATCTTAATTTTGAATTAATTTTTGTTGTGTTGTGTTCTTCAAAATGTTACTTTGTTCTGGCACCGATGTTATTATTGTTGCTGGAATGTGAATGGTGGGGGGTCATGAAACATGGAAAATGCCACGCGGACTACAGTTTTACTTCTACATAATACATTTCTTGACAAACTGACTTGGCAACTTATAGTTATAGGAATGGTGCCTCTTCAGGAACTTAGTAGTAAATGAATTTCATAATTATTTTGGAAAATATTCAATCTACTCGAAAAAGCCCACGCTGATGTGGGAGTAAATGTGATTGGTGCCACCTCAACACATGATAAATGTCTGTTTGAATTATTTTTTTGTGATTGGTGATACGTCAGTTTGTAAAACTTATGCTGTAAATTTTACAGTATTCCTAGCATTAATCAGTTATTTTTTGTTTTGTTTTGTGTATAAAATTTGATACATTAGGTTGTAAGCTTGTAGTAAGATTTGGTAGTAGCCCTGATATCACATGTTTAGTCTGGCAATGCCTATATCTACACTATTTGCGTAAGGTTTATATTGTTTATAGTTAGTGGTTGGTGCATTACAGAGTATAGGCAGTGTTCTTGTGGTGGTTTTGAGAACAGGCATTTAATGATTTGTTTTTTCTCCTTCCAGCAAGTGGGGGGGGGGGGGAGGGGGTGGGAGGGGTATTTGAACCAAAGTTCTATACTTGGGAGACAATCGGGCAATGCCATTGAGCCACTAGGCTCTTGGCCATGTGTATAATGAAATTTACTCCATGCACTTTTAAATTTTAAAAAAAAAAAAACTGAATATTTGCACCATTGACATTAATTTGATGGTGTTAAAACTTCATGGTTTGGAAACAAGTTAAACCTTTGCTGTTTTTTGTGAAGCTTACACGACAAAGGTTTCTCGCAATGCAAACATGGCCAAACTTCAAGCGGGTTACCTTTTTCCAGAGGTTTGTGATGGCATGTACTCTTACTTGTTATGTTGTTATGCCATTGTTGTTGATCTGTAAACGTCATTTATTTGACCTGTGATTAATATTAAGGTAAATCATTTGTTTCTTAGGACCATAGACTTATGATTTCCAGTATCCAAGATTTTTCTCCTCTATGTTCATTTAGGAGTAGAGTTTCCCCTCTCTATATGTTTATGTCTCTTCCATGATGTCTTCTATTGTTTACCAAAAATATAAACCAGTCTCACCTCCTGTATCTTCCTCTGTTCAAGATCTCCATCTAATCATGCATTTATTTTAGTGAAACTTTGAAAATTTATTTTTCACCATCTCTTTCTGTTAGATATATTTTCATGGAAATTTAATATAATGGCCTATTGCACCAGAGTTCCTATGAAAGTGAAGCAGAATGGTGCTTTGGATGTCTCTATCACCCTGTATTGGAATTTCATTTTACATTTTATTGATATAAAAAATGTCCTAGAAAAGCAAGGAAATAGAGAAAATAATAGTGCTTAGTTATATAGTTTTGTCAGTTTCTTTTATGTATATACTTGGCCTCCCAATCCACAAATCCTTTTCATTATCTTTATTTTAAATAAAGTTATAAGTAATCCTCTATTGTGCTTATAATTCTTGCAAATAGATTGCTAGGAGGAAGGCTGCACACCTGCTGAAGTACCCTGATGCACAAGTGATAAGCCTTGGAATTGGTGACACTACTGAGCCTATTCCGGAAGTTATAACTTCTGCAATGGCAAAGGTATGTTTGAATTTTTTTTTTTTTCATTTCTTGATGTTTCTGCAGTTCTTCATTGTTGAGAATATGTACAGAGAAGAAATGCTGAAATTTCTGATTTAAAATGTATGAAAGTATTGAATAATTTAATTTATATTTGTTCTAGATTTTGAAAAAAGTGATGCCAATTCCAATTTGTCCATATAGCTTTGTTATGCAAAATCAAAGTGCAGTTTCTGGTTTCTGGGACAAATAAAAATCAGACATGTTTCACTTCCTTTTCCTGCAACGATATGGTGTGTTTAGAAACACACCATATGGTTGTTGTTGCATTTGCCATGTCTCACATGACAAAAAGGAGAGCATCTTACATTCATTCTGGTGACAATTTTTATGAACATTGTACTCGTATAAAAAAAAGGAAATTTTTAGGGACATTATTTTTTCATTTTCAAACAGTGCTTTTAATTGTAAAAAGTAGAAGAGTGATTTAAGTGGCCATTTTGAGCAGTTTTTATACTTAGGCTGAAGATATATCTGGTGAAAGCCAATGAACTCTAGCCCAAATGGCAAATCCTCTCCTTATAAGTACAAGGTGGAGGGTGGGTTTGTGAATTTAAAACCAACCGGTTGTGTGTACTGTGTAACATGCCAATAAAATAATTTTTTAAAAAACTAAATTGAAAATATAATGCAACAAGAAAAATGTTTACCATTCTATAGCCAGGAAAGATATGTGGCCATGAAATAGGGATTAAGTGGAACATAATTTCCAAATCTCCACAAGTAAAAGTTATGATATGGATGCTGTCTCATGTCAGCAATCTCTTCTATACATATGCATTCGTACATTCATAATGTACAAAGGTTTAAAAAGTGCGAATAATCATTTCAGTTAAATGTTCCTGTATCACATTACATTACCATTGATATTTGTACAGGTCATAGGAATGTATCACTATATTCTAGACATTGAAAATTTCAAGTGTCATGGGCATCTATGATGACAAACTTTGGAATGGTCTGTGGTTGATAAAAGGCAATGTTGATCAAACACACTTTCTTCTCTTCTTGATCTTTATTGTGTTTTTATTGCTGCCTTTTCCAAATGAAAAGTCTTGAGTTTGTTATCCCCTCTTGTTTCATTTATTTATTTGTTTGTTTTTCTTCAAGTGCATTTTATTCTTTGAATATCTTGCCCTTTTCAAGTCTACTTTTTTGTTCCTCTTGAAGTTTATTAAGAAGGAGATTCTGGTTAAGCTTCTAGCCTTGAGGATAAAACCCAAGGCCTGAGATTTGGGTTGTTGACAGTTAATCCCTGTTATTTTAACAAAAGAAAAATAGTCATAAAGCTGTTCACTAGGCATATAATTGTGCATGGTGAATAACAAGAAGATTACTTATTTAGGTATGAAGTATTGAAGTCCCTTTATATATATATATATATATATATATATATATATTTATGAGCTGCTCTTTTTCTCTTTCATAGGTGTCAAGTATGGATTTCTCTGGGATGCTTTTTGAAAAGTGACCTTGAAAACAAGTGTGGTTTTGTACCATTTATCTGAGCTAGATCTAAGGCTCTTGTGTAAATGGGGCTACTGCTTATTTTGGGGTTAAAGGCATTGCATTGCCTCTTCAAACATCATGCTCCACCCAGATTGGTTGTCTCTTAGTTGGGGTCAATTTGATTATAATCTTCAAAAAGAATTATTTTATTGGGCATCTGACATCTCCAATCCACAACTTAATTGCGATCTTCAGTTTGGACTCAATTAGGGCCCTTGCTTGTATTGAGGTTGAAATTTGAGCACTGAAGGTGCCATATCATGGAATGGCTAGAGGCATTTTTTACATCATTGGATGCTGTTGTCTTTGTTTTTTTTTCATGCTTCTGGTTTTACTTTATTTTTTTCTTTTCTTTAAGGAAATCTCTTCACGCA
Organism: Castanea sativa; assembly: GCF_040712315.1. Lineage (NCBI taxonomy): Eukaryota > Viridiplantae > Streptophyta > Magnoliopsida > Fagales > Fagaceae > Castanea > Castanea sativa. The sequence continues at coordinate 23,577,969 of NC_134019.1, read as the reverse complement.
GAGATGCTTGATAGTTTTGTGAAGATGGATCTCTCTTCCTCGTAATTGTTAACTAGGCCTTTTATTTTCTACAGATCACAGAATTCTTGCTCAAGCACTAACCCAAACAGCATTTTTAGGATTGCTATTTGATTAACATAATTAAAACTATCATATGGTTTCTTGTATGTTTTGATGATATTTTAGCACAGTTTGATATCTTATATGGTTTACAATTGAGCAGACCCCTTGTTCGTTTTATCACTGATTCAAATTGTTTTTACTTTGGCAGAGAGCACATGAATTGTCAACACTAGAGGGTTACAGTGGTTATGGAGATGAGCAGGGTGAAAAAGTATGTGGCATTCTTGATTCCTAATTAAATGTTTCATGGAGTTGAACTTCACTGTTAATTGTAGATACTTCTATTACAAATGTTGAACAGATTGTCTCTAATGTGTCATTGTAATTATGTCCTGATAGCTGTAGACTAAAATTATTGCTGATTGGTACAGGCTTTGAGAGCTGCAATTTGTTCAGCATTTTATAGTGGCCTTACTGTAGAGCAAGATGATATATTTGTCTCAGATGGTGCAAAATGTGATATTTCCCGCCTTCAGGTTTGGTTAATTTTTCACATTTTGGTTTTGAATTCCTTACATTAATCTTTGCCTCTGTTTATATTTGTTTGCATGCGAGAGATGTTTTTATTTACCCATTGATGGATGATACTTGGTTATTGTACTTCGTGATAATTTGTATCATTATCAATAATGTATTATTCAATACTATCTGAATGTGCTTTCTTTCTACACTTGTAGGTTCTTTTTGGGGCTAATGTTACAATGGCAGTGCAAGACCCATCATACCCGGTAATTCATTATTCTACAAAATAAAAGAAATTTTGTTTAGTCAGTTGCATTTTACTTGTCATTTTCCGTTTTCTTCTTAAATTATCTATTTTCACTATGATATATAGGGTTAGGATCAACCTAGGAAGCACAGGTGCGGCATTTTGGTCGCCGCACCCATGTCAAATACATTGGGACGTGGCGTGTGGTCTGGATGCGGCTGCATGCGTGTCCCAGACAAAATTATTATTACTTTTTTTTTTCTTTCTGACGCGGCCCGATACGCCAAGACGTTGCCCGATATGCCTGGACATGGGAAGCTTATTGAAAAGGTGAGCACCTCACTAAAGGTGCCTTGCCTAAGGGCTTCAGAGGCCATCTTAGTGGCTCCTTGCCTTGCTTGAGCGCCTGGATGAGCACCTTGCTAACCTTTGACTACACTAATAAGGGTTATGCCTAGTAATTCACTTACAATTGAGAAGTGTTGTAGATCTGATATCTGGTTTATTTTATTTGGGCTACGTTTGAATTTTGACAATTAATTTGGTTGTTGTTTAGGCAGTCCTACCACTTAATTCATAATTTCTCACCATATTGACCATCCATCTCACTTTCAGAAAAATAGAAAAAAAATGATTTTCTTCATTGGGCTGGTCTGTTAGATAAGGTATTAGCTACCTGGGGTATCTTTCTAGTGATTAAGATTTTAAAGGTGTACAGGATAAATTTCTTACTAGAAATGGATGAAACTGCAGGCTTATGTGGACTCAAGTGTTATCATGGGCCAGACTGGACAGTTTCAGAAGGATATCCAGAAGTTTCAGAGGATTGAATATATGAAGTGTACTCCAGAGAATGGCTTCTTTCCTGATTTATCAAGTGTTCCTCGAACAGATATCATATTTTTCTGTTCACCAAACAATCCTACTGGTGCTGCTGCAACCAGGGAGCAACTGACCCAGCTGGTGAAGTTTGCTAAGAACAATGGGTCAATCATAGTCTATGATTCTGCCTATGCCATGTATACGTCCGAGGACAACCCCCGCTCCATCTATGAAATTCCTGGAGCCCAAGAGGTAACTTTGGAGATGACCACTTGTTTTTAGATTTTTTCTCAGCAAATCTGCCCTTGGATGCTAATTTTGTTTTTGTTTTGCTAATTATATCCTTGTTACTGCATTGGTCAACACTGGGAGATGCTGTGTGATTTCAGATGAATGAGATTAATAATGTGTCTTAGAAAATATGGCTGGGTGTACTTTCCTTGCTCGTAATTGACAAATTTACATCTCTATTAAATTGATTTTGTTTCATTTTGCCTACCTAAGCCATAAAGACACTTCTGGAAAGCTTCTTAGGTTATGGTTATGTAATTTGGAAAATCTTTTCTTTTCTTAAGTTCAAAATCCATACTTATAAGAGAATTATTTTTATGTCAAGGATATGTTTGGACATCTTTCAAATGAATTTTTGAATGATTTTGATGCAGTCATGGAAGATTAATTTGCTATTATTTTGCAAATTTGCCTATTTGAGAATTGTTTTAAGGGTATAATTCTAGTTAGTAAAAGTCGTGTGGCTTTAAAGGTCTAGGCATGAGTCTTTTAGGGTAATTTTTTCCTTTTCTCTTCTCTCTTTTCTTATTCTTTTCCTTTTCTCTTTTCTTATTCTTCTCTTTCTTGAGGTGCTGTTCACGAATGCTGTTCATACAGTCCCTGAACACCATAAAATTCACTCTTTTCCTTCTTCCTTGTGACCCCAATCAAGTCCTTTCTTTTACGGTTTTACCCCTCAAAATCCTAAATTCCCATGTACTTTCTTTTGATAAATAGCCATCAAACAACTCATCAAACTGCCTTCTAATTCCTAACACAACATCATAACCCTTTCTTCAACAACTCTAATTCCAAAATCCACAAATAAACCCACCATAACCACATGTAGACAAATTCCCCAATTTGTCCCATGTCAGATTTTAATATATTTTTCATAGCATTTAAGCTTATTTCTTTTTATTTATTTATCTTTCCTAGGGAAAGACTTATGCACCTGGGGGGTTACTGACTGCTCAATGCTTGTGGGTGTGGGAGGTGCCACTTGTTCCAAAGGTCAATTTAAGCATATTTCTTATTGAGCATGAGGCCATTTTTAAGGATTGCTAGTACTACACTTGCTATCTGGCTCATGCTTACTGTACTGTTGGGGGAAGTATGAACTCTTTTGTTTTTGTTGGTGAAAATAAGTCATTACCACTTTGCACATTTCACTTGATAGGATCTAGTCTATCCACCATATGCCACCTGAATATAGCTCAGAAGATCAATTCTCTCAAAAAGTTTTAAAAAATTTCAATTTATCCTGATTTATATGCCATAGTTTAGATTCTTGCATTCTGCTACTTTTGCTTTGAAAATCATTGGTGTTGATTGCTATAACTTTCTCTAAAATGACATCATGCTAAAAAATGAATCTGTCATATAGCACCTCAAAATATGTCCTTTGCATGAAGGAAGATGATGCACTGTTACCAATTTCCATCTCCTCCTTTCAAGTACTTTATGCTATACAATTCCAAGCGATTTGTTCCTTACGGCACCTCAAAATGTTTCCTTTGCATGGGGTAGCTGATGCATCTTTTTTTTTTTTCCTCTGCTTGCAACAAGTGGGGGTAGAGGGATTTCAACTCATGTTCTCCCTGATGGGAGGATTAGGCAATCTCATTGAGTCATAATACGTTTGGCTTTTATCTCCTCATTTCTAGTACATTATGCTAGACAACTCCAAGAGATTAGTCTAGTGGTTCCTAAGCTCCATGAGATACATGAGGTCCTGAGTTTAAGTATTTGATCAACACCTTGAGTTTCGGTTAGTGATTCTCCCTGATTTACCTAGTGTGTGTAAAATGGGGGTACTGCATACATGGGCGATTAGTCAGGTGTTGATAGAGCATTGGACACCTATGTCAGAAAAAAAGGAATATATGCCAGACCTGTATCTGAGAGCTATTCTTTGGAGAAATGTCCTTGCTAAAACTTTATCCCAGTCTGTAACTCATTAATGAAGGCGCCAACTTTTCAAACCTTTGTCCCAAGCTCAAGCCACATCAAGGTCATTTCTACATTTATTTTCCTTTTACTAAAACAATGCTGTTTTAGATCATCTGCATAATCCTAAACCACAAATTCATTTCTCTCCTCATCTCTTCTTCAACTGCCCCCCGCCCCCCAACTCATCCCTCATCTTCACTCCACTCTGCCTACATCCTCATCTCATATGGCAACATGGGCCTCAGTGGCTCCTCCATGCATGTCACCCTTGTCATGAATGTGGAGTTCCCAAACCTCACTCTCCACTAATCCATATATGCTGAACAGTTCCTCCTAACCTTCCCTCAACATCGGACGGTTTTTTTGTTCCTCCTCCATGGACCAGGTGAATCCTTTCTTTTTTCTTTTAATTTATAGGTTTTATTTTGAGCTTCGCCATTCATTCAATTTGGTTTTGGGTTTTTTCCCCCCTCTAATCTGTTTATATGTGATGTGTTTGCTTGATTTTTATTTTGTTTGATTGCTAAGAAAATAGATGTTGAGGGTTTTATTATTATTATTATTTGTCAAGGGTAAAAAAATAAAAACCAATTGCACCGAACCATGGCTTGCTCAGTTGGTAGTGCAGTTCTGTGGGTGTATCGGTTGGCTTCGGTTGCGAAAAGCAAAACCAAGGCCCTTGTTTAAGGATAAAAATTCCCCTTCACACTGACCAAACCAAACCGATATAACTGTACCAAGATGCAACTGTCATTTTATCTTTTTGTTGGTAACAATGATATGTGATTTGGGCAGAAGGAGGGTGCTTGCATAAATATATAAATATATTTTCTCCTTTCAATGTTGTGGACAGAAATGTTCATAAATATATAACTTCTATGTTCAATATTGTGTTGCAGGTTGCAATTGAGACATCATCATTTAGCAAATATGCTGGTTTCACTGGAGTTCGTCTGGGTTGGACTGTAGTTCCAAAGATACTTCTATTTTCAGATGGATTTCCTGTAGCCAAGGACTTCAACCGTATTGTTTGTACTAGCTTCAATGGTGCATCCAACATTGCCCAAGCTGGTGGTCTGGCTTGCCTTTCACCAGAGGGCCTTAAGGTCTGTTTTGTAGTCTCATTTTCTCTGATTGGTTACCTAGATATCTAATGATATAATAGAAAACTGGAAGCATTCAAGACTTTTTTTTTTGAACTTCCTTCAGTGCTGCTACATTAGTTTTTAACAGTTTATGACTTTTCCATGTCAACGTTATGATTTTCGAAGCTATAAAAAATACTATTTTCTTACATATTAGTTGAAACTAATTAGAATTTGTTGTTTTATTAGAATAAAGCAACCTAACAAGAAACGAATTCTAATTTAATTATGTTTGGTCTTCTCTAAACAAATTGCAATTTAATTATGTATTCTCTTTTCTACAAATTCTCTGATTTGGCTTTTACTTTTTAAAATATTTATTGTATATAAACTTTTTTTTTTTTTGATAAACCTTTGGGTGTATCCCTGGGGTTACTGAATAGTTTTTTTTTTTTAAGGAACCTTTGTCATCATATATCCTGTTCTCTTTGTAAAATTGTAGGAGATTAAAAAATTATATTTCTTTATTTGTTTACTTTATTAATATTTTTATTTATTTAATGGTAAAAATAGAGCAGTTTAATATTGTTTTTGACATTACTCTTTACTAGCCAAACAGACAGAAAAACGTTACCTATTCTGGATATAATAAGATCTATTGATTTATACTTTTGCAGGCAATGCATGATGTAGTCGGTTTCTACAAAGAAAATACTAATATAATAATGGAGACATTTGATTCACTTGGTTTTAAAGTGTATGGTGGGAAGAATGCGCCATATGTGTGGGTTCACTTCCCAGGCAGAAATTCATGGGATGTATTCAGTGAGATTCTGGAGAAAACCCATGTCGTCACCACTCCAGGCAGTGGTTTTGGACCTGCTGGCGATGGGTTCATCAGGGTAAGCGCCTTCGGTCACAGGAAAAACGTTTTGGAGGCTTGTAGAAGATTCAAGCAGCTATATAAGTGAACCAGGGATCCAACTTGTTCTGCTGCCTCCTCTTTGGAACAGAAATGGACACATCTGCCTCCATTTACTTTGATTTCTGCAATTGATTTCTGCAATTGTATGACATTAGTGATCATGTTTTGGACTTGTATTTTTAAATTGCAAAATCATTTCGTCAGTTGTAGAAGTAGAGTTTACTTTTCATTTGTCATTTTAAATTGAAAGCAGATGTTGTAATATTTTGTAGTTTCCTACAAATGTCCAAGAATAGTGCAGTTCCAATGTCAGAAATCTGTGTTAGTAAAATATAGGAGATCCAAAAACACTCCAAGGACAAGAAAAATAATTGAAATAAAAATAATGAAGCTGGAGCCTTGAAGCATTGAGCTATGGTTCAGTGTAGGAAAGTCCGTTGTTTGGTAATTTAGTTTGGTTTTGGGGTTTTGCCGAAGTTGGTGGTGGTTTCATTAGCAAGGTGTTCGGAGAGGTTCTTTGATTCTATATTTTGGTGAAGATGACCAGCTACTACAAATCTTTGGTGAAGTCTGCCCATTTCAAGTTGGGAGTGAGATTTAATCATTGAATGTCTGAATATCTCTTCTTCAGTTTTGGTGATGTAATATTGGTAATGTCTTTGGTGATGTGATTCTATGCCATCGTAGACTTTGACCAATGTATTTGACATCTAAGATCCTCTAGAGTTCATAGGATCATTTAATTGTGGAGTTCTTGAAATCTTATTCATTTGTTACAAAATGAAAGGATTGGATCTTGTTACGTCAACAAAAACTTTAAAATAAATGCTAAAAATGTGTTTTAGTCCATTGTATTTGTTTAAATGATGGTGACATGGTAAAATTTAATTCACTAATTTCATTTTGATGAATAAGATTTTATGAATTTTACATATCTTAAGAACTTTAGAGAATTTTAATCTATAACTTAGTAATGGAAGTCATCTTTCAGTGCTATCTTTCTTGGATATGGGTTTGCTCTAGTAAATTGTAGTAGACATGATATGGACCCATGTTTGATTTTGAAAGTACACGTAAATGGAATTCTAGAATGAAACTGAATTTTTGAGCATCTAAATATGACAATGAACTATCTACCTTTCTTCAAAAGTCATAGCATTTAACATACATTGGGAAATACTATGAGATCTATATTTTACATGACCTGACATATAAGTATGGCCTACATACAGCAACACTACACTATTCCTTGAGAATACACGGTGATCTACAGAGTACAAAATTAGTCACCTAAAACTGTTCAATACTTTTCATAATCTCTGCTTTGCAAGTTGTCTTATAATGTCCAGTTTGATTACACCGACTGCAATGCACAGTATGTTTCTCGCGATTAAGGTCCTCTACACAGATTCGTTTATTTTCAGGGCGTCCTGGTGGTCGACGAAACTTGGGTGGCCGCACAACTTGAGGGTCATCATCCATGGGAGCCACATCTCCCCTTCTCCATTCAAGTCTTCCAGGGATAGGGTGTATCTCCTCTGCATATGTCTGGCGGTAACTAGCAACAGTAAAACACTTCTCTGTAAAGGCATATATATCCTTTCGACAGGAGATGAGAGCTGCAACCGCATGTGAGCAAGGTATTCCATGAAGCTGCCAATCACGGCATGAACAATAATGGATCCCAATATTCACAATGTCTGATCGATCTGCAGATATAACCTCAAATTCTACTTCATCTGATCGAAGGACTTGATATGTAGAAGCACGGTCTACAGCTTCTATCATACGCTTCTCAGCAGATGGGGCAAGTACAGAAAACCAGGAACTGCTCTTTAAGCGTCGATCTTCAAACTCAGTCATCAATTTACTTTGAATCTGCTCAATAACCTGGATTATGGGCAACTCTCGAGCTTCAAGAATCCATCTATTAAACTCTTCTAAATTTGAAGAGAGGTGACCATACCGAGTTCCTTCAAAGTATACTAATGCCCAGTGTGAAGGAGGAAACTGTTGCATATACTTAGCAGCTTCAGGAGAAACCTCCTCGATTTCAGCCATTTTTTGTTTGAAAAGAATGCTAGTGGTGGCATATGCAGCTTTCCACAGAAGATGAACAAGCCTTGAGTTCTTAAACTCTCTGCCAACGCTTTCACTCAAGAAGCGCATGCAAAATGCATGACAAGAATTTGGGAATTTCCTTCTTACTGCATCTACAATGCCCTTTTGTCCATTTGATAAAAATGTGAGCTGTAATATATTTTCACTATTCATCTCCAGTGCTTTATGCAACTCTGACAAAAACCACATCCAACTCTCATCATTTTCTACATCAACAACACCAAATGCAAGTGGAAATAACCCACCATCAGCATCAAACGAAGTTGCAGAAAGCAAGGTGCCCAGGTATTTGCTCTTAAGCTGGATAGCACCAATCCCCACGATAGGCAAGCACCCATTCAGGAACCCATATATGGATGCATAAAATGAAACAAAAAGCCGCTGGAACCGGTTATCAGCACCTGCGGTAAACACCTCTGCAATGCTCCCAGGGTTAGTCTTTCTTATTTGCTCACAATACGAAGGAAGTAGGCAATATCCTTCTTCAGAAGAGCCATAAATTGCTGCAAGCCCCCGTTCTTTTGCTCGCCAAGCTTGCTTATATGGTATGGTGATCCCATATTGTTTATGAATGTCGTGCAGTATATCCTTTGGTTTATAATTAATGTTATCCCGAAGTCGTTCCTCTATAAAACTCACAATCCAATCTACAGAAGCCTGATGGTGCCCGTTTTGTGCATTTCTCCCACAGGTATGTATCCCTTCAAGGCTTCTTATCGTGAAAGTAGAGGCATTAGGAAGCTTAACTGCACGGATGCGCCATGGACAACCCTCGGCAGCACACTTTGCAAAGTAACGGATCAGGTCACTTTTTATAATACGTAGCTCAAAGTGTTGTGCAATTGCAGCTTCTTTGATTGCATTTCGGAAAGATTTGACATCAGGAAACTCTTGACCAACAACAAAAGAGTGGTCCTCCATGTGGTAAGAAATACTAACTCAGAAGTCCTATTTTTCAATGTATATGATCAACTCTTCCAACATTTTGCTTCCCAAAAAGGCAAAGAAGTTATGAAAAGCATCATCTTTGCAATATATACATACTTCTGACTTGGAAGCTCAGAAATAGGTTTTCTCATCAGAAAAAAAAGTCTGCAAGAAGCCGAGGGGCTATGTTTACAATCTTACAAAGGGAAAAATTAATTTCATTCAAGGAAGAAAGCAATATTCACTAAGTGATTACCATTAATCACAATGAAAACAATGACAATGGCTTCCCAAATAAAGTAACACCACAGAAAGATATACGTATTGATACAAACATAGGCATGCTAAGTAATTCTGCCAATGTAGACCGATGAATATTCCCCGTATCATTAGGCATGCTCCTAATTGCACAAGCATACATGTAATTTTCAGTATTTTCATATTGAATGCCAAGTAGGTTCATTAAAATTGGGGGGGGGGGGGGGAATCTGAGGAGCTTTAGCTGAATATCATCATGAAATATGTGAAATGAGGTGACACGTCCCACTCTTTTGAGTCAAAAACTACAGTGATTATGCACATGGAAAATGACATGAAGTTCAAATTAGTAAAACTGGATTAGGATAGTCTATAGTTCTTAGGGTAACATCACTACGGAAATTTCCTAAAATATTGAAAGGATTGGATTTTGCCACGTCATTAACATTTAAACAAACATGGAATATTACCATTTTGGTATCTATTTAAATTGTTTATTACGTGACAATTCAATCCACTCATTTAAAATGAATGGATAGGATTTTAGAAACTTTATGCTGGAGTAACCCTGAAAGCTCTAGAGGATCTTAATCAGGTAAAATCAATGGATCAGAAATGTTATATAAGTTGTCCAAGTTACAAGAACCATATAATAATTTTTATTTTATTTTCTTTTAAAGTAAATAACCAACTGCTTTGAAAAAAAGAAAAAAAAGGCATTAGGTTGGTACAAGGGAAGATTCCATAACGGGTAACAAAAATTGGGACTGCAAGAAAACTTGTGTGTGTGCCTCTATATATGTGTGTGTGTATATATATATATATCATAGTTAGATGAGCACCATGCAAAAGAAGAGATGCTTAAAAGTTCATTACACTAGTACATATTCAATAGAAATATTAAGGACAGTAATTATAAGAAAAAAAGCATAGCATCAGATAGAGGGGTTCATCCTACTGAAATTCAAATCCAATTGCAGGAGTAATGCCACAATTACAAGAAAGTTGCATCCATGTCAAATATTTCACCCCTTCTCTAAAGCACAATTTGTTAAAATCAAAAGCATCTTCCTTCCTCAAATTACTGTTATGTTTCACCTACCAGAATATCATTAAGAAAAATGCTATTTACAATATATTAGAAAAAGAAAAAGAAAAAAGAAGAAGATTCTACTAAAGTCACTTTGCTTTGCAAGTAAATCAATCTTACTGGTTACTATAATTATTGCTGTTCTTGTTGTTTTTCATCAACAATGTCCTATGGGATTTCATTTCCTGCCATTGACCCAATTTTTAATATTATTTAATTATAATAATAAAAAAAAAAAACCTTATTCTCAGCTAAAATTTGTAACCAATCCCAAAAAACAATGAAAAGTTTAAAACATAAAATTAAAAATAAAAGTATATTAAAGAACAGAGTTAAGCTAAAATTGAAATTAAATTAATGTTGAGAAAAACCCAGATATAAAAAAGAACAAAAGAAGTGAAAGAGGAAATTTAGTAACAAAGAAGGAACTTCTCTGAGAGTCCTAAGATCTGAAGCTGGAAAACCTTAATATGAAGATAGAGGTGAAGCATGAACAAGATAAAACAAACCCATTTACATAAATGCATAGAACCAAACGTATATAATTCAAAGTACTGACCTTGGAGGATCTTTTAGAGATTGAGTATCGAAACACAGAGAAGAGAGATGATAGAGGACCAGTTTTGGTATTTTTACGAAAGTTTAGGGATTGGGTCACAGACTCACAGTAAAGGGTATTTCTGACATTACATTTCACAAATGAGGGTGCTTTGTAAATTTCCAAGACATTGCGATGCCACGTAAGCACACTATAAATTTCTGATGGGATTTCCAACTGAGTAAAGTTGGAAAATGCTAGAGAAAAAAAAAAAAAAAATCACAATTTTTACTACCGTGTGAATAGTAAATGTCAAATGGTAAGTTTATACTTATCATTCACAACTCGTCGTATGGTGAATTGTGATAAATTTTGTACTATTTTTTATATCTCTAACTTTACTAAGTAAGGTGTGATACCACAACTATTTCTACAATTTTGTCAAAACTTGCATTTTTCTTTTTCTCTTATAAGTTTTTATGCCAAGAAGATTTGGTCCAGGGATTAAATTTAATTTCAAGCAATTGCAGGACTTCAGGTTGGATTGTTATTTTTCCTTGTATCAATGTTCTTTTTCTGATCTTGTGGATAGTAGTAGTCTTCTGTGTTAGTTAGGTTTCTTTTTTTGAATCATATTGTCAACCTTAAGAAGGTTTGGTTTAGAGATTAATTTTGAAGCAATTGGTTTTCAATGTTTTTCTTTTTCTGATTTTGTGGGAAGTAGTATTTTTCTTTTATGTTTTCTATTTTCTTTGGTACTTTGGGAATCCCCCAATTTGTGAGCATTAGTATTGAGTCTATTGACAATGATATTCACATATCAGTTATTTCACACTGATTTTAAAAGAATGAATGTGGGAGAACAATTTGCCACTCTAAGTAGATGGGTATTTTGCCCATGCTAGTAATTCTGATTTCTCTCCACAATACATGAATAAAATGTTTATAATTTCATTCCCATTGAATATAATGGTCATCTAGTATGTTTATAAAAGGAAACGACACTCATCATTCATCTAGAAAAGTGAAGGAAATGTAACTCTTCATTCATTGCCCCAAGAGGGGTGGCCCAGTTGGTAGAGATCCCGCAAGCAAGCACAAGGTCCCTTGTTCGAGTCGTGGCGGATACCATGTGGGGGGTGGGTTCCTAGCTTGCTTTGCGCCTCCTCCGCTGGCTCTCTTGGGGTGCTAGGGTGAGGTCTGTGGCACCCCAGTCATAGTTGCTATGGCTCAATCCAACATTCCCTAGCGGGGGGTGCCTCTATTAGGTCACGCTCTGGGGGGTAAGCCACATATGGTCGCCCCCGCCCCCCCTTTCGTTCATCAAAAAAAAAAAAAAAAATCTTCATTCATCAGGAAAAGTGAGGGATTGTTGTGATTGGAGTTTTTGGCCTTTCTAAATTTATAGGTTTTGACTAAAAAAAAAAATTATTGACATTCAACTTTGAATTTGTGTACCAAATACAATTATTAACCACTCCACTATAATACCCATCTTTTCACTTTTCGTGTACCAAATGGAGTTTAGCTTTCTAATCAAAGCTTTCTCAAGAAAGTTGTTCCCACTTCCACCAATGGTGATAGCATATTGAAAGCGTCTATACCCTTCCCAGGTTTGCTGTCCCATGCCTCCCTTTCAAAGCATAAAATAATGGGGAAAAAGTCTCTACACATTGAATGAAGATCAGTTATTATAATCACATATCTTCCCCAAGCGAATGGGACTTCAAGATTGTTTCTCTCACTGATCCTTCACAATATAAAAATCCAATAATGGGGTATGCAATTCATGAAATCCCATATGGGGAAGCACATGAGACTGCTTATAAGGAGTGATTTCCCTTTAATGTGTATAAACTTTTTTTTTTTCCCACCGTTGTGTGCTTTGGAGGGAGAACAATGTTTTGAACAGAGACATCAAGATATAAATCTCCTCACCCCATCTATCAAGTTATACACACACACACACACACACAAATCCCTTAAGAATTTACATATATATATTTTTTTAAAAATTTTAAATGCAAAAAATATAGGTCAACCTTAAGGGTCATAGGTTTTGTGATGATGACCTAACCCTGTTTGTCAAGTTTAATTTTGTATAACTAGAAAATGCCTCTTTATGTGGGTCAATCTAATACTAACTTGACCCAAAAAAGTAAGGGTTTGGGACTTAGAGCATTTATATCAACTATTGCAAAAAAAAAAATCTATCTATTTTTGCATAAGAACTTTCCTATTTAATTTTACATACTTACTTTTTCAAATATCTCGCATTAGATTATTTATTTTACACTATATTACATTAAAATATCAAATTTTCTTGATTTTTAAAATAGTTTATCTTTCTTTATACACAATGATCATCATCCACTCTATTCCTTTAGTCATATGATACATATAAATAAAAATAAAAAACTATATGTAAAGTGAATAATATCAATATAAATTTACATAATTACTGTAGTAACTTTGTAAATTTACATATTCTTAGCTTAATTGATGTGTGTGATTTTGAGAGTTTAAAAAAAAAATTATTTAGGATAAAGACTGAGCAATATTATTCAAGTAACAGGAATATAACAACTAACAAAACTAGAAATATCTGGTGGAAAATTGAATGCTTAAAATTGATACATTTTTCTATTTTGTATTAATCGATGCAAACGGGTCATAGCCTCATAGGTTTTCTAACTCTTTTATGACAACCCGTTTCCGATCCGAACCAATCTACCAGACCCGTTACCTGGTCTAAATAAATATAACATTAAAAAACGCCTCTTTCTCTTGTGTCTCACAAAACCCTAAAACCTCAACTTCTTTTCTTTGTGTAGCTCGCGTCGCGAGTCAATCAACCATGGCGTGCACGCTCGATTTCCGTGGCCTCGACGAAGGTTTCGGCGGCAAGACCTACAAGCGAAAGCGAGAGGAAGCGGAAGCTCACTACACCTCGGCCTCCGCCTCGATGGAGATCGACGAGGCGTCTCAGCCAGTGGCGAAGCGATCGGCGGTGGCGTCGGAGGAGAATCCCGACAAGCCAATCATCGGGAAGCCGAGCTACGACGGCGTGATCTCCGGTAGAGTCTCCGGGCGGAAATGGAAGCAGACGAGGAAGCACAGGGCGTCGGCGACTCAGGTGAGGAAGGGCTCGAACTTCGAGGAGAGGAAGAAGGAGAAGGAGATAAAGAAGGCGTACAAGGAGAGAATGACGGAGCTGAAGGAGACGATAAGGCAGAACAAAGTGGAGAAGAGGAAGAAGAGAGAGGAGCGCGAGAAGAAGAAGAAGGAGAACATTCTTAGGTCTGGTACTAAGCTTCAGAAGATTACCAATCCCAAGACCTTGAAGAAGATCGCTAAGTCTAAGCATAAGAACCTCCTCAAGGTTGTTCCTGATGATTTGCTCGGCAACAAGAAGAAAAACTAGTCGCTTTTGTTATCTTAAATTCTCAATTATCTGTTTTTGTTTCAAGTTTTAGTTCATTTTGTTGGTTCTTTTTGTAATCTCAAATTTTGGATGGGATTTTCCCTGAGTTTAATAGTGATTGGATTAGATAAAAAAAAATTGTTTATATATTGGTGAAATTTTATATTTTTACCTTTGGTTATCTAATTTCTGAATGGTAGAAACTGCTTTTGTAATCTCTAATTTTGTTTTGTTTGCGTTTCATCAACTCTGCAAACCTATTTTGATAATTCGATAGTTGGGGGTGGGGGATTTGAACCCCCAATGGAAACACTTTGCATAGTATTGTTCAAAGTTGTATGGTAGTAGTCTCACATAAAGTTAAGATCTTTTTGAACCAAATTTTATATTGTGTGTATAGATAGATGAAATGTACAAAGGGAAATTGTAAACCATTCTATCATTGTCAACAAAGAGATCTGTTCAATTTCAACAGCTTATGGGAGTATTCTGAAGTTCAATGACATAATGATGATGTAACTATAGGTCATATTAACACAAACGCCCCAATAATCTCTAGGTCAACTTGGTTCAATTTCCCCCATTCCCCACTTGGAATGTACTTTAAAAAAAAAAAAAAAAAAAAATTAACACCTACCTGTCTAGCTACCGTGATGGAATATGCATCTGGAGGAGATCTCTTTCAAGGATGTGCAATGCTGGGAAGTTCAGTGAGGATGAGGTTCTGATTTCTTATCCAACATGGTGATTTAGTTTCTGATATCACCTGTGTATTATATATTTGTAATTGTACTCTGTCTTGTGTTGCAGGCATGCTACTTCTTCTAGTAACTTATATCTGGAGTTAGTTACATCATGCAATGGTATGTAAATTAAGTTTCTAGTTATAATGTAGGCCTTAAATAATAATACTATGTATAAGATGGGTTTCTTTTTCAGCATCTCTTATGAAGCAAATATGCCATTGTGAGTGTTTAGAGATTAGTGATTTTGGGTACTCCAAGGTACTAATTTTCTTTTCTTTTCTTTTCGTTGCCTTTATTTGTACATATCTGGTGTGTTTTTATGATTTAAAATCTCTGGTCTTTGCATTTGAAAGTTTCAGAAGTGCACCATAGGCTGGAGATTTGCATGTTCATGAGTGTTAATAGACATTTCTTGTGATATTTCCTGTTTTAGTGTTTAGTGATTTCATTAAGAGTTATATTTGCCACTTTTTTAGCAAAATATTGGTTTGGTATATAGCAATTGGTTGTTCTTTGAATGTGCTTTCCTTTGTTACCTTCTCTGTGAAAAACTAAATAGGTTCAAATTGGAGAGCTCCAATACAATTGGCATGCATATGCACATAGGCACATACATAAAACACATACCTTATCTTGCCTTCATTTTGAAAATTTTTAAAAATGTTAGTGGCTATCACTCATTGCATAACCCATAGGCCCAATTGATTGTATGTTGTTGAATTAATGGGGTAAATATTTCAATGTGAAGTTAGCATTGTTTAGGCATTTATAAAAGTTGATGTATAATTTAAAAGTGAAGCCGTAAAAGTGATTTTTTTTCTTCTCATTCACCTTTCATCATTAACGACTCTGGATGGTACTGTGGTGGGTGCATTTATCTCCATCGCCACTAGGATTTTTGACCTTTTCCCCTCTTGCCTTTTCTTCAATTTCCTCCCCTTCTTTCCGCCTATTAATTAGTTTATGATAAAACAAAAAGAATCTATTGTTATAGGATATAGGAAAATTGAGGTTAGCTGTGTCTACCCATGGTGGGGATATTTCTAAATGTACATGTCCATCTCCCTGTATGTGAGTGGGAAGAGAGTGGAAGAAGAGGGGTTTTTTTTTGGGGGGGGTGGGGGTGAGGGGGGGTGGGAATGAGGGGCTAGGGATAATTATTAGCTAGATGGTGCTTACTTAATGTTGCACCAAACTATGGTTCTGGAGTGATTTCCATCTCCCCCATTCACAGGCTATTTATGAGAACTGAAAATTTTAATGATTTGAATGTCTCTCACAAGAATGTTAACAATGAATTTAGCTAGTCTTGGCTAGTACATGATCTAGTAACAATGTCAGATTTGAAATGCATGTATCACAAAATGCTTGCATGGTGACACCATACTATCCTACCTTGAAGTTATACAATGACACTTCCATGCACTTGCTAGTGAAGATTGTATCTGAACAGCCAGATATAGAATTTTCGTTTGCAAATAAATATATAGTTTGAATCCTAGGAGAAATAATTACAAAACAAGAAAATTTACTGATAGTTCTTATAGAAGGAATTCATACAAACTTAGAGAGTGGAGTATTAGGCCCACAACTTGTATTTTACTATATCCACAGCTGAAGGTTCAACAATTACTTTATTGATTAGTGCTAGCAAAGCTTCTCTTGGACAACTATAAAGTTGCGACTGCATTAATGTTTTTCACGCTTCATTAATCCTAGTAATTTTTTTAATAGAATGACTTTCTTTGTAAGGAAAGACATTTGTCTATTTCCATTGGCATTGATGCTAGTAGTAGTAAGAAAGATAAATGGTGCACCCTGGAATGATAAAGATAAATATATAAGAAAATTTATATTATTTATTAACAAAAAATGACAGAAATGGCAGGAGGAAAATCATGTATACACCTGTACCCAAATCAATTTAGCAATCAAGCATATGCTTTTAGGTGTAGGGAACGGAAGCAGCAAGCAACCAGTGCTATAGCTACATAAAAGAAAAGAAAAGCTAGGCTTAATGGTTGTGGGTTTAGGCCTGCGAGAAAAGCCACTAGTGCACTAGCAAAATTACTGCCGAGGCTAAAATAGTTGAAAATTGCTTGTCTTACTTCCTTCTTTACTTCATTATCAGGTGGAATACAAAACACCCTCTGGAGGGTTGCTGCCAATGTATTCATTGTAATTGCCATTGGCTGAAAACAAAACCAAGTCACATGAAAGTTAGTTGATAATGCCTAAGCAAGTCTTGGCTTATAATAGCTTAGTATCTAATCTAGGCTTACAACAAGATGTACTAATCTTATTTTTCATTGTTCTAAAAATGCCTGTTATCATCTTTTTAATGAGAATCCCACATTTTTACCAGCATTTGGATGGTGTATTGAAAATTGAATTTGCAAAATTTATACGTAGAAAATTAAGGAAAGCTGCCACCTTGCGCAGGGTGTAGAAGGATTGGAGATATTCGCACAATGCGGATGCATCATTTAGATTATTCAGAGGCCTGAGAAGATCCCGAAGTACAACATCTTATAGAGTCACAGTCATTCCTCCTCCTGTAAGTGGATGCTGTGTGTTCAATGCATCCCCCATCAGAATTGCACCCGGAGTAGGATAATTAGGTATGGCTGACAGCTCAAATCTGGCATTTTTCTAAAGTTTCCTTCATTGATTGTTGATATGAAGGCATTATACAGCTCAGGTGGAATCTAAACGTACACACATTCCTTCATTAGTGCAAAAGTATGAATGACCAAAGAAAATATTAGAATAATAGTTAAATGATTAATTCACCATTTCTTATCATCTTAAATTTTTGGGACAAGTGATAATTTATCATGTTGTTAGAGTTATTAGTTTATGTTTTTGAGACGTATGGTAATTTTTCAGAAGGTATTTTAGATGAACCAGTTGATTCTTTGAATTGGGGGTGGGACTGAAAACATAAAGGTAAACAAGGCAGCAAAACGGAACTGAAACAGTTTTCTTTCATTGTTCTGGGTGTTTGAAGTATGCTATGCATCACTGTATGTATGTATGTACGTTGTTTGTTTATTTTATATTATTTTTTTGGTGTGTGGATAATTTGATAGTTGGGAGAGGGGGATTTGAACCCTGAATGTCTTTGTTGGAAACACCAAGAAATGTCAATTGAGCTATAAGGCTCTTGGCCACTGTATATTGTAAGACACAGTTGTTAACATAGGCCAAACATAATCAAAGGATTGACATGAGATAATCTTTGAAGATGTGGAATGATTCTATAGGGTCAAGTTTGGAGAAATTAAAAACTTAAATTAGATAGAGAAAAAATGATAATATTTGCAAGAATATAAGAAATTTCCATTGAATTGTTTTCCAGACTCTACAGGATTGTCATAGATGATTGTAAAGGATTCATGTCAATCAAATTAAAAGTACCTTTGGAGCTACCGCAATTATCATATAGTGAGACAATTCACCCTTAGAAATGGAAGGTAAATGCTGCCCTGGTACACCATTAAAACATCGAGTCTCTGTGCCGCTGATTGGTTAAAACAATATGGTGAAGGACTTGCTAAAGTTATATGTCCATAGTTTGGATATGGAAGCTGACAGTTTTTCATAAGCCATCCAATGGTATGAGCAGTCACACACGCCTGACAAGAAGAATAATAATGCCTATCATATTTAAGTGAAATTCCAAACTGTCCACCTGAGCATTCTTCTGAGGTTTCTTCTTTGTCATACAGTAGAAGCCTATTTTTATACATGTGATTGACTTAATATCTCTTTCACATGAGTTAGCACTTATTTTATTATTTGTCGATCAAACCAACCCATATGAACCATTGTGAAAAAAATTATGAAAAATGTTGTGTTGTTTATTGTAATATGTGTTGTGTACATAATGGGACAAATCTCTTCACCTTAGATTCGCAGAGAAACCTTCACAAATTTGAAAAGCAACCATCAAATACAATTGTAAGAGAAGCATGTGCTCCGCTTACTTGACCAGTCTTAGTCTTGAACAACACCCCTTTGAAAGTTTTTTTTTTCTTGAATCATAGATGTTACCGTTCTTTGTTCAAACCTCACATTGAAAAGGAGTTAATAGCAGACATGAACTGAATATGGAAGATCATTTCAAACTGACAAACATGGCCTGCTGTATAATTTTAAGCTAAATAGACTCATAGTCTCTAGGTATAATGACGGGGTATTGTATTGAGCACCAATTCAATTGCCCAATAGGCAATAGGCAATAGGCAATAGGCAATGGCATAAATGATTAACAGTGTATTCATATCACAGCCAGAAAATGATCATATATGATTTAAACAGGAAATCTGGACTAAAACTAACAAGCAATTCCAAAATTTTGTCAGACAACAATAAGTTGTAAATTTTGGTCAAAGTGTCCCTTAAACACCTCTTAAGGCTTCGATTGGTTGGAGGTGAAATAAGGAGATGGAAAATAAAGGAGAGAAAACAGGTGAGAGGTGCTTGGTTGGGAAGGTTGGGACGGGGAGTGGAAGGAAATTTTGATGGGGCTTAGGTGTTTTTTCCCTTGGTTCACCAAAGTCCTATCTCTCCAATTTGGAGAGAAAACTTGGGGACTATATCTCAACCCAATCAATTACATTTTTGCCCCTTTTTTTGTAATGTTAAACATAAGAATCTCAAATGGTTGTTGGCATTTGATTCTGCTTCAACCAATTTAATAATATGGAAACCTCAAATGGTCGTTGGCATTTGATTTTGCTTTAACCAACTTAATTATATTTTCTTATTTTTTGGTTCACGTTGTTCTGGTTCATCACTTTTTTCTTTTCATGTTTTTTATTTTTTCTTCTTCTATTCACTGTTCATTCACTTCGTTGTTTTGGGTTTCTCTCTCTCTTTTTTTTTTTTTTGGGTGCTCATCTCACTTTTTGTCTTCTTCTATCCTTTGTTTTTATCAATTTCTTCCATAGTTACCTTCTAGTTCTTTTTTTCACCAGTTTTGGATCCGACTTCTGCCTTGTAAAATAATAACTTGAAAAAAGTGAAGTGTCCATATATATATAAAATAAATAAGTGTATAAAAATTGTGTTGTCTTCTCTTTTATTTAATAGAGACATATTGTAAATTTATATCAATTTTATTTTTCATAGTTTTCCATCTATTTACTTTTTCATCCTTCCAACGAAATACATAAGAGAAAAAACTAAATTTTATCTATCATCTAACTTTTTTACATCCTTTCCATTTTCTATCATCCTACTTTTCCAGCCCTCCAACCAAACAAATCTTTTAAGTTACTTCAAGCTGTGAATGAAATCCTTATATTTTAACTAAAGCAAAGTTCATTCTTTGATAGGAAAGGAAGACACTTAGGAAGAGAAGCAGCTTTCTTTCGCATCCTCTGAATGAAACGCCCATGGTGAAAGCTTTTCCCAGCCACATCTGAATGAAAATCTTTTAAGGGATAAGATGCTCTAGCGTGTTTCCCATCCTTGTAAACAACATATCCGAGAGCTTGTTGAGCATCTATTTCCGTTACAGAATCTGCAGTCCCAAATCCATGTACCACACATATTGACGCATGATATAGTTTGCAAAAAAGATAACATTTCAATAGAAGAGAGCAAGGAATATTTTACAATGGCGTAAATTAAAGTTGTGGGGTTTTCTTGCTTACCCTCAAGACCCAACTCAAGTAATTTCAGATAGCCCCCAGGCTGTAGAAGTTCACCAACTATTCTGTTAGGCATTGTCAAGTCTCTTTCGATCACTTGAACTTGGCGACCATCCTAAAATGAATGAACAGGAAATCAAACTTAGAAACAATAATGCTCGTTAACAAAACCTTTTCAAAAATTTACTCTTCCATCCCATATTAGGAAAACAATCATCTTCATTTAAAATTTTGGAGAAGATTTGAAATTTTGAGAATCCTATTTCTTAGTATTGTTGGTCCTATTTATATAAAAAAGACTAAAGTGTACTTTTGGCTCTTAAGTTTGTGGTGGTTATCATTTTGACTTTTTACGTTTTAAAATTTTCTTCATGTTTAATTCCGTTTTTATAATGGCTTGCCATACATTTTCGTTATTTGCCCTTCATGTTTAACTATTTCATGAAATACTTGCTCAAAAATATTGTAGAATGCATGAAATTCATTGTTGTAGGGAAAAAAAATTATTGATATTTCCCAACGTACCTTCTATAGCTTTTCATGTTTAATTTTTTTTTTTTTTTTTTTTTTAATTTTAAAATTCATGCTGGAAACTGTTTTGTTATTATTGTACGACTAGCAAGGAGCTGAACCAATACAGGGAAGGAACAAGGCATGCATGAAACTATACTAAGTCAATGAACAACTTCTCTCTTGTCCATGGAAAAAACAGAAAGAAAAAGTGATAGGACAATGCATATTACACGCACGGAACACTCATGCTACTGTTACACATCGTGACTTGCAGTCACGATTTCCTTGAAAACCAAGTTACCATTTTTGTGCAAAAGTGGCGTCTGCAAGAAACATTTCCCATGTGATACTGATAGGCGTATCTATATATATGGATGTTAAAAAACAGTGATAGTTATAAGAATGTTCACCTTGCCAAGAGCATAAGCAAGAGGAGAACCTGCCACCCCAGCTCCAACAATTAAAAAAAGAAATTGTGCTGCACTGACACCGTGCATTTGCTGGGCTAGCTTTCCATGTTCTCAAACCTCTAGCTTTCCATGGTCTCCATAAACCGCACAGAACATATCCCAGCACAAAAGTGACGAGCCATAAATTGTACTGACAAATCATATCTTTGGTCATTGCAATTGCAAAAATGCAATGTTTATTTCTGTCTCGGTGTCTCCTCTGCTTCAACTTCATCCATTTCTTTGTTTGTGGCTGGCCTTTGGTTTGCATGTTGGGTAGTGTCTTTCAATTATATTGAAAAGGTTGACAAAACAATCTATTTATCAGTATATCACATATATTTTATTAAAAATATTAACAATAGAAAATTGTAAGGACCAAAAATCATGCAGCTAACTAAAAGCCCATTAGGAACCCACTAATTCAAGGCCCAAAACAAAGAATTTGTAGAGAGGGAACAACATAACAAAGGACGGTTGCGTCTTGAGGATTTTACTTCTAATAAAAAGGAGTAAGCAACACTAGTTCTCAGATTTTGTCCCAAGGAGGAATTTATTACATGCAATTATCCATATTCTTTATCTCTTTTTCTCCGCCCCTCCTTCTAGCCTCTTTCGTCCCTATTTATACTCCTTGCTTTTGTCATCTCAACCATTCATCTCCCACCTAACTATTTTTTTGTGTTGACACTTGTACATTTGCTTGCAGGAGGTGGTGGAAAGAAGTGGCCTAGCTGTGACTTGCACTGTTCAGGTCACCTCCACATCAATACAATTGATAAAGTTGGTGTTCCTCATTTAATGCAGCCAGGAAACTAGGTGCAGAACATTCAATGCAGAGTTCACAGCTACCTACCCTCGCACCCAATATTCTCACCCTTTCTGCCATATGTCATGTACTTCTCCATACAACCATATCTTCGCGTCCTCGGGTCCTCGGCTCTCATCCCAGTTGAGATCTCCTTTGTTCTTTAATTTTCCTACTCGGTCCTCGGGCCCCCACAAAAATCAAAGTACAAAATTTATAAAAAAAAGAAACATATATATTTAATTTTAATTAGGAAAGATCAAACCTAATTATGCGTGTCATGCGCATACTTATAGCAATTGAATACTAAATGATACTTTAAAAGTTTAATGTAAGAAAAGTAGAAAAAAAAAAAAGCACACACACACATAAACATATTCATTATATTGTGTTTGTTTATTTGGGTTTTATTTTATCACATGAATAATCCATTTTTCAAAATTTTCAAAGTTGAAATTCAAGTTACAAATGGAATCATTTTTAGTAATTAGATAAATATAGAGTAAAATATATGTGAATTTTTGTTATTTTTGGGTAATATAGACACATAAAATGTTTAATAAGTTAAAATTATTACTTACATTATATAATTATAACCATAGTTTAATGTGTTATCCACAAACTTTAATGAAAGAGAATAAATTAATAAAAAAAGAGATAGATGCTATTATCATTGTTTTATGCTTCTTAACCATGGTTGTCAAAATCCCGATCTGGATCCTACGATCCTACGATTTTACGATCTCACCTGCTCAAAACGATTCGGATCTTTTAAGGATCTTTGCGATCGTTCAGGATCAATAGGATCACACGATTCTGACGATCCCAAACGACCTTTATTTCTTGTAATGTTTTTAAACTTAATAGATTGCTCAGTTGGACTTAAATGAAAAATAAAATCTCAATAGACCAAAATTTTCAACTCTAATGTAGAGAGTGTGCCAGTTGGATCCAAATAAAAAATATTCCAATAGAGTGTCATGTTTTGAGATTTTTGACCTCTTTAAATGATGCTTATAAATGAATATAGTGATGTATGGTAATTATATTAATGAATGTATAATTTATGTGATTATTTAACATACAAATGTTTATTTTTTTTGTTTTTTTCTCAAATAATATAGGATCTTACGATTTACGATCCAATCCTACGATCCACAATCTCACCTACCTCCTACGATCCTACGTAGGATCCCGATTTTGACAACCTTGTTCTTAACTATGTGTCCACATCAACAAGAAATTCAAAAAAAAAAAAAAAAAACAAACAAACAAACAAACAAAGGTGTAGTTATGTTATTATTTAAATAATTTTCTTTTGGAGTGGGCTAGGGGCAATTGCTATCCTAACTCCGCCCTTGTACATAATAGAATATGTGTTTTTTAATGATCAGTTGAGGGGCAATAGAGTAAAGTTAGTCGAAAATCGACCAACTCTACTTTACTCACTCTCCTTCCCCTTAATCCAAACTACCCTTTAATCTAACTTGCCTATCCTTAAATATACATAACCTCCTTTATATTAGGTTGATGTTATATGTTATATAGTGCCATGAAAAAGCTTGATGTGATGATTTTTTTGATTAACAAAATAGGTTAATTGGATAAGGGGTTGGTGCGGTTTGAACTCCTGTGCCTAAGCACTACAATAGGTACTAGGATTAATGGGGTATCCCTCAAACCTTGATGTAATGGTCTTCTACAAGAGAGATGATGTTGTATTAGTATTGTAGGGACCAAAAATTATGCACAAGCCCAATAGCCCAAGGGAAGTCCAATAATTCAAGGCCCAAAACAATGAATTTGTAGAGAGGGAATAAAACAACAAAGATAATGGCATTCTGATGATTTCACTTAGACCCCCAATACGTGTCCTCTTACTTTTTCTCAAAAGGATTGGCTACATTCACTTGTCTCCACTCTTCCCTTTTTCCTTCAAAAAGTCCCCCTTTCTAGTCTCCTTCCTCCCTATTTATACTCATTGCCTTTGCTATCTCAACCCTTCATCTCTCACCTAACTAGCTTCATTTGCTGACACTTGTACATTTGCTTGTAGTCAGTAATGGAAAGAAGTTCTTGTGCTATGATTTGTATTGTTCAGGTCACCTTCACATCAATGCAAAAGATAAAGTTGGTGCTCCCTATTCAATGTGGCCAGAAAACTTGGTGCAGAGCATTCAATGCGGCGTTCACAGTTACCTACCCTCAACCCAAATATTTTCAATATCTCCATTATGCATCACCAATTACCCTTTGTACTTCTCTGGGTAATCCCACTTCTGCATTCTCGGATCCTCGGGCCCTTGACTTCCATCCTAATTACCATCTCCTTTATTCCTTAAGCTTCACATTTGATCCTCGGGTCTTCATCCTAGGTCCTCGGGTCCTCGGGTCCCCACAAGTATATATAGGTATATACAAAATAGTTTATAATTTTTGTAAGTAAATTTACTTTAAAAGTAAAAAGAAGAAGATAATTTTTTAAATTAAAAATATCACTCGAACCTTGATGTAATGGTCTTCTACAAGAGAGATCTTATATATTAGGTATATATAAAGTAGTTTGTAATATATGAATTATGAAAGCAACTTTACTTCAAAAGTAAAAAGATAGAGAAAATTTTTAAAATTGAAAATATCCGTCGAACCTTGATGTAATGATCTTCTACAAGTGAGATGTTATATATCAGGTACATAGAAAGTAGTTTGTAATATATGTAAGTTTACTTTAAAAAGTAAAAAGATGGAGAGAATTTTTTAAATTATAAATTCTAATTTAGTGGGTCGATGTTGATGAAGCATGATCAATCAACACAACCCTTTTTGAAGTGCTTATTAAACCCTGCACGAACAGACCTTGGGCAGAAAGGCTAATGCAAATTAGGTGAAATTTTTTGGCCTCACGAGAAAAATAGAGAGAGACGCATAGGGTTTCTAAGTCCTTTAAAAGTTTAAACAAGTGGACTTATCCTAATTAACTAAAGGCTTAGTAAGAAATAAGTTTATTTAGCAAGCCCATATAAAGTTTATTATCGAGTCAATAAACAAACTGAAGCTTGACAAGTTTTGTATTTAGTCCAATAATCCAATTGTTCACAAGCGTGTTTATGAAGAGTTTTTTTGTTTGTTTGTTTGTTTGTTTGTTTGAGTTTGGCTTGTTTATCAAACAAACTTAAAACTAAGACTCAAGTTTGATTTATTTATAAATAAACAAGTACGAATCAGTTTTTTATTGAGTAAAGCAAGCCTAAGTTGTTCAAGAAAAACTTGGTTCATTTACTACCCTCGTGTAAAATGTGTGACTAGAAGAAAGAAAGAAATTAGTACATACAAAGATAGCTGTATTAGTTAAAGCACTAGAAGTCAAGCTTTGTGCATTTTTCGTGCAAGGGAAAGCAATCACGCAATGCGAAAGGTAAAACAATAGGGTTACTTGTTCAAAGCTGAAACTTGCAAGATTAAGTTTTAGTATTTTTCAAAATCTAGTGAAGCACTAGCAGGTGGGGTAGTTAGGATTGGATTGCAAAAGTCTGGAATTAAGCTTGTAATCTAATTGGACCCTAAAACTTATTTGTAATGTTGCTTCATTTCAACATAAATTGCCAAGTACAAGTTTGTGGGAGATCTTTTTCCCAAATAAAGCAGATTCTGATTAGTACACATATTGCACACTTTCATTCTGCTAACTGTTGCCTAGACCTCACTTTATTTCTTTCAAAGGGAGGATTTCTAATTTACAAATTAATTTCCCTTACAGGAATGAAATCCACATGCTATTACATGTCCTTATATTTAGAAAACTTTTCTTTTAAACATGCTAATGAATAGGAGGAGCTCTGTAATAGGCCGGCACGGTTACAGGGAAAAACATCTGTCTAACTCCTTCGGCCTTGATTATGGGGAAAATGATACCTGATGCACCCTGGATAATGAAAAGAATGTGATACAGGTTAGAAATTTTAATATGCATCTACTTATCAAAAGTAGTAGGAAGAAATCAATATGAACAATATAAGCTGAAAGACATATGGAATGGACTCTGATTGAAAACAAAGTGGTAAATGGAAATACATACATAAATCAATCTAGCTCCAATCCAAATGCGTTGTGGTGAAGGATATGGAAGTAACAAACGGCCTACACCAAAGACAGCCACAGCGAAGAAATGGAAAACCAAATTCAATGGGCGAGGGTTTAGACCGGAGAGTAGTGACACAGGTCCAGTTGAGCAAACACCTCCAAGACTCAGATAGTCAAAACATGCTTGGCGCATTTCCTTCCTTGCTGGATCAGGTGACGCGCAAAACACTTTGTAGAGGGCACCTGCCAATGTATTTATGGTAGATGCCACTGGCTGCAAAAAGGTGAAAAAAAAGTGCAATCTAGTAATTAATTTGATAATTCACCTACAATTTCCAATATCTGTCATGAAGGTGTTCGTGTTTTATATGCGTAAAAATGGTACAAAACCAATAGGCATTTGTACTTCATGTAAACCAAAGGAATCAGATAGCAAACATATAATGCAGTTTACCTTGCGTAAGGTGTAGAAGGATTCAAGATATTCACAAAGGCCAGATGCATCATACAGATTTTGCAGAGGTCTAAGAAGATCCCTTAGTATAACAATATCTGATAGAGCCACAGTCATTCCTCCTCCGGTTAGAGGGTGCCTCATGTTGAATGCATCCCCCATTAAAAGTGCACCAGGAGTAGGATGGGGAGTGGCAGGCATGCTTCTATTTGGCATTGATTTTATGTTTCCCTTATCGACTGCAGCTATGAAGGCATTGTACAGCTCAGGGGGAACCTGAAACACAAATTTCATTGATTAGTGAGAAAAATCAGTCAAGTAGGAATTAGATATCACAACAACTATTAAAGATGAAATTTCCAAGTCAGAGTGAGTAACCAATAGCTGAATGAAAAAATAATTTTTTTCTTTCTTTTAAATCATAAGAATTTAAATGCATGAGACTGTATATTTAGTCCATCACTAAAGATCAGAAAAAGTACCCTTGAAAAAGGATTGGAATTTCAAAACCAGATTGATTTAGTCTCAATAAGTGCATAGAAAAAAGCATATACTTGATTGAAATCATATTAGTAAAAAGCAAGACAAACATAAACAGTTCCCAATTAGCAAAGAAAACTTTTTTTGAGTCTTGTGGTTCCTGGATAAATGTACAGAAATCATGCCAAGAAGATTATGGATACCTGGGGAGCCACCACGGATTTCAAATACTGGGCCATTTCGCCATTAGAAATGGACGGCACTTTTTGGCCTGGAACATCAACCAAACATCGAATCTCAGTGCTACTGATAGGATAGAACAAGATAGGTGAAGGATCTCCGAGAATAACATGTCCATGATTTGCATGTGGAAGATTGCAGTTTTCAAGGATTAAACCAACAAAACAGGAGGGGTTATCAACCTGCAGAGTTGATAGTGGAGCAATGTTAAGTAAAATTAGAATGTCCTAATACTGAGTTACTAGCAATCTACACCCCAGGCTTTGGCGACAGATTGAATGTAACTTTATTGTAGATTGAAAAATGCACAAATTCCTATTTTAATCAATAGTGTCTAATTTGAAATCTTGATAGATTTAAACAAATTCTCTTGTTATTTTATAAGAACAAAAAATTACCTTAGGGTCGCATAGGGAGCGTCGCAAATTTGAAAAGCAACCATCACATACAATTGTGAGGGGAGCATATGCAGTCAACTCTTGACTAGTCTTGGTTTTGTAGTGCACCCCTTTGATAGTTCCCTTTTCTTCAACTAAACCTGTTACCGTTCCTTGTTCCAATCTGACACTGCATTAAGTTAAGAAAGAGAGATTGTAACCGTTGAAAATAAGAACTATTGAAATAATTATATTGTATCATAATGAGGCAGGGGATTGATCGGTCATACAAACAACATTGCAAGCACCTAAAGTTTTCATAGTTACTCTAAAAGTAAAGAATTGACATGTAAGGCAGTATACTTTAAAGAATTCATGAACCAAAACATGAGTCAGAGGATAATGTTAAAATTCAGACTTTGGTACAAATTTGCAAACAACAATCCTATAGACACAACAAATTTCACCAAAAAAAAAAAAAATGTACAGTTTAAGATTGCATATGTATCAAGTCTTTATCGTAATAACCAATGTTTAGAAATAGGAAACTAAGTTGACTCCTGCATAGATGAGTTCAAAGTGAAATGAAGATACTTTGGCAGAGATGCAGCCTTTCCCCTCAATCTTTGTATGAAACGGCCATTGTGAAAGCTTCTCCCAGCAACATCTGCACTGAACTTTTCCAATGGATAGGAAAGTTTTGCATTTTTCCCATCCTTGTAAAGAGCATATCCAAATACTTTCTGAGCATCAATTTCATCGACACAATCTGCAGCCAAAAAACTCCTTTCCAATTAGAATGGAAGGCTATTGCAAGACAAGTAAGGAGAGTTCTACTAAATTAATATCAAATTAATTTGATACAAACATAAACTATAGCAAACTTTTGCTATCATACAAATTGCAAGATAGCTTGCTTACCTTCAAGACCCAACTCAATCAATTTCAAATAGCCGCCTGGTTGTAGCAGCTCACCAACAATTCTGTCAGGTTCACTCAAGTCTCTTTCAATTACATGCACTTGAAGTCCTTCCTACAATATGTAGCAGAACACAAAGTTTGATCAAATCACACTAAGAAAACAAAAAGGCACAGAGGCATATTCTATTTTCATCAAATTAATAAATTTCTCCACAAATTAGAAACCCGCCTTACCAAATAGTTCGTCTTCTATTTCACTCTATAATCATCCCAAGTTATTTTGAACATGATTAACAATTACACAATTTATAATAGTAATGCCTCCGAAGTGAAATTTAAAATCTGATTCCTCTGCTTATAAAATTTTTGACTCGACAAATTGGATTTCGGACTGCACTGCAAGCAGTAATTCATCAGCATCGAGTAATCCTCAATGGGGCCAATTCAGAATAGCATCTTATTATAAAAATTATTTTTAAAAAATGGTATAAAGCATTCAAAAGGCCTATTGGTTTTAGGCTTTTAGCCAAAACTTCAAATTTTATTTCAGCTTTATTTAATGAGAGCCTTTCACTATCCTACCAACTAAGTCAAGAAAAGTGATACAGATTTTTGATAGATTTATAAATCAACCAACCTCTCTCATTTTTTTAATAAGTTTCTCAACGTGAAACTTTATAATTGCACATGTGAATTCATTGCAAAACAGAATCAAAACAAAGAAAAAATTCACAACAAGAAGTCAACGGACTGCTCTGTCATTATGAAAAATAAGAGAACTTTTAATTTTATTTTTAAAAAAATTTTAAATTGACTTTTAAGGTATTGACTACGTATTGTACTATTATGAATTGATTTAGAAACCAAAAAAATGAATTGATCTAAAGCTGACTGTTTCCACAAAATCAAATAGGAAAAAATGATTTACTTTTTCCTTCCTTTTACCAAAATTCCTCTGCAACCAAAAAGAACCCAAACTAGAATACTTCTCAGTTCTCACACACCTCCAAATTCTCAACAAGATAAAAAGAAAAAGAAAAATCTACCTAAGTTGTAAAAAATCATAATCATATCCACTAGCCAATGAAAAAAGCACGCAGCTTATAGTCCAAAAGAAACTGTCATCATATTCTAATAAAAAAATCTCTCCTTATCTCAGCTAGTATTATCACCAAATAAAAGACATCATATCAAATTCCGCTTATGCAAAAAAGAAATTTATTGGTGTCGTATGAACAACAGTATAAAAGTTCAAAAAAAAAAAAAGTATTGTAAAAGTCTTGTAGTTCATCTTACACCTTTTAATATTTTCAAGAGAAACGTTTGGATTCAGATCACTATGGACTCAACTAAAAAAAAAATTGTGGCATCCTAGATTCAAGTCAAGAACTTTCAAAAGGAGTTGTGGGTTTCTCTTCTTTTGACGAAAAAAGAAGAAAAAGAAAAGAAAAGGCTAGTATGTTGAGAAATTAAAAATAAAGAATCACCTTCCCAAGAGTATAAGCAAGAGCTGCACCGGCAACTCCAGCACCAACTATTACCACGTCGGTGCTTCTAGTAATCTCAGACTGACAAGTACTGTTATTTAACATCTTTACAAACCCATTTCTTGTTATCTCCATTGAAGCTCTTGTGGTCTTCTTTGCTTTGACACCGTACAACAAAACAAAACCCAACATAGTAGCCAAAACTACTCCACCGAGTATATACTCGTAGATCATCTTCAAAGATTGGTGACTGATTGGATGAAGAAGAAGAAGAAGAATAGGAAGAAGAACAAAAAGAATAGATGACAATGAAACTTTCTACAGTCTTGTGGTGCAAGCGCTCTCTTAGCCTCACAGGTTTTGTACTTCTAACTTTCTCTTTTTTACGTGTGAGTTCTGTTTTGCAAGTAAAATGGAACGCTATTATATAGAAGGTAGGTAAGGCAAGGCATTCTACCAAAAAAAACGTTTAGTAAGGCAAGCTTTGTAAGTCAATAATGGCTATTTTTTTTTTTGGTTGATAATTAGTCAATAATGGCTTTTGTTGGCCTATTGGGGATTCTTTTGACAATTTAGTACTCATTGATTAGTACTGTTATTTTAACTTTCTCTTCAAAACTAGCCACACAAAAAAAAAAAGGAAAAAAGAAAAAAAAAATTTGAGAAAAAGAAAAAAGAAAGTTAGGTATAATAACATAAGTGTTTTTGATAGTACGAGTAAAAAGGGATAAAATGAAAACTTAAGGGATGAAACTTCTAAACGTAAAAGGTTAAAATAAAAATATTATTGAATTTTAAGAAATATAATGTACGTTTGGAACCGATTAAAAATTAAAAATATTTTATTATTTAGTTTATTTTTACTAATATTTATGAGTCTCATTGTACTTTTTGATACTATTTATGGGTTCCACTGCACTATTTCAACTAACTTTTACATTTATCTACAATATTTTCAACAATAAATTTTCAGTTTCAATAAAATAAGCGGTATCTAAATACACTCTATAATATATATTTTTGAGAAGCTTTTATTTTTTATTTTTTATTTTTGAGAAGCCTATTGTTACCCTTTCTAGTCGTAGATCTTTACACCTGACATTGATTCACAGTAACAAAAGATGGTGCTTCAGGTATAGTATTAAAATTTTGCCTAAAATAATATTTTTTTCTTTAAATTTTATTAAAAGTTTTTTTTTTTTTTTTTGTCTCTAAACTTAAAAAAAAAAAAAAAAAAATCTTTTTTCATCTTTAAATTTTTATGAGTTTTTTTTTTTAAAATACTTTAAAGATTTTATATGGAGGAAATTTTTTTTCAATAATTTAGCAATAAAAAAAAGATATTGTTTAAAGTTGATGGACAAAAAGAGAAACATTTTCAATATTTTAAGGACAAAAAACAAAATTTTCAACAGTTGAAGGACGAATAACGAACTTTTTAAAGTTTAAGGATGAAAACAAACTTTTGACAAAATTTAAAAACCAAAAAAATATTTTGGTCTAAATTTTTTAGTCCAATCAATTAGTTACCATGAATATATGATATTGGGGCCTATTCTGATCATAAAATAAGAGACATGTTGTTCAGTGTGAAATAGTCCTAAGTCAAAAGAGTTGCACTGGAAATGGATTTCCAAGAAATAATGGATTGGTCAAAGAGAGTTTGGTAATATGGGAGGATTGGATGATGGCCGATGACTATGAAATTGTTTTAGTAAGGTTAAAAAAAAAAAAATCTAGGTTTCTGAAAACAATGGGAACCAAACAGGGGGTGATCACCCGTTTGTAGACACTTATTCCACAATTGATACATAGCTAGTAGACACTTTATAGAATCAGTCCACACCCGTTTGTAATAAACTAAATATATGAAGTTTGCCAAAGAAGAGGCTGGTCAAGTCAGCTCTCAAGAGCAATGTTTTGCCAATTTCCTCTCCTTCATTAGAAACTATAGTTATTTTTCTTTTGTCAATGACTTCAAACTTGATTTATTGACTTTTAGGTTCTATTGATAAAAAAAAAAAAAAAAAAAGCTCTTTGAGTTTTCTATTTTTCTCGAACTACCTCCATTTTTTTTCCACTGGCTGATGTTCCGTGCCACGCATGTAGAAATTATTAGTTCATTTTAATAAAATATATTTTTATGGTTCATGTAAAATATTTCTTATGCTCGTCATCAATTACATTTGGGAATCACCATATATTATAAGGTAAAATATTATTTTAGTCTCAAAATTTTACCAAAAGTTTGTGTTTTATCTCCATATATTATAAAGTTTGGGAATATAAAATTTATCCCCATATATTATAAAGTTTGTGTTTTATCTCAAAATTTTACCAAAAGTTTGTGATTCCCAAAATTTTACCAAATCTTTTGTATTCGTTTACAATTGTAAAAGATTGTACAGACTAGGCATACATTTGTACTGAAAAGAAAACTTTTGCACAAATTGGGTCAGCAATAAGGGGATAATATATATAAACTTCCAATTTAGAGCAAAAATAAAGATCTCATTTCTTACTTTAGAGTGTTTCACTTTATATTTTATCAATCACAACTAATTACATATCATTTTTCTTTCTTATAAAATAAGCTAAGTTTCAAATTTAAAAAAAGAAAAAGAAAATAGACGTACAGGGTATGGTATAACTAGTGGGGTATGGTATAAATATAATTAGTAGATTACATTAAATGAAACATTAAAGTCGGATAGAAAGTTTCTATTAAAACGTCTTAGTCCTAATAAGAATGGTGATAACCTACCATTGGTGGTAATAGGAACACGTATGTTTTCCTGTCATGCATTTAATTTGACTTAAAGGTCGGCCTTAAAAGTAGGTTTTAGTTACACTCTTACAACAATATATGAGAAACTTGGTTTTATACTTAAGGCTGGCTTTGGTTTATTATTGTTCCAACCGTTACATCATTGACGTTGTAGCCAAAACTCTTAGTTTATTACTATTTTTTTTTTGGACTTGGTTTAGGTTCAACGTATCTAATGCACTAAACTCGGTTAGATAGTAACATGTATTTAGATCTAGTGCATTTAGTGTATTGGATTTGGTCAAAAGGTGACATGTGTCCAAAAGTAGACACGTGTTATCATCTTAATGGGTTCAGTACTACTGGATACTGGACCTAAGCCTGACCCTTTTTTCTTTCCCCATTTTTTTAAAGTCAAATAGTTTGGATCCATTATAGATATTGAATGAAATATAAGTTGGTAGCTAATGCAGCAGGTGGCTTAGTGACAAGGGATTTGGTTTAACAAGACTTTGATCTTGGGTTTGTGTGTCTCTCTATTAATGAGCATGCTAGTGCCTCTCTCATTTTTGGTTTTTATGGTCGTGCAAGGGCCACCCCAACCCCTATGCATCAAATATGATTGTTTATTACAAAACTAAAAAGTACAAAGGAGCCCGACACCTCTAATGCCACCATACACAAAACTAAGTTGTATTGATTACATTAGGAGCTAGACTTGAGCACACATTTTAGGGTGCGGCTTGTGTCTAGTGGCAGTTGCCACTTTGGACACGTGTTCGTATCCTAACGTATAGTGGCAATTGCCACTGGACACAAGCCATTCCCCACATTTGACACATGTTTTATAAGATAAGGATTGGGTTTAGTGTGTAGTTGTACTAAACCCATCCAGATGATATCATGTGTCCACTGTTGAATACGTGTCATCATCTAAATGAGTCCAATGTAACTAAATGTTGGACCCAATCTAAGTCATGTTTCACATGAATCGTAGTCATATGGTTTTCATGACCATACTAGATTTGTTCTCTTTTAATAGCTAGCTTTACCTTAGCTGGAATTTCCTCATCACCGACTAGCATTTCTTGCCAATTTAGAGCTAGCGCTAACATCAATAGAGGTTCTCTATCGTTGGTTACAATAAGTAGGAAATGTGGAACTATACATGTTATCCACATGAAATAAACAAGTCTTTTTTTTTTTTGTTGAGAAGATGAAATAGCAAGTTAATAGCGTTGAGTTACAAATCTCTAGGCAAAATTAATAAAGCTTTCTTCTATTACACATAATTAATTGAACAAAATTTAGTTACAAAATTAGCTGTAGCTTAAGGCTACAATCTTACTCAATAAAATAAACATTACTACATATTTTGAAAATCTAACCGTTGAATTGCATGTTTTTTACGCTTTTAATAAGCATGTCAAATTTTGTGTCAATTGGATATTATTTACTATATAATCTATTAGCTTATATTTTATGCATAATTTTTGATGGGGAATAAACCAAGTGTATCTCGTTCTTGAGTTGTCGTCCATAGGAAAAAAGAAGCCACGATAAGGGACCTGCTCTAGTCCGTCCATGGTACCGTTTATAGGTTGTCCTAGTATAGAATATCATCCAATATGAGGAGGCCATCCAAATTAAGGAAGGTTGTCTAGACATGGGAGCTCGTCTAGACATGGAAGCATATGGGCGAGTCTACAACACTTAATATCTACGGAATGAACTCATACACAAACTTATGTTTTGAACTACGTCCTACTATTTTAGAGTGTAAACGAAATACTTGCTTATCACACTAACTTCTCATCAAATTTCTAACTTCCAAAGGCAGTTATAAAAGATGAGATTAAATCTTCTAACTCCTATAGCAATTGTAGAAATTGTACTTGAACCTTGTAACTTCCGTGTGGTTTGAGGAAGTTACCAATCAAATAACTACTCCGACTCTCACTATATAAAGACTGAATCTACGTCAAACAAAAGGTAAGTTCTCATTATCCCCAAAAAAGTTGAAATTCTTGAGTTTGAGAGAGAGAAAACTAATTTAAGAATCGGAGGGTTTTTGACCGGTTCACCCCGATTTCCTTTGATCTTGTGTAATTTTTTTTTCTTCTAAGTCTTGCAAGCAATCACTAGCCCATTGAAGCCTGGTGCATTCAGCCTACTGATTTTCTGTGCATCATCAATTGGCGCCGTATTATCTTTCCTCGACAAAAGGCTGCATGGTTCGAACAAGATCAAGGGCCACTAACCCAAGCCACCAAGAGAGTAGGGATACTTCTCGTAATCCCCACCGTGATCATCAGTCAACACCTGTCACGCAACCGCCTTCCATCCAACACATACAGTCCATGGCAGCCACCATGGCGAAATTAACTCATCGGAACCAAGAGTTGACTAGGAGATTAGTCTAAGGAGGCAACACTATGAAAGACACGCAGAAAGGCAAGCCCAGAGTCAAGAAAGTAGAGGAGAAAATGCAGAGCTCGAGAACCATTCTAGGGGTACTGCTTCACGAAAGGTGCTACATTTAGAGAGGGAGATGGACCAAATGAGAAAGGTTATAGACGAGATGAGGGAGAACATGAGAAGAGTGAATCCCGTAGATAATTTAGTTCATCGAACAGACTCCCCTTTCATGGCTTCCATCAACAGTCACCCCTTGCCTCCTAAGTTCAAAATGCTTTCCTTAGATTCATATGATGGGATGCGTGACCCTTTCGATCATATCGCCACCTTTAAGACTACGATGCACCTTCAAGGAGTTCTAGACGAAATTATGTGTAGCCTTTCCTACCACTTTTAAAGGGCCGGCATGAGTGTGGTTCAGCATGATACCTCAAAATAATGTGAGTTCTTTTGAAGAATTGAGTAAGTTGTTTGCTAACAATTTTATCGGAAGACAAAGGCATAAGCGTTCCTCGTCTTGCTAACCATAGAGCAAGGGGAAAATGAAAGCTTGTGATCCTTCATTACTCGTTTCAATAGGGAAGCCCTAGCGGTAGACGAGATGGATGACTAGTTGTTATTGGCAGCCTTCCATAATGGAGTTAATTCTGATTTATTCATCCATAAGCTTTATGAACAAGAGCCTCAAACTATGGCTGAACTTATCCATTCAGCCTAGAACTTTATGAATACAAAGATGCAATCATAGCCAAGAAGAGAAAGAAAGCCGAGCGCATGGTAACAAATCTCCTGCGCCATCCTGAGCAGGGTCCTCGTCCAAAGAAGGTCTGGGCAGGAGAGAAGAAAGATAGAGATAACAAGAAGGCAAGTTTTTCAGTAAGGAATTAACAATATACACCTTAAACATACCACTTGAACAAGTGCTTATGCAAATCAAGGATTACCCATCCTTAAAGTGGTCAGAAACAATGAAAGGAGATCCCAATGAGTGTAATATGAATAAATATTGCCGCTTCCACAGAGACCATGGACATGATACGGACGAGTGTTTTGATTTGAAGCAATAGATAGAGAATCTCATCAAGCAAGGAAAATTGAGAAGTTAAGTTGAAGGGAAAAGTAGAGGAGTTATCATGACTCCCACTTGGAGAAATAAGAGTTATTATTGGAGGAACCTTGACAGGGCAGTCTTCCAAGTCAAGAAAGACGTACCTAAAGGTAGTGCAAAACGTCCAACTTTTTGGATTATCTCCAAGGACAAGAGGAGCAGATGAGCAGACCATTACGTTCACGGACGAGGATGTTGAAAGGGTTCACCACCCACATGACGATGCGATCATCATCACCTTGCTCATTGCTAATTATACGATAAGAAGGGTGTTGGTAGACAATGGAAGTTCGGCAAACATCTTATATTACCCTACCTTCCAACAAATGAGGCTCAGACGAGATCAACTTCGTCCAATAAACTCACCATTGGTAGGATTTGGAGGGATGAAGGTAGAACCCGTAGGTACCATTACGTTACCTGTGGTGGTAGGAGCATATCCGTAACAGATAACCAAAGAAGTAAACTTCCTTGTTGTGGATTGTTCATCGTCATACAATGCTATCATTGGGAGACCGACTTTAAATAGTTGGAAAACAGTAACGTCTACCTACCATTTGTCTGTTAAGTACCCAACAGAGTATGGAGTAGGTCAGGTGTAAGGAGATCGGTTAGCTGCCAGAGAATGCTATCTAGCCATGATGGCTATGGACGAACACGTGCAGACAATGAGCATAGATGAGAGAAGGGTTACCGCAGAGCCCACAGAAGTGCTGGAAGACGATCCTTTGGATGAGTGTAACCCTGAAAAGTTTACAAGAATTGGCGCAAGCATGGAAAAGAAGACAAAGCAAGACCTTGTCCAATTTTTAAAGAAGAGTATTGATGTGTTCGCTTGGAGTCATGAGGATATGTCAGGTATTGACCTAAGCATCATTACCCATTGTCTGAATGTATACCCTTCTTCCAAGCCCGTACGTCAGAAAAAGAGAATTTTTGCCCCTGGACAAGACAATGCTATTAAAGAAGTCCAAAAGTTGACCACGGCAAAATTTATCCGGGAAGTTTATTACCCAAATTGGTTGGCTAATTTGGTAATGGTCAAGAAGGCTAATGGCAAATGGAGGATGTGCGTGGACTTTATTGATCTGAACAAGACTTACCCTAAGGACTGATATCTATTGCCACGCATTGACCAGCTGGTGGACTCGACTACAGGTCATAAACTGCTAAGTTTCATGGACGCTTTTTTAGGTTACAATCAGATAAGGATGGACCAGGTAGATCAAGAGAAGACATCTTTCATTGCCAGCCAAGGCTTGTTTTGCTATAAGGTGATGCCCTTCGGTTTGAAGAACGCGGGGACAACTTATCAAAGGCTGGTTAATCATATGTTTCATCCACAGGTTGGATGAAACGTGGAAGTTTATGTAGATGATATGTTGGTAAAGAGTTTGGATGAGGAAAAGCATCTAGACGACCTTTAGGAGACCTTCGATACACTTAGACGGTATAACATGAAGTTGAATCCGAGCAAATGCGCTTTTGGAGTTTCGTCAGGTAAGTTTCTTGGATTCATGGTTTCACATAGGTGAACTGAAGCAAATCCCAATAAAATCCAAGCAATACTGAATATGGAGCCATCAAGGAATATCAAAGAAGTCCAATCTCTCACCGGGCGAGTTGCCGCCCTTAATAGATTTGTCTCAAAAGCTACCGACAAGTGTTTACCATTCTTTGAGGTTCTTAAGAAGGCATTTGAATGGACGGACAAGTATCAGAAGGCCTTTCAAGACCTCAAAACCTACCTCACCACAACCCCTCTGCTAAGCCCGTCCATACTAGGTGAAGAATTGTATTTGTATTTAGCGGTGTCTCCACATGCAGTGACTTCGGCGTTGGTTAGAGAAGAAGGGAGGATACAGAAGCCGGTTTACTATACAAGCCAAGCGCTAAGAGGGGCGGAAAGACAATATTTAATGATGGAAAAGTTAGCCTTTGCTTTAGTCATGACTTCTAGGAAGTTGAGGCATTACTTTCAGGCCCATATCATCAATGTCTTGACAGATCATCCGCTGAAGAAGACGATGAACAAGTTGGAAGCAGTAGGACGACTAATCCAATGGGACGTAGAACTTAGTGAGTTTGATGTCAAGTACCAACCAAAAAGCGCGATAAAAGCACAGGCATTGGCAGATTTCATTGCGGAGTTCACTCTCAACTAGAACGAGCTAGACGAAGTGGATGGAGTTCAGAAGTGGGTCATCAATGTAGATGGCTCGTCCACGTTATATGCAGGTGGGATTGGAGTTATACTCAAGTCCCTAGAAGGAGATAAGTTAGAATACATAGCCCATCTACAATACCAAACTACTAACAATGAAGCCGAATACTCAGTTGATCATTAATCAAGTGAATGGAATGTCTGAAGCCAAGGAAGATTGGATGAAGAAGTACCTTAGCAAGGTGAAACGACTCGTCAAAAAATTCAAAGAAGCCATTTTTGTTCAATTCCCAAGGGAGGAGAACATGGAAGCATATGCTTTGGCAAAAGCAGCTTTAGCAGGGGGAGCAATGGACGACTATTACTAAGTCCAATATATGCCAAGCATAGATCTTCTAGAAGTACAAAAAATTAAAGGAGAAGGAAATTGAATGACTCAAATAATAGTTTATTTCAAAGATGGAAGGCTTCCAGAAGACAAAGATGAGGCTAGGAAGTTGAGGATCAGAGCTGCTAAGTATGTCCTCATCAACGAGGTGTTGTATAAGTGAGGCTTCTCTCAGTATTACTTGAGGTGCTTAGCTCTGAATGAGTCAAACTATGTATTGAGGGAAGTTCATGAGGGAGCGTGCGAAAATCATTCGGAAGCAAGAGCACTAGTCCATAAGGTCGTTTGTGTGGGCTACTACTGGCCAACTATTCAAGCAGATGCTAAGGCTTATGTCAAAATGTGTGACTAGTGCTAGCGCTTCAGCAACGTCCCTAGACAACCATCAGAGTATTTAACCCTAATGATGGCCCTATGGCCCTTTGAATGGAGACTGGACATCTTAGGTCCCTTCCTACTTGGAACCAGGTAGATGAAATTTTTGGTAGTAGGGATCGATTACTTCACTAAATGGGTGGAAACTGAACCCTTAGCGAAAATCACACAACAGAATGTCAAGATTTTCTTTTGGAAAAGCATTGTATGCAGATTTGGGATACCTAGAGTACTAGTATTTAACAATGGATGACAATTTGATAACACACCTTTTAGGGATTTTTGTGAGCAACTTGGAATAAAAAATCATTATTTCTCACCCTCCCACCCACAAGCGAACGAATAGGCAGAAGTAGTGAACCAATCCTTGTTGAAAATCATCAAGACTCGGCTCGAGGGGCAAAAGGAGTATGGCCAGACGAGCTACCAGGTGTTTTATGGGCTTACAGGACGACTGTGAGGACCCCTACAGGGGAAACCCCTTTCAAACTAGCCTGTGGAAGCGAAGCAGTCATACTTGCAGAAGTACACATGGCTAACCACAAGGTAATGCAGTATCAGCATAACAAGAATGAAAAACAACTTCGTCTTAATCTCGATCTCATTGACGTGGTAAGGATGGATGCGGAGCAAAGGATAGCAAGATACAAAAATTTTATGGCTAAGCAATATGATGCAATGGTAAAATCCAGACGCTTTAACATTGGGGATCTTGTCCAAAAAAGGGTTTCTTTGGCAACCAGAAATCCGGCCCATGGGAAACTGGGACCTAATTGGGAAGGACCTTACAGGGTCATTAATTGCAAGAGGTAGAGATCATACTACCTAGAAGCCCTAGATGGATGGAAGTTGGAGCACCTTGGGAACGTTAAGCATTTGAGAAGCTACTATCAATATAGGGTGGGCCTAGACGAGCAACATCATGGACGAAGTTGAAATGTTTCCCTCGTCTTTGTCTATGTTTATTACTACTACTGCATGTTTTAAATATTTTAATTCCCTAAAAAGTGCATTAGACTCTAACTTATGGACTATCTAAAGACAAGTTTGTGATGGACGAAGTTATGTACTTAGTCTATCTATTTGTATAAGTATTTTTAATTCCCTAAGGCACTAGCCTCTAAGCATGTGTCATGCTTGTGGACGATGTTTAATGTTATGTATATGCAATTTGGATCTCCAACGTATGAGATGCATAAATCTAATTCCCATAATTTCTTCCACAAGGAG
The DNA here is from genome assembly GCF_040712315.1 of Castanea sativa. NCBI lineage: Eukaryota > Viridiplantae > Streptophyta > Magnoliopsida > Fagales > Fagaceae > Castanea > Castanea sativa. The sequence continues at coordinate 23,537,059 of NC_134019.1, read as the reverse complement.
GCTAAGGCCCAAGACGAGAAAAATCTCTGGACGCAGGGATGTAACGTCTATAAGCTTTCCTCGAAATAAGGATAAAGCAAAGAAAATTAAGCTTAAGGCATACTCATCTAATCAATGGACGAGAAAACGTATGCTTGTCCAAGGGACGAGAGAAAACCTTGAGCATATTCGTCCAAGAAATGGACGAGAAAATGCTAACCAGCCAAAACAGTCTAATCTTTGGACCAGTAAATGCTAACAAAGTCAAATTTCTGGATGAATAAGCTGGTAAAAGCAACGCCATTCATAAGACGAGTTATACTTGTAAAATTCAAAGAATGGCAAAAATGTTGAACATGAAGGGATTCCTAGACAAGGACGAGCTAAACACCACAAGTGGACGTACCACACTTAAAAACCAGTACAACGTGGATGATGTAAATAAAGAAAAATTCGTCCATACAACAACATGTTCAAATAGTGAATAAATGAAAGTAAACATTCATTTATAAAAGTTTAAAAAATGGTAGACAACCACCATCCAAAAACCCTTACAAATTAAAGCCTAGAAGGTTTGAAAGCTCGTCACAAAGATTATAGACAAGAAGAATGTACTTGGATAGGTTTAAATGGTCTAAAACAGCGGACCTCACACATGAAAAAGAAAAGGGAAATGACGAGATACTTTTTCAAACATTTTTCACTGAGGGGGATCATCTCCAACATTAGGCTTGTCCTGGGTAGGCTGAGTGGTGGCATTATCTTCAACATTAACGTCTTTAGAGCTCGTCTGGAGTAGAGAGCTTGCAGCACCAAGGTTAATCTTGATGGAGCTAAAGTCAACCTCAGGGAAGTTTTCCATAGCGTCCATACGAAAGTCTTCAAAGCTAGTTGCGTAGTTGGTATCCAACAGATTAGTGAATTGTTTTGAAACTCTAAACTCCACTATAACATCTTCTTTGACCTTTTCGAGAAGGATACTCAACTCGTCATTCCTTTTTTGAAGGTAGTCAAGACGAGTGTCATTCTCAACAATGTCAGCTTTGAGCTTTTCGACGAGATTCTACAGTTCCTTGGCCTCGTCTTTAGCCTTGGCTGCCACCTCAGCCCACCCCTTGCAGTCATCCTTGACCTCCTAGACCCTCGTATCAAGCAAGACCTTTGTCCTGTCCAACTCCATGGCCTGCTTGGACGCGGTAATGAACTTTGACATTGCCTACACAAGTGATTAAAAATTCTATTAGAAAAATATATATACATATATTACTATGACAAGATGAGATAAAAGTAATTACATACCTTGAAAAGATCATGAACAGCAGAATCCTCAAATTCTCTCAAGGACATGTCGTAGTACGCAGCCACTTCCTCACTAGTCATAGCCTTCTCAAACCTTTCCCAAGCTAAATCCCCATTTTCAAGAAGGTTCATAGGAACCCTCTGAGAAGGCTAGGACGTGGTAGGCGCAGTGGTCTTGGACGGAGTGACCTCGATGGGAACAAACGAGTCTACATCATGGACTTGGACGGACGGCTGCTGAGAGTTAGGAGTAGGGAGGCCAGGCATGACAACCTCAGGCTTGGACGACCTGTGCTTTGCCCTCTTCTCCTTGCGACGACTTGGGAAGATTTTCCAAGTCAATTTCCTTTGATAAATTTTTTCATTTATCTCCAATGGCGAGACAAGGTTGAGATTGGGCTTCTTGCCTAGTTACCTCGTCCCCCACCTCCTTACCCTTGTTTTCCTTCATGGTTGCCATCCCTGAAAAAAACAACATCAGAGCAATTAAGAAAGAAATATATTTAAAAAAAAGAAAAAAAAAAAAAGAAAAGAGAAAGAAAAACTCACGTCTATGGACAGTGAGCTCGTGAGCTAAAGCTTCTGGAGATGGCTCAAGACCAAGTCCCTGGGTGGCAAGACGTTGAAGAGTAACCAGAGAGTGGAAATCCCTATCAGTGTGTAGACGAGCCTTCTGGACGCGTTCAAGATAGAACCTACTCAAGGATGGTCGTCTAACACTTGCAAAAAAAGAGAGCAAGAAATGGTTAGACGATTGTAAAGTAACATATATAATAAAAATAATAAAATGATGATAATAGGCATTCCTTCAGGACGAAGGTTTCCTAACTCTCTAGTGTATGGGGCAAATGGATCCCTGCTAACCTCAACAGGGTGTCCAGCCCAAAAACCAGAGACGAAGAAAAACTCTGTCTTCCTATTCCTATCTGATGTGACAAATGATTTTATCGGTCTACAATCTTTCCTTCTGGCTGTGAATTGGTGAAAGCCAAGGGATTGGTAAATTTCAGAGGGCTTGTAGTAGTAGAGGAATTCGTCCACAGTGAAAGGACGATCCCCTTCAAACACCTCCCTCCCCAAAATTTGCATAGAGACGACTAACCTCCACGTGTTAGGATTAAACTGACATATCCCTAAACCTAAACTGGTGAGTAACTCCAAGTATTAAGGGGCAACCTAAGACCCCTTAAAAGGTAAGCCTTATAAATACCTACGCCAAAACAAGGCTAACAACACCATTCCCCACAAACAGCCAACCTAGGATTTAGATTGTCTGGAGTTTGGTACCAACTCCTAAGGAATGTTAACCTCTTTTCATCCGTCTTAGAGTGGACTCCTACAGCACAGCTGTATATCGTCTCAACCTCGTCTAAAGGAGTGGACTAGGGAGCACTCGAAGTATCAGCCCCAAACCCAGACGCTACCCTCATCCTAAGTTGTTCCTGAAAGACCTCTAAAGAAACCTCAAGAACCCCAAACGTGTATTCCTCATCTGTGGTGTTCCCACTACTATTGTTGTTGATACTATTGGAGCCACTATAGCTAGTTGAGTCATGATACTCGTCTATCGCCTTATCAACACTATTACTAGACGAAGAGCTGACAATTTCAGATATTTTGAAGAAAGCGTAAAGAAAAGCCTAAAGACGAGTATGAAGAAAATACATGGCTCTAGACAAAGGAATACTATGGATGCGGAAAAACTTCTGGACGAGGTGCTAGATGACAAATGTAGAAAGAAAATTTTAGAAATGTGAAGGGTAGGAGAGGAATTCTACTATTTATAGGCAACGAGGATTGGTACTTGAAGCGTCGTGACCAACTAGGGGAAGCCACGTGGCATCTTTCTTGAAAGACGAAACGACATGATTGAATCAGGCTAGATTGGGCCACGTGTCAAAAAAAAATAGGAGAGAGAAGGGGGTGTTTTGATGACAAACAACACAAGGACAAGGGGCAACTGATGGGGAATAAACCAAGTGTATCTCGTCCTTGAGTTGTTGTCCATAGGACAAAAGAAGCCACGACATAGGACCTACTCTAGTCCGTCCATGGTACCGTTTATAGGTTATCCTAGTATAGAATATCGTCCAATATGAAGAGGCCGTCCAAATTAAGGAAGCTCGTCTAGACATGGAAGCATATGGACGAGTCTACAACACTTAATACCTACGGAATGAACTCGTACACAAACTTACATTTTGAACTACGTCCTACTATTTCGGAGTGTAAACGAAATACTTGCTTATCACACTAACTTCTCATTAAATTTCTAACTTCCAAAGGCAGTAATAGAAGATGAGATTAAATCTTCTAACTCCTATAGCAGTTGTAGAAGTTGTACCTGAACCTTGTAACTTACGTACGGTTTGAGGAAGTTACCAATCAAATAGCTACTCTGACTCTCACTATACAAAGACCGAATCTACGTCAAACAAAAGGTAAGTTCCCATTATTCCCAAAAAAGTTGGAATTCTTGAGTTTGAGAGAGAGAAAACTAACTTAAGCATTGGAGGGTTTTTGGCCGGTTCACCCTGGTCTCCTTTGATCTTGTGTAATCTTTTTTCTTCTAGGCCTTCCAAGCAATCACTAGCCCATAAGCCTGGAGCATTCAGCCTACTGATTTTCTGTGCATCATCAATTTTAAACTACAAAAACTTGCAATTTAAAAAATTTATTGATGACATAGATATTAATCTTTAATTTTTTAGAATTTTGCAAGCATAGAGGATATAAGAGGAAGATATAATCTAGTTGTGGATTTGTCAAAATTCACCTCCAATAAAAAAATATTAAGTAAGGTTATAATTTAAAGTTACAACCAGTTTTGTAACTGAACTATGTCCTAATTATAAATCTTTAGAGCTAGGTTTTGTGGAGTATAAATATTTCTTCTCTCCAAACACCCTAACTCTTTCAGATGCCTCACGCCTCAGTCTCTCTCTTGGCTCGCCGCTCTCAGAATGGTTGGCACTTTGCCTCACCAGTCACCACAGCTATCGTTGGTAACTCCCTCTCTCTCTCTCTCTTCGAACAATGAATATAGTAGTTTCTAACTTTTTTTTTTCTTCAGCATTTTGATTTTTTAGGTAGATTGAGTTTAGAGAGATCTCACTCTTCTTCAATCCTTCACCGAGAGGTAATCACTAAACACTAATCAAACACTCTCTCTCTCTCTCTCTCTCTCTCTCTTTCTCTCCGAAAAGTACTTTTTTTTTTTGCATTTTAAATTTTTAGAGAAACTGATACTAAGAGAGTTCTCACTCTTCTCCAATCCTTTTCTGAGAGGTAATCTCTAATCACTCACTGTTCAAAATTTTTATTTTAATATTTAGTAACCACTGTTTTACGATTCATATAATTAACTTTTATGTTATATTTATATTGAGAATAATATAATGAATTCCTTTTTAATTTATGTTATTATCTTTATGTGTATTGGAAAATTTTACAGGGAAATCAATATATAGATATATATATTTTATATCAATGTTTCTTTTACTGTTTTACTCTGCTATTGATTTTTTTTTTAATTTACTTTATTTAATTATTGAATATGGGATGTTACATACTTATGTTGGTTGGCCGATTGTGAACAAATAAATTTGATCTTGAGAAATATGATTTCCATAGACGAATACAATTGCATACATGTGTAAGTTTGTTTACAATTGCATTGTTGAGTAAGTGCCAGTATATTTGTTTCTTGGACTGTGAAACTCAAAAATTGGTTTTATCTAGCCTAGAAGAGTGAAAATGTGGATAAGTGCTTCCACAGCCGCCTGTATAGTTTGAGACTGACGTGGTGAAGAATAATGCTAATAGAGTGTGATATTAACAAAATTGATTGACTACTGTTATTGTTTTTAGTGATATAATGATTTTTTTTTTTTGGAGAAGGAATCTGTATGATTTTATTAACTTAAGTCAACTACATCTGATTGTAAAATAGAAACAATATGTGATGGGACATCTTCCATCTATACTTGAAAATCTGGTATGCATATAGCATGTTTCGCCAGACTATGAGCTACACCATTGCTGTTTCTCCTAATATGAGAATACAACAATCTTACAAAATATTTTGCAAACACCTTCACATCCTCTACCACCAATCCCCATGGGGACAAAGAATGCTCCTCTGACTTCAATACTTGAATTAGACCAAGAGAGTCACCTTTGAGAATAACGCTTCGAAAACCAAGTTCATGCGCAGTTGAGTAATGACTAATGACTATTCTCGTTGCCTTGTTGGATCTAACTGAGTAATTATTGATATTGTTGGATCTGGTTGTGACATTTATTGATTGAGAGTGAGTTATTTGACATTGTATTTACTAGAAAAATTATTATTTGACATTGTTGTGGAATTTTATTTATTTATTTATTTATTTTTGTGTTTGTTGGTTGGAAATTTTTTATATTAGATGGATGTCAATGCTCCACTTGGATTTGGTGCACCTAGGGACCCCCCTCCTCCTGCTAACCAACCTGAACCTGTAGCACCTATTGGACTTGGTGCATCAATTCCCCCACTGCCACCTAAATAGGGTGGTAAGAACCCATCTATAATATGAAATCACTTCACTAAGTTGCCCGATGGTGATCCTAAGAAACCAAAGTCACACTGCAATTATTGTAAAAATCAATATAATTGCCATGGCAAGACAAATGGTACTTTGAGAATGTTGCACCATGTGGATGTTTGTAAGAAGTGGTCTTTTTCCTGTGATAATAAGCAAAAAAACTTTGTCTTTCCAAGCTAAGAAGGAAGGGATAAGTGGTTCAAAAGTGCTAGTGGTTACAAACTATAGTGAAGAGAGGATAAGGATGGCATTGGCAAGGATGATCATTATTGATGAATTACCTTTTAAATTTATGGAGTGTCAAGGTTTTCAAAAATTTAAGAAAATAGTTGACCCTGGGTTTCCTATTCCCCATTGCACTACTAGTGTAAGGGCTTGTATGAAACTTTATTATAGTGAGATGGATATTTTGAGAAGGGTTTTGTTGGGTAACGAGTTTGTCTGACAACAGATACTTGGACCTCCATGCAAAACTTGAACTACATGGTAGTCACCACACACTTCATTGACAATGATTGGACTTACCAAAAGAAAATCTTGAATTTTTGCCCTATAGCTAATCACAAAAGGGACACCATAGGTAAGACGGTTGAGTCATGCTTGTTGAAGTGGGATATAGATTGGTTGTTCACAATTACTGCAGACAATGCTAGTTTTAATGATGTGGCAATTGATTATGTGAAGAAGAAAACAAAAGAAAGAGATAGTAGCATATTGGATGGTGAGTTCATGCATATGCGTTGTTGTGCGCATATCATTAATTTAATAATGCAGAGTGAGTTGAAGTCCATTCATGAATTAATTACCAAGATTTAGAATGCAATGTAATATGTGAGAGCCTCTCTCGCAAGGTTTAAGAAGTTTCAAGAATGTGTTTATATTGAGAAAATTAAAGCAAAATATTTGTTGTCCCTTGATGTGCCAACAATGTGGAATTCAATTTATCTCTCAAGTAAGGTTGTGTTTTGAAATTTGTGAGAGCATTTGATGGGTTGGAAGAGGAGGATGAACATTACAAACTTTATTTTTGTGAAGCGAATGGAAATGGGAAAAAGCCAAATGGTCCTCCTAGCTATCTTGATAGGGAAAATGTTAAGACCTTTGTGAAATTTCTTGGCATATTTTATGAGGCGACACTTAGATTTTTTGGGTCCTAGTTTGTCACTTACAATACATACTTCCATGAGTTAATTAGCATTGAAGATCAATTGCAGTAGTTGTGTAGTGTTGATGGGGATGTATGATGGGAGAGATGAAAAAAAATATATCCTAAGTATTGGGGAGTGATAGATAATATCAATTTGATGCTTTTTGTTGTTGTTGTTGTTGTTGATGACCCAAGGTATAAATTAAAGTATGTCAAATTTTGGTTCAGGGAATGGTATGGAAAGGACAATGGGGATGAGATGAGCTCTAGGGCTCAAGATGCGTTAAAAAGGTTGTATATGGAGAGAGTGAGTTAAAATGGAGTATCGAATTCTAGTGGTAGTGTTAGTAGTGCTTCATTGTCTAAGGACTCCGGGCCAAGTGTTGGTAATGCTTCTAATAACTTTAAAAGCTATAATACCAGGTTTAAGCAACACTTGGTAGATGAGGATAGCGTGGAATGCAGATCTGAGTTGGATAGGTATTTGTTAGAATCTTCTTAAGATCCTGATGTGGAAGATTTTGACATTTTGATGTGGTGGAAAGTGAACTCTTCTAGATATTGAGTCATTTCCTAAATTGCCCATGATGTGTTGGCTATTCCTGTCTTTACGTTATTAAGTGGATACATTAACGCTTATTGTTATTGACTCTAACACACACATGACACTAATGATATTATAAGCTACATTATAGTGTTTTGAGAGTTGAACTCTTATTGAGGCAATTTCAAAACTTTTTTTCATGGTGAATGAAATGTTGAAATTTGGACAAATTTTTTATATGTGAATAGGTTGGACAAGTCTATGATGAAGTTTGAACATATTTGAATAAGTTGAACAGATTGAATAGATTTTTATTTATTTATGAAGTTTATGAAATTTGGAAAGTTTTTTTTTTTGTTTTTTTGATAATGTGTGAATAGGTTGATGTATTGAACAAGTTGATATGTGACCTGCAAATAGTTTGTCAAGTGAACATTTTGCTTGAAATCTTGATCGTGTTATGGATTGGGCTTGAAAGCCCAATTTTTTTTATTAAAAAAACAAACAAATTTTTTATTGTTTCAAACTAATTAAACCAACTGCAAGAAATTGCGCTGCTATAGATCAGAAAACCGACCCTAAGCAGTATGCATTAGTTCTAATTATGAGAAACCGATCCCTATCGGTTTGGTGATAAATTTAGGATAAAAAAGAGTCGACTTAACTGCGCACACCCCTAGAAGAGAATTGAAATACTCTTAAACCACATCAAAGATAAGAACAAATTTAAAAATAGACTCTTTATTTCCTTTGGTTCAATGTTTCAATACTACTTTTTGTTAGGTTTTTTATTTAATATTTTAAGACTACTATTTGTTTTATTTAGTTCAATGTTTCAAGACTTTTCCTCTCTCTCATACACAAAAAACTTTTTGCATTTCCATTCACACTTTTCATTTCTACTCCTTTATATACACATGCTCATAGCCTTTCATGCCATCCCATCTCAAATACACACAGACAAAAAACGATGTCATTTGCCTTCAACCTCTAACATTGTAATACTATTTGTATCTAGCCCATATGAGTAGCCTATGACTAAGGAAAGGAGCTTGTGTTTTTTTATTCAGTGATGGTAGCTTACGGTTTTGATGTTGAAGTTGGATGTTGTGAATTTTGTGAATGCTGTGATTCACTTTAAGTCTTTAGGAGTTTAAAATTTTGGTTTGGGAAAGTTATAAATATATATTGTTTTAGAACTAAAGAAAAAGAAACATTCTGATCAATTATTTATGAAGTTAGCTTTTTTAAAAAAATATTTTGTGTTAGAACTTATACTTTGGAGGTTTATTTGTACGTTTTTTACTGTTATTTTGTGCGGTATGAGCCATAGTGATAAAAAAAAAAAAATCAATGATGATTTCAAAGTATTTTTCACTTAAAAAAAAAATTTATATGGAAGCCCAACTAAAGACAATTAAATTTTGATAAATGGATGTGTTTTTAGTCAATTTCTCTTTGTTTAATCACGTTTTATTTATGTTGATACTTACAAATGATTTTCTTAATTTTATGGAGATAATGAATTAGGTGTTTGTGATTGAAGTCTTCGTATAGTGAGAATAGAGTCGTTGAGGAAGCGTTTAAGAAGTTGCTTAAATTTATGTAATTTTAGGATATCAAAGCATTTTATACTTTAAATTCTTATTTATAGATTTCAAAATCATTTAATCAATTTAAAAAATAAAATCTACTTTTAACAATAAATATTATAATATGTTATAGTCTTATAGCATTATATAATTTTTTTTTAATAAATATGAATTAATAAAATCAAGTTTCAAAGTATTCAACAATATTGTGGGCAACTATAAATATTATACAATAAAATAAGTATTATATGTAACTCTTAATACATATAAAAATAATTTTCAAATAAAATTTGTAAAATAGTTCACGCATCGCACAAACATCATCTAGTTATATGTAAAAGGTAAACTAGTTTTTATCCTTTACACAGTATGTTAACTTTTATATCAATTTGCTCTAGCTATCAAGTATTAGATGAAAAATTCTGATTTAATATTAATAGGACCATGTTAACAGATGTCTTTAGGGTAATAATTAATAATCTATTTTAAGAAAGTTTAACACCATTTTTATAAGAAATAAAAAAAACTGTCAAAATATTAATTACTTTTCTTTACCTAGTAAATGGACACTTGTACAACCACATCATATACTTTATTATTATTATTATTATTATTATTATTATTATTATTATTATTATTATTATTATTATTATATATAAACCCCTTAATTCGGCCAAAATGGGAAATTAGCAATAATTTCCAAATAATATAATTAGTAGGCACTGTTACTAAACTATATTTTTTACTAACATCTCGAGTCTAAGAGACTCGATTTTGGGCCTAAAAATCGAGTCTTTAAGGGTCGATTTTCATAGTCTGCTCACGTCTGATGTGGCATTTTTTCCTCGTAGCGTCTACCTGGAAATCGAGTCTCTAAGGTTGCGTTTATTTTGGCTTCAAACAATTTCAGGAAATCCTTTTACACCTCTGTGGGTGTTTGGTACTTACGGAAAATACGGTTCACGTTGACCAGAAAATAAGACCCTTATGTGGTAAAATCATTTACGCTCTTATTTTATCTTCAATGAATTTCCGGAAAACACACCCGAAGAGAGAAAGTGGGAGAGAGCTCAAGCACACACCCGAAGACAGAGAGAGAGCTAGAAGGGAAAGTGAAGAAGACAACCCAACCTTCACCGGTATCAAACCCACCCACCGATCTCATCGCCGTCGCCTCCTTCAGACCCACCCACCGATCTCGCCGCTATCAGACCCATGTCATTGATCTTGCCTCTGCCACCTCTAGATTGAACCCATCGTGACCCTCGTCGACGAGCGACCCACCTGACCCAGTCGACGAGCGACCCACCTAACCCAGTCATTGATCAAGCACACACCCGAAGATAGAGAGAGAGCTAGAAGGGAAAGTGAAGAAGACAACCCAACCTGCGCCGGTATCAAACCCACCCACCGATCTCATCGCTGTCGCCTCCTTCAGACCCACCCACCGATCTCGCCGCTATCAGACCCATGTCATTGATCTTGCCTCTGCCACCTCTAGATTGAACCCATCGTGACCCTCGTCGACGAGCGACCCACCTGACCCAGTCGACGAGCGACCCACCTAACTCAGTCACGGTGACCCAGTCGACGAGCAACCCACCATGCCTTCGCTTGAGATCGCGCGATCTCGCCTTCGCCTGAGATTGCGCGATCTCGCCTTCGCCTGAGATCGCGCGATCTCACCTTCGTCTGAGATCGCGCGATCTCGCCATCGCTTGAAAATCGCACGATCTCGCCTCTCTCTCTTCCTTCCTCTCTCAACTTGACCGGATTTGATGAATTTTTTTTTTATTTTTTTTTGGTTTTGTTTCTTTTATGTAACTTTGCTGAGAAATGATGATATATATTTGTTTGGATGCTGAGAAAATGTGAGCAACAAGTAAAAAATGTATTTTCTATGGTATTTTCAAGAACACAGCGAAATACTAAAAAATATTTTCCAAAGTATTTTTTAAAATACCACCAAACACCTAAAAATATTTTCTTTTCCGAAAAATATTTTCATCTGAAAATATTTTACACTTGGAAAACATTTTACATCCAACCAAACACAGCCTAAGACTCGATTTATAAGCCAAAAAAAATTTAAGTTTGTCTCTCATGTACTAACCATTCCCAGAAATACCAATAATAAAAAAAAACACAGCACCTTCACTGTTGGCCCACCAGCCACAACCACAAACCCCAGTAGTTGAACCAAAAAAAAAAAAAAAAAACACAATCCAGCGCCTACACAGCACCACCAACACAGCACAACCATCGTCAATAAAACACCACCAACAAACTCGCAGCCACCACAAAACAAACCCACAGAACACCACAAAACAAACTCATAGCCACAAATCACAAATCAGACCCACAAATCACGAATCAAACCCACGCCGCCGAAACCCACGCCGATCAAATCACAAATTAAACCCAAACACCAAAACCACCCACTGATCTCAACCCTGAAACCGACGCACCCTGATCTCAACCCCACCGCATGCCCACACCGCACACTGATTTGTAACCCATTTGTCCCTGTTGAGAGAGATGTGAGAAAGGAAAGAGACGGAGAAGCAAAAAGGTGACAAAGGAAAGAGTTGTGTGAGTGAGAGAGAGAAAGGAGAGAACAAAACAGAGAGTGGGGAGAGAGGAAGAGAAGGGTCTGGGGCGTGGTTGGTGCTAACTTAAAAAAAAATTGGCTTATAAATCAAGTCTTAGAGATTCGATTTCCAAGTGGACACCACGTGAAAAAAATGCCACATTAGACGTGGTCAGACTATAAAAATCGACCCTTAAACACTCGATTTTTAGGTCCAGAATCGAGTCTCTTAGAATTGAAATGTTAGTAAAAAAATATAGTTTGGTAACAATGCCTACTAATTATATTGTTCGAAAATTATTGCTAATTTCTCATTTTGGCCCCCTTAATTCAGTAATTCACGTGCTTGCACTCTAGACTGAACTATCAGTCCAAACTTGAAAATTAAAAACACGAAAAGCTCCAAGCAGGAGCAGCCAACCACCATATCCAACCACCACGGCACGACATCACCAAATACAATAAAACCCAATCACAGACACATCAATCACCTAAATCTAACATCAAAGTCAAAGCCATTAGAAACCCATCAAAAATTCATATCCAATCCACGCAGGTTGACGAAGATCCATTTGTTGGGCGAAGATCCGATACTGAGCTAAGCGCCAGATCGATCTAAGCGACGATGGTTGGTGGTGGTGGTGGTTCAGAAGATAGTTTTTTGGGGAGTGGCGAGTGGCAAGGGTGTTTGTTGGGTTGTGACTTGTGAGTTTGCTCAACGTTTACAATGGAGTGGTGTGGAGAGGTGAAGGCCTGAAGCTTGTGTGCTCTTATTAGCCTTTGCCATTTGGTTTGGTCTGTCAATCACTTTTTAAATTGCAAATCACCTAATTTACTGACTGGTTTTTGTTTTTGTTATTTATTTATTTTTTTAATGTAGTCTGACATGGCTGTAAATCGAGGTGCCAAAAACAAATATTTTATTTGTATCATTTGTTACCGAATTTTTAATCCAGCAAGTGAATCGAATGGATACAGCACTGAAAAGTTAAGAATTAAATTAATATAATTAAAAAATTAAAAATTAAATTGACATAAAGTATAAAAAAATATGAACTAAATACATAGTTTATCATTATATAAGTACTATTAAACCACAAGGCACAATTAGATTCTATGGTCAATTGTTTCTCAAAAAAAAAAAAAAGATTCTATGGTCAACTGATACATTATCTAAGTTCTATTAATATTTTTAATTTGTAATTAAGTTGTATTACCAGATTTTCAAGATCCCATTCAAGTTTTTCTGATTTTCAACAATGATAAATTAACATTATCAAAAGATAAGAATTTTGTAAGATTCAAAAGTAAAATAAAATAAAAATAATAATACTTTTATGAATATCCAAATCAGAATTTTTTTTTTTTTTGAGAGAGTCCAAATCAGAAATTAAGAAACAAGCAAAGTGTCAAATTGGAATTTAAAAATTAGAAATTTTGTTCTATATATATAAGATGGAAAGATATTAGTACTATACTTTAAGATTTTCAAACAATAATGAAAAGTTTTAAAACTAATAAGTACTATTGGAAGCTACTGTATTTCACTGCTCTCTCCCCTAAACATTGCACTGTCAAAGTGTGGTGTGGTCCCTGGATTAAAAACACCGGCCTCAGTTGAGTCCAAAAGAGTAAAGCTCGAAAAGGTGTAGCCATTCTGGCTGGGTCTCTAACGTCATTATTTGAATGTGAAACACGCTTATAAAAAATATAGAATGTGAAACATCTCATAGGTCAACATTCTTTAAACAATTCACCATGATTTTTTTTCCCCTATTGTATTCAATTAAAACTAAATTTTTTACAAGAGGGGAAACTCGGGCCCTAAGCAAATAAGACAGGCCCTAACACCATTTTTTTTTTTTATACAAGAGCCATTAATTAAGCTTGAAATTTCTATATATATATATAAAAGCTTGAAATTCTTTTTAGAACAATCCATAGAATCCAACATGATTTATAGTGTTGGGGAATTTGATAATTGAAACAAATGTTATTTGAATCGGTAACCCCCAAAACAGAAAAAAAAAAAAAAAATTTTAAAAAATTCTCTATCTTATACTTCACTAATTATTATTTTTGATTAAAAGACAGAAGTCCACAATTAAGTTATCACGCAATAACAGATACCTTTAATTCTCTCTCTTTTTTTTTCTTTTTTTTTTTTAACATATTCCAATTGTTTAATGTTATCCTAGACAATATGTAAAATTCCATATAAAATTTATAACAAAGAAAAAAAATTCCATTCATCCTACTATTGGTGAATGGTGCTTTTAGGATATCTCATGGATGGTGAGTAAAATAATCTATGCATAGTTTTTTCAAGATATCTCATGGATATGGAGTAAAATAGTCTAATTTCGAGTTGTAAATGAACCAAATCGTTCATAAAAAACTTAGGCTTGACTTAATAAAATGTTTGTTCATGTTTGTTTGTTTATTAGCAGGCCAAACTTGAGCTTTAATTTTAGATATGTTTAATAAACGAGCTGAGTCAAACAAAAAATATTATTCATGAACATGCTTGTTAACAATAAGGCCTAAAAAGAAGCAAATCAAGCTTAGGTTGGTTTATGTACTTTGTAATAAGTTTGACATGAGTTTGAACAAATAACTCATATATTACTAAACCTTTAGTTAATTGGGCATTGAAATTAATCGTCCAAACCAAATAGGCTTAATAATCATTATATACTTAATGTTGTAATAATATACTAGTATTGGATCTTGATCTCATGAACTTGATATTAAGCTTGAACTCTGCTTGACTAATAAATCAAGTCAAGCCAAGCCAAGCTGAGCTCAAACTCAAGCCAAATTTGAACATTTTATATTTGTTGTCGAGCTAAACTTGAACATTCAATACTCAATAAAACTTGACTTATTTACAACTCTAAGTCTAATCAAAATCCTTCAAAGTTAAAATGCAAATCATCATGCAGTAGATGGCATAGGATGAAAATATATTGAATCTAAAAACAAATTCAAAAAAAAACTGCTGGGCTTGGGCTTGGGCTTGGGCTTGGGGCAATCCAGAAGAGAGGTGAAATGACGAAAACGCCCATAAAAATGCCGTTTCTCTTTCCAACCTGTCCGAATCTCCAACGGCTACTTCCTTACAAGAAATTTAAAAACTCTTCTTCCTCTTCTCCTCGGGATGCCAATCTCCCAGAGTCAAGAGTCAAGAAGACCCAAACCAAACCAAGAGAGTGCCTGCCACTCGCTCAACTCAACTCAGAACACGCTCCTCTTCTCCTCCACTCTCTCGAAACCTCTCTCTCTCTCTCTCTCAATGGAGGAACCACAGGCAATTATAATGCAGATCAACGGTGATGAAGAAGAAGAAGAAGAATGCTGCGGCAGCGAAAGCGGCGGAGGAGGAGGAGGAGACGAGTTCTACGAGATGATCGAGGCGCCCAAGTTCGTTGACCTCACCAAACCCGATCACCACCGCCCCGACCACGACGATCGCTTCTGGTTCTGCTTACGTGTCGGTCTGTCACTTTTCTTAACTCTCTACTCATCTCAAAGCTTTTAAAATTTTACTTCTACTTATATATGAGTTAGCCAAATTAGTTAGTTCTTATTTATTACAAGTAGATAAAAGTACCGTTATGCTTCAAAAAAGTGATTTTTAAAAACTGGGTATGACCAAATAAGCTAAAAAAAATTATGAACCAAATGAACAGCTCAAGTTGACTTGTTCCCCAAGACTTTCAAAGATTGGTGGTTCATGCAGCTAATGGGGTTTCCTGGTTATGTTGAAATTAACCAATCCCACATTGTACAAGGCTTTATCATCCATTTTTAATAGCTTAATTTAGTGCTTAGTGTTCTTTTAATGGAATTTGATTTGACTTCTGAGCTCAATATATGTCTCACAATTTTTACTCAATTGACTTTGAGTTGCGCTATGTTTATGTTAATTGTGTCTTAGGATGTGACCAGAAGCATGAGGAAGAAATCGATTCTGAAGCCATCTACAAAAATTTTGTTCTCCGGGTTAGTCCTTGTTTTTTGTTCAGTTTTTAATTCTTCCTCAAAAGTGGTTCTACTGTTGGATCTAAGTTAGAGATGATGCTTTTTAATTATACAGGTCATGGCAGCAAGAAGTCCCAATATACGCCTTCGAAAAGCCCTAAATAGAAAAGCCCCAAGGTACATAAATATATAGACAAGCACCAATTTAGTTTAACTATTTCGATTTTTGTACTTGGGCTTTTAACATGTTTCTCTATCTTCTTTTTTTTTAGTGCAAATGTGAAATGCCCACATACAGCTCCCCCGAAATCATCCAAGTCTAGAATATCAAGATTAGCCCTCATTTCTTCAATTTCTCAAAAAGTGGTTGATACCAAATTGAAAGCCAGGCCACCTACTAAGTTCAGTGCAACCCCAAATTTAAAGGCAAAGCAATCTTCTGATGTGGCTAAGGCTCTTACTACTCCAAGGAATCGAAAGCCCCTCTCAAATCCTAATACATTTAGAAGTGTTCGGAACCCAAAAGCAACAACAATTGCAGTGCCAAAGAATAGAGTCATAGCAAAGGCTTTAGTCTTTAACTCACCAAAGAAAGCAGTAAAGGCAAAGCCTTTTTCAGAATTGAATACTTCTGTGAGAACAATGTGTGCAGCAATGAAGAAGCTTGAGATCGCCAGTGGAAAGAAGCAAGTATTAGGCCATAACAAACCACTGCCTAGAGATGCTTCAAGAAAGCCATTAAGAGGACGAGAAGTTAAAAGTCGGGTTTTTAATTCCTTGCATTCTCACAACTGCAAGGTCCCGGAAGCCAAATCTTCAAGAACCTTGAAGAGAAAGAACGATGAAATAGGCACACAACCCTATCATGATCATGTGCCCCGTGAAGGGGATGATTCTAGTGACATGGATATAGACGAGAAATCAAGGGGTGGTTCTTTTGAAGGGTGCTCTGCATCAGGTACTTCTAATAGCAGTGAAGAAAATGGGCGTGAAGAGTGTTTGAAAACTGTGAAATCACAGAAAGGTGAGAATTCAGTTGATGTTTTCTCAGATTCCTCAAGAGGTGACAATATCGCCCTATCAAGTTCTGAAGAGAGGGATTCAGTAGAAAAAGATGTTCCCAACTCCCAGTCTCTTAGTGGAGCAGCTGAAGGGACCAATGAAAGAAGTGATTGTGAGAAGAAAGTAAAATCAAGTTCAGGGAAAAGGGAAATGCATGAAATCAAGGAAAGCGAGGATAAGGAAAATGCTCTCCTGACCTGTGATGATACAGAAAATGACCGTGAAGGCATAGATATTGATGACAAGGAAAATGCTTTAGCATCAGATGTTAACAGGTATTGAACTTGAGCATTCCAAATCTCTTGTTATCATGATTGTCTTTTCTTTTTCCTTTTCTTTTTTTTTCCTTGCAGCTCGTGTATCAACAATGTTTTTGTGTGAAATGACTGCAGGGTGCAGAATCAGAATAATGGCCACCGTGAAAGGATAACTCTGGGGAAGCATGAGACTTCAAAAGTTTCACAAAAGGTTGCCTCTTTATTATTAGCACATCATATTTATTTTTGTTACATCTGCTTCTAGAAAAACTGTTCATCATAGTCTCATCTCCTTACTTAAAAAATGACGCAGGTTAACCGAGTAACAGGAAAGACTTTAAAAGACAGTTCCATCTCTGCTGCCACCATTGCACAAGGGGTGAAGTATAGGAAACCAAAGCCCACAAATCCCAAGCCTTTTAGGCTAAGAACTGATGTACGTGAACTTTTCCAGCCCTGTTTTGTTTAAATAAACGTTTACAGTATTTTCCTTCACATCTGATGCCAATTAAGTTATTTTAGGAAAGAAGGATTCTTAAGGAAGCAAACTTGGAGAAAAAACTGGCACCTCTGAAAGAAATTACAACAGCTCCAAGGCCTCTTGTTAGAAACTCAGAAAGAATGCATCAGAATGTAATCCTAGTAAGCTTGTTTATTTACTGTTGTTTCCCCCTCATTATGACACCTCTAAATTGACACGTTGTTTATGATCTCAGAAAAATGAAAAATCCCATGGAATAAGTGAACGTGTGCATGAAGGTGGTGAAAAGAAAGTAAAAAGAACAACAAAAGATGATCAATCTGTAAGTCTCTAATACATAAAGAAAGTAAATAGAAGAAAAAATTATGTCCCACTCTACTCTTTGAAGTTTTTTATTTATTTTGAGACTAAAATCTATAGTGACAATGTACAGATAAGGATTGGAAGTACTTGCATCAAGGCTACAAAAGTAGATGTGAAACGCAAATCATCTCCTATGCATAGACGAAATGTTTCTACATACCAGAAAGCCAACCTTCCTACTTCACTGGTGGAACATGGAGCAGCTCAAAAATTGAAGGTCAGTTTGAAAAGGACTAAATCACCAATGACGCAACAAAAACTTGCAAAGCCTGGAGGGTAAGTTGTAAGCTATATCAAATTTCCAGTCCTTCATGACTTAAATTTATGTGGACTTCTGAGATAAATTTAGCTGAGTTCTTTCTCTTGCAGAGCTACGCCAAGCAGGAAAGAAATGGTTTCCCGCATGACATCTGGTCAACTCAGTGTAATTAAAGAAACCTCATCAACAGTTTTAACACCCCAAGAAGAGGCAAAGCCATGTGAGAGTGATGCTTCCCCAGGAACTAAAGCTTCTACTCAAACTACTTCACGGTCATTGTCACGGGGAAGAAGGCCCCTAACCATTCCAAAGGAGCCAAATTTTCATAGCATCCATGTGCCCAAGAGCTGCACAAGGAAAGGTGATTCCCATCAAAGTTAACATTTTGAGGGTATGATATCCTGTTGTTCAATAATATCATTGAATTGTATTTTCTTGTTTAAATTTTACTGTCTCCTGCTTTTAGGAATTGTGTGTATGTTGTAACATTTGAGATTCAGAAATGATTAAAGTATTTAATTATTTATTCATTTAAAAAGAGAGGCAATTTAATTGATTATTTTCCTACATCTATGTTTTTGTTTTGAATAAATGTTTTGAGGTATCTTTTCCAGTTCGTGGACACATGGAGACTGCTTTTTTATTTTTCCTGAAAATATCAATGAATAAAATAGATGAAAGCAGCCTGAATTTGGACACTTTTAGTTATGAGTAGTACGACAAAGGTGAAAAGAGAAGAGAAATATAGAAAACAGTTTCACTGCACCTATAATGATTTTTATTTCAGATTACTGATACCTATAAAAATATCAAGTATTTTCCCTAAACTATATATCACTCAAGTGGCAATACCTCGCCTAATGTTTCAGACTAAGTATTTAATCTTCTAATGCCACTGAAGGGGAGATGCCTCCCCTAATGCTTAACTTTATTAATCTTTTAATGTCATTTTCCAAAAAAAAAATGTTTTTCAAAAAATTGTTGGCACCGACCTTGAAAATGAGTTCAAAATGTCTTTTGGTGTTTGGTACGCACAGAAAATTCATAACATTTCTTAACATTCATAACATTCCTTTGATCCACATTTTCTCATGCTAAACAACTAGAAAACTCGAAATTATATTAAACAAAGTTTTCTGTCGAAACAAACTAAGTATAAGTATCAACTAGAAAACTCGAAATTATATTAAACAAAGTTTTCTGTCGAAACAAACTAAGTATAAGTATTAATTGGACGGAGCATAGGAGTAATGTATTATATAAATGTGCCACCCAAAAAAAAGAAAAGAAAAAAGATGAAATCTATTGATTGCACTAAAACTTTTAAAAGGACATTGCAACTTAAGTGACAGCTTAAGGTAAAGAATCTCATTAATAATAGTTTAAGTGACATTAACAATACATATATTAACAATAAATATCAAACCTCCCAAAATGAAAAACATATAAGTGCATTTCTGGCGTGCCCATACAAGTAGGAATATTGTAAAGAATCTCATTCTTCGTCACGCTATGGGGTTTGTAAGCAAAGTTAAGAATGAGATTGGGACTCATGTCAATGTAACTGTTTTGCTTTTATAAAGATGAAACTTGTTAGATCACAGTAGATGAACTAATAAAGAAGATCAACGTTGTTCTTTAACAATGTTGTTCCTTTGTAGCCACCTAATTTTCCTGATTAAAAACGTTGTGTTGTTTTACATGAACAATATGTTGTCCCATCGGTTATTCTTTTACAACTATTAGTCCCCATCAAATAAAATGTTCTCAAACTCAATTGTATATCATTTTCCAAAGAGTAGCATCTAAACTGAATGAGTATAGTTAGGTTTTTTAGCAATTGATGATTCCCATGTCAAGAAAATTATCTTATGAAACGGTTTTATAAGACATCCCTCTTCTCACAACGTATGTAAGTCCTACCTGTTGTGAAAGAGATGTCTCATGAGACCATCTCATATTGCTCAAGTAAAGTTTGTCGCAAAGTATTTATCATATTTGAAACTGTGTCTAATAACTTATATAGCTCATATCAACCTACTATAAGCCTTATGTGAGACTGATCACATAGCAGCACAATGCCTTCATAATCCAAATTCAAACACAAATACACAAGCCAGGGTCTCGCAAACTTTATTAGAAATGTCGTACTAATATTAGTTTTTAATCACAGTTGAAGAGGTAGAGTTGATGAGGACAATGAGACTTCCAACCTGCCAACTTTGCTTGCTTTCTATATCAAAAATTCAAAATTGAATCATTTCTATCTCTCCCTATATGTTTGATGGGAAAGCCCAAGTACCTTCCCAGAGGATTTATGGCCTGATCAAACCAGCATTGGGAAAAAAGGTTCAAAAGAAGTGGACAGTGATAAGAGTAAGTCTTGCAAGGAAAACAACTCTCCTCGCTTGACCAGCAATGGGAAAAAGGTTCAAAAGAAGTGGACAGAGAAGAAGTCTTGCTTAAGGAATAAAACACCTCTTGAGTTTACGTTGCATCTACCAATTCTTTCTTGTTAGATCCGGCAAACTTCATTTTTGACCATGCAATTTTTGTTCAAAAGACACATGGTCTATCATTTGACAGAGATTCCTGATAAGCACCAATTCTTTCTTGTTAGATCCGGCAGCCTTCATATTTTGAGTAGGTAAATTTTTGTTGCAATCCTGATATGTACAGACACTTACAGTAAAGATATTACGACCTCGATATTTATCTTCCCCAGGACACTGTTAGAATCTCCAACAATGGCCCAAGGGAGGTTATGAGGACCTGTCACCAAGGTTCTTCCACAACAGACATCTTTTAAAAAATCTAGGACTAGCATAGCTATAACTTAGGCGCCAAGAGTCAGTAGAGTCTTTTACATCCAAGGCATGAATTTCCTGCTTTATCAAGGAAAGAACTTCTACAACTACCCAGTCGGAATGCCAAAGTGGCCACAGCCCCCTCCAAAGCCAATGATATTAATAGTCATTGCCGCATCAAAAGGTAATTTTCTAATAAGATAATCAGCTTTGTCACACTAGGTTCCATGGGCCAAAAACTTTCACGTCCAAAGCGTGAGACCAGTGAGCCTTCATATATGGTTTATCCTCTTTAGAAGGACTAATGGCAGCAAAACCATCAGCAAAGGGCATGCCAACCATTTAAGTGGTTTTGGTGAAACAAAAACAGTAATACTATTCAGTTCACAGTCCAGCTCACATGATTACTACCAAATTTCTAACCGAACAATAAATTCATATGAACATAAAACTTTATTCCAAGATAAATAATTTCCATATCTGTAACTTTGGTACTGTCCAAAGACTCCAAACACACTACCTTAATCCCCATTTTGCAATACACAATTCTACCAAAGGCTAAATATTAATGCATTATCATCTTCAAGAGATCACCTCGAGTCCATCAGTCAAATGACCATTTCTTGTGCTCACCTAGGCTGCTGCTGAGGAATAATTTCAAATAAAATTAGCCCCTGCACATTCCTGCAGTGTATGGAACCACAAATTGCAAGTTTCGAAATAAGGCAGGTGGGATGGGCAAACCATTGCTCTGTGGACTAGCAAGGTCTTCATTCCAGTGAAGCAGTGTCAATGCCAATAAACAATCTTAAACATAAACTCAAAACACAGTAAACCCAACATACATTATATTCCTCTTAACTAGCTTCAATTACTTAAAACCTTATTTCCCCTAGATGATGATCTAGGAACATCAAACAAGAAGCTCATTTCTCATGTGCAAGTCCTTTCAAAGTCCATTCTTGATGATGTTTTTCAGCCTCTCATTTGCAGCCACAAGTTCAGCAGCTATTCCTGGTTCATTAGCAGAATGTCCAGCATCTGGGACAACCTGTTGACAGTGATGCACATTATTAAGTTGCTTACTTATGGGGGGTGGGGATTCAGAACTCCAAGGGCAAATATGAAACATTGACAGCAAGTAATTAAATGTTAACTAACAACAGCTCCATTCCCTGAGTTAATCAGGGTATCTGCAAATGAAGAATTCTGAACAGTTTTCCCTACTTTTCATACTTGGATATGAGAGGAAAACAATACTAAATAGAAAGGAAAAAAGATAAAAGAAATTTTTTAATGAAAATTTGGATTTTCCATCAAGCATACTTAACTTATGTAGAACCACGGCCTTAGTTCAAAGCCATGATGTGTCTTTCTGCAACCTCATTCCAGTTTATACACATAATAACACTTGGAATGAAGGGAAAATTTCCCATAATTTTAGGTTGACGGTTGGTTCCTTGAAGATATGTTGGCTATGAACTGCTTATCCACACCTTAATATGTGCACTAGTTCTTTAGCAATGGCATAGAATTACTGCATCATTTGAGAAGTTATTTAATATTCTGCATCCTCATAACAATTAGGTCTTAAAGATATCGATGATCTCAATTGCCACATATACTTGGAGAGAAACTTTCTGGTTTTATCACACACAAGCTAAATTATAACATAATCAGATAACATCATACACCGCCAAAGTCTTACTCCCTCATCTGAAAATAGACAGGCATTTACAAAATGCATTTTAATGAAACAAAGTAAACAACAGAATCTTCCTAAAATGCCCTTAAGCAGGCTAAGAAGGTGGGTTAAATTTTGAGAAAATGTGATCTCAAATTTAAAGGTAATAGGTGAATTTAAATGGATGGATGCTTTCTTTTTTGGAAACTCCAAAAAAATTTGGGTTGGCCCATAAAAGAGAGCACCCTATCTATTTGGGGAAGGAAAATCTCTATATGCTTAACAAATGGATAGAAAAGTACTAAGCCTGTGCTAAAGCCAAACTTATTAGAATCCTTTGCTGTTTTTAAGCACAAGGGTTAGTCAAAATGTTAAACGAGTCCACTAATTGCTTTTAAGAATTGCTCCTTATAAGACAAATACAACATGATGTCTTTACTACGATCGAGGAAAAGAAATTTATGATGCGACCAGATGACAAAAGAAACTTTTTAAGTAACACGCTAAGGGCATTTGATTTGCACTTTTGCTATGTTGCATTTCTATTCTGTAACTGCACTGTCTGAAACAACATAATGACACCACAAGATTATCTACAGGCAAATTAAGGGCCACCATTATGCAACACATGCAAGACATGTTTCCCTATCATATACTGACATTTTAAAAACTTGCTGACATGCCAGGGCAGTCTGCCTACATCAACTGCTTAGTCAGATTGACAAAAAGTCTACCTTATCTCTTCAAATTGTAGAAAACAAGTAGAACCTGACCAGATTGTCCAAACATCAAAGACCAGTGCTCTTTGCAATAGAGGATAAAGAAACTGGTATCAAGCAAGATAAATGGTCTTGAGCAGTTTTCTTACCTTAAAATCTGCCTCTGGCCATACTTTATGGAGATCCCATGCTGACATCATTGGACAGCAAACATCATATCTTCCCTGCAAAATTAAAGAGTGAAAACCTCCTTCCATTTGGCATCAAACTTTGAATTCTACTGAATCCTCAGAAGGCATATCTCAAGCAACTTACATGATAGCACATGAGATACAGATATTGCTACATTGCAATATCAACAATTCTCAGAGTACTCTTTACAACAAAACTCTGCAAATTTCAATCAAATTGCAAGCACATAATAACAGAGGATGTTAGGGAGTGTAGGCAGGTTCCCCCAAAAATACGGTCCACTATTGCTTGAGAGAGAAGAAACAAGAAGAGTATATTGATTAGGTGGCTGTGGTGGCAAAGAGTAGTTGTCGTTGTGGTAGGTGAGTAGGTCTTAGGTTTAAATCGTACTGTCAGAAAATAAGAGGCTACATCTACAGGGCTGTGGGTGTGTGAGGGTGTGTTTGTGTTTGCGTGCAGATAAATAACTTATTGTTCTTTACTGTGAATGTTTTGATAACAAAAAGTAAATAAATTATAATTATTATATAATTTCAAAATTCTCATATAGTATACTAGAGGTCTTATAATTTCACAAGGAAGGATTTTTTTGTGTTTGGATAGATTTTAGCTACATTTTATGTGAGTTTCTATTGCTTTTAGTTAATATAGACTTAGGAAAAGCATGAATTGAAATGATTTAAGAAAAGTAATGGTTTTAAACTTTTCTTTTTAAAATTTATGGTTTAATTTGAAATAACCCCAAACTACAGGGGAATTATATAATTTACCCAAATTTTTAATTAAGGATAGCCACTTGGCCATTGCCGCATAGAGAAAATACCACTTGACACAATCATAGCTTCTAAGACCCATATTTAATTATATAGTATCTGTGTCACAGCATACAGATCTTTTTAGCTGACCCAATTAGTTGGGTTTAGAGCTTTGTTAAGTTGATGTCCTTGATATAACCTTCCTTGATGTCCAAGAGGGGTGCATTGTCCCCAATTCACAGACATTCTTATAAAATCCATCTGTTTATAGAAGTTAATATACTGATGTGCTTAGATCAACCCAATTTTCAGAAATTCTTAAACACATACTTATGAACGTTCTTCCAATTACCATCCAATAAGCACTTATCTAGATCGGCACATGTATAAAATAAGCACTTATCTAGATCATGACATAAATGCACCCTTGTAAAGTTGAGATATGAAATTCAAAACCTTGTATAAATTACTATCGAGTGATAGACAAAATCCATGTACAGGGAAAAAAAATCATGAAATAAATGATAAAACCTTAGAAAAAAATATATTACTACACACATTATGATAAGAATTAACCAAAATACTTATAAAAATATATATGTAATACAAAATTAATAGATTTACTTAGTGACTACTTATATCATACTAATGAAAACAATTATGAGAATGGAGATTCAACTATCTTAAAAGTGTGACGTAAGATATAAGTGAAAATAATAAAAGAGGTCATAGTCAATGCACAACACTTCCACCTTTGCAAGGTTTGGGAGAGCTGGATGGTAGACAACCTTATATATAAGTAAAAGTCATATGTTAATTAAATCATTTTTCTAAACATTAGGGCTTCTCAGAGATTCAACCTAGAAGCTTCACAAGAAATACACTACTAAGGAGGTGGTAATCAAACACTTCTCCAGCACATGACACATGTCTAATATCACATCAATAAACATTACGCATGTATCATCCTTCCAAGTAGATTACTCTTGCTTCAATAGTTACTAAATAGCATGATCACAATGTATGGGTGATAATCAAAACATTTACCTGTACAATAGTAGTGTTAATATGCCTTATCTTATCGACATTATCTAACAGGAATGAATCTGAAGGAAAGAAACCCCGGTTCACGAAGTAATGATTTTCAATTCTTGCAAATGCCTGGAAAATTTAGAAAAAAAAAAAACACTTCTCATTAACAAAAGCATAATTTCAATTATTCAAATATCCACAGCACAGAAGATATGAACTAAGATGCAAATGGCATGGACCTGTCTGATCCTCAGTACTACAGGCAATTATTTACAAGACTTAGTTGCATACTATTCATCTTGCACCCATGCCACTCATAACCCATATGTGGAAAACCCAATAGAATTTTAGGTTTCTTGTGGTAATATACAGAGTCTTTGGTGGTTTGAAATTTCAATTTTCTTCTTGCGCCTGTTCTAAATGACAGCAGATTAAAAGGAGACACAAGTGAGAGAAGTTTTAAATTACTATCAAGGAACTATCTCCCACTGTAAACCCTTTACTTTTACTTTAGAGGATACTTATATGGTCTTTTTTAAAATGATAGAGAAATAAAAAAGAAGGAAGTGAGAACAGCAAAAATGAGGTAAAAAACAAAGGAACAAAAAGAACTGGATGCATTGTTGATAAGAAAAGAAACTATATAAAGAAGAAAATGCCATACTTTCAACAAGCTTAAGTATGAAACTTTCCTCACAAAGCTATTCCATAGATTTGCGGCAAGACTTGAGCATCATCAAGCTGTTTCTTAACTTTTTCAATACCTGAAACTGTTTTATGAATTTAATTTCCAGCTAAGTGTCATGTCTACTAAAATGAATATTTTGCACTCCTTTTAACTTTTTTTTTTTTTAATATTATCCCTTTCTTATTTTCTCTCAACATTCTTATTTGCTCCATTGCTACCCCACAAAGAGAATCGCATCATCTGCAAAAACAAAGGCAATTTTTTGTTTTGTTTTGATAATTGCAAAAAACAAAGGACATGGAGTCCAGGCTTTTCCATTACTCCCCTTGACTATAAACCCCATCAGAAAACCTTCCTCTACTGACCAATCGATCATCTTACTAAGCAACTCCATAATTAGGATGAAGAAAAGAGAGGTTTGGGGGTCCCCTGCTATACCCCTCTCAAATTCTCAACTAAAAAAAAAAAAACTGCAGGGCTGCCATTAATGAGAACTGAAAATATGAATGAAGAAATACACATTTTGATCCAAGTCCCAAATTTCTCTCCAAACTCAGATTTCTGCTGTAAATAAAGGAGACTATCCCAATTGACAGGATCATAAGCATTCTCTATGTCCAGCTTACAAATGATCCATTGGATCCACTATGAACTTTGCTATCCAGGACTTCCTTTGCTATTAAATCTGAATCTATTATCTACCTTCCACAAAAGAATTTTGTGAATATAATGTAGATTACCAATACCTTCATAATATGTTGTCTAGTTCCTTTGCCAATATTTCATACAAACTCCCTATCAGATGGGTCTAAAATCTCTAATGTAAGTAGCTTCTCACTAGACTGAAACTAGTTGTTCCTACTACAATATAGTTGTTCCAAACACTCCCTCACCTAATCAATAAATCCTGGGGCTTGGAGCCACATATTCTCAAACCTGAAAGGAGGATTGGATGATCTGATACCAGCATCAAAATTATTCTTTTAACTACATCGGAATAATTATCATCCCATGCCACTGATGTTGAGGAACGATTTATTCACATACTTGGTTGCTTCTGATACTTTCCCAAGTGTAGAAGCCCTTCTGGACGCTAGTAAATCATGTGTACAAGCACATTTATAATAAAATAAAGGTGAATGTGGTCTAAAAGTATCAAATGGCCATTATGACAGCTCATTATTGTCACGTGGAATTGTTTAAAAAAAAAATCTACTTGCTAAACTTGAACTCGTTAATTCTCTATTCCATGGCAAAAATGTCAGGAAAATACCAAAAATAAATCAAATGAAGGCAATCATTTTACAAAATTTTGAAACTCTAGAGACCAAATTGGAAAATGGGTCAAATTTTAAGGAACAACATGGATTATCTTGTAAACATGCTACTTTGTAACTTTAGGACCAAATTCAAAAAATGGGCCAAACTTTAAGAACCAAAATTGGCATTTGCCCTTTTTCTGTTTGCAAAGAACAATATAAAAGACACAATAATTATCATTGAATCAACTTACCAATGAAAATTTATCATCATCACCTCTCTTGATGTTCTCTTCATTTGGGAGCAGATGGGCTGTCATCATTTCCCATTTGGTCCAAGCTCTAGCAGCTGCATACTAAGAGAATAGGAAAGGGTTAAGAGAGCTATATGATTTTTCAAATATAACAGCCAAGACAGAATCGCAACCATTCAATAAAAAAATGCAATGCATGTGAAGACTTTTTTTTATAGGTGCATGGGAAGACCTATTTCCTCCACAATAAACAGACACACACTCTTTTGTAGCATTTAGGCCTATGGAAACTCAAACCAGGAAGAGTTTGAGACTACCCCACTTAGAATGCTGCACATAGAGAGTGCTACCTTGTTATAAAGAGGATCTTTTAATTGACTTTCAATGTATATAAAAATAAAGGTTCTACCTTCAGAACATATGCTAGATATGTTTATCCCACGTGTGTCACACACACAATATTTAATTCAAATATTTGAAGGAGGGAGGCCTTTGAAGATAATATGTAACAATCTGACATACCTTATCTAACATCATTAACATGAGTTGCATATTTTTCTTGTTTTTGTTTCCCCATCAAACAGATAAGATCTTCAAGTAATTGTGCAAAAATGAATATTAGTTTAATTTTTAGTTCTGGCCATAATTTTCGGCATTTATCTAGTGAGGCCAAAATGTATCCGCTGTAGTCTGTAGGCCATCACATAGTTGGGTTAAAATAATGTTCATTTAAAAGATTTGCTCCAGAGTCCAGTTCATATATATGCAACAGCAGAATCAAAAGTGTTCAGGAATTCCACACAGATCTTTACTTTAGCTATTTAGGCTTATCCACATAGTTTAATCGCAATTCAATTTTTATAGGAAAACAGTACTAGGTGTGCTTTCTTCAGTTTCAAGGCAGTTCATTAGCTCTTCATTGAATTGTTTCTGTTGCAAGTTAGTAATTTTTTAAAAAAATAAATAAATAATTGGTTACACATGTTTTATATTCACTGTTATTTTAAGGTCCATTCAACCAAAACAACATAAAAATATATAATTAGTGGTTTACAGTTTGTTGGTTCATTGAAGGCAAGGTAGCTAAGACTACTTTTACATCTAGGATTCAGTGTCTAGGATTCAACAATTATGCCAACATAATACAACAGAATCACATTCCAATCATTTTTCATAATTAATTATTTTCGTGTTTAATACGTTATTACTAATTGAAAATAATTAATAACTTCATTTTAAGACAGAAGTACATAGAGAATGTACAGCATGCCCAACCCATTACAATCATATTTGGGGAAGGGCATATTATATCATGAAATTAGAAAAGATTATTGGATGTAATATGAATTGTCACCGAGTTTGATCCTACTTTGCAACATATCTCAAACTTATTGAGCTAGGAAAGGTTATCAATTATAATTCCTTATTGAAGCCACATGTGTAACAGGTTCACAATCATAAGTTCATAACTGCAAGATAGGATCAACTTCATGCTATGTTTGGTTTGGTTAAAAAGGGAGGGGATGGAAAATGGGGAAAGAAAAAGAAGAAAGAGGAAATTATGATTTTACATTATTTGATTGGGGTGAAAAGGTGGAGGAAAGAAAATGGGGATGGTTGGAATTTTCCCAGGCCCACCAATTTTGTTCCTTCCAAATCAGGAAGAAAATGGCCATGAAAAATAAAATTACAAAAGTATCCCCATTACCCCAGTATTTCAAAATACAATAAGGGCATAATAGTCTATCCCTCCACTTTTCCATTGCTCTTACCAAACACAAAGGAAAAACAATTTTTTTTTCCTCCCACTTTTCTAATCTCCCTATATTTTCAATCAAACATAACCTAAATAGCCTAGGAGTTTAAAAATATTTTCCATCTTGCAGAAACCTTCAAAGCTACATACTTTTACATATAGGTAAAAAAGATAAATTTTCTAAATAAATAATTTTTTTTTTTATAGGAAACCTAAAATTGTATTAAATATCATAGCCAATCAAGTACACTGGAAATGTACTAAAGGGGGAAAAGTCAGAAACCAAAATTACAAAGATCAAGTAAAACAGGTAGAACAAAACAAGAAACAAAAGGCAGAACCAAACTCCATTGTAGGAGAGTTTGAAAGGAAAAAGACTTAAGCTCAAGCATAGATTGGTCACATCCCTCAAAACTTCTAGCATTCAGTTCTTGCCAAATACACGACATCAAGCAATGCGGCACAAGCCTCCAAATAGATAATTAAAGGAAGCTCAAGGTCTCAATAGACACAACAATAGCAAATATCAAATTTCATGTGTCCAACCAAGCCTCAATACATGCCTCACTCACTGGGCAGGACCTGCCTCTATTGTAATTTTAGATAATTCTGAAACTTCCATTCCCAGCAAACCAATATTTGATAGATTCTTGGGGTCTGAGAGATAGAACACAGATCTCACAGCTAATAAATCTTTAAAGATAAAATTTTCAATTAAGTAAAAGGCAACTCTTACTTGTGTTTCCACATCATCAGAGTTTAATCTCTTTTTGTAGGCATGAATGAAGCTTTCCCTCTCATTTTCTGGAATGAGATCTCTAAATGGCTCCCAAGCTGTACATTGAGACAAAATACAGAAGCATTCAACCAATTAAAAATTTTCTCAATAGTTTAACCAGCAAAAAGAAAAACATCAAATCAATTCATTAAAAAACAAAAACCTCCCATACCCGCTTAAAAAAAAGTCAAATCAAAATTGGTTTTCATGAAACTACCCGGTATAGTTCATAAGCAAATTAAAAACTCCCTCATGGTTTATCATTTTTAAAACAGGATGATTTAGTATGCCTCATAGTCATTAGCCAAACCTCATACAAATATTATGTAATATCTTATAATTGGAAGGTTTTGCAAATATCAATTTTTTGTATTGTTTAAAAGAATAACCAAATACGAGCAAAGTTATTACAACTAATGTGAAGGATTTTTCCAAATGCATGAAAGTAATTCCATAGATGTGTTGATGACATTTTTAATTTTAAATGCATAAACTTAGGATGGATTGAATCCTAAAGCTCACATATACTTTCAAGAAAAGATCTGACAGGAAACTTATATTGCTTATACCACACAATCGCAATAAATCTAGTAGACCAGCAAAGAATTATTATTAAAAATAAAAATAAATAAATAAACATACCATCAGGGTATATGGCAGCAGCACCACCCTCATAAAACCAATCAATCTCTTTCTTTCGTACAAGAAAGATCCCTCTAAGGACAATGCCAGTGACCTGATAAAGAAATACAGAGATTGTCAAAATGTGTACATAAAGGGAAGAAATTTCTTAATTACAGATGGCATATTACCAATTTCAACAAAAGAAATAATGGTCAATGAAACAAGCTTGCACACCTTGTCAGGGTGTGCTTGGCTGTATGCAAGAGCTAGTGTACTTCCCCATGACCCACCAAACACCTGCATAACAATAATAATGTTATCCATAGTTACAACCACCACCACCTACAGCAACAACAACCAAGCTTTGTCCCAAACAGTTACAAACACTAAAAATTAAAAAAAAAATTCTTTTAGGTTAAAAACCAGATGTGAAATATTGACCTGCCATTCAGGAATTTCCAAGTGTTCTCTTAGCTTTTCAATATCATCAACAAGGTGCTGTGTCGTGTTTTCTTCCAAGCAAGCATGAGGTGTACTTTGTCCTGATCCTCTCTGAAAGAAAGTATATATTTCTTGATTAAAACATGACTTCAAATGCAATGGAGCAAATAATTTAGAATAGAAATTCACAAAATAACCTGATCAAATAGAATGATCCGGTAAAACTCAGGATCAAAGAATCTTCGATTACTCGGCGTGGTTCCTCCTCCTGGGCCCCCATGAAGAAAGACAACTGGCTGCAAGATAAGGTTCACAAGAAGATTAACCAAAAGTTTTTCTTTATTTCTTTTGATAGGTAAAAAAAAAAAAATCAGCATAGAAATGTAGAGAGATACAAGCTAGACAATGAAGCTCTTTGAGACAATACTCCTTGTACAAGCTTGCTAAATAAGTGCTAACAATAAAGGTCAAACATTCACAATAATATTTATTCTAAACGGTGCCATAGATGGAACTCATGTTAAGAGAAACAAAATTCCCAATTATGGTCCCCTTCAAAGACCAAAGATAGTCCTTTCCTTGAATTTTTCAGCCACAAGTATTGTGATAGTACAACCAATACACTCTACCAGCTGGCCAACTGGCATTTTCCGTTGAAACACATGATATTCATCACAAAAATTTGAACACACAGAAAGCCGCATATCTCTATATATCAGATAGATAATATATTTTATTAAGCATTTGGGAATGTACATATGTCTGATAAATACGGATAAATTTTCCTCCAAACTAGTTTAGGCGAAACTTGACCATCCATACATGCCTTTAGTCACATAACCTATCTAATCCTAATGGTCATGCAACTTGTTTAAAAGACTTAAATGGATCACCTCACCTGACTAAAAGTACTGGTGAATAATCATTTTGAATTGTCATAAAATGAGTCAAAGGAGGTTCCTACAGACTGGTTTGGATGAAACTTTTTCAAGACAAATATTAAATTATCCAATATGCATAAACTAATTGTGAAATCAGACAAGTAAAGAAAAAAAAGGACCCATATTGGCAATTGCCACTCACATGCCCACTGGGGTTTCCAGATTGCTCCCAATAGATTGTGTGAATATCAGAAACCTTCAAAAAACCAGTACTATACGGCTCAATATTTGGGTAGAGGTTTCTGTTTAACTCCACAACCTCCTTCTCAGACTCCATCAAATCAATTAGCTGATGGTCACAGTCACTCTTATATCCAAGATTCTGCGCACGTAGCACCAATTTCTTCCTTCCTGCACAGAACCAAATTGAATTCTATCCCTTTCCAGCAAACCCATTTGAAAAAAAAAAAAACAAACAAAAAACAAATTTTGAAAACCATGATGCCTCATAGATACATGTGTGCCTATGTGTGTATATAAAGATAGATACTTTTCTAACAGGTATTGATTAATTAAGAACAGAAAACAGTAATCAAAGAAGAAATTGAGATGAACTAAATCAAGATAATTCTTTTAATTAAAAATCATGCATAGAAAAAAAAAACCAAAAAAATTGAACACACTCAGAGAAAAAGAGTGACCTGAGGAGGTGAAGTTGTTGGAAAATAAAGGAATGGGAGAGTGGAGGAGTTGAAGATGGGAGAGTGAAGAGGGAGTATATGTTGTATTTATGGCAATGCCAATGGTGGTGGTGTTAGTTGGAATAAAGAGCCCTAATGAATTCATTGTTCATTGCTACTGCTAAAAGTAGGGTACCCAATTCACAAATGTAGCTGAAAATATGGATTCGGTGCCCAATAGCAGACTTGCGTTTTTTTGTGTCTATCTATCTGTGGCCGTTTCTATGTATTATATTATTCACTATCTTATCTATAATAATTATGTTTTTCGAGAAGATACCTATAATGTTCCTTCTATGAATAATTCCATTTCATGTCATTATTATTATTATTATTAATCTTATTTTATTTTTATCAAAATATTTTTATTTATTTTCTAACATGCATGATTTATAGGAGTATAAAAAGGGTTGTGATTATTTACATACAAATTGTTTTTTTTACTTTTCTAAACATAAAATTGATTTGATTGATAAATAGTGCGCACACACATACACTCTCTCTCTCTCTCTCTCTCAACTTCTCAATTCTCACTCTTTTTCTCACACTCAATTAACGAATTGCTGCCTCACTCAATTGCTCTCACTAGGTTTGGGCTTCGTCATTATAATTAGATTGCACCACTCACCATTGCCCTTTGACGATTACGAGATCTCCACTGGATCACAACCCCCATGCCCCAACAATTCGAGTAGGCAACAATGAGATCGCTAGTGCAACGTGGGTTTGACCGATCCAACAAACAATATAAGCTCATCAAATCGGCAAACAACTTGTATATTTACAATCGATAGTGGTTCTAGCATCTTATAAACCAATTGCATTGGGTTGATCGTTGGTTTTACCCCAAACCCAAATCCAACTTGCCCATGGACACCTCTAATGATTTATATGGATTTTTTGGAATTATTCTATTGATGAACAAGTGTAATATATATATATATATATATATATATATATATATATATATATATATATATATATATATATTTGTTATAGGAATATGATATTTTATTTGTAAAATAAGATGTGCATTGGTTGGATAGATATACTTTTGTCCATTTTAAAAAATGGCTTGTACCTTTTTTGGTATCATTTGGCCTTAAGTAATTATAGAATATTTCATAATTGCTAAAAATGCATATTTTTCTCACTCACATACTACTAGATCTTATTAATTAAATTCATAGTAGGACTCACAATTCATATGAGAGTGAGTAATGCACATTTGTGGTAATTTTAAAGCATTCTATAAATTTCCTTCTCATAAAGTAGGCTTCTTTTTTTTTCCATATGAAGTTAATTAGCAATTACATGAATGACAATTATTTCTTTTGACATAAACCGTGAACTATAGTTTGCATCGAATTATTTTAATAGATTCAATTCTCAATTCCTTTATATGGAAGAAATTTGTATTGTGTCAAATTGAAAGGGAAAAGAAATCAATTAGGCTCTTAGTGAAATAGGAGGCTTGTTAAGAACTCAATTAGCATTATAAACTTGTTGATTTTTTTTTTTCATCTAAAAAAAGGGTTGTTGATTTTTTTGGGATATGATCCCCTCCCATGTTGCGTCTATATGCCATTCGGTTCGGACTGATCCTAAAGATTCTTTCTAATTTCCATTGTTCTTGGTGCATCCTTTTTGGCAACAAATTAGGTTCATGCCTCTCTTTCTCAAAACCCATGAATACCTTATATAGTTATTGTGATGCTCCAATTTGATTGATTGTGTGATGTGTGTGGATGTGTGATGAGTCCCACATCGGGTATTTACTGGGTAGATCTGGGCTTTATTAACAACTGCAAGAAGTCTCAATAGTGACTAGTCCTTTTGAGGTATAGTGCAGATGTAGTTAATGCTTTTCCTTGGGTCATTACATATAGTATCAGAGCCGACCTGGTAACCCCGTGTGGGCTCGGAGACACTACCCCACAAAGTGGGCCCTAACGAGAACGTTAGGAATTTAAGTGGAGGAGATTGTGATGCCCCAATTTTAACGAGAACGTTAGGAATTTAAGTGGAGGAGATTGTGATGCCCCAATTTGATTGATTGTGTGATGTATGTGGATGTGTGATGAATCCCACATCGGGTATTTACTGGGTAAATCTGGGCTTTATTAACAACTGCAAGGAGTCTCAATAGTGACTAGTTCTTTTGAGGTACAGCACAGATGTGGCTAGTACGTTTCCTTGGGTCGTTACAGTTATATTAGGAAAATCAAAATTGCAAAAATAAATAAATAAATAAATAAAAGCTAGGTGGCAATTCAAAGCAGATATTTCCTGTTTTGTATTTTTCCCCCTCAACATAGACATTTCCAAGCTGTACTAAGAAAATTAAAATTTACAAAACTAAATGAAAAAAAGAATAACAATTAGGTGATGATTATATATAACATGCCTGCCGTATATTTCTAAGGTTTCTTTAATCTATCCATATCACCCTAAAATCGGACTTCTATATGTTTTGTGAATCAATCCATGCATGTCACCCATGGATCATATCTGATATTCTTTACATTCAGACTACACTAAAAATTTTCATCGTCATCGTAGTGCTTGTAGTCACAGTTAGCGTGCAATATAATTCAGTAACTTACCATATACAACATTTTAAAGCTAAGATGCACCAGATTCGTGCTTAGTGCTTACATAAAGGTCTTCCATGTTGCTTGTAGTATCTGTTAGCGTCCATTTTAGATTTTACTACTACATCCTAGAGTTCAATTCATTTACTAAAGCTTATCTATATATTTTAAACAATGCGAAGGGATTAGTTTAGTGAGTCTCAAGTTCTCATTAAATTGTGGATAGAATTAACTCAATTGGTAAAGATTTTACTATTAAATAAAAAATTTAGAGTTTAAACCCGTCAACATCAAAAATCAATTTTGTTCCTTGGCATGATAATAAAAGAAAAATTATTACGAAGTGACTGCATTAAAGTATTAAAGTCAATGTAGGTAGGAGGAATATAGGGACAAGATAATAGGATACTTATTGCTCCAGCCTCTCTTATAACCACCTTTTGTCTTTTATTAATCTAATCTATATTATATACTCTATAATTTTATGCCAAACATTGTTTGTACAAGCAAGTGATTCTGGTTGACAAATTATGAACTTTTTGAATGAAGTAGAAGCAGAAAAAAAAAACTTTCATGATGTAACTTGCTTAATGTGAGGATGACAATTGCATATAAAATACATTGAAAATATGTATCCCTGTCCCTTACGAGCAGAGATCAAAATGGATAATTTCCCTTTTTGCTATGACTTTCTTACCTAGTTTAAGCTCATAAATCTATTTGGACTCTAACAAGATGATTTCCAATGTACTGGACCATTGCTCCAAGGCCTGGGTGTCAGTAAATTTTACTTTCAAATTCAAGTGCTCCAATCTTGCCAGTATTCTTCAGGCTCTCATTTGAACTGTTTTGGCATTCTTTGTTGACAATAATGTTGGTAAGTTTACAAGGCTCAGCCTCTTCCAGCATCTGAACTACCATTCTCATGGAGGGCCTTAGACTTGGAAGTTTTGATGTGCAGTGGACTGCTATTCTCATCACCTTGATTGCATCTTCCTTGAGGGCTTCTGAGATGGTTGAGTCTACTAAGTCAAGCGCACTCTCTTTATTACTGATTTTGCTGCGTACCCAGTAGACTATGTCCTTGTTTTCTCCAAACTCAGGCTCAATCGGCCTCTTTCCCATGACCAGCTCCAATAGGACTACTCCAAAGCTGTAGACATCACTCTTCTCATTTACCTTGTATGTGTATGCATATTCTTCACCACCAAAATAAGAAGAAAAACAATCAGTTTTCATATGAACAGCAATTTGGCCAATGCTAGAGCTAATGTGTTTTTGGAAATCTCATATCCTATTAGTCATCTTAACTTTGATCCAAATAAGTTTTCAAGCCACTAGGAGTTCATGATACAAGAATTAAAAAAGTAAAGGACTATAGAAGAGCTAGCTAGACTTTGGTATTAATCACAAAGAAAAAGAGGCAAAGAAAAATGGACACACTGCTTGAGAGACTAGTATCTTTTAAAAAAAACTACCTTTCCCTAAAAAATTAGCTTGTTTCTTGAGCAATGAGCATTTGTATATTTTCCTTTTTCATTCTCTTCTGATTATTGGGAAAATGCAACAAAGGAGAGAAGAAACTT
The DNA here is from genome assembly GCF_040712315.1 of Castanea sativa. NCBI lineage: Eukaryota > Viridiplantae > Streptophyta > Magnoliopsida > Fagales > Fagaceae > Castanea > Castanea sativa. The sequence goes on along the minus strand of NC_134019.1, from coordinate 23,500,126 downwards.
ACCAGGAGCCATGTATCCAAGTGTCCCAGCAATGACATGGGTCCAGTCCCCTCCAGTAGTCTGCACAATCTTAGCTAACCCAAAATCAGCAATCTTTGGCTTCCAATCCCCATCCAGCAAAATGTTGCTGGATTTCACATCACGGTGTATCACCGGTCTATCACATCCATGATGAAGATACTCCAATCCTCTAGCAGCCCCCAATGCAATCTCATACCTCACTTCCCATCCCATCTCCATCTTCCTACTACAATTGTGCAGCCGATCCCACAAGCTCCCATTGGGCAAGTACTCATATACCAGAAGATTACTGTCCTCACTTGTGATACTACAGAATAGCTTCACCACATTGATGTGCCTCACAGAGCTCAATGTGGCCACCTCGGCCTCATATTCAGCAGACCGGATATTCCTTTTTGTTAGCATAGCCGAGCTGCTTTGCCAGTTTTTCCGGTCACCCGAATCTGATATCCAAATGTGCTTTACAGCAAGTTCTTTACCATCAGTTAATTCAACCCTGTAAACATTCCCTGACCCTCCTTTACCAATCTGATTCTCCTTTTTGATGCCATCAATGATCTCTTTCTCTGTGAAGGTAAGTATGTGATAAGGCTTCATATCCCAAGAATTAGGCTTCAATGGGCTATCAAGATTTTTACGTCTTAGCTTGACACCTAGGCAACACACTAGTGCAAGAAGCAGAATCACAGCTCCAGCAATTAAACCGGATACCATTGTCCCGTGTTGGCTCCGTGGGCTGGACCCTGATGAACATGGCTGGAAATTCTTTAAATTCTGACTACATAAGCCTGGATTTCCATTAAAGCTGGTACTGAAGGCTAGGATGGATAGAGAGTCGGGAATATGGCCAACCAACTGGTTGTTTGATAGGTCAAGAAGGCTTAATGTTAGTGATGACAAACTGGTAGGAATTTCACCAGAAAGTTTGTTATTGGACAAGTTTAAGGAATTGAGATTAGGCAAATGTCCAAGACTTGCTGGAATGTTGCCTGAAAGTTTATTGCCAGACAGGTTTATTTCACTGAGGGAAACACATGAGCCTAATGAGTCCGGTATATAACCAGAGAACATGTTTTCATCTAAATAAATACTGCCAAGTTTCTTCAATCCACCAATTGTTTCAGGAATTTGACCCGAAAATTGATTTGAACTCAGCTTTATTGATACTAATGATGAAGCTTCGGAAATTGTCAACGGTAATTCACCAGAGAAGCGATTGTTATTTAGAAATAATTGTGCAAGAGATTTAGCATTACCTACATTAGATGCCACAGGACCTTCAAATTGATTCATAGAAAGATCAAATGTGGATAAGTTCGGCAAGCTCCATATCCCAGCCGGAACAACACCCGAAAGAGAATTGTTATTTACTCTTACACGTCTCAAAGACATGCAATTAGCATAGCTTTCTGGGATTCCACCAGTGAACTTGTTCTGCATCACAATCAGAGCATCCATTATACCATTCTTGCACATATCAGGAGGTATAGGACCCGTCAAAAAATTCTCTGCAACATCAATGTAAAAAATGCCCCCCAAAGAGCCAAGCTTTTGAGGTAAAGGACCAGTGAACTTGTTCCTGTAGAGTGAAAGATTACTGAGGTTCTTGAGCTCCCCGATCTCTTCAGGTATCTCCCCTGTGAACTGGTTCATAAAGAGTTGTATAGAAACAATGTTTGTTAAGAATCCCACCTCAGAAATATTGCCTTGGAGGTTATTACGACTCATATCAAGGTTCACAAGACTAGTAAGATTTCCAAATCCAACTGGGAGCTTCCCTGTCAATGAATTTGAGTAAAGCTCAAGTTGCCAAAGGTTCTTGAGTTTTCCAATATCACCTGGGATTTCACCAGTCAATTGGTTACAAGAAAGCTCAAGATTTATGAGCTGAGTGAGGTTTCCAAGACCTTCTGGAATTTGTCCTGTAAGGCTGCAGTTTGAGAGGTAAAGCCAGTACAATTTCTCAAGCTTAAAGACTTCCACAGGAAAAGTACTTGGTTCAAAGAAATTGTCACCAAGGCTTAAGAAAGTGAGAGTCGTAAGATTTTCCAATGATCTCCATGGAAATGGCCCAGAAAACCCGCTGTTGTTCAAATTCAAGAACTCTAGTTTGCTCAAAGGAGACAAGTCAGGGACTTTTCCAGAAAATTTATTCACACCCAGGTCCAAGTGTTGCAAACTAGTACAATTCTTCAAGTCCTCAGTGATGGTACCGTACAAAAAATTGGACCCCAGAGAGAGTTTCTCAAGAGACTGAAGCGAGCATATTGAATCAAATGGAAGAATCCCATGTAGATTTTGTTGGGGAAGATTGATTTCTCTGACAAGTCCATTGGAGTTGCATGCAATCCCATTGAAATTGCATAAGGAATTAGCTTGTGTCCACGAACTGAAAACATGATTGGTATCTGGGTTCTGGACAGCAGACTTGAATTGAAGAAGTGAGTTAAGCTCACTGGATTTGGAGAATGATATCAGGCTGAGAAAGCATAGAAAGAGAAGCAATAAAACCGGCCTCAGCTGGAAAAATTGGTTGGATAACATGGCCAGAATGAATGCAAAAAGATCGAGGTGGTGGTGGTGATTTTGGTTTGGTCTGTGACTGTGAGTCAGTGTTGTAGTAAGAGGAATGTGGAAACGCAAAAGATACAAGGACTAGGAGAGTTTTTTTTTTTTTTTTTTTTTTGAGGCTAAGGACTAGGAGAGTTGATTATAGCACGAGGGTGGCTTGAAATTTTGAACATAGTTGAAGTTTCTCATCTCTCATGTGAGTACGGTTGGAGAGGAGAATTTTGGTACGCAAGGCAAGGTTGGTATGTTTCTTTTCTGTAAAAGGTTGTTGGGAGTCATGGGACCTTATACCCTGTCCTGTGTCCCGTGATTTTGATTTTTGAGGCTGGATGCAACGAAAGAGGAGAAAATTACCCAAGGAATATGACTTATTACTTACTCAATCTGTGGTCCAGTGGCCCTCACAGCCACAACATAGATTTTTAATTTCCAATTCCAGCACGAGCCCAATAAATCACACACAATTTATTTCCTTATGTTAGTTAGAAGGCTCTTTCACCGATCCAATTTTTTCCTACCCTCCATCTCTTTTGTGTTTTGTCGTGGTATAGGATAGCCATCTTCTACTTCCTGCGATTCAAAAGTTGGACTTGGAGTCAGCGACAGCAAAGAAATCCCCTAAAGGAAAAGGCCATAATAGATCATATCAAAAAGAAAAAAATGAACCTTACGTACGTGTTCAAGGCCATTGACATTGACCCAAGAACGAAATTATTGAAAGCATTTTGAAATGGTTGTGTTGTGTTTCCACGTAACTACGAGGCTCATTCCACGTAGTAGCTAGGCCTAGGCAAGGAATGGGAATGGAGAGCTGAGATAAGTCAATCTTGGTGGCCGTTGTGTTCCACACTTGGCTCTCTGCTCGCTACATCACATTCTTTTTGTCCTTGGCAATGACAGATGATCAAGACAAAGGGGGTGTATGGGAGCATTCTCTTCCAAAAATTTATGTCCGTTTTCAAATAAGTAGTTGGCCTTCTCTATTTTACATATTTACTTTTCATTTATATTATAAATATTAATTTTCCTTTTTTTTTTCTTTACACAACAATTACTATCCATTTTTTTCATTATCCTTAGAATACATAAAGGAAAAAAACAACTTAATGCAAAATGAATAATATTAATATAAATTTATATAGTTATTGTAGTAGTAATATATTTTTACACAACTTTACATTACTTGATGTTGATAAATTTTGGACTTAATTAGCTAAAATGTGGTCATTTTTGTATTATACAAGTACTAATGTGAGTTTTCTTGTATGGCGATAGCCGATAAGTGTGTGATGGAATAGGTGTACAAGAAACTTTACAATTAGACCTATTCCATTGCACATAAAATTTTCCCGACAAAAAGAAACCACCCAAACATTCTCCTTCATGATATTTAGTTGAATAAAACCGGTATGATTAATTTTGCATGCTTGTTTTATCTTTTGGAAAAATGTTAGATATATAATTTTACAACAAAACAAATAGTGTTTATATGAAAATTTTGTAATATGACCCATTGAACCAAAAATAAAGTGGCAACAAATTAGAATAAGACAAAATTACAATTTACATCTTTTAATTTTGACTAAAATTCAATTCAGTCTTATAGTTTTTTTTCCCTTTCATTTCAATCTTTGAACTTTCACTTGTTGCCAATTCAATCTTTTTATCTAATTTCATCACATTGTGCCATTAAGTGCCTTAAAAACGATGTTGTTCGGAAAATTTTGAGTTTTTTAAATAAAAAAATTAGCAAAAAACATTTTTTTTTAAATAATGGTTAATTGCGATTAATTTACCTGTGGTTTGATAGATTTTAACTAATTAGGTCTACTCATAATTTAAAAATTATCACTTAACCAACTTGAAGTGTCCTTTGTTAGACATCTATTGTTCAACTCTTACCATTAGTTTTTGTTTATGTAACTTAATATTAGTTTTTGTTATTATATATATATATATATATATATATGTCCAGCTCCTACCATTGTCACAACACAGTGGCAAATTACAATCCACTCTTTTATTTTTATTATAAATGGTACCCTTCCCCCCCCCCCCCCAAAAAAAATAATAAAAAAAACTTGTCTAGAATAATGTAGTATTAGCCAATTTTCTTTGGCTAATCTACGTTGGAAATTAGTAGTTAGAAATGATTCTATGGGTTGGGACAATAACATATTTATCTTCCATCCAATCTTTGTTACATGAATTATTTGTGGCTACTAAAAGCGGCAGTTCAATTCCTTATATTTGCATTGGTTTCCTCCTAAATATACCAGCAATGCGTTCTCACCCTACACGCATGGTCCCACCAAAATTAAAATCAAACCTAAACCATGGCCTAACAACAACACACATCAAATTTTTGGAAAATTGTACAACACTTCAGAAGTATAATGCGGCATAAATTATTCTCACATAGTAGATTCTACAAATTAAATTTACGATAATATTCACTATTTATATAAGAGAATAAAGTACAATATTATTGTACTCCTAAGATATTTTATAATTTTTTCAAATTTTGTGAATATTTGATTTTTGAAGACTTTCTCATTTCGAAAAATATATCTAGGGGGCCACCGTCTTGGTTCCTAGTCCAACGTGATAAAAGTTTAGAATGATGATTTCAATAACAAACACTTAAAATCATGGGTATTCAATCGTTTATTTATTTATAATTAGGTTAAAATACAATAAGATTTAACTTTATAGTATCTACTCCAAAATGATTATTTCATATTAATTGGTTTTTTTTAGAGAGTTTCAACCTATGGCGTCCACTCCTGATAATAGCTCTTTATTATCAAAACAAGACATCAACAATTTTTGGTATAGGTAAAAATTGAACCCTAGATCTCTTATACAACTATCAGAGACTTTACTAGCTGAGCTAACTAGAACTCACATATTAATTGGTTTTAGTACAAGGAAAATTCAAATTTACATCTATTATTTTTTATGAGAAACTTTATCAATAGAATTAAGTACAACCTGCATCTTCTCCTTCGTTAAAAGATAAAGCAAACTTGGTAAGAGATTAAACATAATACTAATGATTTATTCTTCAACTTATGATTATTGTTTATCCAAAAAATTATTATTTGTTAGGATATGTGCTCTTAAATCCTATTGTATGATACTATGTATGACTTAATGTTGTGGTTAATAAAATTATTTTATTATTATCTAAAAATAATGGTAACATGAATATTGGGACATTATCATATAGTCCATGAGATGCATAGTATGTGATTTATGTGATTTAATCACAGAAGATATAAATCACAGGTTCTTTGTAAACTCAGAATTTTAGTTCGTAGTCGATGATAAAATTAGGCATTTCATCAGCGAAGACTATTACATATCAACTAAGATGATTTGTCTTATTCATGAAAATGGAGATTTCTAGTTGGTATGTTGATATGTTTTAAGAGTTAAAACATATTGAACTAGACCGCTGTGAGATTTATTATTCTCCTAACGACTGTCAAATGAATAATAAACTCACAACTTCTATTTACATGAACTTTTAATCCTGAGAGGATAATGGACCTGATCATAAAGTATAGGTTGCTTTGATATATCAGGAGTGAGGTATAAAGAAACGATCAAAACCTCAGTATGTTGGGCAATCACATTTAATATTGATGAAACATATATTCTCAAGATGGAATTTATAGTCTCTTAATGGAGATATAAAATATTCCCTTGAGATAAGTTCAATGGATTTAGTTATTCAGAAAGTTAGGTCTAACCACTTTGGTAAGAAATTATTAAAGTATATATTTATGAAATTAGATTTCATAATTATTTGATGAATAATTTTAAAAGATTAAACCGGGTACTTAAGGAATTAAGATGTAGTAATCTTCAAAGTGGCAGTCTATATTCATAACTTTGTATTACTACGAATATTTTATAAAGGGGTTGTATGTATAATAAAGTTTTGAGATATAATTTATAAATAAGGTATAGAGTGCAACTATATTTATATAGTGGTATTAAATATAGTTAATGGTAATTTTGGACTTGTCAAGAGTTAACAGAGAAGCTCAAGACCCATTGGAGCTAGTGTCTTATTGGTCCCTTTTGGTTCGACTCCAAGCTACACACTTAAACCCAATTGGAAAGGCCCAAAAGACCAGCCCAATTAGATAATCAGTTAGATACAAAGGGAGAAACATATAGATTTTTTTGTGTGTGAAAAAAATAAGAACACTATTGTGAAAAGATGTGTGAAAAGATGTGTAAAAAGTGTTAGAAACTTTGACATTTTCCTTTGGAAAACTGATTGAAAGACCACACTTCTTGGGCGATAGTGGAATCAGAGTGAAGATTAAAAGTATTCCTAAGTGATTCTGATCTTCGTTTTTGAAATTCACCACAACAAGGTACACTCTCTTGTTCTTAAATTCTAAAACTTACATAGTACATGTTAACATTTGTGAATGAAGTAGATCCGTTAATTTTTTTCGATGCGTATGTTTTGTATGCGATACAAACATGTATTTATTCAACATTATCATCATTTTTTTTATATGACTATTATCAACATTATTGTTATTGTACCTTTGGTTTTCTGTCTATTTGGAAATGTACCAAATTTATCTTTTAACACCTTGATATGTTTGTTATTTCTTTCCCAAAAAACAAAAAAACCAACAACAAAAAAAACCTTTATATATTTGTTGCCAAAGTGGCATGGATTTCTATTTTTGGGTCCCGAACTTGGCTTTGAATTTGACGCAGCCATGCAGAACAGGTTAGCAAATTGTGACCAACACATCCTCTCAAACCCCCAATTTATCATGGATCCCTAAATCAACTTCCTCTCCCAATTAACTCATTTTTTAGCCAAACAATTGTAAAAGCTCAAAAGTTGATGGCCCAAGCCCACTGAGAATAGTGAGGCTCGTACCTTCAAATTAAACCCAAAAAGATAGAGTTTGTATAGAGAAAGGGAAAAATGATTCTGGTGTTGGTTTAATTAAGTTTAGGTCTAAAGTCGAAGATTCAATTAAGAAGGGAAGAGATTGATTTGAAAATGTAATTGACATTAATGCATTCCTCGGGCCAATCCGAGGATGAGTTCTTATACTAAGATCTACACAAGTCTTTAGTTATATCCTCCAACACTATTCCTGTTCTTATCTTTTATCTTTATTTCTTAGAAAAATTACCATCCCTTTAGTTGGGGAGTTCCCCTCTCTTATATACTCATTTTCCTTTGCATCCTAGCCCTCCACTTGTATACTTCAAGGTTTTTCTAAGGACACTTGTCCCCTCAAAGTTCTACTAAAGGTGATAGAAGGGGATGCTTAGCTGTGAATTTACTGTTTAGGTCTTATTTCCTCATTAATGCAGCTGATAAGGTTGTTCCTATTCATTCAATGCGAAGGTAGTAGATAAACTTTTACAGGAAACTTCTCTCAGCTGCCTTGGTCCTCCCCTAGAAGGCTACTTCTCCCACTCGGGCACTCACGAGACATTGTGCACCTTCTCATCCTCTTCTTGGGTAAACCAACTTCTCGGGTTGGAGCTGCTTTACAAATGAAATGATGGACATATCAATCCTAGTCCTCCTTGGTCGTTGGGCCCCCACAACAATCAAGGAAAAAAAACGTTTAAGGTTTTAAGTTTTTATTATTAATTATTATCAATAAATCACAATAATCATTCAAATAATAGTTATATTCTTACTATGTAAGGAAATATATAGTCCACAAGTATGAGAGTAATATTTAACAGCACAAAAATTTACACTATGATTTGTCTTCTTTTCATTTTTCTATTTTTTAATTATTATTTTTATTGTGTCTATTTGAATTCATGTTTACTCTACACTATATTTAATTATGAAGTTTCTAATACATTTGATGGCTAATTCAAATGATTTCTTGACAAAATTTTGTTTGAATAATTTGATAAGTTGTGTTATGTTTCTTTGATTTTTAGTAATGGTAGTTTATTAATTTATGCAGTAAAAATTTTCTTTTGACAATTCACAAAATGATCCTTAAAGAATTATTATTATTATTTTTTTACTTTTAAATAAGTTTATCCACAAATGATTATTAATAATATTCTTACACATCGCGTGGGTTTTTAGCTAGTATATAATAATAGTAAGAAACGTTACAAATGAGGTTATGAAAAAAAATGATAACACTAATTAACATTGTCATTATGAAGTAGTACTTTATGATTTTACACATATAAAAAAAAATATATGTAAAGGTTAAAAAAAGAAAATGGTATATGTAAGGATTTCATTAACATAAAAGAAAATGAAAAATAAATTATTAAAACTAAACAATAATAATAATAATAATAATAATAATAATAATAATAATAATAATAATAATAATAATAATAATAATAATAATAATAATATATAGGGGCAATTATATTCCTCCTCCTTGAGGTTTGGAGAAATGACACTTTTCCCAAACTTGAAGGAAAAAAAAATATTTTTCTCCCTTTACATTTCTCTTAACATTTGTTTGGCCATACTTTGTTAAATTAATATTAAATATTGTATACTAACATGTCTATGCTTAAGGGTAAATTTCCAAAATTATCCTCAATTTTAGAATTAAAATCTCTTATTTTAAAATTTTAAATTAAAGTATATTCAAAAATATTAAGTAATGACTTTTGCTTTTTGCTTTTTTTTTTCTCAATGAGTTATAGAGAGATTTTTCGTTTCAAATGTTTTGGTATTTGATAAATTTGATATTTTTATCTTAAATTTATGAGTAATTTTTTTACTAACCATGGTTAAATATTTATAAAGACATTTTTAAAGAAATTTAAAATATTTTGTTACTAATATAAATAAAAGGGGGAGTGTTATATATATATCTCGATTCTCGCGCAATGCGCAGGTCTGCGTCTAGCGTATAAATACTTTATTACCGAAAATGTTTGATATGTAGTTGACTTCTTTATACGGTGACACGTAAGTTCTGTAGCTTTCACAATTTTACACATGATTGTTATTTTTTAATTAAATTCAATTTTTTGCTTAATTGTTTTTTTACTTCCCACCAGATCACTACCTCTCTCCTCTCAATAAACCCTTTCTTTCTCTTTACCTCTGTTCATACTTCAAAATGCTTCAATGGCTAAACAAAATATGCGATTAAAGAAGGCAACTTCCAGGAATGCCGAAACTCATTCATCCGTGTCAATTTGTGACCATTAGCACTAAAATGGTCCACAAAGGGACAAAGTGTATGACAACAACTCCCGTGGCTTTGGCAGGGTTTACGATGAGAGAGTCAAAAAGAATCTGGCAGGACGTATAATGTTTCTTTTTTTAACATTAAAAAACAATTCCACCCCTCTTCTACCTTACACATGTTATATGATTATGTTCTACTTCTACATACATATAATTCTTTCTCTTAAAATTTTTACATGTATATTCCAGTGAGACAGGTCCGACAGGCAGAATTAAAGATTTAATTCTTGCTTTTATGATGAATCCTAAGTACAATTAGTTATGGATTTAAAGTCAATGATAGAGAGGCAAGACATGGCTACAATGATGGCTGAAAGATGCTGGCATAGATTCCATTGGCATGCACCAAATACCTGCATGTGAGGTTGTCTACAAATTCTACTAAAATTTGCAAATTTTCATATAGTTAGAAAATGAAAAAATACATATATATATATATATATATATATATATATATATTTAAATTATTATGAATAGATTTCTTTCAAACAACTGAATGTACAAGAAACTGCTTCAAGCCTTCAACAACACAAATACAGGCAACTTAAAGTTGTAAACCAAAGCACCTAACAAAAGGGAGCAGCTTTCCTTGTGTCGTTCCCCTAGATGCACAACAACTTCCTCTTGCTAAAGAGCACTGAGCTTTCCCTAAGCTGATCACAAGCTCCATTGCATAATGCTTTGATCCCCACCCAGTTATTGGGTTTCCTCCTCTGCCTCATGTGTCTAGATTCGACTCAAGCTTGTTCTCCTAGAACTGAGTCATTAGTATGTTTCTATTATCATTTCTCCACGCAGCATTGCTTGATCACTGCCCAACTACCTTACCAGGCAATGCTCTTGTTTCGATCTAAACTAAGGTATACAATAGCTACAAGATTTCATTCTTAGTAGGGATTTGATTGATCAAAGTTAGCTGGTGACCCTTTAGAGTTTGTGCTATGCAAGCATTCATGTGGAGTTGTTAAGGAATTGGTAATGCCTAGATGGTGAGGGTTAGAGTCCTCATGAGGGACCATGACCCATACATTATTTTCTTAATTGAGACTATGGTGGGAAAGGATAAGATTAATAAGATCGATGACCTTAGGTTATGTGGATTGTCATTGTGTACCAACTAGTGGTAGCTACAGATGGTGTGGAGATGGTGGTCTAGCTCTTTTATGGAATAATGAAGTCGTTTTAAAAGTGGTGGATGCATCTGCCTAGCAAGTGATGCAATCTCTTAATCCGGTTGTAAGGATTGGTTGTTTGTATGCAGCTATAGGTCTTCCTATTTTGTCAAGAAAGAGAAATTCTGGAAGATCATTTCAAGCTCAGTGAATGCATTTCAAGGGTGCCCTTGTGTTTGCTGTGGGGATTTCAACTGTCTTGTAAGAAAAGAGAAGTTTGGATGCAAGGCTGGCTCTTTTCCAAGAGGAGGTCTCAAAGAGTTCATGTAAGAATAAATTTGGGTTTTACTGGAATTAGGCATTTGGGATGTAATAAAGGGGAGAACTTGCCAGCATAAGATAGAGGCTAGATAAGACAGTGTGTTACAAGCAGGGGTGATGCAGGGGCATAACCAAAAGTTATTTCAATATTTCATTTTAGATTTTCAATGGATAATTTCAAATTGTAAAGTAGTTATTTATTTGTTTAGTTTGGATTAGTATTTAAAAAAGTCAGTCATGTTTATCTCAAAAAATGTATGTTCTGTGGCAAATAGTATAGCTAATTTCCTTGGGTGCAAAAGTATCAGTCTGGGTACCCCTCTCTTCCTTACTCAAAGGAAAATTGTAGATTTTAATTTTTTTGAAGGAGAAGCTGGAATCTAAGCTCAATGAATTGAAAGTCCAAGTACTTTTTCAGGGATGGTAGAGTGACAGTGATTAAGGCAATAGCTGAATTCTTATCTGCTTACACTACGCTATGACCACATTCAGGATCAGCCAACCAATATTGTTAGTATACATGTTGTAGGATTATGAGCATTTAAGGTTTGGACATGACCAAAAAAGCCAAAATGATAATTTTGACAGGGATAAGCTTGTGTATCCAAGCCTTTGGTACTCAACCTTGAACTGGAAAACCCTATAAACATCTGGAACCTTCATTATGAATAGAGGTGTACTAGAATCTCAGGCAGTGAAGTTGCATGCAACATATGCCATAAATAATCTAATAAAGTACCTTTCTGTCAGTATTCTTCAGAACATAGGGACTCATCATGTAAAACTAGACTTGAACATTGTTAGCCACATATGGTTCCCAACTTGTACCAAACCACTCATAAATCTCAACCGAATATTCCTTCAACCAGATTTAAAATATGAGTAGCGGCCAAAACCTTTCCTTTCTTATTAAATTTTAGCACTTAAATTTTAATAATTACTCCAGTACTAAAAGTAAAATTACCAAGTTGTTCTTGACCCTATAGATGGTAGGTTCATTGGCCTCTCCAGCTTTGTGATGTCTTACATTCATAACCTATGATCCAAACATGATGCAGCAGGCAACGATTTTTTTAAAAAAAAAAATGTAGTCAAATGATGACATAAAATAAATGAATTTTTTTTTCTTCAGAATCTTATTCAGATGGAACTAAGTAACATCTAGGTTATAGTAAGAGACTTACCTTAAGATGACCTCTTTCATGGAAAATTGCTCATTACCCAATTCTCTTGTCTGATACCACAAAATAAATCTGTAATCAGTTTCTATTTAGAAGCAGATGACCATTTTCTAAGTATTAAAAGGAATATGCATAAAATAAGACGCATAAGTATATTTATATCACGAACTCATTTTTCATGGATATCCAAATATTTAGTAAGGAGATTCTAAATTCCATGAAAACTTGTACTGTAATCATCAGACAGAAGGCAATCATGAGAGGTAGAGAGACTGCCACAATTGTTGCTGGAAGTGTTATTGAGAGGGAGAGAGAGAGTGTAGCTCATTTGTCAACAATCAAGACCACTTCCAAACCATAATTTGCATTAAATTAGCATGACATTATTTCTATTATTTACTTCTCTCTGTTCTGGAGGCCCCTTTTGATAATCGCACATCCTGAGCACAGTATTCTCCATAGGCGTCAACAGCTCTATCAGAAACTGTATTGGGTATTATGTCCAAAGTTCTATTAATTCATAAATTTATATTGCACTCTTACAATGTATAAATATATCCAATTTGCTTATAGGATTAGGCTAAGAGCTTGTTGACAACACTTATAGCTGCCTCTAACAGATAATTTATTCAATTTCCTTCTCACCATTACAAATTATGAGGCAAAAAACTGCAAGAATCTACCTCAGTAACAATTTGTGTTTGTTTGGGACCCCATAGTTTTTACTGGCTTATTTGCATAGCATTTATCAGAATTGTAGTTTTTGGTAGCTTTTATATTAAAGGTGTAACAAAAGGCCAAAAGCTAGTTTTTTGGTGCTTATTTGTTAAAAAGCAGAGGCCAAAAGCAAAAAGCTTTAAGCTTTTTGCCAAACGCACACAAAAGTTTGACCTTTGAATTATTTCTAATGCAGCTACCATTAAACATATTTAGCATAAGGTAGCTTAGGCATTTGAATATGGGTAGTCCAAACGTGTCATATTTGGATACAGTCTTCACTAAGCCTGCCACTTGCTTGACACTGAACAAAGGCAAGCCAAAGTTTAACTCAATTGGTTGGACTCCCAGCCTTCTGCACCTTAGATTCGAAGAATCTGAAAAGAAAGCCAAAATTTATTAATGAACATGACATGAGCAAGAAATCTTTGTCAAGGCTGACCAGCAACTACTACATACCGATTGCTGAACATACTTAATGAGCTGGAGATTAAAATCCAAGCATTGTTTCTAGCCTGCAACAAAAAACAGCTGAAACTGTTCATATTTTATGAAAATATCAACTGCACTAAAACCATGCATTATAGAGATCAAAGCAGCCTAAAATGCTATTGAGAACATAAAGGTTTCATATACATGCAAAGTTAATTAGACAAATTCTTTTCATCAATATTAATACTCATTCTAACCGTAGCCTACTAAGAATCTGAGTTGCACGCACTGCAATAACAAAACATATCCCCAAGACCAAAAAAGTCATCAACACAACCAAAAAATTGCAACTTCTCGAACACAAATAAACATGCCGTACGGTTACATCAAGCAGGAAATATATAAGATTTAATTAGTTAAGATCAAAACCACAAAATTTGGTCCTGTTAGAATGATAAATATATCATACGATCTTATTAATAAACCAATTCCACATAAGGATCTACCCCAACACAAAACATATTACAATTACAAATGTTATCGGCCTAAACTTCAATAATGGAACAATTGTCCATATTTCCAATGTCTCAAAAGAATTAAAATATATGTTACTCAAATTAATAAGCATCATGGTTGGTTTATGCAATCACCATTATTTTGAGCATAAAGATAAGGAATAGGTTGGGAGGCTGATTATTTCTTGGCTCATCAAATTTATTTCTTAAAAAATCACATCAATTTATCTAATAATTTGACAATTACACAATTTGACAATTACATAAATTGATTTCTATAAATCATTTTCATCCCAACGAAAAAAGAAAAAAAAGAAAAAAACAACAAATACAAAAGACTTCAAATTGAGACACATTTACAGGGGAGAACCTTCATAAATACAAATGAAATGACAATAAATTTGAAAATTAACACTTGCAAGAGGTCAATCTTTGGATTGTAGTTTTAATAGTTGAGGCAATCAGTTTAGAAATATACTCTCAAATAGCAGATGAATATGATAGAAGGCATTTTGAAGGCAGTTGCTACCTCATCTCATGAATGCTTCACCTAGCCCCACTACACAATATCCATCTATCTCATGAAAATCTAAAACGAAGACAATAATATCAAATAGAGAGAGAGAGAGAGAGCAATGATGTGATTTAATGTGATGTGATGTGATATCCCAATTAAAAGAAATGAAATTAGGGTTTGTTGTTTTGATGTTTACCTTCAAGTTCAACCATAGGCAAAGAAAATTTCGATCTTTCTCAAAAACCATGACTACTGCTGCGATAAGGAAATTCACCCAACACACCACACCACACCACCCCACACAATAACCAAGAGAGAGCAGCGACCAATTATTAGATTTCAACGCCAGAGTCTGAGAGAGAGAGAGAAGACACTGTTTTTTTTTTCTTTTTATTGAGGGCAAAATTGTCATTTGGCTTCTGTTGATAGAGTGAATTGCGCGGCTTTTTATTATTATTTTTTTTAGCAGTTATCAAATACCAAATAAGGACTAAGGAGGAACAGCAAGTAACAAGTTGTCACATATTCACGGGTAAATACTTAAGAAATATTTTAAAAAGGAAAAAGGAAAAGAAGTTTATATTAATGGGATGGGCTCCTCTCCCATGTTGCCTGTAGCAATCCATTTGGTTGATCTTCTCTTCAGCTTCTGCGGCTACTCCTTCTTTTGCTTTATTAGCACAGACTTTACGTTTCTTTCTTCTTATGCCTTTTATGTTCTTTTTATTTTAATCTTAACTTTTTGTTGTTTTGTGTGCTTGACAAGTAGTGACTTGACAAGTCACTGACAACCCACCCACGTGAACATCATTCAAAATTCAAACTTTACCTCATTTTTTTTAAAAATATAATATTATAACTTTTTAATACTTATTCGTTTTGTGTGCAATGCCCATACATCAAAACACTACCAATGACTAGGATTATTTACTTCTATCTTCTTTTAGTATTATTATTTAATAGATCAATATCAATTCTAATTTTTTTTATTAGCATCAATATCAATTCTATTATAAATATTAGATATTATATATATATATATATATATATATATATATATATATATATATATATATATCTTTTCCTGAGAATACTATATATTTTATATTATTAGTATAGTGAATTAACATTTTAGCTAGAGTTTAAATTATTAAATAAAATATGAGTTGATAATTTTAAATATTGTAAACAAATTATATGGGGTCCAATTAATGGATATACAATATATTTAATATATATATATATATATTAAATATATAAAATAGCGGTAAACCCGGAACGGTACACCGGTATTGACCGATATTCGAAATATATTGTGCTAGTAACCAAACCGGTACAGCTTCCGATACGGTATTGACTTCCTTGCTCTAAACGAACCAAACCTGGGCATCATAAGCGTCAAAACAAAAGGGACAAAGGATGTGATTTCTGCGCAGCCCAAAGGAGAAAAAAAAAAAAAAAGCCACAAAACAAATCCAATTTTTTTTATTTGATAATTTTCCATATATTGTTGAGTCGGCACCAAGATCAGAGCTTGCTAGTTGCTGGCTGGATAAAATCGGTGCTTGAGGAGACCAAAAAGGAGTTAAAGATCTCTATTCTCTCGGGGGAAATCAAGAAAAATACTGATGTGTAAGGTGGGTGTGAGATTACCATCCTTACCCTTATACCCAACCTTCTATTGGCAGGAACCCAATCTGACCACTCTTGCCAAGAATGATAAAATCCCAAGCACAGCACTTACAACCTCTGTTCTTTTTGTTTTGATGCCTCTAATAGTCTGATGCTTAGGTTTGGTCCGTTTGAAAAGAGAGATAAATAGAGAAAAGAGGTGAAGTGATTGAGAGAATTATGTGACTTATTTGTTGGCCTTTGGATTGTTTTGTTTCCACGTGGCATTCATCCATATTAAAACGGGAGAGAACTTGAGAATGACAAATGGGAGAGGAGCCCGTTCCTATATTAATAGCAAGCAAAGGGTTTTTAGAGCGTGTGGTCTGCTGCCGTGGTGGCCATTGTTTAGATTTGGGAATTTGTTGGGAGTCCTAGTTCAATCCCAATCCACAAGCACAAGCACAAGCACAACCTTAACTTGGTTGGTAGTGGAGAAATAGAATAGAGATGGAGTTTGTAAGCCCTGAAGGTTTTCGATTAGATGGTCGCCGTCCCATAGAAGTATATCTCTCTCTCGCTCTCGCTCTCGCTTTCGCTTATTCTCATTTTTTTCAACCTTTTTATTTTATTTTTATTTTTTGACGACAGAGACAAATTCGAGCTGAGATTGGTGTTGTAGCCAAAGCTGACGGGTATGTACTAAAACCTTGGCTTCGACTTTCTCTTTCTTAAGAATAGCTGGTTTTTTGTTTCTTCTTTCTTAACTATCAATTTCAGTTCCACTGTGTTTGAGATGGGTAATACCAAAGTCATTGCTGCAGTATATGGCCCTAGAGAGGTGCATATTTTTTACTTTTTGAGAAAGCCAAAGCCAAAGCCAAAGCCAAAGCCAGTCTTTGTTTAATTTGCAATCTGATTATTAATTAATAAATATTGCATGCTCTCATTTGCAGGTCCAAAATAGGACTCAACAAATTAATGACCAAGCACCGGTAACTCACTTCCTTTTTAAATTTTTTTGTAAAGACACGTTTATAAATGCATCCATAACTTTCTAATCGTATTTTTTTGTTTCCACGTGACATTCGTCCGTATTAAAACGGGAGAGAACTTGAGAATGACAAATGGGAGAGGCAGGGACGGACCCAGGTGGGGGCCTAAAGGGGCCCGGGCCCCCTGGGTCCAAAAAAAAAATTTTAGCAGGTAAATTTTTTTTAAAACAAAAAAGGGCTTGGGCCCCCCTTATTTTTTAGCTCGGCCCCCTCCCAAATTCATGAACGCCTAGCCCATCATCCAGCCAGCCCACCAACCCAGGAGCCCATGACCCATGTAAGTCTAAAATTAAAAAAAAAAAACCAAACTCAGCTCTCAGCATTCCAAAACCAAACGGAGAAAGCAAAAAAACGAAAAGACAGAAAGAAAGGAAAGTGGGAGGCGAGACAGAGGGATAGAGGCCGCCGCCCACGCCCACGCCGTGTCGCCGTGACGCCGTGAAGCTTGCTGCTTGCGAGACCCATCTTGATCTTGCTACCCAGTACAGCCAGTACCCACGCGAGACCCACTTGCCGCCGCCGCCGCCGGTTGCTCGATCTGCTCCAGCCTTCACAGGTATTCACTCTATCTTTTCCTTCAAAACTTAATAAAATGTTTGTGATCTGAGAATCTGAGATTCACAGAAACTGTGCCTGTGTCTTGTGGACTTGTGGTGTTTCATGTTTGTGTTTTTACTGATGAGTTATGAACTGAACTGATGTTGGTGATTGTGAATTGAATTTGTGCTGCCTGTGGTGTTTTTTTTTTTTTTTTTTGGCTTTTTGGCTTTGTGACTCTCTGAGAGAGAGAGAAAGAGAGAGTAGAGTTTGTAGAGATTAGTTTTTTCTTTGTTGACCGGTACTTGGGCATAATAGGGACAAGTGGAGTTGGGCAACAGACAAGTGACAGAAAAAAAAAGAAGAAGGTAAAGTTAAGAAAAGTTTTTGTTAGTACTTAGTAGTGCAGTGCAGAAAGCGGAATAAAATTATAGTGTCGGTAGTGGGATTCATTGGTTAGTCAATGGTTTATCTGAGTTGAAAAAAATTGAAAAAGTTAACTGAATTGTGTCAATGCTACTACAGAGCTAGCATTTTTAGCTATGAAAGTTGTCAAAACTAACCTTCGAAACAAAATGGAAAATGATTTTTTGACGGACTCTTTGATGTTATACATTGAAAAGGATATAGCTTCGACATTTGGTTTGGATTCAATCGTAGATGATCTTGAAGATTTGAAAGAGCGTTGAGTTCTCTTATCATAGATGATTGTATTAAGAAACAATAGTGTTTCGTGTCTTTTGTTTTTGTTGGTAGATGATTGTATCTTAATATATTAAGAAACAATGATTTTTGGGTATTTGTCTTGGTTGATTGTTTATCAATATATATATATAAAACCGAAGCTCAGTAACTCCCACAATTTTCCACGTCAGCAATATTTATATAAATAATAATAAATCTTTTTTTTTTCCACCAAATACAAATTACAAACCCGATTCTTATTAAAACCCAACTACATCCCTAAAAGTCTAAAACCAACCGTTCTCTCTGCCTCTCTAAGCCGTTCTCTTTGTGTCCTTGATAGTTTGGGAAGCACGGGTGCGGCGTTTGGGCCGCCGCACCCGCGTCCGACGTGGGGACGCGCTGGCGATGCCGCTGGCTGCGCGTCCGTGCCGTGTCGGGCATTAAAAAACTAATTTTTTCGGCGCGATTCGCTCCGATACGGTGCCGATTCGGGCCAATGCGCGCGAAATCGGGCCGATTCGCGCTGATTCGGCCCGAATCGGTACGTATCGGACGCAAATCGATACCGGCGAAATTGGCCGATACCGGCAAAATTGGCCGATACCGGCCGAAATTCAAAAAAAAAAAAAATTTCTTCAGCTAAGCTCTCTCCCATTCTCTGTATTCTAGTTATTATTTACTATTGCTCTTAAATTTGGTATATATTTATATAATGTGAAAAAAGTATGTTTAGCAATATATTAAAAATATAAATAAAAATATTTTTAATAATTTTTTAATCGCCGCACCCCGCCGCACCCGCACCCTACTTTTTTAAAAATTGCCGAGTCCTGCACCCGCTCCCGTGTCCGCACCCGAATCCCCAAATGCACCCGTGCTTCATAGCTGATAGTCCACTATAGCCATCTCTCCCACCCATGACTGAGCCGTTACCCATCATAGCCATCACAAAATCTCCAATGTCGCAGGCCCAGTTACGCAGGTGAGATGCTCTTAATATCATGTATCTAATCTTTCCCTCTCTCTTTCTCTTTCAAAATATTTGTTTTTTTAATGTTCATTGGCTTTGCTTCTTTTTGTTGGTTCCTTGACTGAATTACTGTTGTTCCGTAAGTAATATTTTGATTTTTTATTCAGTTCTTTTGCAAATACTGTTGTTGGGAATTGTTAGGTTTTTTTTTTTTTTTTGGATTTAATTTTGTGAATTCTTATCTGGGTTCATGTTTCTACCACTTAGAAACTTGATTTTAGTGTATAGTTTCTCTGTAGGCATTGATTTGTGAGCCTTTTAATTCTTGATACAAATTCGAAATTCATAAGGTATTTTAAATTCTGATTCTTTGGGATTGTGTATTTGAAATTTTAGTGGAAACAGAGCTATGGGTTTGAATTTTTTATGATTCATACGTCAGATATTGGGATTAGTTTTGATGGTGAGATAGGTTTATAACTACTTATTATTGTTTATATACATTGTTGACTTTTTGTTTTCTTCTTATCGTTTTTCTGTTTTCAGTTTTCTCTTTTCCCTCTGCGAGAAGAAACCCATTGAAGGTTAAGAAGAAAGAACCGAGTAGCCTTGCACCACCGGTCTGCCTGTAAAATCACTACGGTAAATTGATTTCTTTTATTGTTCCCTTTCATTGTTTACTGTCACGCTACTGTTATTGCTCAATCTCTTCTTCACTGACATTGTTGACTTTTTGTTTTCTACTTTTCGTTTTTCCGTTTTATGCTTTCTCTTTTCTCTCTGCGAAAAGAAACCCAGCGAAGGTTGAGGAGAAAGAACAGAGTAGCCTTGCACCACTGGTCTGCCAGCAAAATCACTACGGTAAATTGATTTCTTTCATTGTTCCCTTTCATTCTTCACTGTCACGCTACTGTCTTTTTGGTTCCTTCCACTAATTTGATAGAAATATTTTTTTTCCATTGTATGTTTTGATTTAGACAACTTTAGTCAATTTTCCAAATTACACCACATTTGCTTTGGCGATATAAAAATAAATGTTAGACATGTTGGTGAGAAATATAAAAGCCATGGAAGAGTTGGGTTTCTGGCTTTAAATTATTCATGGCAGAATTTGATTAGTTATGTAGTTCCATATATTTAATACTCCTCAATTTGTTTGTTCTGTCTGTTTGTTGTGTTATTTGTTGCATTACAGGAACTGTTCAATTTGTCAATAGGATGTGTATTTCTGTTTTAATTTTATTTATTTATTTATAATAACAAACGTTAATAACTAAGACATTGAAATTTTGTGCACACCATGTGTTTGACAAAATGCCTTACTTACTCTTGCATTAGTTTATAGCCACTTTATGGTTTGTTACTCTTGGTTTTAGTTGCTATTGGTCATTGACTACTTTTTGTTATGTATCAATCATAAGTCATGATGATATGAAAAATGAGTAGAATTTATTTAATTCAGCAACCTACTTATTTTAAGTAAAGTGTTAATGTAATTTAAAAGTTTCACTTATTAGGCCAAGAGCAGCAGCTTTTGTATTTAAATTTTTTGAGATTAGTGTGGAGCATTTCAGTTAAAAAGAAGCTTGGATCTGTCACAAGCCAAAAAATTTATTAATACATCAATAAAAAACTTTGGCTAAAAGAAGCTTTTGTGTTTTGATTTTCCTAATTGTAAAAATTGGCTCTGTCATAACTAAACTACCATATCTTATAACAAATTGATGACATTTACGTGAATCTTCTTTGTTCATGAAGGTAGTAAATAATGAACTTTCTCTGTGATCATACTTGTGTTTTTTCTTAAATGGAGGAGGAACATTATAAAATGCAAAAAAAGGTGAATGTGTAGTGCATGATATTGCTCCAATATTTATGTTGACCCTAAATAATTAGGAGTTAAGTCTTAATTTTGGAACCTAAGAACCTGTTGTTGATGAGAAAAATAAACTAAAGAATTTGATGCTTGTGACTCTTGGAGAATATATTTCCGTACCTCTCTTTCTTTATAATTATTACTATTGCATTCATCTGATTGAAAAAACATAGTTTAGCTTAAGATTGTCTAATATTCATTCTTTTGATATTTGGGTGTTAATGACCAATTAGAGTCTTGGACTGCACAAGATGCAGCTATTGTTAATGATACACCATATACTGAATATTTGCTTTCTACAAACACTGCAGTCTGTAAGATCATATTAACTGCAATTTCATTCTCTAATTCATCATAAACTGTGTATGTGAATGTGAGCTCATACCTTGGAAATTTTTATTGATTTTTTTGACCATTGGTTATGAGATTGATATTGAACTTGGACTTGGTTCTATTTATTTGGTATATAATTTTAGAAGATAATTTCAAGCTTTGCGAATGAGGGTTTGGGAAACTGTGAAGTGGATCTGATTTGATTATGATTTATTTCATGGCGTGATTATGAATTTTAGTGTGATTTAAAGGTGACTTGGTGTTTTTCAATATATTATTGGAAATGAATTGTGAGTCTACAATTGTAAAGTCTCATTACATTAGAGTTTTGCTGATTTGATAGGGCTTTTTGTGGTGGGGTTGGCATTGAACATTGAATTTTGATATTCTTCTTTTGAGTTTTAATTTCGTGTTCTTTTTGAGTATTTTCAGTTTAGTTGGATTTGAAGCTTCATTGGAAGGATTTTGTCTAGGTTTCAACAAAAAATGATTTCATGATAGTGGGACCAATAAATTTTTTTTTAGAAGAACAGTGGGCCCTTTTTTTATTTAATTTTATTAAATTTGCTTGAATTATTTGAACATTTACCCCAAAAAAAGCTCTTTAATATTGCCTCTTCCTCATTTAATTTACATAATCAATTGTTTTTCTTGGGCTGAATGAGTTGTTTACTCTATTAAGGTTACAACTGAGACATTATATAGCACTTACATCCATTCAAACAAACACGTAAAGCTGTACATTGAGGTCTATACAAATAAGACAAAGGCAAACGACCACGTCAATTAACATCAATCACTCACACATGAACCATTCTTCTTTTTTCCTTGCTTTACCCTCTTTTTCTATTTGCTGAGATAGAGTAAATTTGTGGTTTGGTAAGAGTACTTGCAGCACACAAATGAGAATTACTATAGTTCACAATCGAATGAGTTTTACTATAGTTCACAATTGAGTGTTTTTTGGAACATGCGACTCCTACTGCCAATGATTTGAAGCCATGTCATATCTATAATGCAGTAAAGATAAAAAGCAAATGAGTGTTCCCAAGTAGATCAAAGATGACTTTTGTTAATCATGTGGAACTAACAAAAATGTGAAAACCATAAATGCAGGGTTCTAAACTGATCATTAACATATTAAAGGGAACAGCAATAGTGAAGGCCACCATATGCCAGTCAAGTCTTCACAGTTTTGCTTTTGTTGGAGGATTACTAGCAAGTCCACAAAATTAGGTAATGGTAAAGGCAAAGGAATAGAAGTGAGCACACCAAATGAAGATGCGTGGATTTGGGTGTACAGGGCTTATGATTAAAGAAATTGTATATTAATTGCATACATAATGCTACCTTCAGCAACATTAATCAAATAATGTAGTATGAAGTCCCATAAAATTGTGCCACTTATTTTCTTAGGTTATTACAAGCAAGATTCCAACCAATGCCTTTGCATAATTTTGATTTTATTAATCAGTCAGATGCAAGACCCTAATTGATAGTTTAAATTTTAAAATTAAAACAAAAGAACATATTCAGTGACTGTTACGAAGCAACAAAGGAAGAAGATACAAAAAACACTTTAAGTAGTTCTTTAAATTTGTGTTTCATACATTTTATGGATAGTTGAGGATATTAAAGATTTAATTCTTCATTTTATTTTAAACTTAAATTTGTGTTTCATTAAATTTATACACAATAGCTTTTCCGTGCATTGCACGGGGTAGCAACTAGTTAATACTATATAGATGCGTATTTAAAATTTTTTTTCCGCTTATCTTCGCCCCCCCAGCTTGAAATCTTGGGTCTGTCCCTGGGGAGAGGAGCCCGTCCCTATATTAATAGCAAGCAAAAGGTTTTTAGAGCGTGTGGTCTGTTGCCCTGGCGGCCATTGTTTAGATTTGGGAATTTGTTGGGAGTCCCAGTTCAGTCCCAATCCACAAGCACAAGCACAACCTTAACTTGGTTGGTAGTGGAGAAATAGAATAGAGATGGAGTTTGTAAGCCCTGAAGGTCTTCGATTAGATGGTCGCCGTCCCATGGAAGTATATCTCTCTCTCGCTCTTGCCCTCGCTTTCGCTTTTGCTTATTCTCATTTTTTTTTCAACCTTTTTATTTTATTTTTAATTTTTGACGACAGATGAGACAAATTCGAGCTGAGATTGGTGCTGTAGCCAAAGCTGACGGGTACGTACTAAAACCTTGGCTTCGACTTTCTCTTTCTTAAGAATAGCTGGTTTTTTGTTTCTTCTTTCTTAACTATCAATTTCAGTTCCGCTGTGTTTGAGATGGGTAACACCAAAGTCATTGCTGCAGTATATGGCCCTAGAGAGGTGCATATTCTTTACTTTTTGAGAAAGCCAAAGCCAAAGCCAGTGTTTGTTTAATTTGCAATCTGATTATTAATTAATAAATAATGCATGCTCTCATTTGCAGGTCCAAAATAGGACTCAACAAATTAATGACCAAGCACTGGTAACTCACTTCCTTTTTAAATTTTTTTGTAAAGACAAGTTTATAAATGCATCCGTAACTTTCTAATTGTATTATTCGTGTTTGTTCATGTTTCAGGTGCGCTGTGAGTACAGCATGGCTAATTTTAGTACCGGGGATCGCATGAGAAAACCAAAGGGTGACAGGTAATCCTCTTTCTTCATTGTATTAGGTCACCTATTTTGTAAATTTTTTTTTGTTACATTGCCATAATTGACAATCCATGATTCTTACTTGTGTCTTTATCTAGTTTGCGCATAAATTTCATTATTCCAGTTAATAGTATAATTTCCAGATCATGATGCTAGGCATTCAGATTATCGTGTTTCACTGTAACAAGATGTTCAAATTGAAGAATGATATTGCCTTGTAAACTTGTATAACATTAGCAATGGTATTACTGTTCTTAATGGCTAATAAGGCTACCTGTTAGATTTGTCATATTTTTAATTTTTTGATTGGTTGCATGGATTCAAAGTAAGCATTTTATTGGCCATTGTTAAACCCCTATCCATCATGAAATTTGATGCATCACCAAAATCAGAATATGACATGCATATGAATGATTTTTTTTATAGATAATTCGCTTGTTGGGGAGGGGGGATTTGAACCCTGGATGCCTCCATTAGAAACACTAAGAGGTGTTAGTTGAGCTACAAGGTTCTTGGCATGCATATGTTTGATCTTTTGCTCTGTTGTTGATACAAGTTTTTTTCTTGCACTCAGACGATCGACAGAGATATCTTTGGTAATTCGCCAGACCATGGAAGCTTGCATATTGACACATTTGATGCCTCGGTCTCAGGTTCTGTTCCAGCATCTTGGAAACATTTCCTAAATGAATATGTAATTCTTAGTTCTTTTCTGAAACCTTGTCTATAATCTTGCAGATAGATATTTTTGTCCAAGTACTCCAAGCAGATGGTGGTAAGTTGAGATTCAAACGAATCCCTATGCACTTATTACTTTTGACTGATCATCAGCTCGTATCTTTATCTTTTTAATTAATTCAAGCCCTTTCTGTCTCCCTCATTTTGTGTTTGTGTGTGTGTGTGTGTGTGGGGGGGGGGGGTATGCTTTCATATATCTTCTTTCCATTTTATCTTTATAGAAGGTCTTATTTATTTCTTTTCTTTTTTAAGATAATAGCTTCTAGAGAAGTTACTATGTAAGACAATAGATGAAAACTTTGGCACACATTCTTGTTGTAAGATACATTCCCGTATGTGTTTCATGTCATTCTTAGCCAGTGTCTGGTTAAGAATTAATCTGCCACTGCAGACACTTATTGTTAATAAAATAATAATAATAATAAAATAAGGATTAAGGACACACTGTAAGCATATATGGAAGACAGCTCACGAGTCTGAGTACATAATACCAGTTGAATATGTAATCAAATGGACCTAAAATGTTATGCTGAGTTCTACTCATGAGCTGGGAATTTGTGTTTTGCAGGAACTAGATCTGCATGTATCAATGCTGCAACTTTAGCCCTTGCAGATGCTGGGATCCCAATGCGTGATCTTGTTACCTCATGTAGCTCTGGATATCTCAATAGCACTCCTCTGCTTGGTAAATTTACATGCCTTTATTTTTCTTTACTGGTTTCTTGGTACATCTACATTGTTGCTTTTCCAAATGAATTCTTATTTTGAAAATTGTCATGCAAACAGATTTGAACTATGTAGAAGATAGTGCCGGAGGTCCTGATGTCACCGTGGGATTTCTACCTAAGTTGGACAAAGTGACTCTTCTTCAGGTTACATCTGAAAATCTGCTCTTATTTATCCTTCTCAGTGCCTCTTACAGGTCTAAAATTTCATGATGTTTGACATAATGGGCTCATTCAGTGCTTTTGTGCTTTTGAAAGTTTCTGCATTTGGATTTCAAAACAGCTCTGAGCCTCACATATAAAGAAATTGAAACTCTCTTTCTCCCCACTTTAACTTTTTTGCCTACATTTCAATCCCTAGCCACCAATTGCTGAACTGTTTTTGGCCAAGGTTTATGCAATATATGCTTCTCCCGTGCCTGCTTGCCCTACAAGGATTTGGAATGTTCAGAACTCATTTTAACCTACCTTGATTATTATACTGATCCATTAACTCAGCCTGAGTATTTGATATTAGGCTTTTTATTACTTGCCTTATTGATTTGTGTGATACAGCTTTTGCCATGTTTTTGAAGTGTAAAGCTTATTTCCCCTTGAAGTTTGGGTGATGTTTTTGAAAATTTTGCAGTTTATTAGGTTCAACAGTTCAATTAATACTGATCATTCTGTGCATCCCTATTATTTTGCCATAAAGGGTTTTCCTTGTTTGATTTAGCAGCATCACCCAAGAAAGGTAAATATATAAATATATTTTCTGGAGCACTCATGTCTAATGTTCTCTTGCAGATGGATTCTAAGTTACCAATTGACATTTTTGAAAATGTCATGCAACTTGCAATTGAAGGCTGCAAAGCAATAGCAAATTACATTAGAGAAGTAAGTACATACATATATATATATATATATATACATATATTGTTTTGGTAGCCAATGATAACGCTGGCCTTCACACTGTTTTTGATTTAGTTAGAATATATTGAGTGACCTCTGTACTTGATCAATGCTGAATGACATCTATACAGAGGTAATATTGCTTTAGTTGTTCTTTTATCGGTCATGAGGATTTATTGGATTTTTCTATTGGTTTTGTTGGCAGATAATGCTAGAGAATACCAAACAGCTAGAATATCGCCGGGGTATATAGTTTATAAACATGGTAAGAAACTCACACTCCTTGATTTTCAATGGAGCTAGACATTTAATTATGTCTTTTAGGTCTTAAATTTCTACCTACAGGCATCTCCTTTCTAACATTCTTCCTTGGAAGTTTCAGCTTGGCCTGATCATCATTAGACTTCAAGTCTGGATTTCAGAGTTAACTGCACTTGTTTCAACTTTTAATTGATCCCTGCTTGTGGGATTTTGGCAAAAGCACGTTTGCCCAATTTTTGCCACATCTCTTGGAAATGTTGTCTTTCTTTTTTGGGGCCATACCTTGAGCTTGATCTAGTTATCCCCTGCTAGTATTTAAACCATAAATTGAATTTGTGTCATATAAAATTTTGATCAAAATTTGGTAACTTGTTAATGTTGAACCTTTTTGGTGCATATAGCATAGAGTTGATGGTTTTTATTTAGCATATCTCTCTCTCTCTCTCTCTCTCTCTCTCTCTGTGAATGATAGTGGGACCTGAATTGACTTAACGAAATCTCCTGTACCCAATTGCTCTGTATGGATTGATCATCTTGGATGAAAATAGTATACTAGTGTAGACATGAATCATCCATTACGATGAATAAAGCATTTCATTTTGCTAGACCTTTTTGTTTATACTTTCAACTTATGCAAAAGTTCGTAAAATAGCAGAATTATACGGAGTCTGCAAATATATTTTAATTTGCATGTAGGATTGATTTGCACGCCTATTATTCTTGGTAATAAAAGAATGAAACGTATGAACGCAGCAGTCATTGGCAAATTGGGTTGGAATATAATAAAAAAGGAAGATAAGATTGGATTAATCTACTTTCAGCCAGATACCTAAAGGGAAACAACTTTGGAATGTTCCTAAACCAAAACAAGGATCTTGGGTGTGGAAAATGGTAATCAATTCTTGATTTAAAAAGAAAAAAGAAAAAAGAAAAAAGAAAAAAGAAAAAGAAAAAGAGAGTTATTGAGTAAGGGGGTGTGTTAGAAATAGAGAATGAAATTGCTCTAGATGTTTGGAATTCTCCATGGATCCTATTACCGATTACATACACAATACAAAAATCTACATCCATTTAAGGTCATTGCATTCAAAACTCATGCGCATCTTCAACATTTCAACTCTATTAATACTATTTAATATGACAAACACTATAAAAAAAAGTGATTGTTCGATTATATATCTAAGAAATGAAAACTTATATCAGCTAGATCTAAGAAAAGAATTCAACTAACTAAAAGAATTTTTTCTCTCCTCTTAGTGGGAGCTCTCTCTCATCTTGGGTGAGATTATTCCACGGCTTATTTTGGGCGGTGGTATTCCTTCCCATTACCAACAAAGGGGGGCTGAGTGGGATTTTGTTTCTTACTAGTAATATTGTTGAGTTGTTAGTAATAGGAAGTTTTCTTCCTGTACACGCCTAAACATACTTTCAAGCTGCAAGTGCAAACTATCTTCTCACATGGACTCCAAGTTCACTGAGAGACTCTAATGGATAAGCTTGACAGTTGAGGAGGGAGAATTAATAAAGGTCCGATCAGATAATCAGGCCAAAATACTCGAAGAATGTTCCCTGAGCCTGATGGGTCGATTTCATACGAGTAAACGACTTAACACTAGAGCGGCAAAAAAACCTTCTCCAATCAGTTTGGAAATTTGGTCAAGACCTAAGGATCATTGAAGTTGGTGATGGCCTTTTTCAATACAAGTTTTCCATGGAAAGCCAACAGAATTGGGTCTTGAAGAATGGCCCTTGGAGTTTTGACAACCATATTTTGTTACTGAGAAGATGGGAGAAATATATTGGATTTGGGATTTTGTTGGGAGTCCCAGTTCAGTTCTCTTGTTGCAATCCACAAGCACAAGCACAAGCTTAACCTTGGTTGGTAGTGGAGAATTAGAATAGAGATGGAGTTTGTAAGCCCTGAAGGTCTTCGATTAGATGGTCGCCGTCCCATGGAAGTATATATATCTCTCTCTCTCTCTCTCGCTCTAGCTTTCGCTTTCGCTTATTCTCATTTTTTTTCAACCTTCTTTATTTTATTTTTATTTTTTGATGACAAATGAGACAAATTCGAGCTGAGATTGGTGTTGTAGCCAAAGCTAACGGGTACGTACTAAAACCTTGGCTTGGACTTTCTATTTCTTAAGAATAGCTGGTTTTTTTTCTTCTTTCTTAACTATCAATTTCAGTTCCGCTGTGTTTGAGATGGGTAACACCAAAGTCATTGCTACAGCATATGCATGATGAGATGCTACTCATTTTTGCTCTAGTGTTTCAGCCTCAATCAGAATTTCTTGTGTTGCAGTTCTTGGGATTCGTTTCCACATGGCCAAGGGAGGTGTGTTGTTGGGGACTCTGTCCAAAGAGGGAGAAACAGAAGTATTTTTATGTTTATGATGAGGTGGTGGGGTCGGGTTTGGATTTTGTTGGGGTATTGCTAAAGAAGTTTATATTAATAGCAACGGCGTCGTTTAATGCAAAGGGTTTTAGAGTGTGTGGTTTGTTGCCCTGCCGGCCTTTGTTTAGATTTGGGATTTTGTTGGGAGTCCCAGTTCAATTCTCTTGTTGCAATCCACAAGCACAAGCACAACCTTAACCTTGGTTGGTAGTGGAGAAATAGAATAGAGATGGAGTTTGTAAGCCCTGAAGGTCTTCGATTAGATGGTCGCCGTCCCATAGAAGTATATATCTCTCTCTCTCGCTCTAGCTTTCGCTTTCGCTTATTCTAATTTTTTTTCAACCTTTTCTATTTTATTTTTATTTTTTGATGACAGATGAGACAAATTCGAGCTGAGATTGGTGCTGTAGCCAAAGCTGACGGGTACGTACTAAAACCTTGGCTTGGACTTTCTCTTTCTTAAGAATAGTTGGTTTTTTTTTTTTCTTTCTTAACTATCAATTTTAGTTTCGTTGTGTTTGAGATGGGTAACACCAAAGTCATTGCTGCAGTATATGCATGATGAGATGCTACTCATTTTTGCTCTAGTGTTTCAGCCTTAATCAGAATTTCTTGTGTTGCAGTTCTTGGGATTTGTTTCCACGTGGCCATGGGAGGTGTGTTGTTGGGGACTCTGTCTAAAGAGGGAAAAACAGAAGTATTTTTGGGATTATGATGAGGTGGTGGGGTCGGGTTTGGATTTTGTTGGGGTATTGCTAAAGAAGTTTATATTAATAGCAACGGCGTTGTTTAAAGCAAAGGGTTTTCAAGTGTGTGGTTTGTTGCCTTGCCGGCCTTTGTTTAGATTTGAGATTTTGTTGGGAGTCCCAGTTCAGTGCTCTTGTTGCAATCTACAAGCACAAGCACAACCTTAACCTTGGTTGGTAGTGGAGAAATAGAATAGAGATAGAGTTTGTAAGCCCTGAAGGTCTTCGATTAGATGGTTGCCGTCCCATGGAAGTATATATCTCCCTCTCTTGCTCTAGCTTTCGCTTTCGCTTATTCTCATTTTTTTTCAACCTTTTTTATTTTATTTTATTTTTTTTGACGACAGATGAGACAAATTCAAGTTGAGATTGGTGTTGTAGCCAAAGCTGACGGGTACGTACTGAAACCTTGGCTTGGACTTTCTCTTTCTTAAGAATAGTTGGTTTTTTTTTTTGTTTTTTTTTGTTTTCTTCTTTCTTAACTATCAATTTCAGTTCCGCTGTGTTTGAGATGGGTAACACCAAAGTCATTGCTGCAGTATATGCATGATGAGATGCTACTCATTTTTGCCCTAGTGTTTCAGCCTTAATCAAAATTTCTTGTGTTGCCATTCTTGGGATTCGTTTCCACGTGGCCAAGGGAGGTGTGTTGTTGGGGACTCTGTCTAAAAAGGGAGAAACAGAAGTATTTTTGTGTTTATGATGAGGTGGTGGGGTCGGGTTTGGATTTTGTTGGGGTATTGCTAAAGAAGTTTATATCAATAGCAACAACGTCGCTTAAAGCAAAGGGTTTTAGAGTGTGTGGTTTGTTGCCTTGCCGGCCTTTGTTTAGATTTGAGATTTTGTTGGGAGTCCCAGTTTAGTTCTCTTGTTGCAATCCACAAGCACAAACACAACCTTAACCTTGGTTGGTAGTGGAGAAATAGAATAGAGATAGAGTTTGTAAGCCCTGAAGGTCTTCGATTAGATGGTCGCCGTCCCATGGAAGTATATATCTCTCTCTCTCGCTCTAGCTTTCGCTTTCGCTTATTCTCATTTTTTTCAACCTTTTTTATTTTATTTTATTTTTTGACAACAGATGAGACAAATTCGAGCTGAGATTGGTGATGTAGCCAAAGCTGACAGGTACGTACTAAAACCTTGGCTTGGCTTGACGTGTTCCACACTTAGCTCTCTGCTCGCTACATCACATTCTTTTTGTCCTTTGGCAATGACAGGTGGTCAAGACAAGAGTGTATGGGAGCAATTTCTTCCAAAAATTTATGTCCAATTTCAAATAAGAAGTTGGCATTTTTTATTTTACATATTTAAGTGAAATTATTTATTTTATATTATAAATATTAATTTTTCTTAATTTTTTTTTCTTTACACATAACAATCACCATCCTTTTTTTTCATTATCCTCGGAATACATAAAGAAAAAAAAAACTTAATGCAAAATGAATAGTATTAATATAAATTTATATGGTTACTGTAGTAGTAATGTATTTTTACACAACTTTACATTACCTAATGTGGGTAAATTTTGTACTTAATTAGCTAAAATGTGGTCATTTTTGTATTATAAAGTACTCATGTGAGTTTTCTTGTATGGCGATAAGTGTGTGATAGAATAGGTGTACGAGAAACTTTACAATTACACATATTCCATTGCACATAAAATTTTCCCTACAAAAAGAAAACCCAAACATTCTCCTTCATGATATTTAGTTGAATAAAACCGGTATGATTAATTTTGCATGCTTTTTTTTTTTTTATCTTTTGGAAAAATGTTAGATATATAATTTTACAACAAAACAAATAGTGTTAATATGAAAATTTTGTAATATGACCCATTGAACCAAAAATAAAGTGGCAACAAATTAGAATAAGACAAAATTACAATTTACATCTTCTAATTTTGACTAAAATTCAATTCAGTCCTATAATTTTTTTTCCTTTCATTTCAATCTTTTAACTTTCACTTGTTGTCAATTCGATCATTTCATCTAATTTCATCACATTGTGCCATTAAGTGCCTTAAAAAACGATGTTGTTTTGAAAATTTTGAGTTTTTTAAATTAAAAAAATTAGCAAAAAAACATTTTTTTTAAAATAATGGTTAATTGAGATTAACTTACCTGTGGTTGACAGATTTTAACCAATTAGGTCTACTCATGGTTTGAAAATTATCACTTAAACAACTTGAGGTGTCATTTGTTAGACATCTGTTGTCCAGCTCTTACTATTAGTTTTAGTTTATGTAACTTAATATCAGTTTTTGTTTTATATATATATATATATATATATATATATATATATTTGTCCAGCTCCTACCATTGTCACAACACAGTGGCAAATTACAATCCACTCTTTTATTTTTATTATAAATGGTACCCTTTTTCCCCAAAAAAAAAAATAAAAACTTGTCTAGAATAATGTAGTATTAGCCAATTTTCTTTGGCTAACCTACGTTGGAAATTAGTGGTAAGAAATGATTCTATGGGTTGGGACAATCACATATTTATCTTCCATCCAATCTTTGTTACATGAATTATTTGTGGCTACTAAAAGCCGCACTTCAATTCCTTATATTTGCATTGGTTTCCTCTTAAATATACCAGCAATGCGTTCTCACCCTACATGCATGGTCCCACCAAAATTAAAATCAAACCTAAATGTTTAGTTGTAGTGAAAACAGGAGATGAAAAATAGAGAGAGAAAAATATGGTGAAAAATGATATTTTTCACTATTTAGATGAGAGGGGGAGGGGAAGAGAAAAGTGGTGAGGCCCACCAATTTTCACTCCTCTCCCTTCAAAATACAATCTCTCCAAATTAGAGTGAAAAGTGGAAAAAATATTTAGACAAGACTGCCCCACATCTAATTAACGTTTCTTGCTTCTTCTTCTTCTTCTTTTTTTTTTTTTTTTTTTTTCTCTCTTTTTTTTTTTTGACTTTTCTAGTTTCCTTGTAACGTTGGCTTTTTTTTTTTTTTTTTTTAATTATTATTATTATTACTTTTCCAGTTTCCTTGTAACGTTGGCTTCCTTTTTTTTTTTTTTTTTTTTTGTAACGTTGGCTTCTTTTTTGGTTTTGTTAGAGGGTGGGTTCTTCTTCTTTCCTTTTTTTTTTTTTTTTTTTTTAATTTTTAATATTTTTTTTAAGAAAACACTTTTGGATGATTTTTTTATGTTAATTTTTAGAAATGTCTACTTTTATCTATACACAAATTTTTTTTTAAAGTATAATGTATTACTTTTTGTTTTATTTAAGAGAGACATGATGGTAAATTTATACAAACTTTATTTTCAACCAAACCAAAAAATTTTCCATTCTTCCACTTTTCCACCCTCTCAACCAAACACAAATGAGAAAAACAAAAAACTTTTCCATCCTCCCTCACTTTTCCAACCTCTCTCTATTTTATATCCTCTTATTTTTCCATCCTCCCAACCATGACCTAACAACAACACACATCACATTTTTGGAAAATTGTACAACACTTCAGAAGTATAATGCGGCATAAATTATTCTCACATAATAGTAGATTCTACAAACTAAATTTATGACAATATTCACTATTTATGTAAGAGAATAAAGTACAATATTATTGTACTTCTAAGATATTTTATAACTTTTCCAAATTTTGTGAATATTTGATTTTTGAAGACTTTCTCATTTTGAAAAATATATCTAGGGGGCCACCGTCTTGGTTCCTAGTCCAACGTGATAAAAGTTGAGAATGATGATTTCAATAACAAACACTTAAAATCATGGGTATTCAATTGTTTATTTATTTATAATTAGGTTAAAATACAATAAGATTTAAATTTATAGTATCTACTCCAAAATGATTATTTCTTATTAATTGGTTTTTTTTTTTTTTGAGAGAGTTTCAACCTATGGTCCGCTCCTGATAATAGATCTTTATTATTAAACCAAGACACCAATCATTTTTTGGTGTAGGTGGAGATTGAACCTCAGGTCTCTTATACAACTATCAGAGACTTTACTAGCTGAGCTAACTAGAACCTACATATTAATCGGTTTTAGTACAAGGAAAATTTGAATTTACTTCTATTATTTGATGAGAAACTTTATCAATAGAATTAAGTACAACCAGTATCTTCTCCTTCGTTAAAAAATAAAGCAAACTTGGTAAGCAATTAAATATAATACTAATGATTTATTCTTCAACTTATGATTATTGTTTATCCAAAAAATTATATGATTCCAAAAAATTTATTCTTCATGTTTACTCTACACTATATTTAATTATGAAGTTTCTAGGGTATGCTATACATTTAATGGCTGATTCAAATGATTTCTTGACAAAATTTTGTTTGAACAATTTGATAAGTTGTGTTATATTTCTTTGATTTTAGTAATGGTAGTTTATTAATTTATGAGGTAAAAATTTTCTTTTGACAATTCACAAAATGATCCTTAAAGAATTATTATTATAATTTTTTTACTTTTAAATAAGTTTATCTACAAATGATTTTTAATAATATTCTCACACATCGCGTGGGTTTGCAACTAGTATATAATTATAGCAAGAAACGTTACAAATGAGGTTATGAAAAAAAATTATAACACTAATTAACACTGTCATTATGAAGTAGTAGTTTATGATTTTACACATATAAAAAAATGGAATATATAAATTTTATTTAAGGTATATGTAAATATTCACATTTTTAAAAAAAATGTAAAGGTTAAAAAAAGAAGGTATATTATATATAAAAAAATGGAATATGTAAGGTTTTTATTAACATAAAATAAAATTAAAACTAAATTATTAAAACTAAACAATAATAAAAAATATATATATATACATATATAGGGGCAATTATATTCCTCTTCCTTGAGGTTTGGAGAAATGACACTCCACCCCAAACTTGAAGGAAAAAAAAAATTTCTCCCTTTACATTTCCCTTTACATTTGTTTGACCATACTTTGTTAAATTAATATTAAAATATTGTGTACTAACCTGTCTATGCTTAAGGTTAAATTTTCAAAATTATCCTCAATTTTTGAATTAAAATCTCTTATTTTAAAATTTTAAATTAAAGTATATTCTAAAATATTAACTAATGACTTTTGTTTTTTTTTTGTTTGTATCTTTTTTTTTTCCTTAATGAGTTATAGAGAGATTTGTCGTTTCAAATGTTTTGGTACTTGAAAATTTTTATGTTTTTACTTTAAATTTATGAGTAATTTTTTTTACTAACCATGGTTAAATATTTATAAAGACATTTTTAAAGAAATTTAAAATATTTTGTTACTAATATGAATAAAAGGAGGGAGTGTAATATATATATATATATATATATATATATATCTCGATTCTCGCACAATGTGCGAGTCTGCATCTAGTATATAAATACTTTATTACCGAAAATGTTTGATATGTAGTTGACTTCTTTATACGGTGACACGTAAGTTCTGTGGCTTTCACAATTTTACACATGATTGTTATTTTTTAATTAAATTCAATTTTTTGCTTAATTTTTTTTTTTTTTTACTTCCCACCGGATCACTACCTCTCTCCTCTCGATAAACCCTTTTTTTTTTATCTTTACCTCTGTTCAGATTTCAAAAAGCTTCAATGGCTAAACAAAATATGCGATTAAAGAAGGCAACTTCCAGGAACGCCGAAACTCATTCATCCGTGTCAATTTGTGAGCATTAGCACTAAGATGGTCCACAAAGGGACAAAGTGTATGACAACAATTCCCGTGGCTTTGGCTGGGTTTACGATGAGAGAGTCAAAAAGAATCTGGCAGGACGTATAAGGTTTCTTTTTTTAACATTAAAAAACAATTCCACCCCTCTTCTTCCTTACACATGTTATATGATTATGTTCTACTTCTACATACATATAATTCTTTCTCTTAAAATTTTTACATGTATATTCCAGAGAGACAAGTCCGGCAGGCAGAATTAAAGATTTAATTCTTGCTTTTATGATGAATCCTAAGTACAATTAGTTAAGGTTTTAAAAACAATGGTAGAGGGGCAAGACATGGCTACAATGATGGCTGAAAGATGCCGGCATAGATTCCATTGGCATGCACCAAATACCTGCATGTGAGTTTGTCTACAGATTCTATTAAAATTTGCAAATTTTCATACAGTTAGAAAATGAAAAAAAAAAAAAATATATATATATATATATTAAAATTATTATGAATAGATTTCTTTCAAACAACTGAATGTACAAGAAACTGCTTCAAGCCTTCAACAACACAAATACAGGCAACTTAAAGTTGTAAACCAAAGCACCTAACAAAAAGGAGCAACTTTCCTTGTGTCGTTTCCTTAGATGCACAACAACTTCCTCTTGCTAAAGAGCACTGAGCTTTCCCCAAGCTGATCACAAGCTCCACTGCATAATGCTTTGATCCCCACCCAGTTATTGGGTTTCCTCCTCTGCCTCATGTGTCTAGATTCAACTCAAGCTTGTTCTCCTAGAATTGAGTCATTAGTATGTTTCTATTATCATTTCTCCACTCAAAATTGCTTGATCATTGCCCAACTACCTTACCAGGCCACGCTCTTGTTTCGATCTAAACTAAGGTATACAATAGCTACAAGATTTCATTCTTAGTAGGGATTTGATTGATCAGAGTTAGCTGGTGACCCTTTAGAGTTTGTGCAATGCAAGCATTCATGTGGAATTGTTAAGGAATTGGTAATGCCTAGGTGAGGGTTAGAGTCCTCATGAGGGACCATGACCCATACATTATTTTCTTATTTGAGACTATGGTGGGAAAGGATAAGATTAATAAGATCGATGACCTTAGGTTATGTGGATTGTCATTGTATACCAACTAGTGGTGATCTAGCTCTTTTATGGAATAATGAAGTCGTTTTAAAAGTGGTGGATGCATCTGCCTAGCAAGGGATGTAATCTCTTAATCAGGTTGTAGGGATTGGTTGTTTGTATGCAGCTATAGGTCTTCTTATTTTGTCAAGAAAGAAAAATTCTGGAAGATCATTTCAAGCTCAGTGAATGCATTTCAAGGGTGCCCTTGTGTTTGCTGTGGGGATTTCAACTGTCTTGTAAGAAAAGAAAAGTTTGGATGCAAGGCTGGCTCTTCTCCAAGAGGAGGTCACAAAGAGTTCATGTAAGAATAAATTTGGGTTTTACTGGAATTAGGCATACTGGGTGTAATAAAAGGGAGAACTTGCCTGCACAAGATAGAGGCTAGATAAGACAGTGTGTTACAAGCAGGGGTGATGCAGGGGCATAACCAAAAGTTATTTCAATATTTCATTTTAGATTTTCAGTGGATAATTTTAAATTGTAAAGTAGTTATTTATTTTTTTAGTTTGGATTAGTATTTAAGTTTTGTTAGGATTAGTTGTTTACCTTTAGCATTTGATTAGTATTGGATTAGTATTTGAGATTGTTTAGGTTTTGTCTTAGGAGAGTTTATCTTTATCATTGTAATTCCTAGAAGCTGTATATAAAGCTCCAAATGAATTTTTTTTCTTTGGTATTCAAACTATCATTATTTTTATTATTCAAATTATTTGCAAAAATTGCATTGCATTTGTTTGGTGGTGAACCCAAACACCTTAGGTGAGAAGCCTACGGTCTACTACGGGACTAATCAAGGTGGGAAGCCTAGATTGTCCTGCATTAACTTGGTATCAGATCATAAAAAAGTCAATCATGTTTATCCCAAAAAATGTATGTTTTGTGGCAAATAGTATAGCTTACTTCCTTGGGTGCAAAAGTATCAGTCAGGGTACCCCTCTCTTCCTTACTCAAGGGAAAATTGTAGATTTTATTGTTTTTTTGAAGGAGAAGCTGGAATCTAAGCTCAATGAATTGAAAGTCCAAGTACTTTTTCAGGGATGGTAGAGTTACAGTGATTAAGGCAATAGCTGAATTCTTACCAGCTGAATTCTTACCTGCTTACACTACACTATGACCACATTTAGGATCTGCCAACCAATATTGTTAGTATCCATGTTGTAGGATTATGAGCATTCAAGGTTTGGACATGACCAAAAAAGCCAAAATGATAATTTTGACAGGGATAAGCTTGAGTATCCAAGCCTTTGGCACTCAACCTTGAACTGGAAAACCCCATAAACATCTGGAACCTTAATTATGAATAGAGGTGTACTAGACTCTCAAGCAGTGAAGTTGTATGCAACATATGCCGTAAATAATCTAATAAAGTACCTTCCTGTCAGTATTTTTCAGAACATAGGGACTCATCATATAAAACTGGACTTGAATACCGTCAGCCACATATGGTTCCCAACTTGTACCAGACCACTCATAAATCTCAACCGAATATTCCTTCAACTAGATTTAAAATGTGAGTAGTGGCCAAAACCTTTCCTTTCTTATTAAATTTTAGCACTTAAATTTTAATAATTACTCCAGTACTAAAAGTAAAATTACCAAGTCGTCGTTGACCCTATATAGATGGTAGGTTCATTGGCCTCTCCAGCTTTGTGATGTCTTACATTCATAGCCTATTATCCAAACATGATGCAGCAAGCAACAATTTTTTTAAAAAGTAATCAAATGATGACATAAAATAAATGAATTTTTGTTCTTCAGAATCTTATTCAAATGGAACTAAGTAACATCTAGGTTACAATAAGAGACTTACCTTAAGATGACCTCTTTCATGGAAAACTGCTCATTACCCGATTTCTCATGTCTGATACCACAAAATAAATCTATAATCAGTTTCTATTTAGAAGCAGATGACCATTTTCTAAGTATTAAAAAGAATATGCATAAAATAAGACGCATAAGTATATTTATATCACGACCTCATTTTTCATGGATATCCAAATATTTAGTAAGGAGATTCTAAATTCCATGAAAACTTGTACTGTAATCATCAGACAGAAGGCAATCATGAGAGGTAGAGAGACTGCCACAATTGTTGCTGGAAGAGTTATTAAGAGGGAGAGAGAGAGTGTAGCTCATTTGTCAACAATCAACACCACTTCCAAACCATAATTTGCATTAAATTAGCATGACATTATTACTATTATTTACTTCTCTCTGTTCTGGAGGCCCCTTTTGATATCCGCACATCCTGAGCACAGTAATCTCCATAGGCGTCAACAGCTCTATCAAAAACTGTGTTGGGTATTATGTCCAAAGTTCTATTAATTCATAAATTTATATTGCACTCCTACAA
The DNA here is from genome assembly GCF_040712315.1 of Castanea sativa. NCBI lineage: Eukaryota > Viridiplantae > Streptophyta > Magnoliopsida > Fagales > Fagaceae > Castanea > Castanea sativa. The sequence goes on along the minus strand of NC_134019.1, from coordinate 23,460,852 downwards.
TGTATAAATATATCCAATTTGCTTATAGGATTAGGCTAAGAGTTTGTTGACAACACTTATAGCTGCCTCTAACAGATAATTTATTCATTTTCCTTCTCACCGTCAACAAATTATGAGGCAAAAAACTGCAAGAATCTACCTTAGCAACAATTTGTGTCTGTTTGGAACCCCATAGTTTTCACTGGCTTATTTGCATAGCATTTATCAGAAGTGTAGTTTTTGGTAGCTTTTATATTAAAGGTGTGACAAAGGGCTAAAAGCTAGTTTTTGGTGTTTATTTATTAAAAAGCAGAGGCCAAAAGAAAAAAGCTTTAAGCTTTTTGCCAAACGCACACGAAAGTTTGACCATTGAATTATTTCTAATGCAACCACCATTAAACATATTTAGCATAAGGTAGTTTAGGCATTTGAATATGGGTAGTCCAAACGTGTCATATTTGGATACAGTCTTCACTAAGCCTGCCACTTGCTTGACACTGAACAAAGGCAAGCCAAATTTTAACTCAATTGGTTGGACTCCCAGCCTACTGCACCTCAGATATGAAGAATCTGAAAACAAAGCCAAAATTTATTAATGAACATGACATGAGCAAGAAAACTTTGTCAAGGCTAACCAGTAACTACTACATACCGATTGCTGAACATACTTAATGAGCCGGAGATTAAAATCCAAGCATTGTTTCTAGCCTGCAACAAAAAACAGTTGAAACTGTTCAGATTTTATGAAGATATCAACTGCACTAAAACCATGCATTATAGAGATCAAAGCAGCCTAAAATGCTATTGAGAACATAAAGGTTTCATATACATGCAAAGTTAATTAGACAAATCATTTTCATCAATATTAATACTCATTCTAACCATAGCCTACTAAGAATCTCTGTTGCACGCACTGTAGTAACAAAACATATCCCTAAGACCAAAAAAGTTATCAACACAACCCAAAAATTGCAACTTCTCAAACACAAATAAACATGCGGTAGGGTTACATCAAACAAGAAATATATAAGATTTAATTAGTTAAGATCAAAACCACAAAATTTGGTCCTGTTAGAATGATAAATATATCATACGATCTTATTAATAAACCAATTCCACATAAAAGATCTACCCCAACATGAAACATATTACAATTACAAATGTTATTGGCCTAAACTTCAATAATGGAACAATTGTCCATATTTCCAATGTCTCAAAAGAATTAAAATATATGTTACTCAAATTAATAAGCATCATGGTTGGTTTATGCAATCACCATTATTTTGGGCATAAAGATAAGGAATAGGTTGGGAGGCTGATTATTTCTTGGCTCATCAAATTTATTTCTTAAAAATCACATCAATTTATCTAATAATATGAAAATTACACAATTTGACCATTACATAAATTGATTTCTATATATCACTTTTCATCCCAACGAAAAAAAAAAAAAAAAAAAAAAAACTAATACAAAAAGACTTCAAATTGAGACACATTTACCGGGGAGAACCTTCATAAATACAAATGAAATGACAATAAATTTGAAAATTAACACTTGCAAGAGGTTAATCTTTGGATTGTAGTCTTAATAGTTGAGGCAATCAGTTTAGAAATATACTTTCAAATAGCAAATGAATATGATGGAAAGCATTTTGAAGGCAGTTGCTACCCCATCTCATGAATGCTTCACCCAGACCCACTACACAATACCCATCTATCTCATGAACAACTAAAATGAAGACAATAATATCAAATAGAGAGAGAGAAAGAGAGCAGTGATGTGATATCCCAATCAAAAGAAATGAAATTAGGGTTTGTCGTTTTGATATGTTTACCTTAAAGTTCAACCATAGGCAAAGCAATTTTGATCTTTCTCAAAAACCGTGACTACTGCTGCAATAAGGAAATTCACACACCACCCCACCCAATAACCAAGAGAGAGCAACGACCGATTATTAGACTTCAACGCTAGAGTCTGAGAGAGAGAGAGAGAGAGAGAGAGAGAGAGAGAGAGAGAGAGAGAGAGAGAGAGAGAGAGAGAGAGAGAAGACACTGTTCTTTTCTTTTCTTTTTATTGAGGGCAAAATTGTCATTTGGCTTCTGTTGGTAGAGTGAATTGCGCGGCTTTTTTTTTATTTTTTTTTAGCAGTCATCAAATACCAAATAAGGTGCTGACCAGAGAAGTCAGGTTAAGGTATGAGAAATAAATCTAAAAAGATAGGGGTAAAATAGGGAACAAAGAAATCCCAACTAGCCGTTATTTTTGAATGATACAAATACAATACAAAATCCCTCCTCTGTTTTGGTCTCTCCGACTCAGAGTCGGAGACTGAGACGGAGACACCGACTCTGCTTTCATTCTCCCACTCAGAGAAGGATATATATTACAATGTTTTTAATTAATATAAATATAAATACTCTCATATTTCCATACCCAACATCATACCCTCTCTTCCTCTCAAAATAAAGAAAAGAAAAGAACAAACCCTCTCTCTCTCTCTCTCTCTCTCTCTCTGTTTCTAGTTTTATCTCTGAAACTCACAGAGAAAACCCACTTTGTACCCCATAATTGCTTTCCTTTCCTGAGTGTAGAAACAGAAATTAAGATTCTTGGAGGCCAATTCAACTTAAGAATTGAATTTGGAGTCTCTTTCTCGTCTCTGTTTTTTGCTTGTTGCTTTATCTCTCTGTAACTCACAGAGAATTCATCATCAAAATCATGGAGACTCCCGGTTCACTTTGTGAGTGTGATTCTTTCAATGAACTCAAAAGAGAGTGCACCAGGGATGAACAATTGGACTTGGACTTGCTCACTCTTAGGGTTTTGAAGGATTTCATCCTATTCCTCTCTAAAAAACCCTCTCTGCCTCTGCCACTGACTTCAGACGAGAAGCAATTTCAATATTGTTTCAAACCCACCTGGGGCTCCTTGAAAAGAAAAAGATCAAATCTTGCTTCTTCCATTCCTCGCACCCATTACCAATTGCCAAATTTGAACTTTCAAAGGAAGAGGTTTTCTCAACCCATTGGCATTGCAGATCCGGAATGGAAAGCCACCAAAGAAGACCAAATTGAAGAAAAGCCACCAAAGAAGCCCAAATTGAACCCAACCCTTCCACTCTCAAACCCATCACCAAAACTGCCTCAAAATTTCCAGAATATCATCGACACAATGGGTGGAGCCCAACTGGTTTTGGTCATACAGAAACCTCTCACTAAGACTGACCTAAACCGACATAACGCTTGGTTGTCCATGCCTTTAAGCAAAATCAATGGCAGTTTCTTGAGAGAGGCAGAAAGAGAATATCTGGATCAACAACAAGCAATGGAAGTCCCATTCATGGAGCCCTCGGGTAAGGTAAATCAGATTGTTTTGAGGCAATGGGACATGCCCAAGGAGTCAGGGAAGAAAAGCTCATGCTATGTGCTGATAAAATCTTGGAATGAGGTGGTGGAAAAAAATGATTTTGGCAAAAAGCTTAACCAAGTGATCCAAATTTGGTCTTTTAGAGTTGGTAATGAAGATCAACTCTGCCTGGCTTTTGTTGTGGTCAACACAGGGGAGAACAATGAAGGAGCAAGTAGCAGCAGGCAATGAAGAGATATGGATTGACACTAATTTTGGCCTTTTCAATTGACCAATTTTCTTGTAATTAGATATTTTGTTTAGAGTTTATTAGAGAGCAATCATGTCAATATGTTATGACTCATGACGTATTGTTTATTAGTATTTTAAAAAAAAAAAATTTAGATAGGGATCTATTGTCAATTAATGTAAGAGTCTGTTCATTTGAATTTTGATTAATGAAGTTCCTAAAAATTTTGATTAATGAGACTGAGCCACATTTTGATTTTGATACACAATGAATATGCTTAAATGGATTTGCGATTGATTTGGAATGCTAAAAGGTATATGTTATGGAATCTTTTGCAAAATGTATGTCTAGTTGAAATATATATATATATATATATATATATATATATATATATATATATGATGAAAAGTTTGAGATCTTGTATCAGGGAGAACATACGGGAAAGTCATAAAATGTTGGAGGAGCTTGAAACTGTGCATAACAAGTACCTGAAGAGACAAGAGGTTTGCTGAAAATGGATCTTAAATTGTCATAAACAAATGCCTACAAGAACCTATTAATATTGTTGGCATGGTATATAATTGTGTCATTGCGAGAACCCTTGTTACATCGATTTTCAAATCATGCGCTAGCCACTATTTGAAATGTCATGTCTGCATTGAATGTTTACTGATTTCACTTTGATCTTATGTGAAGGATCCACTATTTACCTTTTCTTTTGAATAATTAGGAACTTGATAATCAACACAAAAACTGTAAGGATGGTTTTAAGAATTTTGAAAGGCAGGATGTGAAATATCGAGAAGATTTGAAGCACATGAAGTAAAAGATCAAGAAACTTGAGGATAAACTGGAAAAGGTATGGGAAAGACATTGTTCACTTGAACTGAACATGGTTATCATTAACTTTTTGGCTTCCCATTTCAGGATTCAGCAAACATTAATAACTTAGAAAAGGAGTGTGAAGACTCGAAAAATCTGATTCCAGAACTTGAGGAAAATATTCCAAAACTACAAAAGCTGTTGCTGGACGAGGAGAAAGTCTTTGAGGAAATTAAAGAGAATTCTAAAGGTGATTTTTAAAAAAATTTTATTATTATTATTTTTTATCTCTTTGGTTATGAACAATAGGAATATGTTAGTTGTCGTGTTGCAAATCACACCTCAAAGAATTATGTGCAGCAGTATTAAGTTTCTAATTTATAACTGTTTGTGTATGTTTCACACCATTGTAAAATATTATTGTTCATTTTCTGTTTTATCTTCTAAAAAATAATAGGGTTTTGTCGTAAGCAATGCCTTCAATTAAAATTTTGGATTCTCATTTCATTGCTTTGTGTTTCCTTAGGTCTACATACTAAGTATTCACAAGTTGGATTTAATAACATTGTAAAGGATGCCCAAATAACATATCATGGAGTTCTGATATACATGATTTATATGGCTCTAATATGCATGGCATAACTTAGTATTCCCCTACAACTGTTTTTGGAAAATTCTTAAATTATTTTCTAATTGAATTTGGATGTTTGATTTGGTCAATTTTAAAGAAATCCTCAATATCATTTTCAGATGGGATTAAGAACTTTACTATTGAAGGATTTTAAAATTAACTTTGCCCGTGCCTGAACATGTGAAAAGGTTCTGTCCTTGACATTTTCAACACATTTCAAGTTGATGTTATTCTGTATGCCTTTTTCCCCCTGCCTAAAATCAATGTATCATCTCTATTGAATTCTTCCTGGCTGTATATTATGTCTTTAATTTCTTTTTTCCTTTGTTGATTGTTAAGCTACGCATGCACCTAGTGGTCTTGGATCTACGTCCTCACCTTCCATCCCATTATTATGGGAAAAGGAAGTGCTAGTTGAGCTATAGGTCTTAGACACCTTTGATTCTTTTTTAATGCATAAATCACTCCTTGTATTTTTTTTTTATAAAGAAATCTGTGAAGAAAAATTACCCAATTCCATGGAGAGAACCAATGAGAAACCAAGAAGTTTCTTTTGAGACGTTGGTGTGAATGCATGCTTATGTTTATTTTGTTTATTCTTGGTATTGTATGTAATCTTTTTGTTGGTTGGGAAATTGATACCATTTTGTTGGAGAGATAATCCCCCTTCAAAATAATTAGTGTAATACTGTCTCACCTCTAGCAGACATGGGTATGTGTAGCTAATTATTGAAAATGTTACTTACCCCTGATTGGTAAATAAGCAGTTGAAACTGAGAGACATAGTGCTGAGCTTGCAAAAGTTTGTGCTGAACTAGAACCTTGGGAAAAGCAACTGATTGAACATAAGGGAAAACTTGAAGTTACATTTACCGAAAGCAAGCTTTTGAGTGCAAAAGGTGAGTTTTGGTACTTTGATAGTATCTTTTTAATTAACAGGAAAGTAAATTCATATAATAAAAATAAAAATAACCCCAGATTGATAAGGACAGCAGCATCAGCTGGAAGGATACATGTTCTCATCTTAATGAAGAACACTGAGCTATTTTAGAGGCTGGCTCCCCATAAACAGCCCATTTGCAAGTTATACCTTCCATCCTTAAATTTCAATTTTTCTGCTAACTAACAAGAATTATGCCTCTAATTAGCACTAGCACTAACACAAGCAATAGACAAAGTGCATCATTGAAAATAGGATATTGATGTAGCAAGCAGGAATAAGAGCGTAAGTTTTCACTAAGTTAAGACGCAAACTGTACTCACTGCTTATATGCTTACTCAATTTTTTCGATATATTTGTTGGTGCCAATTATATCTTCAAGACATTCGAGAAAACCTTCATCGTGGGGTCCCTGAGCTTTTGGCTTCATAAGTGAAATCTGCTCAACTTCATGTGTGTCTTTCCTAAAGTGTAGGGAATTACCACGAATTCCTAAACTTGTGAGAAAAAAAAAAAGAGAGAAAACACACGCCAAAGAAAATAATCACACGCACAAGACAGTATTTATGTGGTTTGGCAATTTGCCTACGTCCACGGAGTTGCAGGGATTTCACTATTATCAGAGAAAATACAAGTTGCGCTACAGACACTTTATCTCTCTCCAAAACCGACTTAACCGAAACCCTAATCACAAAACCACGATTTTCTACATCCTGTGAATGGGCTACAAAAAACGGGCCAATATTTTTCCCGAGGGCGTTGCCCTTGGACCCCCAAGAAGCTTGTCCATGAGTGCTTCGACTTAGGCCTGTCGGCCCAAGCCTCCACTCCATGGACTAAACCTCTGAAAATCTCTCATTAAAAACCACGCAGCATTATTCAGGTCAGGTCGGATCGTCAACCAAATCAAACATAAACTAGGCTCCACAAAACCCAACACACAGGTGTATATTTAGTTCAGTTTTCTAGTTGAGGGCTAAATAGAAGAAATTACTGTTTCTGCCCAGTGGAGTTTGCTGGGCTCAATAATTTCTCCCAATATAGGCTATACTAGTCAGGAAGTTGACTAAAGGGATTGAGGAGTCAAAGAAGGAGAAAGAAAGATTTGTTGAGGAAACAGAAAAATTACGAGACATTTTCAAAGAAATTGAGCAAAAAGCTTTTACCATTCAATAGAATTATAAAAAAGACACAGGAGGTTTTTTTTTTTTTTTTCATTATTTATGTTTGTAAAATCAGAAAATGCAAAACAGAAATGCAAAGAGCTTGCAAAATGGTTTGAGAGAAAAAGAACTCTGTATTTGCTTATCAAATTGTTACAAGCAGTTACTTAAAATGATTAGCTCTACAAGTGTTTATATACACGAAAACAGGGGCTAAGAAATTGGCGCCCAAAAGTATAACTAACTATTCAAAACTTCAACCAATGATCAAATGGCAACTGGCACCAAGAATAACTAACTGCTACAGCTCAGACTTAAGTAATACGGTGCGTTTTGCCTTTTGTTTCTTCCCTGCCGTTTTCTTTGTACAATCTCTGTTTTTAATGCCGTTTTGCATAACTTTGTTACTGTTGTCGTTTTTCTCATTTTGTTACTGGACTAGTATCTCTTCTATCTCATCTTCAACAATCTTTAATAAAAATCCCCAAGAAAAAAGATTTTTTCATACTGCCATAAGATCTAATTTCTTTCTTCCCCTTGTATAGCTGATCGATGAACATAAAGATGCATTAGACAATGCAAAATCCAATTACGACCAAAGTGAAAAAGACTGTGGATGAGTTACAGGCATCAGAGGTACTGTGCTAATTCTTGCATCTTTCTCGTTTCCTGTATTTTTTTTTTTGGGCTCATGTTTCCTGACATCTTGTTTACAATCTCTGTGTGGCACAGGTTGTCGCTGAATACAAATTACAAGACATGAAAAAGGCATACAAGGAGTTGGAATTGAAGGCGAAGAGTTACAAAAAAAGGCTTGACGACTTGCAAAATGCTCTTATAAAGCATATGGAACAGTATGTCCTTTTTGTGGAACTCTTAAGAAGCAGGGGATCTTTATGATCTTGAAGCATGATTAACATTGTGTACTGGTTGCAGAATTCAGAAAGACTTATTAGTGAACCCTGAAAAGCTTCAGGGGCGACCTTGACTGATGAAACTCTTAGTGAGGCTTGTGACCTAAAGAGGGCTCTTGAAATGGTAGCACTGCTGGAAGCCCAACTGAAGGAGATGAATTCTAATCTTGATTCTATCTCAGAGTGTGACTTTCTCTGTTGTTCTTTAAAAATGTTTATCAACTTGAGTTGAATTCTTCAGGGCCCTCTGCTAAATTTTTCATACTATGATAAATAGATATCAGACAAAGGTATCATTATATAATGAACGAGTTGAGGAACTAAACAAGGTCACTCAACAGCGTGATGACATAAAGAGACAGTATGATGAATGGAGGAAGAAGAGGCATGCATATCTATCACTCAACTGGATATGGTACAATAATAGGTTAGATG